>NC_089843.1:118664712-119281795 GCF_035609145.1 Eleutherodactylus coqui | reverse complement strand
GATTGGCCTTCGTTGCACCTAGTGTGGTGCTTAGCTAAGATGTGCCAGCGCATGTGCCTTGCTGATTATAGTCTGTCCCTACTAAATTGTTAGGGGGGTGACCGCCAGGCTCTTGCCCACAATTTGGCTTAATAGTGCGACCTGGGAGCCTCAGATGCACCCATTCATGCTGCCCCTGCCATTCCCTATCCATTTCTGTAGTGTTTCCATGACTTTCTGATGTTTTCAGGTGATTCACACAACCTCCCCTATGCGGAGCATCGGTCAGCTTGAAAAATGCTCGAGTCTCCCATTGACTTCAATGGGGTTTGTTACTCGAAACGAGCTCTCGAGCATTACAAAAACTTTGACTCGAGCAACGAGCACCCGAGCATTTTGGTGCTCGCTCATCTCTAATATCTAATGATCAAACAACAGCATACAAGACTGAGGCTGAAATGGACTGATTCATTGTTATAGACAAATAAAGAAAATGTGTATCAATAGATGGAATTGAAGAAAAATATAAATCCAGTACATATTTATAATAACAGTATCAGAGATCATTTTCAAAATGTGACCACAGCTGCAAGCAACTGATTGTCAAAGGTCCAGCCTCTGGGGGAGGCCATGGCCAGTCAGGCATTTCTCCTGTAGCAGACACTGCAAGGGAAATGTACTGTTAAAGGGGTTGTCTCGCGAAAGCAAGTGGGGTTAAGTACTTCTGTATGGCCATATTAATGCACTTTGTAATATACATCGTGCATTAAATATGAGCCATACAGAAGTTATTCACTTACCTTCCCTGCGCTGGCAGGGAATCAGGAGGCTGGAATTGGCACATGTGACGGGGGCGGAGCTACGCGATGATGCGTAGAAGGGGGTGGAGCCACAATGCCGCTCGTGCCGGACCGAACAGATGGGAGAAGACCCTTCTGCGCAAGCGCATCTAATCGGGAGATTAGACGCTGAAATTAGACGGAGCCATGGAGACGGGGACGCCAGCGCAGGGAAGGTAAGTGAATAACTTCTGTATGGCTCATATTTAATGCACGATGTATATTACAAAGTGCATTAATATGGCCATACAGAAGTACTTGACCCCACTTGCTTTCGCGAGACAACCCCTTTAAATGGCAGCTTCAAATTCAGATGAATTGCCATCCATATAATGCAAGCGTAGTGGCCCAGTACATGCTTTTCTGGCCCCCTCCATAATGTCATACATATATGTCTTATGTGGATGCACTGTGCAAAACTGTCTTGTCATTTTGTTATGTGTCTTGCACAGCTGCAGCGTATGATGAGTTAATGTCTGCAAAGTATGAGTTGACTGTCTGCAATCTATCAATTCTATCCTGTCACGTGGTATGAGAGAGGCTATAAATGTGAATGCTTGAGAGTGGGAAAGGAGTTCCATGTCTTCAGGAGTGGTAGTCGGCAGGTTCAGCCATGTGGGGGCACCTTCAGCCCTCATATAGTGAAGCATTAATAGTGAGAGTATAGGTAGTTTCTGTGTGTATTTCGTTTATGTAATCAGTAAAAGTTTGTTCGAAATTACGTCTCTCCATTAATGAGTACAGAAGGGGCTAAGCCACCTTGTCAAATGCGTTTTCAGCATCTAAACTGGGCTATATGGGGTTTGAGAAATTATGGCTGTCGCTATCGCCATTCTAATGGTTTTTAGGGAGTTTTGTCTTTATATGAAGTCCTTTTGTGATGTACTAAGTACTGAAGGCAAGATAGATTGTAATCTATGTACAAGTATTTTGGATAAAAGCTTTTAATCGTTGGTAAGTAGGGCTATAGGTGTATAAGAGCATGGGTCAGTGGAGTCTCTATTCGGTTTGGGTAGTAAAATAGTTCTAAAGCTTCTAAAGTCATTTATCTTGGTCCCTTGGATTGTAATGTTTGGTAAGTGTCGGTACTAGGTCTATTGTAAGTATTTTGTAGTATTTCATCAAAAAGAGTCTGGTCCTGCTGTTTTCTCCCTGTTGAAGTCACTATTGCCTTGCACATCCCCTTCTCTTGTATCTTCATGTCCAAAATTTGTGCCTTTTTCGTCGTAAGGTTAAGCATTCCAACCCTTCCTAGGTAGGTGTGTATATCCTGTATATTAGATTGATCTGCTCTATAGAGGTCTTCAAAATAATTGTAAAATATCTGTGCCACCTCATCCGAATCAGTAACAAAGTTGGGTGTTTCAATGTCAGGATCGGTTTGTGGGATTGGCGTTGTTTGGCAGGTCTGACCAATAGGTAGCCTGCCCAGTTGCTCCATCTATAAAATTTATTCTTTGCTAATTGAACTTGCCAGTGTGAATGGCTGTGTACAAATGTTTCTAAAAGATGTTTCGCTGTAAGATACGTTTGGTATAAATGTGGAGTTTAAAAGTCTATATGCTCTGTGCCAACAACAGGGAAGCAAGCAATTTAACAAATTCCTCACTAAACTTTCTTTTCCATAGCCTACATAGCCTATAACATGTCCTCGCATAACAACCTTGGAGGCCACCCAAAACAGCACCATGTTCTCCTCATATTCTCTGTTGTTGTCTGCATAATTATTGCAGTGGAGCTTCAGATAATCCCGAAAGCCCTCTGATTCCTCCAAATATGTGGGGCATCTTCATATCTTTAATAGAGATGAGCGAGCATACTCGTCCGAGCTTGATGCTCATTCGAGTATTAGGGTGCTCAAGATGCTCGTTACTGGAGACGAGCACAACGCGGTACTCGTCTCGATCAAACGAGCACTGACCATTGAATTCAATGGAGCCAGCAATACAGCCGGCTCCATTGAAAGTAGTGGGCTGCCAGCGAGCGCGGGATGAATTTTCGGGAAGGGCTTAAAAATATAAGCCCTTACCTGAAAATCATCCTAAAATGTGTAAAAAAAAAAATTTATACTCACCTGTCCGCTGCAGCTGGAGTTCAGCCACGGCCGAGTAGTATTCAGCAGCCGGGGATTTAAAATCCCCGCCTGCTGAATGAGCTGCCTCTGATTGGTCACAGCCTCACCAATCAGAGGCAGCTCTCTCTCACACCCATTCATGAATTCATGAATGACAGCTGAGAGTTACCCCTGATTGGTCCCTGCGCTGAGCCAATCAGAGGCAGCACTCACTCACCCATTCATGAATTTATGAATGGGTGTGAGTGAGAGGTGCTTCTGATTGGTGAGGCTGTGACCAATCAGAGGCAGCTCATTCAGCAGGCGGGGATTTTAAATCCCCGGCTGCTGAATACTACTCACAGCAATTCAGGAGAACTGCTGGCCAGACGCGGCTGAACTCCGGCTGCAGCGGAAAGGTGAGTATAATTTTTTTTTTTTTTACACATTTTAGGATGATTTTCAGGTAAGGGCTTATATTTTTAAGCCCTTCCCGAAAATTCATTCCGCGCTCGCCGGCAGCCCATTGCTTTCAATGGGCTAACATCGTTCTTCTCTGCCACAGCTGTTACAGCTGTGGCAGAGGAGAACGATCTTTATGCTGACAGTGCGGAGGGGGGGGGGTCTCACTCTTGCCACTATTGTGGCTTAATAGTGAGACCTCGGAGCCCGAAATGCAGCCCTGCATGTTGCTCCTCGCCAGCCCTATCCATTTCTGTGTTTTTACATGACTTTGGTGATTTGCTAAGATTTTCACAAATGAAAACCTTAGCGGAGCACCAGTCATATACAAAAATGCTCGAGTCGCCCATTGACTTCAATGGGGTTCGTTACTCGAAACAAACTCTCGAGCATCACTGAAAGTTCGACTCGAGTAACGAGCACTCGAGCATTTTGGTGCTCGCTCATCTCTAATCTTTAACAAACGCTGGAAAGGCACAACCCAAAGCTTCAGTTAGATAGGTGCATGATCTGAGAGGATAATTGGGTGAATTGTAGATTGCTGATGACAACCAAGGAGAAAGCATGACATGAGAATAAAGTTGATTCGTGAAAAGGAGTGGTGCGCAGCGGAGTAACAAGTATACTTCCTACTAGTAGTGCTAATCAATGGCTAGGGGTCAGATGTGCAGTGTGACCTGTCCTGTCGAGTGTATTATCTTGCATGCCATTGAAGTCGCCCCAACAATTAAATGGTTTGTCAGATAGGGTTGCAATAATTGTACTAGAGAGGAATAGAATATGGATTGGGAGTATATATGTTCATCAAACAATACAATTGGGAGTCTATATTTACTCGCAGTATAATATACCTGCTCTGTGGATCTCCTATTGAGCTTTCTATTACATATGGCATTTCCCACCAGATCAGAATAGCTACACCTCGAGCTGCCAATGTGTGTGATGCTGAATAGCAGGAATCTATCCATGATGCCCTGAAGTACCCTTGGAAGACTTGGTTCTTTGTTTTCCAGTTGTGTTTATTTTCTCAGAGTCTGATTGTCGAGTTAATCATGCCGACTTACTGGTGTTTCATCTGGTGAGATATTTGCCCCTTTGGGCCTGACAAATTTGCAGACCGGTCCCCAAGAATAGTATGAATTTTATCAGATAGATCATGGTATGGATGTGGCTTCATGATTGGGTGTGTATTGTGGGGCTAAATGGGTACCACACAGGAGCAAAGCAGGCTGCGATCTCCTCAGTCATGAGGAGCCTTCGCCATGTGCGTCCTGCTTCTTCACCATCCAAACCCATGCCCCTAAATCTATAGTTTATATATTTTTATATATTTATTAAATTGTGTACTATAGGCTTGCAATTATGTGACTTTATTCTTTTTTAAAATTTTTGCTTTAATGTAATTTGTTTGTTTTTAGGTATTTCATTGTTTTTACTGCATTGTATTATTCATTCTTTTATCTTTAATTTAATTTGTTTTGTCTCTTCATATGTACTTCAGTTCATTCCATATTTTAACTATTTGCGCTGTATACATCAATTGTTAATATTATTAATGAGTTAAGCAAGTGTTGATACACAGTGATCGGTGGAGGTCATTGTGATGTCAGACGCCCCCCTCTGCCCAATTTTTCGGCTAAGATTAAATTCTTTGTACCGTCTTTGTCCTGTTAGTGGCTTGATCAAACAGCCAGCTCGGCTCAGAAACGCGTAGTTCAATAAAGGTCTGCAAGATTATTCTTTCTACTGTCCCCTATTCTCAGCAGCGCCCATCTCCTCCCTGTTGCCCTCATTCCTATTAGCATTGACTGGCTTGTCCTCAGTTGTCTGGCAGGTAGAGGGCTGCAGCTGTCAAAGGCTCTGTGTGTTGCACCTTTAGTGCTATATATCCAGGTGAGATTTCTTCCTACAGTCTCTGCTTTTCTTCTGCTCTAAGATTTCTGCACCATGGAAGCAGTGTTTGTTTCTCCTTTATTGCATTGATCTTCTTTTAAGCTCCACAATGTATTCAACTATTAATACAATCAAGCACAATGCATTTAAATTCTCGTGGGACTTGGACTAACATAATAACTATGTAATTAGTCATTTTATATTCAGATTTCTACTAATACATCAATTTAGTTACAAATTCTGCTATTTAGTAAAAACACATTTGAATTCAATTATTTAGATTAACATTTTAATTACAGAAGTTATCTTAAAAAGTTGATGTTTCTCAGCAATATTCACATTTAGTTTTGAACTTTTTAATATATACAAAGTTTGATTTTTTTTTTAAATTTTCGGTAATATATTTGCCCCATTTCAAAGACTGTATTTCAGATAACATGAATAGTATTGATGAGCAAGCATACTCACTAAGAACAATTACTCGATCGAGCATTGTCCTTAGCGAGTACCTGCCCGCTCGGAAGAAAAGGTTCGGCTGCCGGCGCAAGTGAGAGGTGAGTTGCGGCAGTGAGCAGGGTGGAGCGGGGGGAAAAGAGGGAGAGAGAGATCTCCCCTTCGTTCCTCTCCGCTTTCCCCCGCCACTCCCCGCCTGCCACCAGCAGCCGAACCTTTTCTTCCGAGCGGGCAGGTACTTGCTAAGGGCAATGCTCGATTGAGTAATTGCCCTTAGCAAGTATGCTCGCTCATCTCTAATGAATACCCATAATAATGGCTTATTCAGACGACTGTATGTGCCTGTGTTATTGCATGCATAAAATATACATACACAATGTGCAGAGAATAGAACCCATTGATGCCAATGAGTTCATTCTCGCTGTGGTTTGCGCATGCATTTCATGTGCGTGCAAAAAAATAGGACCTGCTCTATCTTTCTGCATATTGCATAGCAAAGGCCCCCATTAAAGTCTATGGGAGGTGCGCAAATGCATAATATGCTGCGCAGTCCATTAAAAACAGAACACACCTGCACCTCATTAGACTAAATAGCCCTTTAAATCATTGTGCAGGTGTTTTGCGTGTACATGTGAACAGGCCCTCCATGAGCAAAAACTACTGTACTATGCGCCGATATGCATGCAAATCTACCTTCATAGCACAAATGTGTTGAAGTGTGCGCAATTACACATAAAATCATCTAATTAAGGGCTGCCGCTCACTTGTGAGAGCGATATTGACTATCACAGCTGCGTCAGGAGATCGCAATGTCCTCCTACTATTTTCAAAGAGGCCAGCGTTTCAGATTCCGCAATGCAAATATGCCCATTGGGCAGCTTCATTCAGTTTTTATACATTCTGAGGTCAAAACAAGGAATGAATCGCACAGGGAAGAAAAGTATATGCTATTTGCTTTTGAGCCTATGTGACAATAAGAAATATTACATGTGATTTTAGGATCAGGAACATTTTGCTTACAATCTACTGCATTCTATTTTTTTTTTCATTTTTGCGTCATTTGTTCTATAAATACGGGGCATTTACTTTACTAACCTATTTAGTATAACCCTGATAAGACCAAAGCCAGTTGAAAGCCAACGCATGCTGAACTGGTGACAGTATATTATAATAGAATGCTATGTACGCTCACCATTAGCAGCTAGAATAAGATAATCACTTTCCTTTGCTAATGATCACCTCGATAAAATGCTATTTTTATGCTAAGGAATATCACTATTGCCTGCTTAAAATGGTAAAAAAAGAGAATATCAAGAGAATGAGTTGAATCTGATGTGTCATCTAAGCACTTGTCTCTGATATTTCAACAATCTCTAAATAGCATCAGTTCCAATGTGCTGGAATTAACATAATTCTCTAGAGAAACACTATAAAAAGTAATAAAGCTTGCCTGTCCTGTTTTTTGGTACTTTCTATGAAAAGTGTGGGTCTGATTAGTAAAATTTTGTGGGGGTCTGAGACCTCAAGTTCTGAAGTTTACTTCTGAAGGGTATTAACCCTGGCGAGATGATTGCATTGTTTAAAGACCAGTAAAACTAATATATGATCCTCATGTGGCACAGAGTGTTAAGGCAGAAGAAATGCAGCCCTAAGCTCTTGCTCATGACCTGAAGGTTGTGGGTTCAATCCCCGTTTGGTTCAGGTAGCAGGTTGACTCAGCCTTCCATCCTTCCGAGGTTGTTAAAATGAGTACCCAGCTTGAGTAAAAGCTGACAGGGAAAGGCAATGGCAAACCACCAAGCAAAAACAGTCTGCCTAGAAAGACTCACCCTAGGAGTGAGTAATAACTCGATGCTTGCACCGGGTACTTTACCTTTATCTAAAACTAATATGATAGTATGGCAACTACTGGGTCAAGGATTTTCATTTTTGATGCATTGAACTTGTTAACAGATTCACCGCAATGAATAGAAAATTTCATGTATTCATATTCTTTTATAGATGTTGGTACACTTCATTTATTCATCTTACGGATACAGATATGTATTGTGATTTAAAGAAGCTCTGTAAATTTTATGAACTACAGATACATATTATTCCCATGGAAATCAATTGAGCCTATAAGATACGATTCTGATGGCTTCTATGGAACAACTTGACTTAAATATTAGTGATGTGAAAATACTGGACGTAATATTTACTGAATGTTTTAGCCTTTTATGGACATTGATTGAGGCGAAAGACAAGCCTTAAATAATCATGTTCAACCCATTAAACAAGACCATTATGTTTAACTGCTCATTGTGTACTATTTACTACTCTGGTCATTTTCCATATTTTGTTTTTTCATCCTAACTAGAGATGAGCGAACCTACTCGGTTCGGGTGTTTTTGCACTCAAGCACCGCTTTTTCCGAGTAACTGACTACTTGGACGAAAAGATTCGGGGGGCGCCGGGGGTGAGCGGGGGGTTGCAGAGGGGAGTGGGGGGGGGGGGGGGAGAGAGAGAGCTCCCCCTTGTTCCCCACTGCTACCAGCCGCTCCACCACGCCGCCCCCCGAATCTTTTCGTCCGAGTAGTGAGTTACTCGGAAAAAGCGGCGCTTGAGTTCCAAAACACCCGAACTGAGTAGGTTCGCTCATCTCTAATCCTAACCTTAAAAAAAATGTAACCTTTTTATTTTTCTGTCAACATAGCCACATAAGGGCTTGTTTTCTTTTGCTTTGCAAGACAAATTGCACTTTTCAATTATACTATTTAAGGTACCATATGATGTTTTAGAAAGCTTCTACAAATATTTTAAATGAGGTGAAATGGAAAAAAACACAATTACACCATTTTGGGGTGGGGTGGGAGGTTGTTTTAATCACATTTATGGTACAGTAAAAATGACATGTTAAATTTATTCTGTGAGGTAGTGTGATTACAATACCAAATTTATATAGTCTTCTTAAATATTGTACATCTTAAAAAAAACAATAGCATACTAGGTGGAGTATATATTGTACAGATACAGATGACAACTTACTCTAGATTTTCTTTATTCTCCTTTGAGCTATTTTGTGAAATTATAATTAGGAAGTAAGTTAATGCATGATGTCTACTCATAATACAATATACCTCTCTCTTTCTAATAGATATGTCCAGACCTGATTGTCCCCATTATTTGTTTAATTTACTTCTATACTCTAAGTTACTAATTTCTTCTTTTATTGTCCTTTTTTAAAAATGAAGCCTCGAGACCACACTGAGAATGAGCTTCAGAAAATGTGTACAAGATACAATAATAACCATAGTATATGACCACAGGGCCCAGTATACATAAAATCCCTATCTTTACCAAGTTACAAGAATGATATATTACATAGATCAATATCAATGTAACCACTTATAACTCATGTAACTGATTTCATTTTTGCAGTAAGGTACTAAAAAGAAGAACACTGCAGTGTCCGTTTTATAGGATCCTGACTAAAATGGGGAAAACTCTAAGAAAAGGTCAAGATGATAAAGATAGTGAGGAGAAATAAAGTGAAGAGGAAAAAAATGGGGAAGAAAACGAGGAGTACAAGTTACTGCTCTTCATTATTGAGAATAATAATGGTGTTTTTTGTTTTTTTAATTACACTTTAAGGCCTCGGTCACACGGGCGTTTTTTGCCGCGATTTGCGGATCGCATGACGGATGCGCATCCGCAAATCGCGTGACCGGGGGCCGAAAAATCACCCAAAAAATCTTCTCCTAGCCGCGTTTCATTAGAAACGGGCCGGAGCAGTGCAGCACTTTCCTATAAGCCCTTCCCTGAAAATCATCCAAAACTGTGTAAAAAGTTAAAAAAAATATATACTCACCTTGTCCCGGCAGACGGAGTTCAGCCGCGGCCGGCCGGCAGATCTCCTGAACTGCTGTGAGTAGTATTCAGCAGCCGGGGATTTAAAATCCCTGCCTGCTGAATGAGCTGCCTCTCATTGGTCACAGCCCTCACCAATCAGAGGCAGCTCTCACTCACCCATTCATGAATTAATGAATGGGTGAGTGAGTGCTGCCTCTGATTGGCTCAGCGCAGGGACCAATCAGGGGCAGCTCTCAGCTGTCATTTAATAGCTGTTACAGCTGTGGCAGAGGAGAATGATTTGTCTAGTATATGTTCTCAATGGGGCCGGCGCTGCTGCCGCCGGCCCTATTGAGCGCATATAGAGAAGAACAGGAATCGCAGATAGGTGCGATCTGCGATTTCTGTTCTATAATTAATCGGACGAGCGCATAAAAAGCGCTCATGTGTCCGATACCATTGCAAAGCAATGGTTCTATAAAATCGCCGGACGCATGCGCAAATCGCGCGAAAAAACGCCCGTCTGACCGAGGCCTAATTCTGTTTTCTTTTTCTTTTTGCCTAAAATCCTACTTCTCCTTTTCTTCTTTCTCTAAAATTACTATTTCTCTAAAATGAATGCCAATCAAAAAACGTTCTAAAACAATATAAAAATTATCATTATTGATCTAACTTGTACAGATGTGTTTTCCCTTAGTGAGAGCAGATTAAAAAAACAAAACATATTCGACAGATGCCACCAACAGATGTCATCTGTCATCCATCTGTCACCAAAGGCTCCCATGTTTAAAAAAAAATGTTTAACATATACAGCTTCCTGTTTTAATGGAAAACAGAAATAAACATACGCGGCCGCGATGAAACAGGAATGGTGGACTCACCTGGTGTAGGGGCCTGTCTACATGACAGATTCTGACACCACTTGTCCAGGTATGCCTTCAATAGGATGCTGCTACATAATCCCTGTACTGTACTGGAAGTTCAGGAAGAGCTTCATCAGAATAGCCCACAAGACCTCAGTGGTAAAGATGAAATAA
The DNA here is from genome assembly GCF_035609145.1 of Eleutherodactylus coqui. Taxonomy (NCBI): domain Eukaryota; kingdom Metazoa; phylum Chordata; class Amphibia; order Anura; family Eleutherodactylidae; genus Eleutherodactylus; species Eleutherodactylus coqui. The sequence goes on along the minus strand of NC_089843.1, from coordinate 119,271,248 downwards.
AACTTGGATATTTGAGGAGACCCACTGGACAATGTGGTCTCCACTCAAGCAATTTGGTTTTACTTGGATACAGGTACTGGTACGTATTGCAGTGCGGGAATTTTTTTTATACCTTTTTCTGTTTTAATGGTTATAACAGCCTCCATTGTCACCAGGAGGGCTTTTCAAAAGTATTTGGAGACTGTCTGTGGGAAATTGTACCAATCCTGCCAAAAGAACATCTGTCAGGTCAGGAAAACAGTGTTTCAATTCATCTCAAGAAAGTTTGATGATGTTGTAGTCACAGCTCTATGCAGGTCACTCATGTTTCTCCTCACCAAACTGGTCTTTATCAGATTTGCTTTGTGTATAGTGGCACAGTCATGCTGGAATAGGAGAGGGCCTTCCTCAAACTGTTGCCTTGGTGTTGGAAATATATGCCAACAATATTAGCCATGGGATAATTCCAATAAAAAACCTTTCATTGTCATTACTAACCACTTACAAAAATCTGTTTGCACTTATGGCTACTGTGAAATGCATGCCTTCACCGCACTGACTCCTAAAACTTAACATTTATCATTGCTAAGGTATACTATTAGAGATGAGCGAACGTACTCGTCCGAGCTTGATACTCGTTCGAGTATTAGCGTGTTCGAGATGCTCGTTACTCGTGACGAATACCACGCGATGTTCGAGTTACTTTCACTTTCATCTCTGAGACGTTAGCGCGCTTTTCTGGCCAATAGAAAGACAGGGAAGGCATTACAACTTCCCCCTGCGACGTTCAAGCCCTATACCACCCCCCTGCAGTGAGTGGCTGGCGAGATCAGGTGTCACCCGAGTATAAAAATCGGCCCCTCCCGCGGCTTGCCTCAGATGCGTTCTGACATAGAGGAGGGAAAGTGCTGTTGGTGCCGGAGCTGCTATAGGGAGAGTGTTAGGAGTATTTTAGGCTTCAAGAACCCCAAGGGTCCTTCTTAGGGCCACATCTAACCATGTGCAGTACTGTGGAGGCTGCTTTTTGCAGTGTTGCACATTTTTTTTTTTTGTAATATCGGCCGTGCAGAGCATTGGGCCCTGCAGTAATACTCCAGGGCCAGAAGCGCTTAGGCAGGGACAGAAGACATATTGATTGAATATAGGCAGTGGGCCTTTGCCCAAAAATTTGGGGAAAAAAATCTATTTGGGCTGCCTGTGACTGTCCTCAGTGTTCTGGGTCTGTGCTGGGTGTAGTAGTTCTCCAAATTCATACGCAACCAGCTAAGTGTTACAGCAGGCTTGCGCAAAATTATTTCCTGGCTCTGTCTGGGCTGTGAAATCACCGCTGTATTGCAGTTCACAGTGCAACACTCTGCAGTTCTTTGACATACTCCAGGGCCAGAAGCGCTTAGGCAGGGACAGAAGACATATTGATTATTGATTGAATATAGGCAGTGGGCCTTTGCAAATACATTTGGGGAAAAAAATCTATTTGGGCTGCCTGTGACTGTCCTCAGTGTTCTGGGTCTCTGCTGGGTGTAGTAGTTCTCCAAATTCATACGCAGCCAGCTAAGTGTTACAGCAGGCTTGCGCAAAATTATTTCCTGGCGTTCCGTAAGCGAAGTCAGCCTCCAACCACAGGCCAATAAGCGGCACATTTAATTACAGCGTTCTGTTTCTGCACTACTGGTAATACACCATGCTGAGGGGTAGGGGTAGGCCTAGAGGACGTGGACGCGGGCGAGGACGCGGAAGCCCAAGTCAGGGTGTGGGCACAGGCCGAGCCAGTGCGGTGGCCCGGGGTAGAGGCAGGGCCAGACCGAATAATCCACCAACTGTTTCCCAAAGCGCCCCCTCGTGCCATGCCACCCTGCAGAGGTCAAGGTGCTCTACGGTGTGGCAGTTTTTCACAGAAACGCCTGACGACCGATGAACAGTGGTGTGCAACCTTTGTCGCGCCAAGATCAGCTGGGGAGGCACCACCACCAGCATGCGCAGGCATATGATGGCCAAGCACCCCACAAGGTGGGACGAAGGCCGTTCACCGCCTCCGGTTTGCACCACTGCCTCTCCCCCTGTGCCCCAACCTGCCACTGAGATCCAACCCCCCTCTGAGGACACAGGCACTACCGTCTCCTGGCCTGCACCCACACCCTCACCTCCGCTGTCCTCGGCCCCATCCAGCAATGTCTCTCAGCGCAGCGTCCAGACGTCGCTAGCGCCACTGTTTGAGCGCGAGCGCAAGTACGCCGCCACACACCCGCACGCTCAAGTGTTAAACGTGCACATTGCCAAATTGATCAGCCTGGAGATGCTGCCGTATAGGCTTGTGGAAACGGAGGCTTTCAAAAGCATGATGGCGGCGGCGGCCCCGCGCTACTCAGTTCCCAGTCGCCACTACTTTTCCCGATGTGCCGTCCCAGGCCTGCACGACCACGTCTCCCGCAACATTGTACGCGCCCTCACCAACGCGGTTACTGCCAAGGTCCACTTAACAACAGACACGTGGACAAGCACAGGCGGGCAGGGCCACTATATCTCCCTGACGGCACATTGGGTGAATTTAGTGGAGGCTGGGACAGAGTCAGAGCCTGGGACCGCTCACGTCCTACCCACCCCCAGAATTGCGGGCCCCAGCTCGGTGGTGGTATCTGTGGCGGTGTATGCTTCCTCCACTAAACCACCCTCCTCCTCCTCCTACGCAACCTCTGTCTCGCAATCAAGATGTGTCAGCAGCAGCACGTCGTCGGCAGTCGGTGTCACGCGGCATGGCAGCACAGCGGTGGGCAAGCGTCAGCAGGCCGTGCTGAAACTACTCAGCTTAGGAGAGAAGAGGCACACGGCCCACGAACTGCTGCAGGGTCTGACAGAGCAGACCGACCGCTGGCTTGCGCCGCTGAGCCTCCAACCGGGCATGGTTGTGTGTGACAACGGCCGTAACCTGGTGGCGGCTCTGCAGCTCGGCAGCCTCACGCACGTGCCATGCCTGGCCCATGTCTTTAATTTGGTGGTTCAGCGCTTTCTGAAAAGCTACCCACACTTGTCATACCTGCTCGGAAAGGTGCACCGGGTCAGCGCACATTTCCGCAACTCCAAGACGGACGCTGCCACCCTGCGGACCCTGCAACATCGGTTTCATCTGCCAGTGCACCGATTGCTGTGCGACGTGCCCACACATTGGAACTCTACGCTCCACATGTTGGCCAGGCTCTATGAGCAGCGTAGAGCTATTGCGGAATACCAACTCCAACATGGGCGGCGTAGTGGGAGTCAGCCTCCTCAATTATTTACAGAAGAGTGGGCCTGGTTGGCAGCCATCTGCCAGGTCCTTGGAAACTTTGAGAAGTCTACCCAGATGCTGAGCGGGGATGCTGCAATCATTAGCATCACCATTCCTCTGCTATGCCTCTTGAGAAGTTCCCTGCAAAGCATAAAGGCAGATGCTTTGCACTCGGAAACGGAGGCGGGGGAAGACAGTATGTCGCTGGATAGTCAGAGCACCCTCATGTCTATATCTCAGCGCGTTGAGGAGGAGGAGGAGGGGGAGGAGCATGAGGAGGAGGGGGAAGAGACAGCTTGGCCCACTGCTGAGGGTACAGATGCTGCTTGCCTGTCATCCTTTCAGCGTGTATGGCCAGAGGAGAAGGAGGAGGAGGAGGAGGGGGAGAAGCATAAGGAGGAGGGGGAAGAGACAGCTTGGCCCACTGCTGAGGGTACACATGCTGCTTGCCTGTCATTTTTTCAGCGTGTATGGCCAGAGGAGGAGGAGGAGGAGGAGGATCCTGAAAGTGATCTTCCGAGTGAGGACAGCCATGTGTTGCGTACAGGTACCCTGGCACACATGGCTGACTTCATGTTAGGATGCCTTTCTCGTGACCCTCGCGTTACACGCATTCTGGCCACTACGGATTACTGGGTGTACACACTGCTCGACCCACGGTATAAGGAGAGCCTTTCCACTCTCATTCCCGAAGAGGAAAGGGGTTCGAGAATGATGCTATACCACAGGGCGCTGGTGGACAAACTGATGGTAAACTTCCCATCCGACAGCGCTAGTGGCCGAAGGCGCATTTCCGCGGCCCAGGTAGCAGGGGAGGCGCAGAGATCAGGCAGCATGTACAGCGCAGGCAGGGGACCATTATCCAAGGCCTTTGCCAGCTTTCTGGCTCCCCAGCAAGACTGTGTCACCGGTCCCCAGTCAAGGCTGAGTTCGCGGGAGCACTGTAAAAGGATGGTGAGGGAGTACGTAGCCGATCGCACGACCGTCCTCGGTGACGCCTCTGCCCCCTACAACTACTGGGTGTCGAAGCTGGACACGTGGCCTGAACTCGCGCTGTATGCCCTGGAGGTGCTTGCTTGTCCTGCGGCTAGCGTCTTGTCAGAGAGTGTGTTTAGTGTGGCTGGGGGAATCATCACGGATAAGCGTACCCACCTGTCAACCGACAGTGCCGACAGGCTTACACTCATCAAGATGAACAAAGCCTGGATTTCCCCAGACTTCTCTTCTCCACCAGCGGACAGCAGCGATACCTAAACAATACGTAGGCTGCACCCGCGGATGGAAGCATCGTTCTCTATCACCATCCAAAACGGGGACCTTTTTGCTTCATCAATCTGTGTATAATATTCCTCCTCCTCCTCCTGCTCCTCCTCCTGAAACCTCACATAATCACGCCGAACGGGCAATTTTTCTTAGGCCCACAAGGCTCAGTCATATAATTTTTCTAAACAATTTTTATACGTTTCAATGCTCATTAAAGCGTTGAAACTTTCACCTCAACCAATTTTTATTTTTACTGGGCTGCCTCCAGGGCACTGCAATGGGATATATTTATGTACCACCGGTGGGTTCCAGGGAGCCACCCATGCTGTGGGTCCACAGGGAGTTGTAACTGCATGTGTCCACTTCTAAAGAACCCCAGTCTGACTGGGGCATGCAGTGTGGGCCGAAGCCCACCTGCATTAAACATGACATTACCTCAGCTGTGATGGGCAATGCAATCGGATATATTTATGTACCGCCGGTGGCTTCCTGGCACCCACCCATGCTGTGGGTCCACAGGGAGTTGTAACTGCATGTGTCCACTTCTAAAGAACCCCAGTCTGACTGGGGCATGCAGTGTGGGCCGAAGCCCACCTGCATTAAACATGACATTACCTCAGCTGTGATGGGCAATGCAATGGGATATATTTATGTACCGCCGGAGGCTTCCTGGCGCCCACCCGTGCTGTGGGTCCACAGGGAGTTGTAACTGCATGTGTCCACTTCTAAAGAACCCCAGTCTGACTGGGGCATGCAGTGTGGGCCGAAGCCCACCTGCATTAAACATGACATTACCTCAGCTGTGATGGGCAATGCAATGGGATATATTTATGTACCGCCGGTGGCTTCCTGGCACCCACCCATGCTGTCGGTCCACAGGGACTTCACAATAGGGAGTTGTACCTGCCTGTGTCTATGAATTAAAAAGCCCGGTCAGGTTGGGGCATGCAGTGTGGGCCGAAGCCCACCTGCATTTAATCGGACATTACCTCAGCTGTGATGGGCACTGCAATGGGATACGTTTATGTACCGCCGGTGGGTTCCAGGGAGCCACCCATGCTGTGGGTGCACACGGAATTCCCATTGCGGAGTTGTACCTGCCTGTGACTATTTATAAAAAACCGCGGTCTGACTGGGGCATGCAGACACCTTGACAGAATGAATAGTGTGTGGCACATAGGTTCCCCATTGCTATGCCCACGTGTGCAGCTCCAGATGGAGGTGGCACAGGATTGGATTTCTCATTGCTTCTGTACAGCATTGTGGACTCTCGCCCCGCCCCTTTTAAAGAGGGTCACTGCCTAGCCGTGCCAACCCTCTGCAGTGTGTGCCTGCTTTTCCTCTGGCAGACGCACTTTTAAATAGACATGAGGGTGGCGTGGCATGAGTGCAGCTGAAGGCTGCGCAGGGACAGTTTGGTGTGCGCTGTGGACACTGGGTCGTGCGGGGGGGTTGGGCAGCATGTAACCCAGGAGAAGTGGCAGCGGAGTGTCATGCAGGCAGTGATTGTGCTTTGTTGGAGGTAGTGTGGTGCTTAGCTAACGTATGCATTGCTAATGAGGGCTTTTCAGAAGTAAAAGTTGTTGGGGGGGGGGGCCACTCTTGCCGCTATTGTGGCTTAATAGTGGGACCTGGGAACTTGAGATGCAGCCCAACATGTAGCCCCTCGCCTGCCCTATCTGGTGCTGTGTCGCTCCCATCACTTTCTTGAATTGCCCAGATTTTCACAAACGAAAACCTTAGCGAGCATCGGCGATATACAAAAATGCTCGGGTCGCCCATTGACTTCAATGGGGTTCGTTACTCGAAACGAACCCTCGAGCATCGCGAAAAGTTCGTCTCGAGTAACGAGCACCCGAGCATTTTGGTGCTCGCTCATCTCTATATACTATCCTATCTTATAGCAAAACAGCCAGGAGATTGTGGTGAGTTGGACCAAAATAATAAACAGGAGAACCAGCAAGGCCTCCAGTCTTGAAGGTAGACTCTCCTGGCTGTTTTGCTATAAGATAGGATAGTATACCTTAGCAACGGTGGGGATGAGGGCAATTTCTCTAGTTGTGGACTTTGATTCTAGCATTCTCATATCTATAAAAAGGGCATTCTTCCCATAAGAGGTAGCCTTGAATAGACCTGAGTCAGAAGTTACCATAATAGGGGGGGTTTGAATTCCAAAACTATTTTTTAAAAGAGCCGTATGCGTATATACGTAAATAAATATTCTAATAATAAATCTTTGTCCGTAATAACTTTTCTCTCGGACAGAAAGTAGTGGTTGTTTGCACTTATTTATATAACCACTTTTGTCCCCACTAAGCCAACATTTATGGGGCATGCAGCGGCACTAAGCCCACATTTATGGGGCATGCAGAGACACTAAGCCCACATTTATGGGGCATGCAGAGACACTAAGCCCACATTTACGGGGCATACAAGAGAGTCAATACTCCAACCCAGAGTTTTTCAGGGCATAAATAGCAGCCAAGCTGGCCGTGATGTTTATCTAGCAGCTGACCTGGCCGCAGTAATAGAGACAGAGCTCATTTCTTACAATAGCTTGGCTCCAACGAAAATATATAAGGAGCAAGCTATCTAAGACAAATATCCAACTAAACATTTTTGCCTTGCTATCTGATCTAAATAAGAGAGTGAAATTGACAGATATAGTGTTATCAGCATAGCAGGGTGTGTCAATTCACGTAACATACGGCACCCTTAGCTATGTGGGTATGGAGATAAAAGTGGTTACATAAATAAGTGCAAACAACCACTACTTTCTGTCCGAGAGAAAAGTTATTACGGACAAAGATTTATTATTAGGAAATTTATTTACGTATATACGCATACAGCTCTTTTAAGACATATATGAATAAAAGTTCAATTTTAATTTTCAGTAAAGTTCTTTTCAGTGATTGTTTGTTATAATTCAAAGAACTTGTAGGCCACTGTGACTTCCAAAACTATTTTTTATGGCATTTTCCAGTTGGTACGGCCACTGGAATTTGGTTTTTAAAGTAACTATTTTGAGTCTAAAAGTGGCTTTATGCTATACAAGGCATGTAGGTTTATGAAAGTTCTTGAGGAGTCGGGTGACCGGCAGAAACGCGTCAAACAAAAGAACCATATAATTGAATCTCTGTCTGACTATATGTCAGATTCGTAAATATATCTCCAATAGACTTTGTAATAATTTTTGCCTAATTTGCAGTTTAACACTGGTGCTGAATTCACAAATACCCCAACTTGGCTTTGTCTGGGTCGGATCAGGATTATGCAGTTATGCTATATCCGTAAGTCCTCTACTCAGAATCCTTACTGGAGTCACCCATATGATTGCTCGAGTGCCCATATACTTCCTAAGGGAGAGGGAGCACACAATCTATATCCCCATCCTTGGAGAGTACAATTCGATTAGGATTTAGCACAGGAGTGGCAATTTTTTGTTTGAAGATTTATGCTTTGTTAGTCCTTGTAGCCTTCTAATTTTAGAATGAATGTAATAAATCTTAAGTTTTAGGAGTCAGTGCAGCGAAGGCATACTTTGAATCGATACTTCATTTCTCTGCTACGGTGAAATACAGTGAAATGTAAGAGTACTACAGTGAAGCCAAGCATTTGCCTTGCTATTGTACGCTGTTAAGTATTGTATGAAAAAGCCCATTTGAGTTTAGAGTGAAATATGGGCCTCATGAGACTGTAGCAATAATAGTTGATGTTATCTGGTACTGGTAATGTTCCCTTTCCTCACCTTGTTTCTATCCTATGGTACTGAATGAATTCTGGTGGTCAGCTGTTTGTTCCTGAACATTCTGAAAGCTGTGTGAGTAAGAGGAGTCCATTAGATGGCCAATAAACATCTTAGATCAGTACCAGTTTATGCTTAGTGAAGACACAAGACTCTCCATTGCCCATCTCTCAATCACTATTGACAATTGATTCAGCTGGGATCTTAGGTTTTGTTAGTAAGTAGTCGCTGAGCTTTGCTGAGTGGGCAATGTCCTGGTATCAGGATTTATGGTTCAAGATTTATGGATTGGTTATTAATTATTACAATTAGTTTAATTTTCTTGTGTTGTTTTCTATAATAACATGATGTAAGTTTTAATAAAATGCTACTCCAAATTTTATTGTGTATTTATTTAAGTACTGATTGATTTGTAATTTGTAATTGGGGTTTTCTGGGACTCTTGCTAATAAAAGAGGCATAGTGCTCAGCTTTGTACTTCTGCCTCCTTTGTTTCAGGTATTGATGGGAGTTTCAGCATCTAGATTGCCACTTATCAAACCTTCTGACATGTCACTTTAACATGGAAAAGATTTGATGAAATGCTAAGTATCCTTCAATGAAAAATTGATACTGCAGTATTGATGCTTTATGCAAACTATTACAAACAACGAATTTGAGGCGTTCCATAATTTGCTGTGGTCATTCCTGAGCTGCACTTTAACTGACATTCGTTATACTTTTGTATTTGAGAGTACCACTCTATAAAAGACTAATTTTGGGGTGCAAATAAATAACAATAGAACATGCAATATTTTTCACACTATCTGTCATTGTACAAAAAGTTCGCCTGGATAGCCTCTCAGTTGTTTCCCATTTATAAAATGTGTTCCCTCTTTGGAAAGATTGTTTATTTACATAGAATCATATGTAAATTTTGTGTTGGTTATAGTCTATTTATAACTACAAATAGTATTAAAGACAGCTAAACATGACCCAATTTACGAATCCTTTCCAATAGAGAGACAGTTACACTGATAAGCCAATTGAAATGTGCCAAACTTATCACAGTGGTTCACGCTGAATGACAAACTTTGTGCAACTTTAAACACTCTATTTCTAAGTTTTTACCACCTATTGGTTTTCTTAGTTTGCAACAAAATTTGGTTGCATTTAAGTCAATAACCTTTCATGCTGAACCATGTCCTTTTCCACTAAGCCATGCTCTTTGTCCCCTTCTGGAATAAAGGCTCTAGAGAAAATGATACCTATGCACCCCATATGTTATATTCCTACTTCCTGTTTCAGTTCTTAGAACATCATCATTTGACCATGGTGGTCCGACCCCCAGGAACCCATTCTTTGTTTATATAGGAACGGTAACTTGTCCATACAAGTCTCAGAACACCCCTAAGTAAACTATAACAGTTTTTATTGAATGATCAGAGGCACAGAGCAGAGATCCAGAGATCCTGAAACCTGTCAAAAATTGATACAGAAAGTATTTTAGAAAATTGTATATTTTTTATTCTACAAAAATAAGCTTTATTTTCTGAATCCTTCATTCCCTTCATTTTGCATTCTTATGTGTGAAGTAATATATTCATAACATTTTTGACAACAAGCCAGACAGAATAAAAATAGAATCCTAGGTAGCTCTCTTGTACCCATTCAAAAACAAAACTTTCACTAATTATGCATGAAGTCACCTTCAATTGGAAGATTTTTTTTTCTATTTTGTAAGGCTACATATGTGACTTACAGTATGATTTCTGTGTGGTTTTATCAAGACAATTTGTACTTTCAATTGACAGTAAGTTTGGGTAAATATAGTGAAACCATTTTCAGCTTGCAAAGAAGAGCATCATGCCTAAATGAGGCAATGTTTCAAATTGTACCATCATTGGCACATCTTCATATGGTATACGATGTTTAGTTGAATTATTAGAAGGAAGTGTATTATAGTAAACCTCTTACTGGTTTTTTGAAATTTGTTTTTCTTATCAAAATACGGTAAAATTTAGGATGTCTGTCCCGGGCTTATGGCGTTCCACGGCTCCACCCACAAGGGTTATATGGACAGAAAAACTCAATACTCTTATGAGATATGAAATGGAGGGAGCAGAGGAAGAGAAAGACCGCAAAAGGTCCTGCGATCTTTGGAGCCCGTGGATCACCATGAGAGCATCTAAACCCTTAGAAAAATGGTTAAATACAGGTACTATGGACCTTTAAGGATTCCCGGAAGCCCAAAAAGCTCACAAGCAAGATCTTCACCCCTCCCCTGCCCCCCTACCCCAACATCCCCCCCTACCTATTACCCCCCCACCCCCACCCCCCCTAGCCAGATACATGCCTTTCTTTATTAATGCATCATAAGGTTGTATTTTTTCTTCAAATTTTTTATTTTTTGTTTCCTGTTTAAGAAATAAGTGTATTCTGCAGAAAAAACCCGTGATACATGACATAGGAGAACCAGCGTGGCTACGCTTAGACAGAATGGTAACTGCAGATCAATATAATGTAACACTGTTTACTGTTTATTGAAAATGCTTAATAAAAAATTATTGAACTCAAAATACGGTAAAATTAAAGCAACACTTATGCTATATGAGTACCATTGTTAACAATATGTGCATTCAACTCATTCTTCAGTAAAGGAATGGAGTATAAGTGAACCACGGGCATTTGTTCATGGTCTTAAATTGGCCACAGTCTTGGTGCTTTGCTTTGACAATATTTCTTTGTCTTATTGTTACTACTAAATAAAGATGATTTTTATACTTCAAGCAGAGCATTTATTTCAGTCCAGATGGTAATAACAACAAGAAACAGAATAAACAGCGTGGTGACCAATACAATACATTTGTATAGCAGTTTTCTTATGTAACTATATTTCCTTGGTGCCTGTAATGTAAAAGAATCATCATGCAGAGACTGATTATTATAGAATCATAAGGATCTTTACCACAAATATACACATACCGCATAAATATATTTCAATGTCGGAAAGTCGAGATGTAGTGATTATTAGTGAGGTTGACCACTTGTTATCCTAGTAAAGCACTAAATCAAAACAATAGTTTCTTTTTGGGAAGGTTCATGACAGATTTTGTACTTTTATGTTTGTAGCTATTATTCTATTCATCTCTTTTTAACTGAATTTTGCCTTTTAATTATACCAATAGAATTATTGAAACAAAAATAATTATTAATATTGAACAATGTTAGGAACATAATAAGGAAAGCAAACCTTTATTCCAATAAGTTGACTATATCAACAGTATGTTCAATTCCCACCTAACTGAAATTACAACGCATTTACAGTTGTACTCATACATTTATAAACTATTAGCAGAATTTGTAAGATTCACCTACAGAAAGACATTAATAAAATAGAATGAGTCCAAAGACGGGCTAATAAAATGGTGAAAGGTCTCAAGAACATAACTAATCATAAAAAACTGAAGTTGTATAGCCTGGAGGAAGAAAGGAAAAAGGAGGACATGATCAAAACTCTTACATAGATCAAGGTATAAATAAAGTCCAAAAGGGAAGCGTTTTTTTTAGGAAACTATTTATTTATTTATATAGCACATACATATCTCACAGTACTTGATACAGAGCTTTGTCCTCATTTGGGCTTACAATCAAAATCCACCTATTTGTATGTTTTCACAGTGTGGGAAACCGGAATACCTGGAGGATATCCGCACGAATACAGGGAGAACATACAAGCTTCATGCAGATGTCGTTCTTGGTCAGACTTGAACCCAGATGACAAGGCTAATCACTGACCCACCATGCTGCCCAATTAAAAACAATAACAAGGGGGCGCAATCAAAAATTAGTCGGCGGAAGATCAGAGATAGAGATGAGCGAGCATACTCGCTAAGGCAAACTACTTGAGCGAGTAGTGCCTTATTCGAGTACCTGCCCACTCGTCTCTAAAGATTCAGTTGCCGGCGGGGAGCGGTGAGGGAGAGAGCAGGGAGGAACGGAGGGGAGATCTCTCTCTCCCTCTCCCCCCCCCTGTTCACTCCCGCAACTCACCTGTCACCCGCGACGGCAGACGAATCTTTAGAGACGAGCGGGCAGGTACTCGAACAAGGCACTACTCGCTTGAGTAGTTTGCCTTAGCGAGTATGCTCGCTCATCTCTAATCAGAGACAACATCAAGATGAAGTAGTAGATGCTTGGAACAAACGTCTACTTGGTGTGCTTGGAAAATTAACAATAAATGAAATCAAGCATGTTTGGGATAAGCATAGATCTATCCTAAGAGAGAAGTAAAAAAAGGAAATAGGGGCAGAATATGTAGATGGACCATGTGGTCTTTTTCTGCTGTGTTTCTAACATGTGCACCATTTGTTAAGGGAACATAATTGACCAGACAAAACACGTGTTATTTTTTATGTATTTCAAATTAAATCATTATATGTCACAGAATAGAACAATCATTAAACAAAGCATATCACTAAGGCAAATAATAAAATGGTCCTTTTTAGTGATGAGCGAACGTACTCGTCCGAGCTTGATGCTCGGGCGAATATTAGGGTGTTCGGGATGCTCGTTACTCTTAACGAGCACCACGCGGTGTTCGGGTTACTTTCACTTTCCTCTGTGAGACGTTAGCGCGCTTTTCTGGCCAATTGAAAGACAGGGAAGGCATTACAACTTCCCCCTGTGACGTTCAAGCCCTATACCACCCCCCTGCTGTGAGTGGCTGGGGAGATCAGATGTCACCCGAGTATAAAAGTCGGCCCCTCCCGCAGCTCCCCTCAGATGCCTTGTGAGTTAGCTGAGGGAAAGTGCTGCTGCTGGTGCTGCTGTAGGGAGAGTGTTAGGGTTGAGTGTAGGCTTCAAGAACCCCAACGGTCCTTCTCAGGGCCACATCTATCCGTGTGCAGTACTGTGGAGGGTGCTGTTAGCAGTGTTGCACATTTTTTTTTTTTTCAAAGTCGGCTGTCTGCAGAGCATTGCGCCCTGCAGTAATAGTCCAGGGACAGAAGTGGTGGTTAGGCAGGGAGAGTGTTAGGAGTGAGTGTAGGCTTCAAGAACCCCAACGGTCCTTCTTAGGGCCACATTTAACCGTGTGCAGTACTGTGCAGGCTGCTGTTAGCAGTGTTGCATTTTTTTTTTTTCAAAATCGGCGGTGCAGAGCATTGCGCCCTGCAGTAATACTACAGGGAGAGAATTGTGTAGGCAGGGCCAGAAGACATATATTATTGATTGAATATAGTCAGTGGGCCTTCCCTTTAAAAAAAAAGGGAAAAATTCTATTTGGCCTGCCTCTGACAGTCCTCAGCGTTCTGGGTACGTGTGTGGTGGGTGGAGATAGTAAAAAAATCATACGCAGCCAGCTACGTTTTACAGCAGTCTTGCGCCAATTTATATCCTTCCGGCCTGGGAAAATTCACCGCTCTGCTGCACTTCATATAATTGCATTTCTGTGGAACAGATTTCTTATCTGATTGAATATAGTCAGTGGGCCTTCCCTTTAAAAAAAAAAGGGAAAAATTCTATTTGGCCTGCCTCTGTCAGTCCTCAGCGTTCTGTGTACGTGTGTGGTGGGTGGAGATATTAAAAAAATCATACGCAGCCAGCTACGTTTAACAGCAGTCTTGCGCCAATTTATTTCCTGCCTGGGAAAAATCACCGCTCTGCTGCACTTCATATAACTGCATTTCTGTGGAACAGATTTCTTATCTGATTGAATATAGTCAGTGGGCCTTCCCTTTAAAAAAAAAGGGAAAAATTCTATTTGGCCTGCCTCTGTCAGTCCTCAGCGTTCTGTGTACGTGTGTGGTGGGTGGAGATAGTAAAAAAATCATACGCAGCCAGCTACGTTTAACAGCAATCTTGCGCCAATTTATTTCCTGTCTGCCTGGGAAAAATCACCGCTCTGCTGCACTTCATATAATTGCATTTCTGTGGAACAGATTTCTTATCTGATTGAATATAGTCAGTGGGCCTTCCCTTTAAAAAAGGGAAAAATTCTATTTGTCCTGCAGGCTTGCGCCAATTTATTTCCTGCCTGGGAAATCACTGGTAATACAGCATGCTGAGGGGTAGGGGTAGGCCTAGAGGATGTGGACGTGGCCGAGGACGCGTAGGCCCAAGTGAGGGTGTGGGCACAGGCCGAGCTCCTGATCCAGGTGTATCGCAGCCGACTGCTGCGCGATTAGGAGAGAGGCACGTTTCTGGCGTCCCCACATTCATCGCACAATTAATGGGTCCACGCGGGAGACCTTTATTAGAAAATGAGCAGTGTAAGCAGGTCCTGTCGTGGATGGCAGAAAGTGCTTCGAGCAAGCTATCATCCACCCACAGTTCTGCGCCGTCCAGTGCTGCAAATCCGAATCCTCTGGCTGCTGCTCCTCCTTCCTCCCAGCCTCCTCACTCAACTACAATGACACATGCTCAGGAGCGGGAACACTCCCAGGAACTGTTCTCGGGCCCCTGCTCAGATTGGGCAGCAGTGGTTCCTCTCCCACCAGAGGAGTTTATCGTCACTGATGCCCAACCATTCGAAAGTTCGCGGGGTCCGGGGGATGAGGCTGGGGACTTCCGGCAACTGTCTCAAGACCTTTCAGTGGGTGAGGAGGACGATGACGATGAGACACAGTTGTCTTGCAGTGAGGTAGTAGTAAGGGCAGTAAGGGCGATGGAGGAGCGCACAGAGGATTCGGAGGAAGAGCAGCAGGACGATGAGGTGACTGACCCCACCTGGTGTGCAACGCCTACTCAGGACAGGTCTTCAGAGGGGGAGGCAAGGGCAGCAGCAGGGCAGGCTGCAAGAGGCAGTGCGGTGTCCAGGGGTAGAGGCAGGGCCAGACCGAATAATCCACCAAGTGTTTCCCAAAGCACACCCTCGCGCCATGCCACCCTGCAGAGGCCGAGGTGCTCTAAGGTCTGGCAGTTTTTCACTGAGACGCCTGACGACCGATGAACAGTGGTGTGCAACCTTTGTCACGCCAAGATCAGCCGGGGAGCCACCACCAACAGCCTCACCACCACCAGCATGCGCAGACATATGATGACCAAGCACCCCACAAGGTGGGACGAAGGCTGTTCACCGCCTCCGGTGTGCACCGCTGCCTCTCCCCCTGTGCCCCAACCTGCCACTGAGATCCAATCCCCCTCTCAGGACACAGGCACTACCGTCTCCTGGCCTGCACCCACACCCTCACCTCCGGTGTCCTCGGCCCCATCCAGCAATGTCTCGCACCGCACCGTCCAGCCGTCGCTAGCGCAAGTCTTTGAGCGGAAGCGCAAGTACGCTGCCACACACCCGCACGCTCAAGCGTTAACCGTCCACATAGCCAAATTTATCAGCCTTGAGATGCTGCCGTATAGGGTTGTGGAAACGGAGTCCTTCAAAAGTATGATGGCGGCGGCGGCCCCGTGCTACTCAGTTCCCAGTCGCCACTACTTTTCCCGATGTGCCATCCCAGCCCTGCACGACCACGTCTCCCGCAACATTGTACGCGCCCTCACCAATGCGGTTAGTGGCAAGGTCCACTTAACAACGGACACGTGGACAAGCACAGGGGGGCAGGGCCACTACATCTCCCTGACGGCACATTGGGTGAATTTAGTGGAGGCTGGAACAGAGTCAGAGCCTGGGACCGCTCACGTCCTACCCACCCCCAGAATTGCGGGCCCCAGCTCGGTAGTGGTATGTTCGGCGGTGTATGCTTCCTCCACTAAAGCACCCTCCTCCTCCTCCTCCTCCTCCTCAACCTCCCTCTCGCAATCTAGATGTGTCAGCAGCAGCAGGACGTCGCCAGCAGTCGGTGTCGCGCGGCGTGGCAGCACAGCAGTGGGCAAGCGTCAGCAGGCCGTGCTGAAACTACTCAGCTTAGGAGAGAAGAGGCACACGACCCACGAACTGCTGTGGGGTCTAACAGAGCAGACCGACCGTTGGCTTGCGCCGCTGAGCCTCCAACCGGGCATGGTCGTGTGTGACAACGGCCGTAACCTGGTGGCGGCTCTGCAGCTCGGCAGCCTCCCGCACGTGCCATGCCTGGCCCACGTCTTTAATTTGGTGGTTCAGCGCTTTCTGAAAAGCTACCCACGCTTGTCAGACCTGCTCGGAAAGGTGCGCCGGCTCTGCGCACATTTCCGCAAGTCCCACACGGACGCTGCCACCCTGCGCACCCTGCAACATCGGTTTAATCTGGCAGTGCACCGACTGCTGTGCGACGTGCCCACACGGTGGAACTCTACGCTCCACATGTTGGCCAGGCTCTATGAGCAGCGTAGAGCTATAGTGGAATACCAACTCCAACATGGGCGGCGCAGTGGGAGTCAGCCTCCTCAATTATTTTCAGAAGAGTGGGCCTGGTTGGCAGACATCTGCCAGGTCCTTGGAAAGTTTGAGGAGTCTACCCAGGTGGTGAGCGGCGATGCTGCAATCATTAGCGTCACCATTCCTCTGCTATGCCTCTTGAGAAGTTCCCTGCAAAGCATAAAGGCAAATGCTTTGTGCTCGGAAACGGAGGCGGGGGAAGACAGTATGTCGCTGGATAGTCAGAGCACCCTCCTGTCTATATCTCAGCGCGTTGAGGAGGAGGAGGAGGAGCATGAGGAGGATGAGGAGGAGGGGGAAGAGACAGCTTGGCCCACTGCTGACGGTACCCATGCTGCTTGCCTGTCATCGTTTCAGCGTGTATGGCCTGAGGAGGAGGTGGCGGCGGAGGAGGAGGAGGATCCTGAAAGTGATCTTCCTAGTGAAGACAGCCATGTGTTGCGTACAGGTACCCTGGCACACATGGCTGACTTCATGTTAGGATGCCTTTCTCGTGACCCTCGTGTTGCACGCATTCTGGCCACTACGGATTACTGGGTGTATACACTGCTCGACCCACGGTATAAGGAGAACCTTTCCACTCTCATTCCCGAAGAGGAAAGGGGTTCGAGAGTGTTGCTATACCACTGGACCCTGGCGGACAAGCTGATGGTAAAATTCCCCTCCGACAGCGCTAGTGGCAGAAGGCGCAGTTCCGAGGGCCAGGTAGCAGGGGAGGTGCGGAGATCGAGCAGCATGTACAGCACAGGCAGTGCAACACTGTTTAAGGCCCTGGACAGCTTTATGGCTCCCCACCAAGACTGTGTCACCGCTCCCCAGTCAAGGCTGAGTCGGCGGGAGCACTGTAAAAGGATAATGAGGGAGTACATAGCCGATCGCACGACCGTCCTCGGTGACGCCTCTGCCCCCTACAACTACTGGGTGTCGAAGCCGGACACGTGGCCTGAACTCGCGCTGTATGCCCTGGAGGTGCTTGCTTGTCCTGCGGCTAGCGTCTTTTCAGAGAGGGTGTTTAGTGCAGCTGGGGGAATCATCACGGATAAGCGTACCCGCCTGTCAACTGACAGTGCCGACAGGCTTACACTCATCAAGATGAACAAAGCCTGGATTTCCCCAGACTTCTGTTCTCCACCAGCGGACAGCAGCGATACTTAAGCAATACGTAGGCTGCACCCGCGGATGGAAGCATCGTTCTCTCTCACCATCCAAAACGGTGACATTTCTGCTTCAGCAATCTGTGTATAATATTCCTCCTCCTCCTCCTGCTCCTCCTCCTGAAACCTCACGAAATTACGCCGAACGGGCAATTTTTCTTTGGGCCACAAGGCTCACTCATATAATTTTTCCAAACAATTTTTATACGTTTCAATGCTCTTACAAGCAATGAAACTTTAACTTGAACCAATTTTTCGTTAAACTGGGCTGCCTCCAGGCCTAGTTACCACTTAAGCCACATTAACCAAAGCGATTAATGGGTTTCACCTGCCATCTTGGTTGGGCATGGCCAATTTTTTATGAGGTACATTAGTACTGTTGGTACACCAATTTTTTGGGGCCCTCACCTACAGTGTAATCATTGTAATTTCTATGTTCTTCGCCTGCACTCATGGTACAGAAAGGTGTGTGGGGTTGGCCTACACTTTTGCTACATAAATGTAACTGGGGCATTGTCTATACTGCAGCTACTGAAATGTGAAAGAGACTGTTATCTCCCTAAACTGCTGCTTCGGAATTGTTACTGGGGCTTGTCTTGAGTGCTACTATTACTGAAATGGAACTAAGATTGCGCTCCCCCTATACTGCTGCTAGTGATATGTTAGTGGGGCCTGTCCCTAATACTACCGCTGAAATGTGAATAATTCTGGGCTCTGCCTATACCGCAGCTAATGGTATGTCACTGGGGTATGGAAACAGAGGCTTCACAAAGACATGATGGCGGCGAGGCCATTTCCCACCAACGCTGTTACTGTTAAGGTGCATATAACCACGGACACGTGGAGAGGACACATAGTGCCTCCAAAACATCCCCCTCCTCCTCCAACAATGAAAACATTCTTGGCAAATACCTTTGCATTGGTCCGTCTGGTGGCAGTCCAAGAATTTCACCTTTAACGACACTACAAGAGAGCACCACCACCATCCCCCCGCCACGGCCCACTTAATCATGGCCACATTCTGAAAACCAACTACATAAAACCGCGCTACTAGGTCCGCAGTCACCACCACATTACCACCAACGAGGTTACTGTTAAGGTACATATTACCAGTCTGACTGGGGCATGCAGTGTGGGCCAAAGTCCACCTGTATTGTATCTGACGTTAGCTCTGCTGAGTAGGGCACTGCAATGGGATATATTTATGTACCACCGGTGGGTTCCAGGGAGCCACCCATGCTGTAGGTGCACACGGAGTTTAACCTACATCTGTCCACTTCTAAAGAACCCCAGTCTGACTGGGGCATGCAGTGTGGGCCGAAGCCCACCTGCATTAAGCACGACATTACTACCTCAGCTGTGTTGGGCAATGCAATGGGATATTTTTATGTACCGCCGGTGGGTTCCAGGGAGCCACCCATGCTGTGGGTGCACAGGGAGTTGTAACTACATGTGTCCACTTCTAAAGAACCCCAGTCTGACTGGGGTATGCAGTGTGGGCCGAAGCCCACCTGCATTAAACATGACATTACTACCTCAGCTGTGATGGGCACTGCAATGGGATATGTTTATGTACCGCCGGTGGCTTCCTGGCACCCACCCATGCTGTCGGTCCACAGGGAGTTGTAACTACATGTGTCCACTTCTAAAGAACCCCAGTCTGACTGGGGCATGCAGTGTGGGCCGAAGCCCACCTGCATTAAGCACGACATTACTACCTCAGCTGTGTTGGGCAATGCAATGGGATATTTTTATGTACCGCCGGTGGGTTCCGGGGAGCCACCCCTGCTGTGGGTGCACAGGGAGTTGTAACTACATGTGTCCACTTCTTAAGAACCCCAGTCTGACTGGGGCATGCAGTGTGGGCCGAAGCCCACCTGCATTAAGCACGACATTACTACCTCAGCTGTGTTGGGCAACGGGCAATCACGCCGAACGGGCAATTTTTCTTTGGGCCACAAGGCTCACTCATATAATTTTTCCAAACAATTTTTATACGTTTCAATGCTCTTACAAGCAATGAAACTTTAACTTGAACCAATTTTTCGTTAAACTGGGCTGCCTCCAGGCCTAGTTACCACTTAAGCCACATTAACCAAAGCGATTAATGGGTTTCACCTGCCATCTTGGTTGGGCATGGCCAATTTTTTATGAGGTACATTAGTACTGTTGCTACACCAATTTTTTGGGGCCCTCACCTACAGTGTAATCATTGTAATTTCTATGTTCTTCGCCTGCACTCATGGTACAGAAAGGTGTGTG
Organism: Eleutherodactylus coqui; assembly: GCF_035609145.1. Classification (NCBI taxonomy): domain Eukaryota; kingdom Metazoa; phylum Chordata; class Amphibia; order Anura; family Eleutherodactylidae; genus Eleutherodactylus; species Eleutherodactylus coqui. The sequence continues at coordinate 119,251,290 of NC_089843.1, read as the reverse complement.
GGGTTGGCCTACACTTTTGCTACATAAATGTAACTGGGGCATTGTCTATACTGCAGCTACTGAAATGTGAAAGAGACTGTTATCTCCCTAAACTGCTGCTTCAGAATTGTTACTGGGGCTTGTCTTGAGTGCTACTATTACTGAAATGGAACTAAGATTGCGCTCCCCCTATACTGCTGCTAGTGATATGTTAGTGGGGCCTGTCCCTAATACTACCGCTGAAATGTTAATAATTCTGGGCTCTGCCTATACCGCAGCTAATGGTATGTCACTGGGGTATGGAAACAGAGGCTTCACAAAGACATGATGGCGGCGAGGCCATTTCCCACCAACGCTGTTACTGTTAAGGTGCATATAACCACGGACACGTGGAGAGGACACATAGTGCCTCCAAAACATCCCCCTCCTCCTCCAACAATGAAAACATTCTTGGCAAATACCTTTGCATTGGTCCGTCTGGTGGCAGTCCAAGAATTTCACCTTTAACGACACTACAAGAGAGCACCACCACCATCCCCCCGCCACGGCCCACTTAATCATGGCCACATTCTGAAAACCAACTACATAAAACCGCGCTACTAGGTCCGCAGTCACCACCACATTACCACCAACGAGGTTACTGTTAAGGTACATATTACCAGTCTGACTGGGGCATGCAGTGTGGGCCAAAGTCCACCTGTATTGTATCTGACGTTAGCTCTGCTGAGTAGGGCACTGCAATGGGATATATTTATGTACCACCGGTGGGTTCCAGGGAGCCACCCATGCTGTAGGTGCACACGGAGTTTAACCTACATCTGTCCACTTCTAAAGAACCCCAGTCTGACTGGGGCATGCAGTGTGGGCCGAAGCCCACCTGCATTAAGCACGACATTACTACCTCAGCTGTGTTGGGCAATGCAATGGGATATTTTTATGTACCGCCGGTGGGTTCCAGGGAGCCACCCATGCTGTGGGTGCACAGGGAGTTGTAACTACATGTGTCCACTTCTAAAGAACCCCAGTCTGACTGGGGTATGCAGTGTGGGCCGAAGCCCACCTGCATTAAACATGACATTACTACCTCAGCTGTGATGGGCACTGCAATGGGATATGTTTATGTACCGCCGGTGGCTTCCTGGCACCCACCCATGCTGTCGGTCCACAGGGAGTTGTAAATGCATCTGTGTCCACTTCTAAAGAACCCCAGTCTGACTGGGGCATGCAGTGTGGGCCGAAGCCCACCTGCATTAAGCACAACATTACTACCTCAGCTGTGTTGGGCAATGCAATGGGATATTTTTATGTACCGCCGGTGGGTTCCAGGGAGCCACCCATGCTGTGGGTGCACAGCGAGTTGTAACTACATGTGTCCACTTCTAAAGAACCCCAGTCTGACTGGGGCATGCAGTGTGGGCCGAAGCCCACCTGCATTAAGCACGACATTACTACCTCAGCTGTGTTGGGCAATGCAATGGGATATTTTTATGTACCGCCGGTGGGTTCCAGGGAGCCACCCCTGCTGTGGGTGCACAGGGAGTTGTAACTACATGTGTCCACTTCTTAAGAACCCCAGTCTGACTGGGGCATGCAGTGTGGGCCGAAGCCAACCTGCATTAAGCACGACATTACTACCTCAGCTGTGTTGGGCAATGCAATGGGATATTTTTATGTACCGCCGGTGGGTTCCAGGGAGCCACCCATGCTGTGGGTGCACAGGGAGTTGTAACTACATGTGTCCACTTCTAAAGAACCCCAGTCTGACTGGGGCATGCAGTGTGGGCCGAAGCCCACCTGCTTTAAGCACGACATTACTACCTCAGCTGTGTTGGGCAATGCAATGGGATATTTTTATGTACCACCGGTGGGTTCCAGGGAGGCACCCATGCTGTGGGTGCACACGGAATTCCCATTGCGGAGTTGTACCTGCCTGTGACTATTTATAAAAAAACGCGGTCTGACTGGGGCGTGCAGACACCTTGACAGAATGAATAGTGTGTGGCACATAGGTTCCCCATTGCTATGCGCACGTGTGCAGCTCCAGATGGAGGTGGCACAGGATTGGATTTCTGATTGCTTCTGTACAGCATTGTGGACTATCGGCCCGCCCCTTTTATGGGGGGGTCGCTGACTAGCCATGCCAACCCTCTGCAGTGTGTGCCTGCTTTTCCTGTGGCAGACGCACTTATAAATAGACATGAGGGTGGCGTGGAATGAGGGCAGCTGAAGGCTGGGCAGGGACAATTTGGTGTACGCTGTGGACACTGTCGTGCGGGTGGGGGGGGGGGGGGGTTGGGCAGCATGTAACCCAGGAGAAGTGGCAGCGGAGTGTCATGCAGGCAGTGATTGTGCTTTGTTGGAGGTAGTGTGGTGCTTAGCTAAGGTATGCCATGCTAATGAGGGCTTTTCAGAAGTAAAAGTTGTTGGGGGGGGGCACTCTTGCCGGTATTGTGGCTTAATAGTGGGACCTGTGAACTTGAGATGCAGCCCAACATGTAGCCCCTCGCCTGCCCTATCCGTTGCTGTGTCGTTCCCATCGCTTTCTTGAATTGCCCAGATTTTCACACATGAAAACCTTAGCGAGCATCGGCGAAATACAAAAATGCTCGGGTCGCCCATTGACTTCAATGGGGTTCGTTTTTCGAAACGAACCCTCGAGCATCGCGAAAAGTTCGTCCCGAGTAACGAGCACCTGAGCATTTTGGTGCTCGCTCATCTCTCAGTGCAGGCGAAGAACATAGAAATTACAATGATTACACTGTAGGTGAGGGCCCAAAAAAATTGGTGTACCAACAGTACTAATGTACCTCAGAAAAAATTGGCCATGCCCAACCAAGATGGCAGGTGAAACCCATTAATCGCTTTGGTTAATGTGGCTTAAGTGGTAACTAGGCCTGGAGGCAGCCCAGTTTAACGAAAAATTGGTTCAAGTTAAAGTTTCATCGCTTGTAAGAGCATTGAAACGTATAAAAATTGTTTCGAAAAATTATATGAGTGAGCCTTGTGGCCCTAAGAAAAATTGCCCGTTCGGCGTGATTACGTGAGGTTTCAGGAGGAGGAGGAGGAGGAATATTATACACAGATTGATGAAGCAGAAATGTCCCCGTTTTGGATGGTGATAGAGAACGATGCTTCCATCCGCGGGTGCAGCCTACGTATTGCTTAGGTATCGCTGCTGTCCGCTGGTGGAGAAGAGAAGTCTGGGGAAATCCAGGCTTTGTTCATCTTGATGAGTGTAAGCCTGTCGGCACTGTCGGTTGACAGGCGTGTACGCTTATCTGTGATGATTCCCCCAGCCGCACTAAACACCCTCTCTGACAAGACGCTAGCCGCAGGACAAGCAAGCACCTCCAGGGCATACAGCGCGAGTTCAGGCCACGTGTCCAGCTTCGACACCCAGTAGTTGTAGGTGGCAGAGGCGTCACGGAGGACGGTCGTGCGATCCGCTACGTACTCCCTCACCATCCTTTTACAGTGCTCCCGCCGACTCAGCCTTGACTGGGGAGCGGTGACACAGTCTTGGTGGGGAGCCATAAAGCTGTCCAGGGCCTTAAACAGTGTTGCACTGCCTGTGCTGAACATGCTGCTCGATCTCCGCACCTCCCCTGCTACCTGGCCCTCGGAACTGCGCCTTCTGCCACTAGCGCTGTCGGAGGGGAATTTTACCATCAGCTTGTCCGCCAGGGTCCTGTGGTATAGCAACACTCTCGAACCCCTTTCCTCTTCGGGAATGAGAGTGGAAAAGTTCTCCTTATACCGTGGGTCAAGCAGTGTGTACACCCAGTAATCCGTAGTGGCCAGAATGCGTGCAACGCGAGGGTCACGAGAAAGGCATCCTAACCTGAAGTCAGCCATGTGTGCCAGGGTACCTGTACGCAACACATGGCTGTCTTCACTAGGAAGATCACTTTCAGGATCCTCCTCCTCCGCCTCCTCCTCCTCAGGCCATACACGCTGAAAGGATGACAGGCAAGCAGCATGGGTACCGTCAGCAGTGGGCCAAGCTGTCTCTTCCCCCTCCTCCTCATCCTCCTCCTCCTCCTCAACGCGCTGAGATATAGACAGGAGGGTGCTCTGACTATCCAGCGACATACTGTCTTCCCCCGCCTCCGTTTCCGAGCGCAAAGCATCTGCCTTTTTTGATTTGCAGGGAACTTCTCAAGAAGCATAGCAGAGGAATGGTGACGCTAATGATTGCAGCATCGCCACTCACCACCTGGGTAGACTCCTCAAACTTTCCAAGGACCTGGCAGATGTCTGCCAACCAGGCCCACTCTTCTGAAAAGAATTAAGGAGGCTGACTCCCACTGCGCCGCCCATGTTGGAGTTGGTATTCCACTATAGCTCTACGCTGCTCATAGAGCCTGGCCAACATGTGGAGCGTAGAGTTCCGCCGTGTGGGCACGTCGCACAGCAGTCGGTGCACTGCCAGATTAAACCGATGTTGCAGGGTGCGCAGGGTGGCAGCGTCCGTGTGGGACTTGCGGAAATGTGCGCAGAGCCGGCGCACCTTTCCGAGCAGGTCTGACAAGCGTGGGTAGCTTTTCAGAAAGCGCTGAACCACCAAATTAAAGACGTGGGCCAGGCATGGCACGTGCGTGAGGCTGCCGAGCTGCAGAGCCGCCACCAGGTTACGGCCGTTGTCACACACGACCATGCCCGGTTGGAGGCTCAGCGGTGCAAGCCAACGGTCGGTCTGCTCTGTTAGACCCCGCAGCAGTTCGTGGGCCGTGTGCCTCTTATCTCCTAAGCTGAGTAGTTTCAGCACGGCCTGCTGACGCTTGCCCACCGCTGTGCTGCCACGCCGCGCGACACCGACTGCTGGCGACGTCCTGCTGCTGCTGACACATCTAGATTGCGAGACAGAGGTTGAGGAGGAGGAGGAGGAGGAGGGTGCTTTAGCGGAGGAAGCATACACCGCCGAACATACCACCACCGAGCTGGGGCCCGCAATTCTGGGGGTGGGTAGGACGTGAGCGGTCCCAGGCTCTGACTCTGTCCCAGCCTCCACTAAATTCACCCAATGTGCCGTCAGGGAGATATAGTGGCCCTGCCCGCCTGTGCTTTTCCACGTGTCCGTTGTTAAGTGGACCTTGGCAGTAACCGCATTGGTGAGGGTGCATACAATGTTGCGGGAGACGTGGTCGTGCAGGGCTGGGATGGCACATCGGGAAAAGTAGTGGCGACTGGGAACCGAGTAGCGCGGGGCCGCCGCCGCCATCATACTTTTGAAGGACTCCGTTTCCACAACCCTATACGGCAGCATCTCAAGGCTGATAAATTTGGCTATGTGGACGGTTAACGCTTGAGCGTGCGGGTGCGTGGCGGCGTACTTGCGCTTGCGCTCAAACACTTGCGCTAGCGACGGCTGGACGGTGCGGTGCGAGACATTGGTGGATGGGGCCGAGGACAGCGGAGGTGAGGGTGTGGGTGCAGGCCAGGAGACGGTAGTGCCTGTGTCCTGAGAGGGGGGTTGGATCTCAGTGGCAGGTTGGGGCACAGGGGGAGAGGCAGCGGTGCAAACCGGAGGCGGTGAACGGCCTTCGTCCCACCTTGTGGGGTGCTTGGCCATCATATGCCTGCGCATGCTGGTGGTGGTGAGGCTGTTGGTGGTGGCTCCCCGGCTGATCTTGGCGCGACAAAGGTTGCACACCACTGTTCGTCGGTCGTCAGGCGTCTCTGTGAAAAACTGCCAGACCTTAGAGCACCTCGGCCTCTGCAGGGTGGCATGGCGCGAGGGTGCGCTTTGGGAAACAGTTGGTGGATTATTCGGTCTGGCCCTGCCTCTACCCCTGGACACCGCACTGCCTCTTGCAACCTGCCCTGCTGCTGCCCTTGCCTCCCCCTCTGAAGACCTGTCCTGAGTAGGCGTTGCACACCAGGTGGGGTCAGTCACCTCATCGTCCTGCTGCTCTTCCTCCGAATCCTCTGTGCGCTCCTCCCTCGGACTTACTGCCCTTACTACTACCTCACCGATAGACAACTGTGTCTCATCGTCATCGTCCTCCTCACCCACTGAAAGGTCTTGAGACAGTTGCCGGAAGTCCCCAGCCTCATCCCCCGGACCCCGGGAACTTTCGAATGGTTGGGCATTAGTGACGATAAACTCCTCTGGTGGGAGAGGAACCACTGCTGCCCAATCTGAGCAGGGGCCCGAGAACAGTTCCTGGGAGTCTTCCCGCTCCTGAGCATGTGTCATTGTAGTGGAGTGAGGAGGCTGGGAGGAAGGAGGAGCAGCAGCCAGAGGATTCGGATTTGCAGCACTGGACGGCGCAGAACTGTGGGTGGATGATAGCTTGCTCGAAGCACTTTCTGCCATCCACGACAGGACCTGCTCACACTGCTCATTTTCTAATAAAGGTCTCCCGCGTGGACCCATTAATTGTGCGATGAATGTGGGGACGCCAGAAACGTGCCTCTCTCCTAATCGCGCAGCAGTCGGCTGCGATACACCTGGATCAGGAGCTCGGCCTGTGCCCACACCCTCACTTGGGCCTACGCGTCCTCGGCCGCGTCCACGTCCTCTAGGCCTACCCCTACCCCTCAGCATGCTGTATTACCAGTGATTTCCCAGCCAGGAAATAAATTGGCGCAAGCCTGCAGGCCAAATAGAATTTTTGCCCTTTTTTTTAAAGGAAAGGCCCACTGACTATATTCAATCAATAATAAATGTGTTCTGTGGCCCTGCTGTGTGTCACAGAGGTGCAGTGTTATTAACTGCAGCAGAGCGGTGATTTTCCAGCCAGGAAATAAATTGGCACAAGCCTGCAGGCCAAATAGAATTTTTGCCCTTTTTTTTAAAGGAAAGGCCCACTGACTATATTTAATCAAGTAACAAATGCGTTCTGTGGCCCTGCTGTGTGTCACAGAAGTGCAGTGTTATTAACTGCAGCAGAGCGGTGATTTCCCAGCCAGGAAATAAATTGGCGCAAGCCTGCAGGCCAAATAGAATTTTTGCCCTTTTTTTTTAAAGGAAAGGCCCACTGACTATATTCAATCAATAATAAATGTGTTCTGTGGCCCTGCTGTGTGTCACAGAGGTGCAGTGTTATTAACTGCAGCAGAGCGGTGCTTTCCCAGCCAGGAAATGAATTGGTGCAAGCCTGCAGGCCAAATAGAATTTTTGCCCTTTTTTTTAAAGGAAAGGCCCACTGACTATATTCAATCAATAATAAATGTGTTCTGTGGCCCTGCTGTGTGTCACAGAGGTGCAGTGTTATTAACTGCAGCAGAGCGGTGATTTCCCAGCCAGGAAATAAATTGGCGCAAGCCTGCAGGCCAAATAGAATTTTTGCCCTTTTTTTTAAAGGAAAGGCCCACTGACTATATTCAATCAAGTAACAAATGTGTTCTGTGGCCCTGCTGTGTGTCACAGAACTGCAGTGCTATTAAGTGCAGCAGAGCGGTGATTTCCCAGCCAGGAAATAAATTGGCGCAAGCCTGCTGTTAAACTTAGCTGGCTGCGTATGATTTTTTTGACGTTCTCCACCCACCACACACGTACCCAGAACGCTGAGGACTGTCAGAGGCAGGCCAAATAGAATTTTTTCCCCCTTTTTTTAAAAAGGAAAGGCCCACTGACTATATTCAATCAAGTAACAAATGTGTTCTGTGGCCCTGCTGTGTGTCACAGAAGTGCAGTGTTATTAACTGCAGCAGAGCGGTGATTTCCCAGCCAGGAAATAAATTGGCGCAAGCCTGCAGGCCAAATAGAATTTTTGCCCTTTTTTTTAAAGGAAAGGCCCACTGACTATATTCAATCAATAATAAATGTGTTCTGTGGCCCTGCTGTGTGTCACAGAAGTGCAGTGTTATTAACTGCAGCAGAGCGGTGATTTCCCAGCCAGGAAATAAATTGGCGCAAGCCTGCAGGCCAAATAGAATTTTTGCCCTTTTTTTTAAAGGAAAGGCCCACTGACTATATTCAATCAAGTAACAAATGTGTTCTGTGGCCCTGCTGTGTGTCACAGAACTGCAGTGTTATTAACTGCAGCAGAGCGGTGATTTCCCAGCCAGGAAATAAATTGGCGCAAGCCTGCTGTTAAACTTAGCTGGCTGCGTATGATTTTTTTGACGTTCTCCACCCACCACACACGTACCCAGAACGCTGAGGACTGTCAGAGGCAGGCCAAATAGAATTTTTTCACCCTTTTTTTAAAAAGGAAAGGCCCACTGACTATATTCAATCAAGTAACAAATGTGTTCTGTGGCCCTGCTGTGTGTCACAGAAGTGCAGTGTTATTAACTGCAGCAGAGCGGTGATTTCCCAGCCAGGAAATAAATTGGCGCAAGCCTGCAGGCCAAATAGAATTTTTGCCCTTTTTTTTAAAGGAAAGGCCCACTGACTATATTCAATCAAGTAACAAATGTGTTCTGTGGCCCTGCTGTGTGTCACAGAACTGCAGTGCTATTAAGTGCAGCAGAGCGGTGATTTCCCAGCCAGGAAATAAATTGGCGCAAGCCTGCAGGCCAAATAGAATTTTTGCCCTTTTCTTTAAAGGAAAGGCCCACTGACTATATTCAATCAAGTAACAAATGTGTTCTGTGGCCCTGCTGTGTGTCACAGAACTGCAGTGCTATTAACTGCAGCAGAGCGGTGATTTCGCAGCCAGGAAATAAATTGGCGCAAGCCTGCAGGCCAAATAGAATTTTTGCCCTTTTTTTTTAAAAAAAAGGGCCCACTGACTATATTCAATCAATAATATATGTCTTCTGGCCCTGCCTACACAATTCTGTCCCTGTAGTATTACTGCAGGGCGCAATGCTCTGCACGGCCGATTTGGAAAAAAAAAAAAAAGTGCAACACTGCTAACAGCAGCCTGCACAGTACTGCACACGGTTAGATGTGGCCCTAAGAAGGACCGTTGGGGTTCTTGAAGCCTACACTCACTCCTAACACTCTCCTTGCCTAACCTGTTCTGTCCCTGTAGTATTACTGCAGGGCGCAATGCTCTGCACGGCCGATTTGGAAAAAAAAAAAATGTGCACCACTGCAAAAGGCAGCCTCCACAATACTGCACACGGTTAAATGTGGCCCTAAGAAGGACCGTTGGGGTTCTTGAAGCCTACACTCACTCCTAACACTCTCCCTACAGCAGCTCCAACACAATAGCACTTTCCCTCAGCTAACTCACAACGCATCTGAGACGAGCCGCGGGAGGGGCCGATTTTTATACTCGGGTGACATCTGATCTCGCCAGCCACTCACAGCAGGGGGGTGGTATAGGGCTGGAACGTCACAGGGGGAAGTTGTAATGCCTTCCCTGTCTTTCTATTGGCCAGAAAAGCGCGCTAACGTCTTAGAGATGAAAGTGAAAGTAACCCGAACATCGCGTGGTGCTCGTTAAGAGTAACGAGCATCCTGAACACCCTAATATTCGCCCGAGCATCAAGCTCAGATGAGTACGTTCGCTCATCTCTACTTACTACATATATATAAATGTCCTCTACTAATACCTAAGTAATGTCTATCTTGTACCAACATTTTTACCATTGATATAACTATTCACCCTACTCTAGGGAGAGTGTAAAAATACAAATTGAAAGTATTAGGGGTCTCCTACAACATAGATTCTGGAGAGATGTTCCCTGACAAGGCTGGGGTATACAATCCAGCCTACCCAGTGGGAATCAAATTTTCCTAATCCCTTCATGATTGCCATACATGTATATACATTGTGTGGTAATGGAGGTTGTATGGAGCTGGCTCGGAAGATGAGCTTGCTCCATATATGGCAGTTATCATTTGTTTCCAACAGCTGCCAACAATGGCCACGATTGGACTAGCTCAATTCTTTTTTTTTTTTTAAACTCAAAGTTTTTTATTGATTTTTTTTTTCCCGGATAGCATATACAATAACCACAATGCTCGTGAATTATAGATAAAAAAAAAATTATTGGTACTGCATATGTACCACAAATATTTTTGTTAGGTGATAAGTCTCCCTCCCTAGACCACCCCTAACATTGGGTTCGGATCGAGGGGAGGGAGTCAACAGAAAACACTGTGAAATATCTCATTACATGAGTAGGATACATGGGATAATAGTTCCAGGATGAGATATGTAGCGTGTAGTTATAGAAGCCATTAGAGGCCAATAGAGGGGGCAAGTAATGGTAGGGTGTGGGGAGGGGAGAGAGTGGGTCGGTTGGGTGGGAAGGGGGAGGGGGAATTAAGGGAAGGGTTATGGGTTCATGGTTATGAAGCGAGGGTGGAGTCTCATGCCAACTCTCTCCGGGGTCTTCCCTCTCTTACCTTCCACCTGTCGAAGCCACACGCTCCAAATCCTGAGTGCGCCATCGCTCAACGCCCGAGGCCAGCCCCAACGCTCAGAGATTGCATATTATCGCCTGACTCTTCCACATCAGGCGGGTGCCAGCGCGGGTAAGTCGTAGCACCTGCTCCGTCCAGATCCGAGGCCCGATGTTGATGCTCGGAAGCTTTCCTTCTCAGGTTTCTCCAGGGGTGCCATGTAATGATAAAGTCTTCCTGGTTTCCCCTTGACCAGCTCGTGATTTCCTCGAGGTTGCATATTAAGTCTGCTTTTTCCCTCCATTGGTTTACTGGGGGCGGAGTTTGCTGGAGCCAGTACAGTGGAATTAATGCTTTGGCCGCATCGATCAAATGTGCTATTAGTTTGTTTTTGCGTGGGTGAAAATGGGCCGATGGCTTCCACAGGAAGACCATGTCAGGTGTTAGGATGAGATTAGGGGACAATGCTCTCAGGTCTCTCTCTATTTCCATCCAGTATCCCAAGATGCCTGTGCATTCCCACCATATGTGGAGGAAAGAGCCCACTTCCCCTCCACACCTCCAGCATTTATTGTGTGGGGCTAGTTTGTAACTGAAGAGCCATTGGGGAGTTTTATACCACCTGACTAATAATTTATAATGGCATTCCTGCATAAAGACGCAGGGGGATAAGCCGTAGGCCAGGCTCAAGATTAGTTTGGTGTCAGCAGTGGAGAGTGAGATCCCTAGTTCTTTTTCCCAAGTAATTAAGAAGGTGGGTTTAGCATGCAAAGGGGGCGCTATGAAGCTCTTTCTTATGATGGAGATTTTCTTTGAGCCCGGTGTATTTGTTTTTAGAGCGTTTTCGAATTGTGTCTTAGGTCTGGTTGATATGAACTTAGTCTGGTAGTCGCCAAGTACTTTTTTGACATGTGCTATTTGCAAGAAGGAGAGGGAGTTATTGGGAGCTAGAGTAGATATGATCTCCTCTGGTGACTTGTGTGCTAGATTCTGGATGTCTTCCAGCTTGCTATTTTCAAATTGTTTCCAAATACTCATGGAACCTGGGTCTTGATGGATCCCCACTAATCTACCTATCCTACTGATGGGTGTCAAAGGGGAGGGGTCTGGCGCAAGCGATTGTTTGAGTTTATCCCATGTTTCACATGGGCCTCTAAGTAAGGGGTTAAACCCTTTTGCTCTAAATTGACGTTTTATTGGGAACCACAGGTCTTCCGGTAGTGTGTCGCTCTGGGAGGCCTTCGCCAGGTTTTGAAGTATTGGGTCTCTCGACGGGTGTGTCAGGTCCACCCAGTAGCTAAGTTGGGTGGCCTGATAGTAGTCCTGGATGTTTGGCAAATCCATCCCCCCCTCTGTTCTCTGTCTTGTCATTAAGCTGAACACTAATCTGGGTCTTTTACATCTCCAGACAAAGTTTGTGAAAAGCGATTTCAGCGATTTAAAGAAAGATAGGGGAAGATAAATCGGGATCATGCGTAGTTTGTAGATAATTATAGGTAGCACGTAGGACTTTAAGATGTTTTTCCTCCCGAACCACGATAAAAGCGGAAGGTCATATAGCCTCAGTAGGGATTTTATATGGGGAATTAGCGGTTGGAAGTTATGTAGGTATAGATCTTCTATCTTTTTGGGGAGCTTCACTCCCAGGTAGTCAACCACCGTCTCTGACCATTTGAAGGGACTAGCTCAATTCTGACTACAGCATCTAATTAGCTACCCAATGAGGGCTCCCTCTGGCGCTCCTTTGGCCCACCCACAATGTAACAACAGTTTGTCATTGGCAGAATCATGACACTTTGAGATTTCCCATAGGCATAGCAGCTCTGTTTGAGTGATGGCACTATTGCCTATAGGAGAATCATGCATAATTTCAGATAGGTCTCCTCAGGATGATATTACGACAGTAACCAAGTTAGTGATGTTGCAATGTGCTGACGCTAAGCCAGCAGGCAGGTTGGTGATGGAGCAACAGGTTAATGTTAAGCTAGCCAGCAGGCTGGAAATGCAGCAATTAATGGGCCAGTGTTAAGCCGGTAGTAAGCTGGCAGTATGGCATACAACTACTGCCTTGAGGAGACAACACCAGAATAATGTCAGGTCTTAGTGGGGTCAATGTTAAGCCAGCTAACAAGCTGACTATGTGGTGTGTGTGTATGGCAATGTGCACAAAAGTTGGGCGGCAGGCATGGTCCAACTCGGCACTGTGCAGGGGTCTGTTCATTCCGTAGGGATCAAACTGCTGCAATTGACATCAGGCTCCCTGGTGAAAATACCGGTAAATAAAAAAGCATGACATATGTCACAAATTTTATTTGTCAAGAAAGTACTTTGATGTTTCTTGTGCTGCAGTGATGGTTAGTCGAATAAAGAGACATCGTGAGTAGCAGGTTCCCCCTTTATCAGATATCCACAATGTTGCTACTTCTCTTCCTGCATTGGCCCTGCTGGGGAATTAAACATTTGCTGTGATCTCCACTTAGGCTCCAGCAGGGGATCCCAGAAGCAAGATACTCTATGATGAGCTCATTGCCAGGGAATCTTTAAAACAAATGGATTGTCCACAGCAGACTTGCACAGTGAAAGTTCATTTAGGAATTTAGTAATATACTCTGTTTGTGTAGATGAGTCTTCATACTGCGCATTAAATCACATTCTTTGCCATTTATGACATTTTATATTATTCTGCTTAAATTCATAGAAATCACACTATGTTTAAATGATAACATGTCTGACAATTTATCAGTATTAATAGAAAGAATTCTAGAAAGACATGCCCTTTTCCCAGTAAGTAAATAATTCTGCAATCTCCCAGGGACATCATAAATCTACATGTACCTCTCTCAAAGAACAGTCTGCAACTTCTGTACTGTGGTGTAAACCTAAAATAAGAATAACTGGAATATAAATAGGGAACAGTGTATGAGAATGTTTTAAATGCCTGTCAAGTAATCAATCAGATAAGTGAATGTGCTAAACATTGTTTCCTACTATTTACTCTACTTTTTTTTTTTCACATCATTCATGGACAATTGTTTTATTTATTCAATAGCTTCCATAGGCCTCCTGCACATGCAGAATTTCTGTCCTTGCCCACTGCCATAGGATTGCATTAGTTAATGCAATTCTATGAAGACAGCCACGATTTGGCCACGTGAAAACTCACGTGGTCAACAAATCTCGGCATGTCCTATTTCTGTGTCAGCCAGACAACAAGCCGGGGGGACGCGCCCCGACCGCGGGACCCCACACATCGCCGCCCCGGGAGGACCAGCAACCGCCGCATGGTAACAGTGTTTATCGTGTGAGATAAGTAATGTGTTATTTTGATAGATTGGACTCTTACAGATGCAGTGCTACCAAATATTTTTTGTTTTTGTGTTTTTTTGTTCCAATTTTTTTTATTGTACATACAAGAAAATTGGAGAGGGGGGGTGAACTTTTAGAATTCTTTATTTTTTACAATAATAAACTTTTCATTTTTTTATTTTTATTTTTTAGTCCCCATAAGGTATTTGAAGGCCAAAGGGGTTGCCTCTGAATCCGTGTTACAACTCACAAGATTCATCCTCACACACAATTATTTCTCCTTTGACAAAGAGATATTCCTGCGGCTCAGCGGGACTGCCATGGGCAGTAAAATGGCATCAGAATATGCCAACCTTTTCATGGCAAAACTGGAGAGTGACTTTTTGGCCTCCTGTCCCAACAAACCATTGGCCTACTTCCGCTACATTGATGACATCATAATCATCTGGGCCAACACCCAACAAGAAATGATCCATGAGAGATTCAATGCATTTCACACCACCATAAACCTGACATTAAGCTACTCGTATACAGAAATCAACTTTTTGGACACCACCATAAAAATTTCAAACAACTCAATACAGACATCTCTATACCGGAAACCAATTGATCGACCCACATACCTCAGATGGAACAGTTCCATCCTAAGCACATCAAAAAGTCCATTGTCTACAGCCAAGCCATCAGATGCAACTGGATCTGATGGTATCCCTGTAAGGTTAGGAGCTGCAAGACCTGCTCACATATACTGACTGCGGACAGGATACGGATCCCCAACACACAGCAAGACTATAAAGTCCCTGGGACATTCACATGTTCCCCGTCCAATGTTGTGTACCTGATTTGGTACAGTAAATGTCCTGTTGGGGGTCTTTATATTGGGAAACTAGGACAAAAACTGAGAGCCAGGATGAGATCTCATTGCTACTCAATTAAAGAGGGAAAAACTGAATTACCTGTTGCAAAACATTTTTGTGGTCATGGACACAGCATAAAGCAGGTGAGAGTTATCATACTGAAGGGCAATTTCAAGTTAAAGCATCACTGAAGAATTTGGGAGTACAAATTTATGGCCATGAGATTCTCGCATAAGTGGAAAATATGAAAGGTCTGAAGGAGGTCAAGAGGAATGTCGTCTTCCCAATCTTTTTTTTTTATTTTAAACTTCATAAAAATTCAGAACTTGACTTGTAATAATATTGCCATCCAATAGGTGGTGCTGCATCTCCTTTCATGTGCAGGTTGAAGGAGAGATAAGACACATCATAAAACTGTCACATTCCTGAGCTCAATGGACTGATTAAGTATTTATGTCTCTGCTCAGTTTGTCTGTTGTTTTAAGTTTTGAGTGCAAAACAGTCTCAAATTTCTGTGTGTGAACATTTGTATTTAAAACAAGAGGAGTGTCCTCTCTGCATTTGTATATTATATATGTGCCCCATCCAAACCAGTTCTATTTTAGCCTGAGGAAGGATTGATAGAAGATCCGAAATCTTGCTGTAACATCATGCATTTTTGTTAGCTATTAAAAGGTATCATATCTACAAGATTACTTAGTTTCTCTCACTAAGAACAATACTATATACTGCAATAAATCAGTATTGCAGTATGTGGTATTTCTGCTAGTAGCCTACTAAGACAGGCCGCAGGCCTTTATTAGTAGGTAAAACATGGCAGCCCTGAGTGCCTTCAAAAGGTCCTGGGCTGGCATGAGAACCAAATAGCACCCTGCAATATCATCGCAGGGGGCTAGTCAGGATTCCAAACAGTAATTGGGCCCTTTAAATATTGCAGTCAGAACTGTCAATGGCATTTAAAGGGTTAACAGCTGTGATCAGCATGAACACTGATAGCGGCTTTAATAGGCAGGTATCAGCTGTCAGAGATATCCAGCACCTGACATGTATGGAGTAATATCCAACTCCATACAAACTCTGCCACTGGAAGGTGTACATGTATGTCTTTTACTGTCACGGCTTAATACCATGAAAAAGCCCCTAGATCCAATTGGATTTTCCTTTAGCAATATTTTTAACTTTCTAATTTCAAGCATATTTGCTGCAATGTCTTCTCTCAGGCTTCCTTTCAGTACACAAGTTAGCACATAATTTGAAGAATTTCCAGTACGTGTGAGATAGCTTTTTCTGTGATTCTAGAGTAAACTTGTTAGCTGATAATATGTTATGATCACAGCAGCATTGGCAATAATTCAAGAAGATAGCTTCTCACACACACAATTTTCTGATGAACTGAACGAATATAAAGATATAGTTACTGAATTTCTTCTTGAGGGCTATGGAGACCATTGTGCATGTTCCTGCAGAAAAAAATGATGCACTTATTTTATTTTTGTGTTGCGTTTTACTCTTCATGCATTTAAAAAGCTGCATACTAGGTGTGCGGGTACTTCTGCATTCAAGTTTCTGGCTGGGGGTTTCTCTCATAAAGATGTACAAGATTAGTTCCCCCCTCCCCTTTCCTCTTTTAAAAGCTGTTTGGCATAACAAAGCACACTCAATACCATGGTCAACTCTTTCCATCTCATCTTCTCTCTGAGTAACTGTTGGTCGGTTCCCCCTCACTGCTGATTAGAGCAGAAAATTCACCCAGAGTGAAATACTGCCCTCTGTAATAGTAGCTATCTCTGCTCTCTGTCCTGCTGCTTTTCTTCACCATCCGCGGGCCGTGTCATGCAGCCCTGTGTAATAGGTCAGTGGAAAGGCAGTGAATGCATGTTCACAACAGGGAAGCAGGCTAGGTGAGAAGTCAGTTTACTCTGACAGACATTATTTTCTAAGATTTCAGTCCTCCAGTCTGCAGTGCGCTGGAAAATAATACAAGCATAGAAATCACACAATAAGAAAATTTAAATGAGTGCAAAGGTGTCCATAGCCTTTAAGCATCACTTATTTTCTTTTGACGAGTTGTATTACTTGCAATTGCAGGGGTGTCCTATGGTATCCTGCCTCTCACTTTCTTTTGTAAACATCTATGTCTCATGGTGGGAAGAACATATACATATACAGTGAGGATATTTCTAGAGGATATATGCTGGTACAGAAATTACATATACAAGTGTATCATAGTTTAACATGACTTTCAATGCATCATAATAGCTTTCTGTGCCACGGTTTACTTACACTTTTAATTGCTTTACAATGGGTTTTGTTATGTTATGATAAGAGAACAACAGTTTTTCATGGCTTAACCCCTTGAGTGGCGGGTTTCCTACCACCCTGTCGTGCCCACCAGGGCAGGTTTTTTAAAATGGTCTAATCATTGAATTTCAACTAATTTTGCAGTTGCGTCTCAAGAGCCATAACTTTTTCATTTTTCCATTGACATGGCCATATAAGGGCTTGTTTTTTGCGGGACAAGTTGTGATTTTTTTTTTTTTAAACAGGGGTGAGGAAAAAAAGAAATGGGGGGGGAAGAAAAAAAGGGGCCATGTCATTAAGGGGTTAAATAATGTATTAACTTCCTTCTCTGGGTCATTACGACGCATGGATACCACATGTGTGATTTGTATTTTTTTTTTTTTTTGTCAAAGTAAAGGGAGACAAGTGTTTTTATAACTTAACTTTTTTTTTATTTTATTTTTTTTGTCCCTTTAGGGGACTTCCACAGGGACCCATCAGGACCCCCTGATCACATTCCAGGGGTCTGATGGTAACAGCCCTTTACATGCTGCAGTCACATAGACTGCAGCATGTAAAGGGTTAACACAGCAGAGATCGGAGGTTTTCTCTGAACTCTGCTGTAAGAGCAGGTACCTAGCTGTCCTCTGACAGCCAAGCACCAAGCTCTCCCTGCCACAGAGACCATCGGCTTGCTTCTGACAAGCCGATGGTCTCTATGGCAACCTGTAAACAAAGCAGGAGATTGCCGGCAGATCGGCAATATCTTCTGCTGGTTTTTCAAAGCCCTTGCTTTGTTCTCTCTGGGTCTGTGCAGGCAGAGCACAATGTCACAGCTTGTGGCATTGTGCTCTGCAGCTCCCATAGTGATACATAGTCCGGAAATCTTCCGGGCTATATCGCTATGGGCAGTGGAGCTCGTCCCGGAAAAATTCCGGGCGTGCCACTCAAGGGGTTAAGATAGCATAACTTGTCAGAAAGTTATCACAATCCTGTTATACTTTGCTGCATTTGTATATGGCATGTGCCTCATATGGGGAAGGTTGTCTGAGTCCATGCTAGAATTTCTCCACATTAATAAAAACAAAGAAAATTTGCTTTTCACATATAATGCTGAGTGATTATTGTAATAATCAATTTGTGTCGAAATTGGGCTGATTTCACCAAAATCATCAGGAATCGGGACAGCCGATTCTGTCTTCCATTGAAGTCAATGGGAGTAAAAATCAGATTCACTATTTTTCCCTCCAGAAGGTCACCAATGCAGCCAAAGTTCACCAAATTGCATGGGAATACAGCTACATATCTGGGGAATACTGTACAAAATT
Organism: Eleutherodactylus coqui; assembly: GCF_035609145.1. NCBI lineage: Eukaryota > Metazoa > Chordata > Amphibia > Anura > Eleutherodactylidae > Eleutherodactylus > Eleutherodactylus coqui. The sequence continues at coordinate 119,233,288 of NC_089843.1, read as the reverse complement.
GGTACAAATAGTGTAAAGTGGTGTAGGGGTCACTCATAGCACAGGGATGTCACTGAAATAGAGTGGGGCTACATAGGGTCTCACAGATGAAAGATTTCACCAAGGAAGATAGCAGCTGTGGTGCTTGTTTCAAAAGCAATATCATAATTTTACAAGGACAAATTTTACTAGGTGAACACAACACTCAAGCACAACCCTGCTCCAAGGAACAGCTGTATAGCTACCAAAAATTTCACCAAGGTAGAAAGCAGGTATGGTGCTTGTTTTAAAAGCAATGTCATAAAGTTTGCAAAAGACAAATTCTACAAGGGAAACAGAACAGCAAAGCCTGTTCCTGTTCAAAGTAAAATCTGTAGAACTACAGCTGTTTATTGTGTTTTAGAAATTTTTTGTTTTAGGGGAAGGAGGCGGAGGAGGAAATATGGTGAAAGCTGGAGAAGGAGAGTAGCAGTGCTACTGCCACCTTAAGCATCAACAGTATTTTGAGGACAGAATGTTCTCCCTATGGAACCATGTGAGTTGTAGGTCTGTATTTCCATACTGACATATTTTTTATTTGGGGAGAAACAGTGGAAACAGGAGTAGAGCAGCAGCACCTCCACAACAACAGACACGTCCCCTACTCCTTGCTTTCTTCATGCTTCCTTTTTATTTTATTTTATTTTTTACTTAGTAATTTATTTCCTTTTTGTGTAGTTTTATTTAACTTTTCAGCTAACTTTGTTGTTTGAAGAAAACCAATGCTAGTTGCATAAGGCCTGCAAATAATTCGTAGTGGCCTGACTCGTGACTGAATGACGTCTGAAGACGCCGACATGCACTGTGCATATTTGCAGTTTCCCTCTTTGGTTTTCTTTTTGCTTCATATTAACAGAAAACACCACCACCAACTAAATAGACTGCAATCCTTGGGGGGTTCGATATGTGAGCACAGCTTGTATCTTTGTGAACCGTCCCCATTTGGTGCAGCGTAACTGCATTCCCCAAACACCACTGCTACCTGCATATGGCCTGAAAATAATTTGCAGCCTCCAGACTAGTGACTTGGAACAATATCTGAGACCACAAACCGAGAAATTCAATATTCCCCAAACAAAAGCATAGTTTGTTTGTTTGTTTCAGTGCTATATACATATAAATGTGATGCCGCTTCTTTCTCTGCTCACTCCAATTGAACCCTGTTTAAGTTCTTTGTTGGTATCCAAAGTTTCATACCAGCCACAATGTATCCTCTGTAGAATATTTGTCCCTATTAACAACAGCCCACATGTTATATAGGTGTATAAATGTGATGCAGCTTCTCTGTCCTGTGCTCAACTGTATAATGGTCACTGGTTACACTGTGCCTATATTATAAATGGCTAGGTGATGTGATGCAGGCACCCAATGAAATTTCTGCCCATATGCATTATGGAGGACACATTTGGTAATATCATCAAGGCACCCTGGCTGCTGATTGGCTGCATGCTGACCTCTTAGCAGGCACTATGGGAAATTCAGTTTTGTGCGATTTGTGACAAAACTAGCGTTGCACTCACCCAATTCGATTTGGCAAAAATTGGGTTGATTTTATTGCCCAACCATGAAAACGAACAACACTATTCACTTATACTATGGTCAAAAATTCCAATCCTTTTCTAGATTTTATATTATATGGGCAATGTAGATGGAAATAACATTGTATGATAGAAATCGTTTTTAAACAATTCTACTTTGTGTGTACTGTACATAGTTCATATCCAGCACGTCATTAACAACTTACCAACAAGCTAATTCATCACGACAAAAGGATGTAATAGGATTTTTGATTTTTTTTTTTTTGCAAGAATGCAACCAAATAGAAGATAGGTTCAATAACCATTGTTACAGTAGAAACCATGTAAGTAAATGTTGCCATACAGTAGAACCCAGAAATATATTAGATTGTTTAAAATTCAGTAAGAGAAAAGATTCATTGAGAACAAGTGTACCAAATCCAGTCACTTTCACTACCCAATATAGAAACAGCTATTATATTAAAAAGATAATTACCGGTACTCTACACAGATGGGTTATTATGGAGTATTTTGGGAACAAGCTGCAGATTTTCAGCCAAAAATATAGCAACTATTGGCATTATTATTTCACTTAATTAGTTTTGAGGGTTGAATGACAGCAAAAATTCAACTTGGCTCCGAATAACCAATTCATGTAAGTGTGTCATAGTCTGCTATAGAATACGCAAGTTCCTGAGTAATGGGGCTAATGCCAAGCCTACTAATACTGACCAAGGTTAGGGCTCACTCACAAGGGCGTATGTGGCGCATAATACACAGTGCTTAAAGCCCATTAATTTCTATTGTGCCACTCACATCTGTGTTTTTTCAGGAGGGTAATACATGTGTGAAATAAAACGCAGCAGTCTTATTTTCGTACATACGCACCAATATAGGTTATGGGGATTTACCATATGCAGCAAATATGCATGTTACATGTGTATCTGTAAACCTTGGTAATTCTTTAGGAAGCGCTGCACTACTAGGTTCATCACTTGGGACAGGCAAGGTATGTATGTGAGATTGCTGAGGCAACGTGCTGCCAGTAGGTTGGCCCCATGTGTCAGCCTGGGCCTGCAGAGCGTTCAACATCTCTTCAGCCATATGGTTGTATTTTTCTAGACATATGACTTTTAGGACACCATTTTGGCATTTATCACACTATATGGAGGTCGGATGTTGTCACATACTGATATCTGTGCCGATGTGGAGAATGTTGAAAGGTGGTATGAAGAGATGGAGGAAAAGAAGGTGGAAGAAAAGAAGGAGGGGAGTGAGGAGGGGACAGACAATGATGAATGTCCCACAACTTTTGAGGACACCATGAAACGTGGACCACCACTTTTGGCTTCATGACCCACCTGTAGGACATTGACCCAGTGTGCTGTTAAGCACATGTAATGCCCCTGGCCATGCCTGCTCGGCCACGGGTCCATGGTCAGATGATTCTTGCCACTAACAGTGTTCTTCAATGCCAGGGACATGTTTTCACTCCCATGGTGGTGCAGGGCAGGGACAGCATTTTCGGCAAAGAAATGGTGGCTGGGCATCTGAGACTATGGGTTAGCACTGATCATAGTGTTGCAGAAGGCATCTGTTTCCACTAGCCTGAAGAGCAGCATTCACATTGCAATCAGCTGTGCAACGCTTGCACTCAGGCTCTGTGTTCATGAATGGTTGGGGTGGTGTTTTCTTTTAAGTTCCTATAGTTTGGGGGATGGGGTGCTGGCTGCTGACCTGGGACATGCTGGAATATGGGGTAGATGTCGGTGATGGTGGCGGCTCAACTTCTGCTCTCTATTTCCCACTCCTGGTTCTAAAGCCTGCAGCCCAATCAACAAATGCATCAATTGCTGAAGTAGGAATACTACTGCACAAATACAAAACTGCCTCTCTGTGCTCAGGGGCTACTGTATGAACAGGAAGAGAGATTGAGGAAGAGACAGCTATAGCAGTTAAAAAGGGAGCAAGATGAGGCCCAGGTAGGCCCTCTAAGGCAGCAGGTGGTGGGAATTCATGTGACTGTGTATGACTGTCCATATACATTGTGTTGAGATTATTTACATTCTTGCTACATTTTAAACTCTTACTGCAGATCTTACAAATGACCACTTTTCTGTCATCATATGCTGTTTCAAATAATTCCTAGGCTGCACAAGTCTTGGTGGCAGATCCAACTATGGGCCTGATGTTGATGCTACTGTGACTAATAGTAGCCAAGGGTGGTGGCACTGCCCTTTTGTTTTTCTGCAATACCATAGTCTCTGCCTTGGCAGGGTGCTGCCTCACAAAGTCTGCCCCCTTACTGCTCCCCAGTGAGCTGCTATCATGACTATCTCGGTCTGTCCATGTTGGGTCAAGCACCTCATCATCTTCCACATCCTCTTCCTCTTCGTTATCCTTATCCTCCTGAATGGACTCTATCACAGTGAGAATTGGGAGCTGGCATCCCCCATTTCCACATCTCCCCAAGTACACATTGCCTGCGGAGGGATGACAGCACACACTGACCCCCCATCTTCCTCTGAGGAGGAAAAAAATGGTCGGGCATCATTGCATTCAATTTCTTGGTCTTCTTCCTCTGGTTGTTTGGATCGCCTGGTCGACATCCATGACACTGAATGATCAAACAACACTTTAGACTGATCCATGTGTTCTGCTTTGAAGGGTGCAGGGGATTTGGCATAGGGGGAAGTAGATGATGCTTATGCTTACACTGTGCCTATGTGCCAGTTATATATGGTTAGGTCATGTGATGCAGGCGTTTAAATAAACTGCTGCCCATTTGCAAGATGGAGGACACTCTTGGTAACATTAGCAAGGCACTCTGGCTGCTGATTGGCTGCATGCTGAAGTCTGGGAAAATCAAATTTTCCGGGTCTTTCGCCAAAAAATGTTTTGTACTAACCCGATTTGAATTTGCATGATTCGGAAAGATATTATTGTCCAGCTGTTCAAGATGAGCAACACTAATTGCTATTGATTTTTCCAAGATTAATTTCAGATTGTGCCTCCTTGTTCTTACGTTGATTTGAAAAAAAAAACTTCCCTCCAAACATCTTTTAAACCAGTCCTGCTGTAGAAGGTATTTTTTAAATATGGCATGTGTTAAAGTACAATTTGTCATGAAAAAAACATTTTCAGAATAACTTGAATAAGTAATAGCTTTCCAAATTTATCACCAAACGAGTAGTGGCAAATTTTGGTAGATATGTTTTGTATTTATAAACATATCCTAAATTTACAAAAAATGTTGAAAAATTTGTAATTTTCAGTTTCTGTATATTTCTGCCATATGTCCATTTTATGTTGGAATTATTATCTTAGTGTCCTTTTATTTTTTATGTGGGAAGGCTTATAATTATAGCAGAAATTTTTTTTTTCATTTTGAAGAAAATATCAAAAACCTATTTTTTTCGGGGGCCAGTGGTTTGAGGTACTGCAACCCTGCAGAGGATTTATGAAGTATATTAACTCTTTAGATATTTAACAGGTATTAAACCAAAGTGGAGGATAAATCTGAAACTTTCACAGCAGGAGTTGGTGGATAAACAAAATTCAATATTTATTAACCTGAATCTGCAGTTTTTATAAATATCCCACAAGCGGATATAGTGCACAACATGACTCAAACACAGGCCTTAGAAATGAAGGAGCACCTTGTGGATTTGGGGGCCTCCCTTTAATTGGAATATTTTCTAGGTACCATTTCAGTTTTGCTGAAGCACTGAGGTGCAAAGACAAAAGCAACACCCCTCAAAAGACCCCATTTGGAAACGTTACCCCCCAAGGATTCAAATAGGTGTATTGTGAGTGTTGTGATTACATAGGTGATTTAGAGTGAATAATTATACATAGGTCTGACCCCAAATTTTTCACTTTCACAAAGGCAATAGTAGAAAAACCAACCAATAGTTTGTTACCCAATGTCTCCCAAGTATGCAACTGTCCCATGTGTGGATGTAAATGCCTGTTTGGGCATATGGCAGTGCTCAAGAAGAAAGCAGAGCTTTTTGTCCTTATGAATGCAAATTGTACTGCAATAATTTTTGGATTCCATGTAACATTTGCAAATCCTTGAAAAGCCCAAAACAATGGACCACTCCAAAATTGACTTCTATTTTGGAAACCTACCTCCTCAAATAATTCATCAAGCTGTATAGTAGAAATTTTGACCCCACAAGTATTTGGTTGTAGCTGTTAACCTTGAACCAAAAATATGAAAAATTTCCAATTTCCAAATTTTCAAGTACACATGTTTAGCCCCCAATTATTTTTTTACAAGGTTATATAGGAAAAAAAAACACCCCACAATTTGCTACCCAATTTCTCCCGAGTACAAATAAGTCTCCTATGTGGACTTAAACCACAGTTTGGATGCATGGAAGGGCTCAGAAGGGAAGAAGCATAGATTTTACTGGGATCATTTTCGAGTCCACTGAGGTGCCAGTACAGTGGAAACCCTCTAAAATTATTTACATTTTGGAAGCTATGTCCCTAAAAGAATGCAACAGAGGGTGTAGCGAGCATTTTGATTCCACAGGTGTTGGAGGATTTTGTTAACACAGGTCTATGAAAATGAAAAAGAAAAGAAAAAAAACAATAATACGTTGCTGTAGTCCCAAATATTTAATTTTCAGGGTGGACAATAGGAGGGGGAAAAACACAATTTTCTAAGCAATTCTACCAAGTATGGCACATAGCAGAGATCAGAAGGAAAGAAGTACAGATTGTTCTGGAATAAATTTTGCATGCCATTTCGCATTTGCAGAGACCCTGAGGTACAAAGTACAGTGGAAATATTTTACAGCATTTACTATTCAGTAAAAAATGGCATGTCAATTTTATTCTGTAGGTTGATACAATTTTTTCAACTTTTTTATGTGATTTCTATTTTTATGTGAAAACATAATTTTTTGCCATATTTATTTATACTGCAAAGGTAACTTGAGGATGCAATCATCTGATCACTTAGATACAGTATGACATTACACTACTTAGTAATGCAGTGTACTATCTCAACCTGTCATTTTCTTTAATGACAGTCAGGTCTATTAGAACTTTATAGATGTAGCAGCACCAATATGGAAGTTAGACTCGCTAATTTCACTGCTTTTTTGTGTGACACACGGCTGCGCTATTTACATAGTGTGACTGTTAGTGTTCAACTTGAATGCCCATGTGCACTGTGCAAATAGCATAACAATAGCATAAGTAGAGTAAATAGAGTTTACCAAAACAGTGAGAAATTCTGATTTTTAGAGTGCTGCCCCCTCTTTGAGCAGAGGCCAATTCACTGCAAGCGCAGAGCTCCTGTCCATAACATGTTCGCCGATGGAGCGGCACATTTTGACTTCACCGAATATCAATACACACTGCATTCTACATGTGCTACTTTCTAATGCAGTGTGCAGTGTTATTGGAAACTGCTGATAGATGGGTCTAGTCATATATTCTTCCACCAGCAGCCATTATACGGACAATAGCTCCATGTTTGCAGCGAGTCAACCGCTGCTCAAAGAGGGTGCACAAGCTCCTCAAATTAGAACTTCCAAGCTGTGCTTATAAAACCTCTTTACTCTTCTTATCAATATAAACTTGTTCCTGCATGTCTTTTAAAATCATTATTAAGCGGCCAACCCCTTTAAATACTGTATCTAATTTTCTGTTTTATATATATATATATATATATATATATATATATATATATACATACATACTAGCTGATATACCCAGCTTCGTCCGAGGTAACTTGGTACCTGTTGTTCGCATGCAAAATTTTATGGTCATGGTTACTTAAGAGGAACCGAGGAATAAAATTTGTATACACATAGAGGAGCGTTAGATTCTCCTGAGGCTGCATGTACTGATGTCCCTCTGCAGAATGTGCCACCCCTCCCATTCTCCTGACTTTTTACCCTTAAAGGTGACACCCCTTTTTATTTAAATTTACCACTAGACTGGAGGTTGCAGCCCCTTCTTAGTCTTAAAGGCATGCTCCATCCCTGCAGTCCATGGCAGCTACCTTATGTACTTTACAGCCTTTCAGTATATGCACATAGAGGTCAAATATATTGTCCTCAGTATATGCACACAAAGGTGAGGTAGATTCTCCTCAGTATATACACAAAGAGGTCAGTTAGATTCTCCTCAGTATATACACATAGAGGTGACGTAGATTGTCCTCAGTATATACACATAGAGGTGAGGTAGATTCTCCTCAGTATACAAATCATTTCCCTAGGCTTTATGGTTTCTAAGAAAAGAACTCTCTTATGTATCGCAGATTTTCAGAGTTTTTAATGCTTAGAATTCAATATTGAAGTTGCAACCACTTTTCTTATTTGGTCGTGGCAAATTTCATGTTTGTGCGATTCAGATGTGTGTTATTTACATTACATAGGAGGTCACTTACTTTTACACTTAGAATTGAATAATCAAGTTGTGACTTCTTTACTTTACCTATTTAGGACCTAAAGAATGGTTGTGCCAAATCTCAAGTTTCTACGATATTGGGAAGTTAGAGAATTAGATTAGATACATTACATAGAGGTGCACTTACTTTTGCACTTAAAATTTCATAATCAAGTTGCAGCCTCTTTACTTTTCCTATTTAGGACCTAAAGAATGCTCCTGCTAAATTTCATGTTTGTACGACACCGGGAAGTTAGAGAATTAGCGGCGAGTCAGTCAGTCAGTCCTTTCGCCTTTATGTATATAGATATATATATATATATTTTTTCCTTTCATCCATAATTGTGAGAAACTGATAGTTTAATGGCTTTTTCACTACGAAGTAAATTAACAAAACAGTGGTATATAACCTTTGCACAGTAATATATTTAGCTATGTAAAATAAAATAAGGTACCTGGAGACCGTAGAGTTAGCAAACCATTGCCAAACACTGTTGTGTGGTAGAAGATAACTGTGTAATGCATTTTAAATCAATTTATATAGGATTATGAAATAACATTAACAGAACATTGTGCTGTTTTATTATATCATCTCTGTATGTACAGAGCCATGCATTGTAAATATATGTAATTGAATGGAAAGCAAGAGCTATAAAAAATCTAAATAGCAAAATCCACATATTTAAATGTAACCTCATACTGTTTATCACCTTATCTTATTAGCATCCATATATTAGATCCCTGTGGTATATGAGACATATGAGGAAATGTGCAAATTAGAACTAATATATATATACATATATTAAAATAGAGTATATATGCCTATAGACATATGAGTATTCTGATGCCATGAAAAATAAATCGTCATTAAAATCCAACAAGGGAATCACAAAAGCTGAAATTGCTAAGAAATACTTTTCAATATATCAGGATGTGCAGTAAATGTAGCCAAGCTTGTCAAAATAGAGCCATACTTTTTTCACATAGAGCCAGCGTTTTCATCCAAGCTAATTATACATAGAGTCAAATAATACTAACATTGTGCCAAATGGTTCCCTAGAGAAAGTCATATGGCACTTTACTAATACAGAGTGAGCTTTTGGCCACATTTAGTCAAATAGCTCTATAACATGTCTACGTTAGGACAAATAGTGCCCAGAAAGAGCTATACTATGTCCACAAAGAGTCAAGCAAGGCCTCCACTGTACAAAGCAGTGCCCAGAGAGTGCCATAAAATGCCATTTAAAAATTAAATTATAGTGCCAATTTAATTCCATTTTATGAAGCCCCACAGTAGCTTCCAGTCACTTACAGTATCTTCTTTTTGTCATGTTGATACAAATCTCATGCAATGTGCAGGAGAGATAGATGCCTACGAGATATATGCCTCATATATGCTAGTAGTCACTGCTGTAACTCTAGGGGATGCAGGGGATGTGGTTGCACCCGAGCCTAGGAGCCCTAGGGGAACCATAAGGCCTCTCCTCTCCATAAAGGGAGCCTAGTACTATGAATAAAGCTTTATAGTTGGGGGCCCTCTTACAGATTTTGCATTGGTTTACTGTATTACCAAATTCTTCCAGCTCTCAGGAATTTGGTGACATGGCAAAAATTGTAAGTAGGCTATACGGTGTGAGGGATTAGCATCAGGATAAGGTAGCAGCCTGGGCATCCACAGCCAGAGACAGTGACACAAGGAGTAAAGTTCATAGTCCAGGCTTTGCCTGGGTTTATTTCAGCAAAATAAATCAAAACAGGCCTTAACTCCAGGCCAACATAAATGAACACCTGCTTGTCTGAGCACTCACTATGCACAGATCGGTCCTGACTACTCACTGCAAAAAACAGAGCTTGCTGCGCACAGCCAGTCATTTCCTCAGACCTGCAGAGGTCTCACCACCACTTCAAGACCTGCAGGCCCAGGTTTTTATAAGGCCTGATACCAGCCTCACCTGGTACGTGGGAGTGGCCATCCCACTCTTCACTTTGACCACTCCAGGAAAAGCCGGCCCGAGACTATGCAACTTAGAGCCACTATTTTAGTCTACAACATGTCAGTAACTTACTGTTACTGACACACAAATGCTGACTTCCTCCACCGAGCCCAGGCTGCTCGGTGACACGTATCTGTCCAAGTACTCCCTAACGCCACATAGGAGAGCATCCTAGGAGAAACATATCTGCCCTCCACCACTTTGCCAGTCACTGTCACACAACGGATACATCATGGTTAGGGCTTGACCTTGTAACTTCCCTTTGCATACTACTCATGTACCCAACAAAAGTCAATTTCATATTCGTAAGGAGTGTTTTTAATGCTTCCTTTCGTTTAATACCATTTGTCAATTTGCTGCAAGAGGAAAATTTGCATTAGGTCAAAATATGTATTTCATGTACTGAAGTTGCCAGTGGTAGCTAAAGTGGCATAAGATGCTTACCACAGCCAAAGTGATGTTGTGTAGCTCCATGCTGATAAATAACACCCATATAAATTGTCATTAACAATCTCCAGATGATACACTAACATGATGTATAACCAGTCCAATGGCTTGTTATAACTGTAACACATTGATTTTAAAACTGCAGAACAACTAAAAATTCACTGTGACATTTATTGGGATCAGCCTTAATCCTGTCACATACAAATCAATCATAAATCAATGTTATGATGCTTCCCAAGAGTTCAGCATTTGTATAGTATTCTATCTTTCCTTGTTCCATTCTTATTACAGTCAAACCTCTAGTTTAGTGGGTAATCCGTCTGAGAGCAATCGGCCAAACTTGAAACAAATGAAACTCGAGGCAGTTCTTTGTATAGGAATCAATGTAAATCCAATTAATTTGTTCTAGGCATTCCAAAAAACATACCATACCACATTTAATAGAGAATAAATGTGTTTGTTAATACCAAAAGCAGTAATAAATATAAAAGACTACTGTAAAGAATAAATGAACATTGAACATGTTACTGTGCTGTTACATAGGACTGCAGGTCACATCTACTAAATCACCTGTCCTCAGCGTTAGCACTGTGTTCTCTGCAGGTGACATCATTATCTGACCTCAGCGTTATCACTGTGTTCTCTGTGCTGTTACATAGGACTGCAGGCGACATCATTATCTGTCCTCAGCCATATCACTGTGTTCTCTGTGTTGTTACATAGGACTGGAGGTGGCATCATTATCTATCCTCAGCGTTATCACTGCATGTTCTCTGTGGTGTTACTTAGGACTGCAAATAACATGACTGTGTTATATGTCCTCAGCGTTATCCCTGTGTTCTCTGTAGTGTTACATATGACTGCAGGTGACATCATTATCTGTCCTCAGCATTATTCCTAAGTTCTCTGTGCTGTTACATAGGACTGCGGGTGACATTATCTGTCCTCAGCATTATCACTGTGTGTTATCTGTTGAAACCTTCTGGTCTTAAGGCCCATTTACACCAGACGATGATCGCTTAAAAATCGCTAATTGGCGATCGTTTTAGCAATAATCGGTGCGTGTAAATGTGTGCCCATTGTGCACTTTTCGGGCACTGCTAGCTGATCGTTAAATTCAAGCTAACCTAAAAATCGTCTATCACTTCTATCAGAAGTTCTTCAAGGGGAGTGCTGATAGCATTGCTTCCCCGTGGAGAACAAAGGATCTGAGCTATTAACTGTGTTCAGGGAAGGCTTCATTTGCATACCTAATTGGTATTTAAGTAACACAGAATTCCGCAGCGTGAAAGAAACCACAGCATTTTCTAATTGCCGTGGAAAAACGCATGGGCGGCTTCTCTTGTAGTCAATGTAAGCCAGCCATCACGCTATACCTCCACAGTGAGCACAGCAGAAGTATCACCTGATTATGAGTCATCGCCCACCACCAGCTGCGTCATCCCCCACTGCCGGCACGGTATCCACTGTACTACGCATGCACGCCGGCTTGCCGGATGGGATTCAAGCTGCTGATCTGAAGAGGTGAGTACGGGGTCTTTGGGGGGTGCTGTGACGGACTCCGCTGTGATATTCCGCTGGCGGAGTCCATCATGGCCGTGGGCATGAGGCCTTAACCATCAGTCCTTGGTCCTGTCCTGTACTAGCGAGGGTCTGTTTTTTTATACAAATAAGAAAAAAACATAAAACCTTCTGGGTATTTATGATTGTTTCTTGCATAAAAATACAAATGCAGATTCAGAGGATGGCTATAATGGAAGGAGGGACATACAGGGCAGAAGATAGTGAGCAGAAACAATGGTACAAAACACAGTGGGCTGTAGTGTTCTTCTTAGACAGCTTGCAGGATTTTATAATTGGGGAATATTTACCAAACCTTGTTCCAAGGAAAACATATGCACTGACCCATAGCCACCCATTAAGTTGCTGCTTTCACCTTTCAAAGGGCCTGAAAGGTCCAAAATGAAATGGATTGGCTGTTCATAACATACACGGGCATTAAAAAAGTTGCACTCAAGATTCTTTGGTGCAACTCAGATCAGACAGCACACAGACACACATTCAGGAGATGACACATTAACGTGCTATTCTCATCCGAAAATCAGACTATCCGTCTTTACTTGGACTGTTCGTCTGAGTAAAAAAAATACCCATGTGGATATATCATTCTAATAAATGGGTGTTATTTCCATGCAATGTTTGGACCGATTTTTGGGTCTGAAAATCTGATAGAAGAAAGCCCTCTGCATGTACCCCTAGGAGGTAAATTCTAGTCTAAATAACAATGTTTATTCATTTTTTAATATAGTAAAATGACTATATTTATGTTAAATATTTTATATCAATGACTAGAGATGAGCGAGCACCAAAATGCTCGGGTGCTCGTTACTCGGGACGAAATTTTCGCGATGCTCGAGGGTTCGTTTGAATAACGAACCCCATTGAAGTCAATGGGCGACCCGAGCATTTTTGTATATCGCCGATGCTCGCTAAGGTTTCCATTTGTGAAAATATGGGCAATTCAAGAAAGTGATGGGAACGACAAAGCAACGGATAGGGCAGGCGAGGGGCTACATGTTGGGCTGCATCTCAAGTTCCCAGGTCCCACTATTGAGCCACAATAGCGGCAAGAGTGCCCCCCCCCCAACAATTTTAACATCTGAAAAGCCCTCATTAGCAATGCATACCTTAGCTAAGGACCACACTACCTCCAACAAAGCACAATCACTGCCTGCATGACACTCCGCTGCCACTTCCCCTGGGTTACAGGCTGCCCAACCCCCCCCCCCCCCCCCCGCACGACCCAGTGTCCACAGCGCACACCAAAGTGTCCCTGCGCAGCCTTCAGCTGCCCTCATGCCACACCACCCTCATGTCTATTTATAAGTGCGTCTGCCATGAGGAGGAACCGCAGGCACACACTGCAGAGGGTTGGCATGGCTAGGCAGTGACCCTCTTTAAAAGGGGCGGGCCGATAGCCCACAATGCTGTACAGAAGCAATGAGAAATCCAATCCTGTGCCACCTCCATCAGGAGCTGCACACGTGGGCATAGCAATGGGGAACCTATGTGCCACACTATTCATTCTGTCAAGGTGTCTGCATGCCCCAGTCAGACCGCGTTTTTTTATAGTCACAGGCAGGTAAAACTCTGCAATGGGAATTCCGTGTGCACCCACAGCATGGGTGGCTCCCTGGAACCCACCTGGCTGTACATAAATGTATCCCATTGCAGTGCCCTGGACAGCAGAGCTAACGTCAGATTAAATGCAGGTGGGCTTTGGCCCACACTGCATGCCCCAACCTGACCGGGGTTTTTAATTTATAGACACAGGCAGGTACAACTCCCTATTGTGAAGTCCGTGTGGACCGACAGCATGGGTGGGTGCCAGGAAGCCACCGGCGGTACATAAATATATCCCATTGCATTGCCCATCACAGCTGAGGTAATGTCATGTTTAATGCAGGTGGGCTTCGGCCCACACTGCATGGCCCAGTCAGACTGGGGTTCTTTAGAAGTGGACACATGCAGTTACAACTCCGTGTGGACCGACAGCATGGGTGGGCGCCAGGAAGCCACCAGCGGTACATAAATATATCCCATTGCAGTGCCCAGCACAGCTGATGTAACGTCAGCTTTTATTCAATTGAGAATTGAAACGTAAAAACATTGTTTACAAAAGTTATATGACTGAGCCTTGTAGGCCTAAGAAAAATTGCTGGGAAACAGTTGGTGGATTATTTGGTCTGGCTCTGCCTCTACCCCTGGCCACTGCACTGCCTCTTCCAACCTGCCCTGCTGCTGCACTTGCCTCCCCCTCTGAAGACCTGTCCTCAGTAGGCGTAGCAAACCAGGTGGGGTCAGTCACCTCATCGTCCTGCTTCTCCTCCTCCAAATCCTCTGTGCACTCCTCCCTCGGACTTACTCCAATTACTACTACCTGAGTGATAGACAACTGTGTCTCATCGTCATCGTCTTCCTCACCCACTCAAAGCTCTTGAGACAGTTGCCGGACGTCCCCAGCCTCATCCCCCGGACCCCGGGAACTTTCCAAAGGTTGGGCATTGGTCACGACAAACTCCTCCGGTGGGAGAGGAACCATTGCTGGCCATTCTGGGCAGGGGCCCAGGAACAGTTCCTGGGAGTCTGGCTGCTCCTCAGAATGTGTCATTGTAATGGAGTGAGGAGGCTGGGAGGAAGGAGGAGCAGCAGCCAGAGGATTCAGAGTTGCAGCAGTGGACGGCGCAGAATTCTGGGTGGTCGATAGATTGCTGGATGCACTTTCTGCCATCCACGACAGGACCTACTCACACTGCTCATTTTCTAATAAAGGTCTACCGCGTGGACCCATTAATTGTGAGATGAATGTGGGGACGCCAGAAACGTGCCTCTCTCCTAATTCCGCAGCAGTCGACTGCGATACAGCTGGATCAGGAGCTCGGCCTGTGCCCACACCCTGACTTGGGCCTCCGCGTCCTCGCCCGTGTCCACGTCCTCTAGGCCTACCCCTACCCCTTAGCATGCTGTATTACCAGTAGTGCAGAAACAAAACGCTGTAATTAAATGTGCCGCTTATTGGCCTGTGGTTGGAGGCTGACTTCCCTTACGGAACGCACAGCCGAGCCAGGAAACAATTTTGCGCACGCCTGTAGTGAGATGTAGGTGCGTATGACTGAGCTAGTGGAATTCACAGCACAGAAGCAGTCAAGTGGCCAAAGGCCAGTAGTAGGCCTTAAGTATTTTGCTTCTATTTTTTTAAAATGCTGAGCTGATACAGCAGACAGATACTGTAGGCAGCGTATAATATTATGCATACTGTTTCCCTCTGGCGGGATGACGGCGGTGATGTAACAGAGACAGCAGACCCAGGAAACAATTTTGTGCAAGCCTGCTGAAACGCTTAGCTGCGTATTAATTAGGACTACTACCCCCAGCAGACAGATACTGTAGGCAGCGTATAATATTATGTATACTGTTTCCCTCTGGCGGGATGACGGCGGTGATGTAACAGAGACAGCAGACCCAGGAAACAATTTTGTGCAAGCCTGCTGTAATGCTTAGCTTCGTATTAATTAGGACTACTACCCCCAGCAGACAGATACTGTAGGTAGCGTATAATATTATGTATACTGTTTCCCTCTGGCGGGTTGACAGCGGTAATGTAACAGAGACAGCAGACCCAGGAAACAATTTTGCGCAAGCCTGCTGTAACGCTTAGCTGCGTATTAATTAGGACTACTACCCCCAGCAGACAGATACTGTAGGCAGCGTATAATATTATGTATACTGTTTCCCTCTGGCGGGATGACGGCGGTGATGTAACAGAGACAGCAGACCCAGGAAACAATTTTGCGCAAGCCTGCTGAAACGCTTAGCTGCGTATTAATTAGGACTACTACCCCCAGCAGACAGATACTGTAGGCAGCGTATAATATTATGTATACTGTTTCCCTCTAGTGGGATGACAGCGGTGATGTAACAGAGACAGCAGACCCAGGAAACAATTTTGCGCAAGCCTGCTGTAATGCTTAGCTGCGTATTAATTAGGACTACTACCCCCAGCAGACAGATACTGTAGGCAGCGTATAATATTATGTATACTGTTTCCCTCTGGCGGGATGACGGCGGTGATGTAACAGAGACAGCAGACCCAGGAAACAATTTTGCGCAAGCCTGCTGTAACGCTTAGCTGCATATTAATTAGGACTACTATGCCCAGCAGACAGATACTGTAGGCAGCGTATAATATTATGTATACTGTTTCCCTCTGGCGGGATGACGGCGGTGATGTAAGAGAGACAGCAGACCCAGGAAACAATTTTGCGCAAGCCTGCTGTAACGCTTAGCTGCGTTTTAATTAGGATTACTGCCCCCAGCAGACACGCAGTAAACTGAAGATGGTCACAGGCAGCCCAAAAATAGTATTTTTCCCCAATTTTTTTGAAAAAGCCCACTGCCTATATAGCCTGGATATCTCTTTCCCTGCCTCACCAGTACTGGCCCTATACTCTGTACAATGACTGCAGACTGAGGACGCAATGCTCTGCACGCCCGATATACAAAAAAAAAATTGTGCAACACTGCTAAAAGCAGCCTCAACAGTACTGCACACGGTCAGATGTGGCCCTAAGAAGGACCGTTGGGGTTCTTGAAGCCTAAAATCACTCCTAACGCTCTCCCTATAGCAGCTCCGGCATCAGCAGCACTTTCCCTGGTCTCTGTCAGAATGCATCTGTGGCGAGCCGCGGGAGGGGCCGATTTATATACTCGGGTGACACCTGATCTCGCCAGCCACTCACTGCAGGGGGGTGGTATAGGGCTTGAACATCGCAGGGGGAAGTTGTAATGCCTTCCCTGTCTTTCTATTGGCCAGAAAAGCGCGCTAACGTCTCAGAGATGAAAGTGAAAGTAACTCGAACATCGCGTGGTGCTCGCCTCTAGTAACGAGCATCTCGAACACGCTAATACTCGAACGAATATCAAGCTCGGACGAGTACGTTCGCTCATCTCTATCAATGACATAATCATTCATTGGAATCCCTTCAATCATATCAATAAAATACTACAATCCATGTACAATTCATAAACATTTGTAAAAGTGAATTGTTCAGAGTTAACATTGTGTATCGCATACCAAATCTAAATTATTCCAGCCAGCGTGTAGAAGTTAGGAATATGAAATATTCAAATATCCCTGGCTTTCTGACCTTAAAGTGTACATAACTTTTCAGATGACTTTTCCAAATGAACTTCAACATGTATGTGTAAATGAGGAATAACAATATTTCTGATCATTATATTGTCAAAACCAGTGGATGCGGACTGCTGTGCCAAACACTGCTTTGACTTTGGGCCAAATCTGGAGGCGACAACTGATGAACCCCGATGTTCCCCCCTTTCACCCCACCAGTCAGGATCTGGATATCACTGTGAGATCCCCACGTTCTTTTAACAAAAGTTGTTCCAGTGATGTGACTGCTCATGCAACTAAAGATACAGGTGTGGTACTTGAGCGTGTGAACAGAGACATAGTCAACAGAGTGCAGAATTGGACAGGTAGCGTAAAATTAAACATGTGGGACAGTCCAGAGGTCAGGACATACAGAGTAGGTTCAACTTGATTCAAACAGGCCAAGAGTCAGGGCAAGCAGCAGACTGGAGATTGGTCAATAAAGCAAACCAAGATCAGGAGTGGAGAATGTAGAGTATTCAACGTGTAGCCTGAATCAGTTACCAGGAAATCAGAAAAAAACAAGAAGCCCTGTCTGCGGGACAAAGAGATGAAAAGCTCAGGCATTGTCCTTTGGGGAAGAGGTGCTTAGTGATTTGTATCCTGCATTTTCCTCTCTGAAGACTATATATCGGATTCTCAGGCCTCATGTCCACGGGGAAAATCTCCATGGAGAATCCGTAGCGGGTCCCTCCTGCCCCGCGGACATGAGCGCTTAAAATAACAATTAACTCACCTCTCGCCCGCTCCGGATCTTCCCTTCTTTGCGGCTTCATCTTCTCTCCGTCGCGGCCGGATCTTCTTTCTTCGGCTCGGCGGATGCGCACAGCACGTCGGTTGCGTGCTGCGCGCATGCGCCGGCCCGAAGAAAAAAGATCCGGCCGCGACGGAGAGAAGATGAAGCCGCAAAGAAGGGAAGATCCGGAGCAGGTGAGTATATTCCGATTTTGGTCTCCCGCGGATCCGGACAGCTTCCATAGGCTTCAATAGAAGCCTGCGGGAGCCGTCCTAGCGGGAGACCCGCACGAAAATGGAGCATGGTCCATTTTTTTTCATGCTCCATTTTTTTAAAATCACTTTTATTGACCATCCGCGGGTATTTATCTACCCGCGGTTGGTCAATGCATCTCTATTGGATGCGGATCCTCATGCGGGTGATCCGCTGCAGATCCTAATTCATAATTTGCCCGTGGACATGAGGCCTACGTTCTCTCAGAACTGAGAGCAGGAACCTGCTGTTGTGATGTCTTCTATATACTGAGGTGTGAGAAAAGCATATTCTGCTCTCTGTCTGTAACATATAGGCAGACATAACATCATTATGTAGAACAGTGTACAGCAGTATTGGGCAGTGTAGATGTGAATGGACTTTAAGGAGCATGATGACTCATTCCTGTTCTGCCATCCTGCTATTACAAGTAACAGAAAACATCACTTGACAGCAGGCAATATACAGCAACTTGAAGGAAGATCCCAAGTGGAGAGCAATTTAGACTAATTTTTCAGCAAAAGAAAATTTTATTTCAAGTAAAGTAAATTGCAGTTTCACTAGTTATCTCATTGGCTATCATATAAGCAGAATTTGAAAGGTTTGACTGTTTATTAAGCAAACATTAAAATTCAATGGTTTCTTAAAAATAAACTGATTTATTGAAATACTCATGAACTAAGAAATGTGAATGCCTATTCATAATGATGGGTCTTCTGGAATTTCAAGTGCATTCTTTCAAATGTGGTAAGTGTTTTACTAATATGAACTTAACTTCACATTGTAAAAAAAGGAAGTACAAAATAATAAGATAATCTTAGCTCGACAATATACCATGCATCCATTTATGATTGCATAACTTTTGAACAATAAACAGTAACGGGGTATTCCAGAGACTCGACAGTTTTCAAGATATATATGAAATCATGCATAATAGCTAAAGGTTAGCAAAGCAATAAATAATGGTTGTCGCTAAAAATGCTGAGCCTGCAGAACATATATGATTTGTATCCTGAGAAACCAACTCCAAAATAATATATTATTTTGGAGTTGGATTCTCCGATATTGTTACTGCTGTTTCTATTAAATAACAGCAATATTTGGTATACTTTTTTTCCAGTTCATTTACTGGAAATTCTTCTATAGAATTATATGAAGCTCATCCAAATGTTTTTTTGTTAATAGTTTGCTTCTTACTTTTGTTGAAATTTCACTAGGTAAGTTTTTAAAGTTTTTAAAGTCATGAAGGATACAGTGGATGGCATGATGCAGAATTTTTATTTTGTGGCACATGTATTTCAAATCAGCCAGTTTTGCTGAGTAAATATCACACTCATACTATAGGTGTAAAAATAGAAGTATAACTTCAGAGATCAATGATATATGGAGAGGGTAGTATTCCTAATTCCTTTTCTTACAGCGGTTCAAATGGTAGTATATGAGCTTAGCTGATGCAGATTTCTTTGATTCATGTTTGCATTATAGTACTGTAGTAGCTGGTATTCTTTTAGAGTAAGGGCGAGCACCCACTGGCGTTTTTTTACCTGCGTTTTGCGTTTTGCGTTTTTCCTGCACAGGCATAGAGATAACATGTGTTCCTGTCCACTGGCTTTTTTTTGCGTTGCGTTTGCGTTTTTAACATAGGAGCTGTCAGTTGCATATGTGTCCTTATTTTTCTCCATGGAAATTAATGGAAAAGCCGCGAAAACGCCGCGAAAACGCCGCGAAAAACGCCGCGGAAAACGGGCGGAAAAACGCGGGAAACGCGGCGAAAACGCTGCGTTTTTTTCCCGCGGAAAACGCAAACGCCAGTGGGTGCTCGCCCTTATAAGGGTGCATTTAGAGACAAAGATGATCGCTCAAAAGATGGCTTTTGAGCGATAATTTTGCATAAAACTACTACTTGGCACTAATGCCTATTAGTACCAATTAGTAGTGTGTGAGCCGCCAGGAGCTGTATTCAGAGAACACACCTACCTCTGTTCTCTGAATAAATTCCCTTTGTTCTTCCACGGGGCTGACAGCTGAGACAATGTAATCAGCACTCCCCGGGCAGAACATAGCACGCAGTCCTTCTTATCAGCTGTTTTGCCGAACGATGGATTTCATGCCGAATTGAAATCTATCGTTCGGCAGAAAAGTGAAAAATGGGCACATTTACACGCAACTTGTAATGGGATCCCACTCCACCATAACCAGCTTCAGCAGTAAATTCAGAATAAGCTTATGATTATTTTGGTTTTCTAATGACAGGCATAATGCACACAGTAATGCCGCAGTACTGGAATAATCCACACAATGATTTCACAGTACGGATGTAATGCATGTGTAAAGCTCTTAGGGCTTAGTCACACGGGCGCATCAGCGCCCGTGTTACTGCAGGAAAAAGACGGCCGTACTTCAGGACGGACGTCTCTCTGCAGCGCCGGAAGAAAGAACATGTGACCGGCTTCACTGGCGGTCATGTGTTCTTTCTTCAGCGCTGCGGGAAGTCAGACGTCCTGAAGTACAGCCGTCTTCTTCCTGCAGTAAAGGCTCAGTCACACGGGCGCCGATGCGCCCATGTGACTAAGCCCTTCGTGATGTTACAGTGTAGGAATACTACACACAGTGATGTTACAGAACAGAGTTAATGCACACAGTGATGCCACAGTACAGGGATAATGCACACAGTGATGTCAGAGTACAAGGATAATGCAAACAGTGATATCACAATAGTTAGATAATGTGCACAGTCAAGTTATAGTACAGGTACGGTGCACACAGTGATATCATAGTACAAGGATAATGCACACAGTGATGTCACAGTACTGGGATAATGTATGCCATATCATCATAGCACAGGAATAACGCACACAAAAAGATCACCATTAGAGATGAGCGAACCTACTCGTTCCGGTAATTACTTGATCGAGTACCGCTATTTTCGAGTACTTCAGTACTCGGGTGAAAAGATTCGGGGGGCGCCTGGGGCCGGGTGGAGGCGTGGCGGCGTGGGGGGTAGCAGCGGGGAACAGGGGGGAGCCCTCTCTCTCTCCCTCTCCCCCCCAGTCCCCGCTGCAACCCCCCACTCACCCACGGCGCCCCCCGAATCTTTTCGCCCGAGTACGGAAGTACTCGAAAATCGCGGTACTCGGGCGAAAAAGGGGTGTGGCCGAGTAGGTTTGCTCATCTTTAATCACCATCTACACTCTGACATCACAACATGGGGAAAAAACATATAATGATGTACCACATACAGATATAAAACACACATGATGATATAGCACAAAAATAATGGAAAAAGCAATGGCGCAGAGAAGTAATAATGAACACAGCAGAAGTAATCATGGTTCTTCATAATAAAATTTAGAACAGGGCAACATTCAATTTTCTCCATCCCCTTCTATCATTCATAGTCAGACTCATTACTAACTGCCTTTTATGCCTGAATGGAAATGGCCCCCACAGATGTTGGACCCCATAGAAGCTGCTATTCCTGATACTCTCCTAGCTATGCTAATGGATAGGCACGCTTAGGTAAATCTAGGTTAGAGCCATACACTGTGGCTTTAGCCTGGCCAAAGACAGATCCTCTCAAGGCTCTTAAATCAGTGAAATTCATTTTTTTCTTTTTCAATGTTTTTATTGGTATTTACTAGAGATGAGCGAACACCAAAATGTTCGGGTGTTCGTTATTCGGAACGAACTTCCCGCGATGCTCGAGGGTTCGTTTCGAACAACGAACCCCATTGAAGTCAATGGGCGACCAGAGCATTTTTGTATTTCGCCGATGCTCGCTAAGGTTTTCATGTGTGAAAATCTGGGCAATTCAAGAAAGTGATGGGAATGACACAGAAACGGATAGGGCAGGCGAGGGGCTACATGTTGGGCTGCATCTCAAGTTCACAGGTCCCACTATTAAGCCACAATACCGGCAAGAGTGGGCCCCCCCCCCCCTCCCAACAACTTTTACTTCTGAAAAGCCCTCATTAGCATGGCATACCTTTGCTAAGCACCACACTAGCTACAACAAAGCACAATCACTGCCTGGATGACACTCCGCTGCCACTTCTCCTGGGTTACATGCTGACCAACCGCCCCCCCTCCCCCCCACAGCGCACACCAAAGTGTCCCTGCGCAGCCTTCAGCTGCCCTCATGCCACACCAACCTCATGTCTATTTAGAAGTGCGTCTGCCATGAGGAGGAACCGCAGGCACACACTGCAGAGGGTTGGCACGGCTAGGCAGCGACCCTCTTTAAAAGTGGCGGGGCGATAGCCCACAATGCTGTACAGAAGCAATGAGAAATAGAATCCTGTGCCACCGCCATCAGGAGCTGCACACGTAGGCATAGCAATGGGGAACCTATGTGCCACACACTATTCATTCTGTCAAGGTGTCTGCATGCCCCAGTTAGACCGGGCTTTTTAATTCATAGACACAGGCAGGTACAACTCCCTATTGTGAAGTCCCTGTGGACCGACAGCATGGGTGAGTGCCAGGAAGCCACCGGCGGTACATAGAAATATCCCATTGCATTGCCCAACACAGCTGAGGTAGTAATGTCGTGCGTAATACAGGTGGGCTTCGGCCCACACTGCATGCCCCAGTCAGACTGGGGTTCTTTACAAGTGTACAGATGTATTAAAAACTCCGTGTGCACCTACAGCATGGGTGGCTCCCTGGAACCCACCGGCGGTACACAAAAATATCCCATTGCATTGCCCAACACAGCTGAGGTAGTAATGTCGTGCATAATGCAGGTGGGCATCGGCCCACACTGCATGCCCCAGTCAGACTGGGGTTCTTTAGAAGTGGACACATGTAGGTTAAACTCCCTGTGGACCCACTGCCTGGGTGGGTGCCAGGAAGCCACCGGCGGTACATAGAAATATCCCATTGCATTGCCCAACACAGCTGAGGTAGTAATGTCGTGCGTAATACAGGTGGGCTTCGGCCCACACTGCATGCCCCAGTCAGACTGGGGTTCTTTAGAAGTGTACAGATGTATTAAAAACTCCGTGTGCACCTACAGCATGGGTGGCTCCCTGGAACCCACCGGCGGTACATAAAAATATCCCATTGCATTGCCCAACACAGCTGAGGTAGTAATGTTGTGCTTAACCCTTTCCAATCCAATTTGTATATGGTTTTCCTAGGGGGCTTACTCTTTTTCTGCCGTTATACAACGGCGCTATATGCTGGCTAAAGCCAGTACTGCATGAGCTGACACGTACGATAGGCTCCGACAGCAGAGAGGCTGGCAATATACAGTAAGAGAACCCCGACGGACGTCTACCAACAACGGAGCTGTACAGCCTTAAACCCTAATGTCTTCACAGGTCACACAGTGGACTGGAGAGGGTTAATGCAGGTGGGTTTCGGCCCACACTGCATGCCCCAGTCAGACTGGGTTTCTTTATAAGTGGAAACAGATGCATTTATAATTCCCTGTGGACCCACAGCATGGGTGGGTGCCAGGAAGCCACCGGCGGTACACAAAAATATCCCATTGCATTGCCCAACACAGCTGAGGTAGTAATGTCGTGCATAATGCAGGTGGGCTTCGGCCCACACTGCATGCCCCAGTCAGACTGGGGTTCTTTAGAAGTGGACAGATGTATTAAAAACTCCGTGTGCACCTACAGCATGGGTGGCTCCCTGGAACCCACCGGCGGTACATAAAAATATCCCATTGCATTGCCCAACACAGCTGAGGTAACGTCAGCTGTAATGCAGGTGGGCTAAAAATTAATTTGATTACACTGTAGGCGAGGGCCCACAAAAATTGCTGTATCAACAGTACTAATGTACATCCCAAAAATTGGCCATGGCCAGCCAAGAGGGCAGGTGAAACCCATTAATCGCTTTGGTTAATGTGGCTTAAGTGGTAACTAGGCCTGGAGGCAGCCCAGTGTAACGAAAAATTGGTTCAAGTTAAAGTTCCAACGCTTTTAAGCGCATTGAAACTTATAAAAATTGTTCAGAAAAATTATTTGAGTGAGCCTTGTGGCCCTAAGAAAAATTGCCCGTTCAGCGTGATTACGTGAGGTTTCAGGAGGAGGAGCAGGAGGAGGAGGAATATTAGACACAGATTGATGAAGCAGAAATGTCCCCGTTTTGGATGGTGAGAGAGAACGTAGCTTCCATCCGCGGGTGCAGCCTACGTATTGCTTACGTATCGCTGCTGTCCGCTGGTGGAGAACAGAAGTCTGGGGAAATCCAGCCTTTGTTCATCTTGATGAGTGTTAGCCTGTCGGCACTGTCGGTTGACAAGCGGCTACGCTTATCTGTGATGATTCCCCCAGCCGCACTAAACACCCTCTCCGACAAGACGCTAGCCGCAGGACAAGCAAGCACCTCCAGAGGGCATACAGCGCTAGTTCAGGCCACGTGTCCAGCTTCGACACCCAGTAGTTGTAGGGGGCAGAGGCGTCACCAAGGATGGTCGTGCGATCCGCTACGTACTCCCTCACCATCCTTTTACAGTGCTCCCGCCGACTCAGCCGTGACTGGGGAGCGGTGACACAGTCTTGGTGGGGAGCCATAAAGCTGGCCAGGCCCTTAAAGACTGTTGCACTGCCTGGGATGTACATGCTGCTCGATCTACGCACATCCCCTGCTACCTTGCCCTCGGTACTGCGCCTTCTGCCACTAGCGCTGTCGGCTGGGAATTTTACCATCAGCTTGTCCGCAAGGGTCCTGTGGTATAGCAACACTCTCGAACCCCTTTCCTCTTCGGGAATCAGAGTGGGCAGGTTCTCCTTATACCGTGGATCGAGCAGTGTGTACACCCAGTAATCCGTCGTGGCCAGAATGCGTGCAACGCGAGGGTCACGAGAAAGGCATCCTAACATGAAGTCAGCCATGTGTGCCAGGGTACCTGTACGCAACACATGGCTGTCTTCACTAGGAAGATCACTTTCGGGATCCTCCTCCTCCTCCTCCTCCTCAGGCCATACACGCTGAAAGGATGACAGGCAATCAGCCGGTGTACCGTCAGCAGCGGCCCAAGCTGTCTCTTCCCCCTCCTCCTCATCCTCCTCATGCTCCTCCTCCTCCTCCTGTACGCGCTGAGAAATAGACAGGAGGGTGCCCTGACTATCCAGCGGCATACTGTCTTCCCCCGCCCCCGTTTCCGAGCGCAAAGCAGCTGCCTTTATGGTTTGCAGGGAATTTCTCAAGATGCATAGCAGAGGAATGGTGACGCTAATGATTGTAGCATCGCCGCTCACCACCTGGGTAGACTCCTCAAAATTACCAAGGACATGGCAGATGTCTGCCAACCAGGCCCACTCTTCTGAAAGGAATTGAGGAGGCTGTGTTACGGCACTCTGCCCCCCGAGCGCCAGTTGGGGTGCCCTGATCTCCTGCACCCCACTGTCCCTGCCTACTTGCCTCGGCCCTGGCTAACCCCAGGCGGACAACTGGGCGGCAGTCCCTGCGCTGGCTAGGGACCTGGCGACTACCTGGATGGAACTACTAACCGGGGACAGAGTGCCGACAGGAGAGGCAGGTGTAACAGACCAACAAAACTACTAGGGCATTCTAAGCTGAATGTGCCTGCTCTCGTCAGATCGCGGCCGCCAGCCAGCTTGAGGCCTGGCAAGTACCAGTATGGGTGACCGGCTGGGAATCCCAGGTCCCGTTGTCAACAGTTCTTTGACCGCGTCTGAGAGACCTTGCATAAAAACGTCTTTCAGGGCACTATCGTTCCATGCAGTATCACCCGCATAGCGTCTGAAATTGGAGCAATAATCCTCCACACAAAGCGACCCCTGATGCAGCGCCAGCAACCGAGAAACCGCCAACCCCACTCTGTCCGGTTCATCGAAGATACCCCCAAGTTCCTGAAAAAAGGAGTCCACCGAATGCAGGGAGGGGGAACCCTCGGGAATGGAAAAGGCCCAAGTCTGGGCAGAGCCCCGCAGCAGGGACATTATGAGCCCGACCCTCTGGACCTCCGAGCCGGAAGAGCGGGGACGCATCCGAAAAAACAGGCGACATGCCTGTTGAAAAACAAAAAACTTGTTCCTCTCCCCAGAGAACACCTCGGGAAGAGGGCACTTGGGTTCGGGACTGGTAACGGCATTCTGCTCCTGCGACAATGCCCACTGCTCCTGGGCCACCATGCGAGCTGACAAATCCCGGATCACCGGCACCAGGTCTTGCAGCTGGTTTGCGAGGGCGCTGATCGCCGCCATGAAAAGAAAAACAGTATTTTAAAGGCCAGTTATTATGTTACGGCACTCTGCCCCCTGAGCGCCAGCTGGGGTGCCCTGATCTCCCGCACCCCCACTGTCCCTGCCTACTTGCCTCGGCCCTGGCTAACCCCAGGCGGACAACTGGACGGCGGTCCCTGCCCTGGCTAGGGACCTGGCGACTGACAAGCAGGAACCTACCTAATGGGGGGAACAGAGTGCCGACAGAGGAGGCAGATGAATCAGACCAACAAAAATGACAAGGCTGGAGATGGAACTCACAGGCAAACTGGCAGGGTGCTGTATAGCAACTAGTGCTGACTGGGCCAGACTAGATTAGAGGCAAACAGAACCAACTAAAACAGACAGAGTAATAGGGGACCAGAGGGAGCTGACCGACAACTAGGGACTGACTGAGGAGAACCGCAGACAGACTGGCTAGGTGCATGCAGAACCAATAACTGGCAATGAGCTCAGTTCACTGCCAGTCTTTTAACCACAAGGTTCCGCCCAGGGGCGGAGAGTGGGAGGAGGCAACTCCACCCACTGCTGTATAAGAAGCACAGAGGAGTGCGGCGGCACCCTACGGGCGGGCACGCCCACGCCGCCGCCCACTGGCCAACCCAAGCTGCTGGGATGACCTCGACACCGGGCTCCAGGCTGCTGGAGCCGACGCCGGAGCGACGCGCGACGACCGCGGGACCCCATGCCGCACTGTATGGTAACAGGCTGACTCCCACTGCGCCGCCCATGTTGGAGTTGGTATTCGACTATAGCTCTACGTTGTTCATAGAGCCTGGCCAACATGTGGAGCGTAGAGTTCCACCGTGTGGGCACGTCGCACAGCAGTCGGTGCACTGGCAGCTTAAAGTGATGTTGCAGGGTGCGCAGGGTGGCAGCGTCCGTGTGGGACTTGCGGAAATGTGCGCAGAGCCGGCGCGCCTTTACGAGCAGGTCTGACAAGCGTGGGTAGCTTTTCAGAAAGCGCTGAACCACCAAATTAAAGACGTGGGCCAGGCATGGCACGTGCGTGAGGCTGCCGAGCTGCAGAGCCGCCACCAGGTTACGGCCGTTGTCACACACGACCATGCCCGGTTGGAGGCTCAGCGGCGCAAGCCAACGGTCGGTCTGCTCTGTCAGACCCTGCAGCAGTTCGTGGGCCGTGTGCCTCCTATCTCCTAAGCTGAGTAGTTTCAGCACGGCCTGCTGACGCTTGCCCACCGCTGTGCTGCCACACCGCGCGACACCGACTGCTGGCGACATGCTGCTGCTAACACATCTTGATTGCGAGACAGAGGAGGAGGAGGAGGAGGAGGAGGAGGGTGCTTTAGTGGAGGAAGCATACACCTCCGCAGATACCACCACCGAGCTGTGGCCCGCAATTCTGGGGGTGGGTAGGACATGAGCGGTCCCAGGCTCTGACTCTGTCCCAGCCTCCACTAAATTCACCCAATGTGCCGTCAGGGAGATGTAATGGCCCTGCCCGCCTGTGCTTGTCCACGTGTCCGTAGTTAAGTGGACCGTGGCAGTAACCGCGTTGGTGAGGGCGCGTACAATGTTGCGGGAGACGTGGTCGTGCAGGGCTGGGACGGCACATCGGGAAAAGTAGTGGCGACTGGGAACTGAGTAGCGCGGGGCCGCCGCCTCCATGATACTTTTGAAGGACTCCGTTTCCACAACCCTATACGGCAGCATCTCAAGGCTGATGAATTTTGCTATGCGGACGGTTAACGTTTGAGCGTGCGGGTGCGTGGCGGCGTACTTGCGCTTGCGCTCCAACAGTTGCGCAAGCGACGGCTGGACGGTGCGCTGAACTACACTGCTGGATGGGGCCGAGGACAGCGGAGGTGAGGGTGTGGGTGCAGGCCAGGAGACGGTAGTGCCTGTGTCCTGAGAGGGGGGTTGCATCTCAGTGGCAGGTTGGGGCACAGGGGGAGAGGCAGGGGTGCAAACCGGAGGCGCTGAACGGCCTTCGTCCCACCTTGCGGGGTGCTTGGCCATCATATGTCTGCGCATGGTGGTGGTGGTGAGGCTGTTGGTGTTGGCTCCCCGGCTGAGCTTTGCGCGACAAAGGTTGCACACCACTGTTCGTCGGTCGTCAGGCGTCTCTGTGAAAAACTGCCAGACCTTAGAGCACCTCGGCCTCTGCAGGGTGGCATGGCGCGAGGGGGCGCTTTGGGAAACACTTGGTGGATTATTCGGTCTGGCCCTGCCTCTACCCCTGGCCACCGCACTGCCTCTTGCAACCTGCCCTGCTGATGCCCTTGACTCCCCCTCTGAAGACCTGTCCTCCTGAGTAAGCGTTGCACACCAGGTGGGGTCAGTCACCTCATCGTCCTGCTGCTCTTCCTCCGAATCCTCTGTGCGCTGCTCCCTCGGACTTACTGCCCTTACTACTACCTCACTGCAAGACAACTGTGTCTGATCGTCATCGTCCTCCTCACCCACAGAAAGTTGTTGAGACAGTTGGCGGAAGTCCCCAGCCTCTTCCCCCGGACCCCGGGAACTTTCGAATGGTTGGGCATCAGTGACGATAAACTCCTCTGGTGGGAGAGGAACCGCTGCTGCCCAATCTAAGCAGGGGCCCGAGAACAGTTCCTGGGAGTATTCCCGCTCCTGAGCAGGTGTTATTGTAGTGGAGTGAGGAGGCTGGGAGGAAGGAGGAGCAGCAGACAAAGGATTCGGATTGGCAGCAGTGGACGGCGCAGAACTGCGGGTAGACGATAGGTTGCTCGAAGCACTTTCTGCCATCCAGGACAGGACCTACTCACACTGCTCATTTTCTAATAACCGTCTCCCGCGTGGACCCATTAATTGGGCGATGAATGTGGGGACACCAGAAACGTGCCCCTCTCCTAATCGCGCAGCAGTCGGCTGCGACACACCTGGATCAGGAGCTTGGCCTGTGCCCACACCCTGACTTGGCCCTCCGCGTCCTCGGCCGCGTCCACGTCCTCTAGGCCTACCCCTACCCCTCAGCATGCTGTATTACCAGTGATTTGATTTCACAGGCAGCTAATAAATTGGCGCAAGACTGCAGGACAAATATAATTTTTTCCCTTTTTTGAAAACGAAAGGCCCCACTGCCTCTAGTGAATGAATAATCTAAGTTTAATAACTGTGCTGTTTTCCTGCTAATGTGTCACAGAACGTGAGGGTAGCAGAGTTATTAACTGTGGCAGAGCAGGTATTTTTTTTCCCAATTAAGGAAAGCAAATGGCGAAGCCAGGAGTAAAACGTAGCGGGGTGCGTATGATTTTTACAGGTTGCACACGCAGCCGACACGTGTCCACCGGCGTTAGTACGGACAGAGGCAGGACAAATAGAATTATTTTCTGTTTTTTTGCACCAAAAGGCAGCACTGCGTATATTCTATGAACATGAGAAGTTTAATAACTGTGCTGTTTTCCTGCTAATGTGTCACAGAACGTGAGGGTAGCAGAGTTATTAACTGTGGCAGAGCAGGTATTTTTTTTCCCAATTAAGGAAAGCAAATGGCGAAGCCAGGAGTAAAACGTAGCTGGGTGCGTATGATTTTTACAGGTTGCACACGCAGCCGACACGTGTCCACCGGCGTTAGTACGGACAGAGGCAGGACAAATAGAATTATTTTCCGTTTTTTTGCACCAAAAGGCAGCACTGCGTATATTCTATGAACATGAGAAGTTTAATAACTGTGCTGTTTTCCTGCTAATGTGTCACAGAACGTGAGGGTAGCAGAGTTATTAACTGTGGCAGAGCAGGTATTTTTTTTCCCAATTAAGGAAAGCAAATGGCGAAGCCAGGAGTAAAACGTAGCTGGGTGCGTATGATTTTTACAGGTTGCACACGCAGCCGACACGTGTCCACCGGCGTTAGTACGGACAGAGGCAGGACAAATAGAATTATTTTCACTTGTTTTACAAGCAAAAGGCAGCACTGCGTATATTCAATGAATAATAACTGTGTTGTGGCCCTGCCTATACAATTCTTTCCCTGCAGTATCAATGGAGGGTGGAATGCTCTGCAGAGGCGATTTTGAGAAGCAAAAAAAAATGCAGCACAGCTAACAGCAGCCTGGACAGTACTGCACACGGATAAATATGGCCCTAGAAAGGACCGTTGAGGTTCTTGAAGGCTACACTCACTCCTAACACTCTCCCTGCCTATGCAGCACTTCTGTCCCTAATGCCGGGTGCAACGCTCTGCAGAGCCGATTTTGAGGGAAAAAAAAATGGCACTGCTAACAGCAGCCAACACACAGCTATCAGTGGCCCTAATAAGGACCTTTGGGGGGTCTTGAAGCCTACACTAACTACCAATTCTTTCCCTACAGCAGCTCCGGTACAAACAGCACTGTCCCTCACTAACTCACACGGCATCTGAGCCGAACCGCGGGAGGGGCCGACTTTTATGTTCGGGTGACACCTGATCTTCCCAGCCACTCACAGCAGGGGGGTGGTATAGGGCTTGAACGTCACAGGGGGAAGTTGTAATGCCTTCCCTGTCTTTCAATTGGCCAAAAAAAGTGCGCTAACGTCTCAGGGAAGGAAGTGAAAGTAACCAGAACACCGCATGGTGTTCGTTACGAATAACGAACATCCCGAACACCCTAATATTCGCACGAATATCAAGCTCGGAAGAACACGTTCGCTCATCTCTAGTATTTACATTAACATTCAAGTAACATTGTAATTGCGGAGATCAGTGTATGTTGAGATATATAGTCGATATAGTATTACACAGAAATTAGTCTATGCATACAAATTAGCTTCAACGTTTAACTGTAACCTGAGATGTTCAAATTGATTTGTTGAGATCTCTATGAACATTTATAACAAATAATAATAAAACTTTTGTGTACCATTTTGATAGTTAACGACTCTTGTGGTTTGGTCAATGGGGTTTTGGGTAAAAGTTGAATTTAAATTGATGGGGGATATTGATTAAACCACACATTCCATTTGACAGTGAAGGCGTCTAGTTTTCCACCTTGTACTGCTAGCATTTTTTTGTATGTGCAGTTATTTGAAACTATTAGTATAATTATCTTCTATCGAAGCTATTCTGTTACTTTTCCAATTTTGTGCTATCGTGAGCCGAGAAGAATGGAGTATATGTCATGTGATGGTTCCAATGGGACTTTATCGATGCCCAGCAGCAAGAGTGAATTCAAGAGATGGAATACAGAATGTCGTAGGACAATTTCAAAAAATGTGGAAAATTGTTCCCTTATGCCCACAACCTCTCCGACATAGAGGTGAAGTATTAGTAAAATGTGTGCAAGTCTGTCTGGAGTGCAATATTACCTTACTAATAATTTGAAATATTGTTCGTGATGAGAAGCGCATGCCGTGGAGTTTACAGCCAAGTTTATAGCAATTTGCCAATCCCTAATAGGGAATTGGCTTGATAGGTCAGTTTCCCATTTTTGTAGGTTTTTAGTTTTTTCGATTTATTTCATTGTGCCTGGAGAAGAACCATGAACATACTCAGCTCACTATAATATTGTTACGGCACTCTGCCCCCCGAGCGCCAGATGGGGTGCCCTGAGCTTCCCGCACCCCACTGTCCCTGCCTACTTGCCTCTGCCCTGGCTAACCCCAGGCGGACAACTGGACAGCGGTCCCTGCCCTGGCTAGGGACCTGGTGACTGACAAGAAGCAAGCTACCTAATGGGGGGAACAGAGTGCCGACAGGAGAGGCAGATGGAATCGACCAACAAAACTTACAAAGCTGGGCTGGAGATGGAGCTCACAGGCAAACTGACAGGACACTGAATAGCAACTAGTGCTGACTGAGACAGACCTGACTAGAGGCTAACAGAACCAACAGAAACAGACTGAGCAAAGGATAGCAAGAAGGAGCTGACAGACAACTAGGGACTGGCTGAGGAAAACTGCAGACAGACTGACTAGATGAAAGCAGAACCAATAACTGGCAGTGAGCTCAATTCACTGCTAGTCTTTTAACCACAAGGTTCCGCCCAGGGGCGGAGAGTGGGAGGAGGCAACTCCACCCACTGCTGTATAAGAAGAACGGAGGAGTGCGGGCGGCACCCTACGGGTGGACACGCCCACGCCGCCGCCCACCGGCCGCCCCAAGCCGCTGGGATAACCCCGACACAGGGCTCCAGGCCGCCGGAGCCGACGCCGGAGCGACGCGCACCGACCACGGGACTCCGTGCCGCGCTGCATGGTAACAAATATCATATATTTTTGTTAGACATTAAAAGGTATCATATCTACAGGATTTCTTGGTTTCTCTTACTGAGAAAAATCACACCTAGTTTTTTCGAGGAATATATTATCTGAGAGCAGTGTATATATCCTTTTTGTGTTTTTTTGGAGAGTATTGGTGGGGTTTAGTACCTGATCTTTTAAGAACATTGGAATGTGGATGTGTGTTTCTGGGTGGGAGCAAAGGAATTTCCTGATTTGGATAAAGGTGTAAAATTCTGATGAGGGAACTTCAAATCTTTCTTGTAGTAGGGAGAAGGGTATAAAGTAGTGGTGGTGATAAAGGTGGTTGACTGATTTAATTGCTGAACAGGACCGGATAACAGTGGATAGATTAGGGTTAAGATGGTTTAATGCTGAAAAGGAAATAGGAGTTTTCTGGTTATTTTGTGATTTTGTGATTTTTGTAAGGCATTCTTTCCAGATGGAGAGAGACACTTGTACTGAAAGTATAGGTGGTAGTTCCACTTATGAATGGCTGTAATTGGTGCATTGAGCACAGGCTCTGATTGGCTGAGCCAGTGCTCGAGAACCAAATCAGTGCAATCTCTTGCTGGGTGCAGGGTTTTCAATTCCTGTTACCAGCAAGAGATGTTCTGTCGATGCTGACAACTGCACTGAAGCCTGCAGGAATGCTGGAGAGCAGCAGGAGGGACTCTGACAGCTCCTGAATATTGCCTTTTTCTCAGCTTCCTTGGCTGCGTTTTCAGCTGTGCTGAAAATACAGCCAAAACGCTGGCAAGACAGATGCCTACGCTGCTGAAACCACAGTAAACACAGCGTTGAAAATGCCTGTGTGAGGGAGGCCTTAGTGTCTGGAAGATATATCCACAGTAAACCCTATTGAACGCCTTCTCCGCATCCAAGGGAAGATATAGAGGAGGCGTTTGACCTAGGGCGGCAGGATCTATCAGCTCTACCACTTATCTGGTACTGTCAGGTGCCTGACGGCCCCTCGTAAATCCCACCTGGTCATTTTAGATCAAACCCGGCATAAGGGGGAATAGCCTGTTTGATATGATTTTAGCGTAGAGTTTCAAGTCTGAATTAAGGAGGGAAATTGATCTGAAATATTTCTGGAGTATTAGGATGTTTACCTGGTTTGGGGAGGGCTATTAGGGTGGCTTTTATGTTATCTTCTAGGAAGGACGCCTTTTTAGGTATTCATTAGAGAACCCATCTGTGCCAGGAGCCTTTCCTAATTCCAGAGATTTAATAACAGAAGCTATTTCTTGTTCAGAGATCGGGTTATTAAGTGATATTAGTTGATCTTGTGAGAGGCTAGATAGGTATAATCATTTTAGAAAATTGGAAATTACAGATTGTTGAGGATGTTAAGTGGCGGAGTCGGGGTTTAGGTTGTAAACTTTATGGTAGTATCTTGTAAATTTGTTTGTTATCGCTTGGAGATTGACAATGTCATCTCATGAATGCTGGGATTTTAGGTGAGTGATTCTTGTTTTAGTTCTTGCAAGTTTTACTTGATTTGCCATAAGCTTACTTGCCTTATTATATGAGTTATAGTAACTCATTTTGAGTATTTTAGCATTTTTCTCAAATTGTAGGGATGAGTGACTATGGAGAGAATTTTGTGTTTCTTTAAGGAGTGATTGAGTTAAAGGCGGTGGGTTTGATTTATTTTGAGCTTCTAAAAGGTTGATATTGTTTAGTAGGTCTTGTATTTTTTTCTGTTGCTTTTTAAATTTTGCAGCTTGCTGAATTAGAATTCCTCTGATGAAGGCTTTATGAGCATTCCAGAGAGAGAAATATTTGCAGTCTGAAGTTTTATTGAATGAGAAATATTCCGTAAGGTGGCTAGATACAGCTTTCCGAGTTTGTTTCGTGGGCGTGATGTACATGTTATTTTTACAAATGTATGTATTGTTAGTGTACTCGGGAGTTTGAATTGTGAGAGTGATGGGAGCGTGCTCTGACGAAGAGATTTGGTCTATGTCGCAATAACTGATGTCTGGTATGACACAGTTATTGCTAATAA
The DNA here is from genome assembly GCF_035609145.1 of Eleutherodactylus coqui. NCBI lineage: Eukaryota > Metazoa > Chordata > Amphibia > Anura > Eleutherodactylidae > Eleutherodactylus > Eleutherodactylus coqui. Next base: position 119,198,783 of record NC_089843.1, on the reverse strand, counting down.
ACATGTCTATTTGTGCGTATATATTGTGGTAAGCAGAGTGGTATGTGAAATTTTTTTCTGATGCATGAAGGCATCTCCATGTGTCATATAAATCTTCCTTAGCTAGCCATGTTTTTAATTGAGGAGGGGGCCTTATGCTTCTGGAAGTGGTGTCTAAAGTGGCATCGTAGATGATTTTAAAGTCACCACAAATTATTAATTTCCCTGAGATATTGTTTTTGAGTTTTTTTAACAGTGTGTTTAGAAATGTGATCTGAGATTTGTGGGGTAAATATTAACGATGGTGTAGATGGAATTATTTATGTTGCATATTACAGCGACACATCTTCCTTTGTTATAGTTTATCATGTTGGCAAGGGAGAAGGTAATTGAATCCCTGACAGCTATAAGTATTCCGTTTTTTTTCTTTTCTGCACTGGAAAAGAATATGTGTGAGAAGTGGGAGTTTGAAATTTTTGGTGGAGACATTTTTTAAAGTGTGTTTCCTGCCCACATAATATATTTGCTTTAGATTCTTTCTGTAGTAGGGATCATTTGTGCAGGCTATTGATCCCTTTGACATTTAGTGAAAGTATTTTAATTGTCATTATGTCGTTAGGGCTTCACGCTGATAGTATTGGTGACTTGTTTCTTTTATAACCCCAAAGAGTTGGTTGGATTTTTTTTTGCTCATTGGTTTAATGGTAACGGAACAGTACAATAAAAACTAAAAGGAGGTAAAATAAGCATTATAAACCAAATTGGTTTGTAACCGAAGGATGTTAAAGGGGTAGGCAATGTATGAGACCCGTGTTTGTGGGGGTACATTGTAGGAGAACAATACTTGTCTTAGACCTACTAAAAGATTTAAATATCGATTCCTCAACCGACTTTGGTCGCTAAGCTCCAATCTTTCAGCAATTTGGAAGGTGACAAATGGGGTTTGGCTCCGAGGTGTTTAGCTGAAGAAGGTGGTGAGAGTCTCCATTGATGAAGGAGATCCAATCCTTATTCAAGGGAATTTAAGCTAAAGGTGGAGCCATTCCTAGAGACGATCACCTTAATAGGGAAGCCCAATTTGTAGGGGATTGCGTGTTTCCTGAGGGTGTGTGTAATGAGAGATAATTTTTTTCTTGCTGTGATTGTAGCTTATGATAGGTACGCAAACAATGTGATTTTTTGATAGGGATCTGGGAGGGTCGATAGTTTCCTGGATTTTAGCATCAGTTGGTTTTTCATTGTGTAAAAATTGATTTGTGCTATTATGTCCCTTGGAATTGGACTGGAATATATTTTTGCTTAGGGAGTCTGTGGGCACAATCTATGGCTAGCTCATGAGGAGGACAATCGAGCAGGAGAGACTGAATCATCTTTTATATGTATAGAGAAAGATCTTTAGATGTTACTGATTCCGGGATGCCTCGGACATTTATGTTATTCCTCCTGTTTCTTTCTTCCATACCCGCTATTTTAGCTTTTAATGCATCCATCTCCTCTTCCAATTAATTGTGCTCGTCAGCCAAAGAGTTGTGGGCCTCAGAATATTCTCCCATCTTTTGTTCGATGTTGTCCACTCTTTCTACTAGGGAATCTATGCTAGCTGAGACTGTGGCTATGGCTTTGGCAATATCATTTGAAATGGAACTGCATAGTGCCAACATCGCCTCTTTCAAAAAGGCTTCTGAGGCTGTCTGGTTGCTAGTGGTGATTACCTTAAGGGAGTCTTCTGAAGACGTAATATTAGAAGGAGATTACGTTGTTTCACAGGTGTTAATGTCCTGTTGGGAGCACCATTTTGTGCGTTGTTTGACTGGGCTGTCTGGTGGAGAGGTATTGATGGAGTGTTTGTCTGATAGGACTAACTTTCCTGTCTTGATGTATGGCTATTGTGTTGTAGGTTTGCTTTCCCTAGTCGGGATTTTCTTTTGTGTGTGTGTGAGACTGACTTGAATCTGAATAGTAGCTCTGTTGGTCCCCTCTTGGTTTTTCTGGGCTTTCTTGTTCATGTTCAGGTGTGGAAGATGCCATCTTGTGTTCATGTGAAGACATATAGGAGGCTTGTGATTCTTCTTGATGTGCCAGGGTATCCGCTTGCATGGTCTTTTCTCTTGCCCTTTCTGGTTCAGGCTGTGAGAAGCCTGTACTGCTAGGTTGTGTCTCTGTGGGAGCTGTGCTTGTAGAAGACAGTGCTGAACTCCTGTACCCGATGTCTTTGCTGAGCGCCGGCTTAACAGGCATGGGAGATGGGGAAGAGAGGGAGCGTTGCTAGCCTCACCGCTAGTGCGATCTATTTGAATTTCTTGTGGGAGCTGTCTTCTGCAGCATATCATGTCACTGCTGTGGAAACCGGACCTCACAAGCAGATGAGCACCTGGTATTGAGGGGTGCTTTATATGTTGCTATTAGATCTGCCTGAATGGAGCTGGCCTGGTATGTGACCATACTGCTCCACGCTCAGTCCATGCCCTCAAATTCATTTTTTTCTGACTTCATTGTCCTGATGTCACTAACTCCTATTAAAGGGGTTGTCCCGCGCCGAAACGGGTTTTTTTTTTTTCAACCCCCCCCCCCGGTCGGCGCGAGACAACCCCGATGCAGGGAGGTAAAGGAAGCTTACCGGAGCGCTTACCTTAATCCCCGCGCTCCGGTGACTTCAATACTTACCGCTGAAGATGGCCGCCGGGATCCTCTGTCTTCGTGGACCGCAGCTCTTCTGTGCGGTCCATTGCCGATTCCAGCCTCCTGATTGGCTGGAATCGGCACGTGACGGGGCGGAGCTACACGGAGCCTGCATTCTGCACGAGCGGCTCCATAGAAGATTGCAGAAGACCCGGACTGCGCAAGCGCGGCTAATTTGGCCATCGGAGGGCGAAAATTAGTCGGCACCATGGAGACGAGGACGCCAGCAACGGAGCAGGTAAGTAAAAAACTTTTTATAACTTCTGTATGGCTCATAATTAATGCACAATGTATATTACAAAGTGCATTATTATGGCCATACAGAAGTGTATAGACCCACTTGCTGCCGCGGGACAACCCCTTTAAGTATTCATGATATAGAATATGGATATGTAACACTGTATGTCATTAGTAGTGAAATTTTTAAAGAGGAGCAATTAGCTTCATGGACATGTTTGTTTTAGTAAATACTTACATTCTCTATAATATAACAATAGTGTCTTTTCTTAGAACTCTAAGTTGTGCAGTTTCTCCTTTACTCCTATTAAAAATTTATGAATAAATTGACAGCAGGATTTTATCAGCAGAGGGTGTGTTCCAACATAGTCTCATACTGTCCAATTAATGCTGCCAGTGTAAGGAAACGCCCCTTTGACAAGGAGAAATGGTAACACCCAGTTGTCAATTTATACAAAAATTTCTAAGAGGAATTACAAAATATAATGTTCTAAAAAAGATTTTCCAGATTTTTTATTTCATGGAGATACAAATATATAATAAAACAGATGTCAGAAGTAGTCCCAGCTCCTCGTGTACTGAAATGTTAAACTTTTGGTAAGATGGGTAGGAGTTGCATAATGCTGACACATATTTGCTGCTAATGTAAACTAGGTTTTTAAAGAACATGTAATGAAGTAATCCTAGTGAGCATTGAGGAAACAATGCATTTGTCAGAAACAAGCTGTGTAATTTGATGAAACAGCTATCAAGTGAGAAGTAAACTGAGGTAGGAGTAAGCTGGGTATCAGGACCTGACTGTTCCCTACATGGCGTAATTCCTGTGAAAATGTTAGTGTTAATAATATATATGATCAGCAAGCAGAAAGTGGAAAGAACAGCAGAAAATCTTAATAACCTAATTCTTTTCAAAACCTGAAAGCACCCGTGTGTGATAATTGTTTCATGGTCAGAGGTGATCTCGAAAGATTGGGCATCTAGGGAGAATTAGACACTTGATAGACAACTTTCTTCTTACAAGACATTCTAAGATGTAACGCTAGAACTGCATTAAATTAAAGTCTGCTGGTCTTCTAAAATTAGTCTTTTTAGTGAGTAATTGTGTATATCCACATCCATTAAGATCACATGTTGAGTGACTTACACATTACAGTGCTTGATAAAGATAAAAATTTGGGTACTACAGGGATGCTATAGTCACTGCAAAATTGTAACCTCACTGTATGACTTTCAATTTAAAATCAAGTAATTGCTTCTATTTAAAGATGTAGAGAAAGAATGAAAAAAGTACAAAACGTTGGAATGCTTTTTAGTTTTCCATTAACATGAAGAAATTATGAAAGGAAAAAAAATACAGCAGAAATTTATTTTAACAAAAGTTCTTCCAACATCTCCACCCACGGGAGCCCAATAAAGACAAAAGCCGGTAATAGAAAAATATATATGAGTAGTACTCAACTATAGAGAGTTTGTAAATATGACCCTGTTTTAGCTAGTCATAGCTTTATTCCATTCCTTTTGTTACCATGTATTTGATAACCTCTGATCAGTCATTAGACAACTATAAAGGAAAAACATTTTATTCAAATATTTTTATATAAAATGTTGGAATACAAAGACTTTTTAACATAAAACTCAAAAATATACAGTTCAATTTTGCTGGTAGCCGTGGGTCCAGCTGGCATACATTTCCAATCATATGTAACAGGGTAGTGCTGACCACACTCTCTGCCAATTCAATAGTCTCCTCCCGTGTCACTGTTGTGCGCATGTGGCTCTACTAGATCACACAGACTTCTGCTGAGCCTCTATGTTGTATCTTCCTCTCACTCCTTACTGACCATTGTGTCTGCACTCTCTGTTGCTCTTCCCCAGTGATGCGGCCCCTCAGCTTTTTATAACACCACCTAGAACCTTCTGGCTCACTTCAGAGGTGGGGGAGGCAGAACCTCCCTCCTTCACATCACCATCCCTGCCAATGGACTTCTTCTGGGCAGTGAGGTGCTAGGCCCATCACTGCCCAAATCATAGAGAGGGCATAATCTCCCCAGAAACATGGCACCCACAGTGCCACTGTTAACCCCTTCTGCAGGCCTGCTAGTGCCTACAAAGTCGCAGTTTGCACACTGTTTGGCCTTAAATGAGGTCAATCTTCACTTAAATCCTGTTGCTGAAGCAATGTCCAATATCTTCTGGTGACCCAATCATCAGGACCCTTTTGGCGTAACTTTCTTCAGCCTCTGGTCATCAGGTTCTTTTTTATGTTCCTTACCATGTGCTGTTGCCCAGCTTGCACACACGGCTTGCCATACAGCAGCTGCAAGTCGCTTGTGTTTGTAAGGGGTAACATGGTCAGCACTACCCTACTCCCTTACACATATTAACTACATTTCCCCATCCGCTATCACGGAAGGCATTCTAATACGTGGTTGTGTTCATCAGAGTAGGAGCTGATGATATGTAGTGACTTTCTGTTCTGACTCATACAGGGGGATCTTAAAAGGGGGAACCTCCTCAATATTTAATGTCCATAAATCCTAATACGTTATATGAACAGGTTGTCATAATGAGACAATGCCTTTCAGGTATTACAACACAGTTTAATCTCTGGTGAGCCATAGGTAATATATAGAGATGAGCGAACACCAAAATGTTCGGGTGTTCGTTATTCGTAACGAACTTCCCGTGATGCTCGAGGGTTCGTTTCGAACAACGAACCCCATTGAAGTCAATGGGCGACCAGAACATTTTTGTATTTCGCCGATGCTCGCTAAGGTTTTCATGTGTGAAAATCTGGGCAATTCAGGAAAGTGATGGGAATGACACAGTGACGGATAGGGCAGGCGAGGGGCTACATGTTGGGCTGCATCCTAAGTTCACAGGTCCCACTATTAAGCCACAATAGCGGCAAGAGTGGGCCCCCCCCCCCTCCCAACAACTTTTACTTCTGAAAAGCGCTCATTAGCATGGCATACCTTTGCTAAGCACCACACTACCTCCAACAAAGCACAATCACTGCCTGCATGACACTCCACTGCCACTTCTCCTGAGTTACATGCTGCCCAACCGCACCCCCTCCCCCCCACAGCGCACACCAAAGTGTCCCTGCGCAGCCTTCAGCTGCCCTCATGCCACACCACGCTCATGTCTATTTAGAATTGCGTCTGCCATGACGAGGGACCGCAGGCATACACTGCAGAGGTTGGCACGGCTAGGCAGCGACCCTCTTTAAAAGTGGCGGAGCGATAGCCCACAATGCTGTACAGAAGCAATGAGAAATAGAATCCTGTGCCACCGCCATCAGGAGCTGCACACGTGGGCATAGCAATGGGGAACCTATGTGCCACACACTATTCATTCTGTCAAGGTGTCTGCATGCCCCAGTCAGACCGGGCTTTTTAATTCATAGACACAGGCAGGTACAACTCCCTATTGTGAAGTCCCTGTTGACCCACAGCATGGGTGGCTCCCTGGAACCCACCGGCGGTACACAGAAATATCCCATTGCATTGCCCAACACAGCTGAGGTAGTAATGTCGTGCTTAATGCAGGTGGGCTTCGGCCCACACTGCATGCCCCAGTCAGACTGGGGTTCTTTACAAGTGGACACATGTAGGTTTAACTCCCTGTGGACCCACTGCCTGGGTGGGTGCCAGGAAGCCACCGGCGGTACATAGAAATATCCCATTGCATTGCCCAACACAGCTGAGGTAGTAATGTCGTGCGTAATACAGGTGGGCTTCGGCCCACACTGCATGCCCCAGTCAGACGGGTTCTTTAGAAGTGTACAGATGTATTAAAAACTCAGTGTGCACCTACAGCATGGGTGGCTCCCTGGAACCCACCGGCGGTACACAGAAATATCCCATTGCATTGCCCAACACAGCTGAGGTAGTAATGTCGTGCTTAATGCAGGTGGGCTTCGGCCCACACTGCATGCCCCAGTCAGACTGGGGTTCTTTACAAGTGGACACATGTAGGTTTAACTCCCTGTGGACCCACTGCCTGGGTGGGTGCCAGGAAGCCACCGGCGGTACATAGAAATATCCCATTGCATTGCCCAACACAGCTGAGGTAGTAATGTCGTGCGTAATACAGGTGGGCTTCGGCCCACACTGCATGCCCCAGTCAGACGGGTTCTTTAGAAGTGTACAGATGTATTAAAAACTCCGTGTGCACCTACAGCATGGGTGGCTCCCTGGAACCCACCGGCGGTACACAAAAATATCCCATTGCATTGCCCAACACAGCTGAGGTAGTAATGTCGTGCGTAATACAGGTGGGCTTCGGCCCACACTGCATGCCCCAGTCAGACTGGGATTCTTTACAAGTGGACACATGTAGGTTTAACTCCCTGTGGACCCACTGCCTGGGTGGGTGCCAGGAAGCCACCGGCGGTACATAGAAATATCCCATTGCATTGCCCAACACAGCTGAGGTAGTAATGTCGTGCGTAATACAGGTGGGCTTCGGCCCACACTGCATGCCCCAGTCAGACGGGTTCTTTAGAAGTGTACAGATGTATTAAAAACTCAGTGTGCACCTACAGCATGGGTGGCTCCCTGGAACCCACCGGCGGTACACAAAAATATCCCATTGCATTGCCCAACACAGCTGAGGTAGTAATGTCGTGCGTAATACAGGTGGGCTTCGGCCCACACTGCATGCCCCAGTCAGACTGGGATTCTTTACAAGTGGACACATGTAGGTTTAACTCCCTGTGGACCCACTGCCTGGGTGGGTGCCAGGAAGCCACCGGCGGTACATAGAAATATCCCATTGCATTGCCCAACACAGCTGAGGTAACGTCAGCTGTAATGCAGGTGGGCTAAAAATTAATTTGATTACACTGTAGGCGAGGGCCCACAAAAATTGCTGTATCAACAGTACTAATGTACATCCCAAAAATTGGCCATGGCCAGCCAAGAGGGCAGGTGAAACCCATTAATCGCTTTGGTTAATGTGGCTTAAGTGGTAACTAGGCCTGGAGGCAGCCCAGTGTAACGAAAAATTGGTTCAAGTTAAAGTTCCAATGCTTTTAAGCGCATTGAAACTTATAAAAATTGTTCTGAAAAATTATTTGAGTGAGCCTTGTGGCCCTAAGAAAAATTGCCCGTTCAGCGTGATTACGTGAGGTTTCAGGAGGTGGAGCAGGAGGAGGAGGAGGAGGAATATTAGACACAGATTGATGAAGCAGAAATGTCCCCGTTTTGGATGGTGAGAGAGAACGTAGCTTCCATCCGCGGGTGCAGCCTACGTATTGCTTACGTATCGCTGCTGTCCGCTGGTGGAGAACAGAAGTCTGGGGAAATCCAGCCTTTGTTCATCTTGATGAGTGTTAGCCTGTCGGCACTGTCGGTTGACAAGCGGCTACGCTTATCTGTGATGATTCCCCCAGCCGCACTAAACACCCTCTCCGACAACACGCTAGCCGCAGGACAAGCAAGCACCTCAAGGGCATACAGGGCTAGTTCAGGCCACGTGTCCAGCTTCGACACCCAGTAGTTGTAGGGGGCAGAGGCGTCACCAAGGATGGTCGTGCGATCCGCTACGTACTCCCTCACCATCCTTTTGCAGTGCTCCCGCCGACTCAGCCGTGACTGGGGAGCGGTGACACAGTCTTGGTGGGGAGCCATAAAGCTGGCCAGGCCCTTAAAGACTGTTGCACTGCCTGGGATGTACATGCTGCTCGATCTACGCACATCCCCTGCAACATGGCCCTCGGAACTGCGCCTTCTGCCACTAGCGCTGTCGGCTGGGAATTTTACCATCAGCTTGTCCGCAAGGGTCCTGTGGTATAGCAACACTCTCGAACCCCTTTCCTCTTCGGGAATCAGAGTGGGCAGGTTCTCCTTATACCGTGGATCGAGCAGTGTGTACACCCAGTAATCCGTAGTGGCCAGAATGCGTGCAACGCGAGGGTCACGAGAAAGGCATCCTAACATGAAGTCAGCCATGTGTGCCAGGGTACCTGTACGCAACACATGGCTGTCTTCACTAGGAAGATCACTATCAGGATCCTCCTCCTCCTCCTCCTCCTCCTCCTCAGGCCATACACGCTGAAAGGATGACAGGCAATCAGCCGGTGTACCGTCAGCAGCGGGCCAAGCTGTCTCTTCCCCCTCCTCCTCATCCTCCTCATGCTCCTCCTCCTCCTCCTGTACGCGCTGAGAAATAGACAGGAGGGTGCCCTGACTATCCAGCGGCATACTGTCTTCCCCCGCCCCCGTTTCCGAGCGCAAAGCAGCTGCCTTTATGGTTTGCAGGGAATTTCTCAAGATGCATAGCAGAGGAATGGTGACGCTAATGATTGTAGCATCGCCGCTCACCACCTGGGTAGACTCCTCAAAATTACCAAGGACATGGCAGATGTCTGCCAACCAGGCCCACTCTTCTGAAAGGAATTGAGGAGGCTGACTCCCACTGCGCCGCCCATGTTGGAGTTGGTATTCGACTATAGCTCTACGCTGTTCATAGAGCCTGGCCAACATGTGGAGCGTAGAGTTCCACCGTGTGGGCACGTCGCACAGCAGTCGGTGCACTGGCAGCTTAAAGTGATGTTGCAGGGTGCGCAGGGTGGCAGCGTCCGTGTGGGACTTGCGGAAATGTGCGCAGAGCCGGCGCGCCTTTACGAGCAGGTCTGACAAGCGTGGGTAGCTTTTCAGAAACCGCTGAACCACCAAATTAAAGACGTGGGCCAGGCATGGCACGTGCGTGAGGCTGCCGAGCTGCAGAGCCGCCACCAGGTTACGGCCGTTGTCACACACGACCATGCCCGGTTGGAGGCTCAGCGGCGCAAGCCAGCGGTCGGTCTGCTGTGTCAGACCCTGCAGCAGTTCGTGGGCCGTGTGCCTCTTATCGCCTAAGCTGAGTAGTTTCAGCACGGCCTGCTGACGCTTGCCCACCGCTGTGCTGCCACACCGCGCGACACCGACTGCTGGCGACATGCTGCTGCTAACACATCTTGATTGTGAGACAGAGGAGGAGGAGGAGGAGGAGGGTGCTTTAGTGGAGGAAGCATACACCTCCGCAGATACCAGCACCGAGCTGGGGCCCGCAATTCTGGGGGTGGGTAGGACGTGAGCGGTCCCAGGCTCTGACTCTGTCCCAGCCTCCACTAAATTCACCCAATGTGCCGTCAGGGAGATGTAGTGGCCCTGCCCGCCTGTGCTTGTCCACGTGTCCGTAGTTAAGTGGACCGTGGCAGTAACCGCGTTGGTGAGGGCGCGCACAATGTTGCGGGAGACGTGGTCGTGCAAGGCTGGGACGGCACATCGGGAAAAGTAGTGGCGACTGGGAACTGAGTAGCGCGGGGCCGCCGCCTCCATGATACTTTTGAAGGACTCCGTTTCCACAACCCTATACGGCAGCATCTCAAGGCTGATGAATTTTGCGATGCGGACGGTTAACGTTTGAGCGTGCGGGTGCGTGGCGGCGTACTTGCGCTTGCGCTCGAACACTTGCGCAAGCGACGGCTGAACGGTGCGCTGAACTACACTGCTGGATGGGGCCGAGGACAGCGGAGATGAGGGTGTGGGTGCAGGCCATGAGGCGGTAGTGCCTGTGTCCTGAGAGGGGGGTTGCATCTCAGTGGCAGGTTGGGGCACAGGGGGAGAGGCAGGGGTGCAAACCGGAGGCGGTGAACGGCCTTTGTCCCACCTTGCGGGGTGCTTGGCCATCATATGTCTGCGCATGGTGGTGGTGGTGAGGCTGTTGGTGTTGGCTCCCCGGCTGAGCTTTGCGCGACAAAGGTTGCACACCACTGTTCGTCGGTCGTCAGGCGTCTCTGTGAAAAACTGCCAGACCTTAGAGCACCTCGGCCTCCGCAGGGTGGCATGGCGCGAGGGGGCGCTTTGGGAAACACTTGGTGGATTATTCGGTCTGGCCCTGCCTCTACCCCTGGCCACTGCACTGCCTCTTGCAACCTGCCCTGCTGATGCCCTTGACTCCCCCTCTGAAGACCTGTCCTCCTGAGTAAGCGTTGCACACCAGGTGGGGTCAGTCACCTCATCGTCCTGCTGCTCTTCCTCCGAATCCTCTGTGCGCTGCTCCCTGGGACTTACTGCCCTTACTACTACCTCACTGCAAGACAACTGTGTCTGATCGTCATCGTCCTCCTCACCCACAGAAAGTTGTTGAGACAGTTGGCGGAAGTCCCCAGCCTCTTCCCCCGGACCCCGGGAACTTTCGAATGGTTGGGCATCAGTGACGATAAACTCCTCTGGTGGGAGAGGAACCGCTGCTGCCCAATCTAAGCAGGGGCCCGAGAACAGTTCCTGGGAGTGTTCCCGCTCCTGAGCAGGTGTCATTGTAGTGGAGTGAGGAGGCTGGGAGGAAGGAGGAGCAGCAGACAGAGGATTCGGATTGGCAGCAGTGGACGGCGCAGAACTGCGGGTAGACGATAGGTTGCTCGAAGCACTTTCTGCCATCCAGGACAGGACCTGCTCACACTGCTCATTTTCTAATAACCGTCTCCCGCGTGGACCCATTAATTGGGCGATGAATGTGGGGACGCCAGAAACGTGCCTCTCTCCTAATCGCGCAGCAGTCGGCTGCGACACACCTGGATCAGGAGCTTGGCCTGTGCCCACACCCTGACTTGGCCCTCCGCGTCCTCGGCCGCGTCCACGTCCTCTAGGCCTACCCCTACCCCTCAGCATGCTGTATTACCAGTGATTTGATTTCACAGGCAGGAAATAAATTGGCGCAAGACTGCAGGCCAAATATAATTTTTGCCCTTTTTGGAAAACGAAAGGCCCCACTGCCTCTAGTGAATGAATTATCTAAGTTTAATAACTGTGCTGTGTCCCTGCTTATGTGTCACAGAACGTGAGGGTAGCAGAGTTATTAACTGTGGCAGAGCAGGTATTTTTTTTCCCAATTAAGGAAAGCAAATGGCGAACCCAGCAGTAAAGCGTAGCTGGCTGCGTATGATTTAGCAATGTTTTTCACGCAGCTCACACGTCTCCACAGGCGTAAGGACGGACACAGGCTGGACAAATAGATTTGTTTTCAGTTTTTTCCCACCAACAGGCAGCACTGCGTATATTCAATGAACCTGAGAAGTTTAATAACTGTGCTGTGTCCCTGCTTATGTGTCACAGAACGTGAGGGTAGCAGAGTTATTATAACTCTTGGAGAGCAGGTATTTTTTTTCCCAATTAAGGAAAGCAAATGGCGAACCCAGCAGTAAAGCGTAGCTGGCTGCATATGATTTAGCAATGTTTTTCACGCAGCTCACACGTGTCCACCGCCCGTAAGGACGGACAGAGGCTGGACAAATAGATTTGTTTTCAGTTTTTTCCCACCAACAGGCAGCACTGCGTATATTCAATGAACCTGAGAAGTTTAATAACTGTGCTGTGTCCCTGCTTATGTGTCACAGAACGTGAGGGTAGCAGAGTTATTATAACTCTTGGAGAGCAGGTATTTTTTTTCCCAATTAAGGAAAGCAAATGGCGAACCCAGCAGTAAAGCGTAGCTGGCTGCGTATGATTTAGCAATGTTTTTCACGCAGCTCACACGTGTCCACAGCCCGTAAGGACGGACAGAGGCTGGACAAATAGATTTGTTTTCAGTTTTTTCCCACCAAAAGGCAGCACTGCGTATATTCTATGAATAATAACTGTGTTGTGGCCCTGCCTATACAATTCTTTCCCTGCAGTATCAATGGAGGGTGGAATGCTCTGCAGAGGCGATTTTGAGAAGCCCCAAAAAAATGCAGCACAGCCAACAGCAGCCTGGACAGTACTGCACACGGATAAATATGGCCCTAGAAAGGACCGTTGAGGTTCTTGAAGGCTACACTCACTCCTAACACTCTCCCTGCCTATGCAGCACTTCTGTCCCTAATGCCAGGTGCAACGGTCTGCAGAGGCGATTTTGAGAAAAAAAAAAATTCCACTGCTAACAGCAGCCAACACACAGCTATCAGTGGCCCTAATAAGGACCTTTGGGGGTCTTGAAGCCTACACTAACTACCAATTCTTTCCCTACAGCAGCTCCGGTATAAACAGCACTGTCCCTCATCTAACTCACACCGCATCTGAGGCGAGCCGCGGGAGGGGCCGACTTTTATATTAGGCGAACACCTGATCTCGCCAGCCACTCACAGCAGGGGGGTGGTATAGGGCTTAAACGTTGCAGGGGGAAGTTGTAATGCCTTCCCTGTCTTTCAATTGGCCAGAAAAGCGCGCTAACGTCTCAGGGAAGGAAGTGAAAGTAACCAGAACACCGCATGGTGTTCGTCACGAATAACGAACATCCCGAACACCCTAATATTCGCACGAATATCAAGCTCGGACGAACGCGTTCGCTCATCTCTAGTAATATACAGTATTGCGCAACTGCATATAATTTACATATTGAAATTGCCCCAGATTGAGAACAATCTGATAAAAAAAAATATGTCAGTAAAATGTAGGTGGCTGGTTATGCTGTCTATGGAGCCACACATAAAGAATGTCATAACTCAGACTGTGTCTCTTGGTGGTCTGTAGGGAAGCATTACAAAGTTTGACTTGTCTAGCGCTGCCTTGTTTTACTGTCAGCTCCAGATCAAAAAGAACATGATTCTGACAACAGAAGAATATTAGAGAATAGCATTGGATGCCAAAGGTCACCCTATACTTTAATATTGACACTGAGGAGAACGTATTACTGCTTTTATTCTTTGGCACATTTAAAGCCTTCTATAAAATATACTGCTCTTCTTTATATTCTTATTGCTTCTAGAGTTAGCATTGCCCAAAATTGGAATAGCAATTCCATCCTTTCTATATCTGATGTCATTTAATTAGTAAACAACAATTGTTAGTTCCAATGCATGAATGCAAAGGCCTCCAATAAAAAAGAAAAATTTAGATAGAAGTGGACAGTCTGGCTACAAGGCAATTATAGTTATATGTCGTCAGTTATGTTCCACTGAACTTCTCTGTTGCTATTGGCAACTAGACTAAGCCTTTAGTTTTCTCTATTTCAGTTTTGTTTGATTGAATGCAAAATGCTATTGCAATATTTCATGTACAATTTTCTATGACTTTGTGACAGAAATCTAATTCTGCACTGTTTTTACACTGTTTGCAAAAATGATTTTCAATAAATAAGTTAACATTTTAAAAAATGCATTTTTTTGGTATGTTAGAAGCGAGATGTTACATTTCCTGTAACAAGAGTAAACTTTTACCATTTTACAACTATGCACTCTCTTGCAACTTAAAAAAGTTATCTGGGAGTTTTAAAAAATTGTATACGAGCAAAGTCTAGCATAAAATAAAGAAATAACCAATACTCACCCATCATGTCACCCCGGTATTTTAGTGCTGTCATCCCAACGGTCCCAACCAGTTCTGAAGTAATGACATGCTGTATTTCATTCATATGACTGCTGTAGCCTATATCTGGCTTCAATGGTAATGCTTGCATGTATGGCATGAGGTTGCTGGAGCCAGTGATTGGCTACAGCGGTCTGATGAATAATTTATGTGATGTTATTATCACCATACCAGTGGGGACTACCAGCACAGCGCCAATGGAGCTGCATGGAAATATAACCGCTGAAAAGAGGTTGTGTTTTTGTTTGAACCATTCCCTACTGAAAGACAAATTTCTTAAAGGAGGTGTCCAGTTGTAAACTATTGGTGGCCTATCCTCAGAACAGGTTATCAACAGTAGGGGTCCATAACTTGGATTCAACTTTTTACTGGGCTAGCCCGCTTGTGCAATGAGCTGCTTTCTAGAGGAAGCAGACAGCTCTGTTCTTACAGCAGTTGCCAGGCTTGGTATTGCAGGCCAAGTTGCTATTTAAATGAATGAAAACCTGGTTTGCAATACCAAGCCTGGTCCTTGCAGCAAGAATGGAGATGTCTGCTTCCTCCAGAAAGCCGCTCAGTGCACAATCATGCGTGAAAAGCTGACTGATGGGAATTCCGGACGATGGATCCCAGCCTATTTAGTATTGATGAGTTCTGCTGAGTTCACCAATAGTTTACAACTTAACTTAAGAACCTATTTAAAATCTCAGACGACCTGTTTAAGAAATACATCTTCCACACATCCTGCATTTTCTTTATAGATCCCCTAGTTCGAAAAGAAGAAAAGCTCCATTAAAGTTTCCCTTTGAAAATAAAATTGATCCTTAAGGTCGCCCAACTTAGTACAATGCCTGGAACATTGCAGTGATACATTTCATTGTTAAGAGCTTTGTTCACCTATTTTCTAATAAGTTAAGCTATTACTTCAGTGGGCAGGAAGCATCCTTCAATCACTGTGACAAACAGCACACACAGAGATAGCCTGTGATGTACTCAATTTCTAACTTTCACTGTATAGACCTTTAATAGGAAAAATATTTCACATTACTCTCGTATTCTCCTTCTCTCCTCCCCTTCACTTCGCCCTCTCTTCTCTTTTTTTTCATTCACTTTGCTCTGTGTATGCAATAGGGTCAGAAAAGAGACAAGGAATAAGGAGTAATTAAAGAGGTAGCTGAACAAACAGAACAAGAGGAGGCTAAAGAGGGAGGGAGCAGATTGTTGTGTGAGCTCTTGGTGCTGCAGTCAGAAATATTGGATACTAAATCCGTTGAATGATCAACCTTCTATACAGGACAGGCAGCCTTCCTTCTATTCAGCCCCTACTGCCTCACAGATATGCTACCGGAATCCCTTATTTATCTAGCTTGGATTATTGGAATGAACTGTAAGTAAATATACTATAACTTACTGTCTCTTTGAACAAATAAAATGCATGCTTCCACTTGAATGTAAATTGCATCAGTCTTAATTACTAATTATTTAGGGCTGTAAATGAACTTAAATGTCAATGTGATGTAAAAGATTATAGTAGTTTTACAGCATTGGAATGCATGTGATGATGTATAGAAAAAGGCAATTACATGGAGAGAATAGGAGTAGATTTGCAGATAATTATGTTACATTCATCTCTGGCTACAACAGCAATGTTTTGGGGGATTGTAATGAAGTAGTTATATTTCACAGCTGCTTTTTATATGTGTTGTTTCTTGGGGTTAAACACAGTATATGTTCGATGAAACGACTGTGTGAATTTTAGTAAGAGGCTTAGGTAATGTGCAAATCCCTTATTACCATTCTAAGTAGCCAGAAGTGAAAACTGAGCCTCCTACTAATGGAATAGAAATTTGTTACTGGAAATGTTACTGCAGTTTGGGTTTATGAACTTGTAGTGTCCAGACTTGTCCATCATATGTTTGTGCTTTATGAGCAGACCTGTGATCTGTTACTATTCCAAGAGATTGCATTCTTGCATGCAGTGCCTTTAATACAAATTTTTAATTATACTGACACGGATAAAAATAATAGTGGACTGACTGATTACTTAGTGAAAATGTAAAATGTATATTTATCAAGTTAGTAAAGTTTGTAGAATAATTACCATATACGTTGTTTCTATATCTACTCCACTTATCAAGCTCAGCAGTGAAGAATAAAAGATTTTCATAATGAATTCAAGGGTCTAATGATATTTAAGTTCTTTTAATTATTCATCAATTCTTTTTACTTTCATAACTCGTCATAAAATAGAGTCACGGGTCAGCATTTTTATTTTTATGTTACGTCATAGGAGCAGAAGACCTAAAATAATGGCCGTTCTAGATCTGTCTCTTGACATACACCAACCACGCTCAACGAACCTCTATAAAGGGGTTCATCCGGTTTCATCCATAGTGTCTGTTACATTTCTGGAAAAAATAGTGCAACAGGCTATGCTGTTTTTTTCTTCCATTTTTGACAATCTGTATCAAAGATTTACAGCTTTAGGCTAGTT
Organism: Eleutherodactylus coqui; assembly: GCF_035609145.1. Taxonomy (NCBI): domain Eukaryota; kingdom Metazoa; phylum Chordata; class Amphibia; order Anura; family Eleutherodactylidae; genus Eleutherodactylus; species Eleutherodactylus coqui. The sequence continues at coordinate 119,182,082 of NC_089843.1, read as the reverse complement.
TTACACAAGTGAATTGTGGACACATTATTGTAATGGTATTACAGGCCAATGTCCCAGCCCGACCATGGGTAAACTGACCCAAACTCAGAGAATCATAAATCCCTATAATGCTGTGAGTTTGGGTCAATAAACCAATGGTGTGCCTGGGACACTAGTTCGTATTACAGATGGAAAAAATATGTCCTAAATACGTTCATGTAAAATGGGCCTTAATGAGATTTATACTCACCTTTGGCTGTTACTGAAGCATATACTGTAATGGAAGATGATAACGACAGATGCGTGAGCACACACCTCTTAACTTACTTTTATGACTTGTTGAGTTGAGAGTAATGAGTTATGGGGCAACTGTATTAAAGAAAAACACATTGAACCCACCGGTCCACTCACAGTTGGTTTATGATTGATTCTTCCCTTCAGGGTCACTCAAACCAAGAGTATTGGTAGTGGGCGTTGAGTAGAGACTACCGGCTGATTAGGGTCTTTAAGTGCAGTGATGACCACACGCTCTACGTATCTACTGGTTTAGTGTAAATTGCTGAGGAATCCTATATGAAAGGTTTTCTCAGAAAAACAATATTCGGAAATCTTAAGTGTGATATGTTTGGACACGGGTACATTGACATTCTATGTTTGTTTGTCTGTCTGCTTTGTTAGTCCATGGCCCAGAATTTTTAATGAATATTTAATAAAGAATTGATTTTAGTGTACTTTTTCTGTGATAAACACCGTGAATTTGTAGTGCAGTAGTTAAAGAACTCAGTACATCTAATAGCCTTTTCTAAAATCACTTTAATTATACAATCTAATGAATGGGAACGTTCCAAATATAGGAATCAATTGTTTGCCAAAGTGGTAGTAGATTTTCAAGGCCTCATTTTTTTAGCTCGCTGGTTGGCATGAACTTTTCAGGCTTGAAGGAAAGCATAGGAACTAAATAGATAAACCCAGCCCAGGGTTATGGAGCCAAACTGCTCAGGTGTCATTCAGATAAGAGTAGTAATACAAACTTTAAGACCAAAAAAGTAAATATTTCCTCTGAGTACATTTAATTTAGCCCTGCTCTAATGTAATAAGATATTCTTCCTCATTTTGCAGTCATGCATCTCCCTCAAGTATATTTAATATTATTTGTCCAAAAGACCAATTTGTTTTGCAGCCAGCTCACACAGCTCAATCATAAAATGATCGTGACCTTCCAAATTACTCGTAACTGGTAAACTTCCCACAAAAGGGACATGGCTGCTTGTCTTTTCATAGATATAAGCCGCTTACTGCTAAGGTTGCCAAGCAATGGTTTTATTTCTGAAGTGAAATGGAGTCCAGAATTCTGTACATGAGAACATGATGTGTAACATTTTTCATAAATCACTAAATATATTTATAGAAAGGTTTTTATTTAAAAAAGCTTAAATACGGTTAAATCAAATTTATGGTGAAGGAAGAAATGGTAGTCGAGTAATTTATATAAGATGAGGTGAAAAGAAAAGTAAATGTCACACAAAGATGATCACAAGTGTATTCTGTAAGAGGAAAAAGTAACAGGTGATGCATAAAAAAATTCTGAAAGTCTACAGTTGATTGCCACTTTTCGCCAGGGGAATACATATCATAGAGGCAGCCCAGGCAGCTGTCTTTTCTTTGGATCCACCAATTTTATTAAGCAAAGAAAGGGGTAATTAATTAGCAATTGTCATGTAAAGTGAAAGGGCACATTGTCCTTCTGTCCTGGTTGGCGTTATCCAGAACTATAAGGGAGGGCCCTATTGATCATTGCTATTGGGTCTCCTTTCTTCTGTTTAGGCCCCTGCCTTTGGCTGTCAAACTAAGCATTTTTTTGTATCTAGCTATTTTATTATTCATACATGAGAGAAATAGATTTTTTGACAACATAAAGCTGTTCATACTGATATATTAAGGTAGGATGTACGAGAATCTAGGGAGCTGTGTGTAACCGTTGTACCACAATTAGCAATGTGGAGGTGAGAATGTTTTAAAATTAATCTAAATTTCCCTATCAGGCTAGGTAAAGCGCTTGCACCAGAATCAACTTTTACCACTTATCCATAGGATATGTGTAAAATATCTGATTATTAGGGCTCTGTTTCCCTTCCTCCTTCTCATCACTGTGGGGTCACTGCTCCTAACAGCAGCGATGTTCCATTGAATGGAATAGTGGCTGTTCATGCATGGCCGTGACTATTTATTTCAACGTGCCTAATGGAAATAGTCAAGCATTTGTACTTGGTTTTCTCTGACAGTCCCTTTAAACGTAATGGAGTAGCACCTTGCATGAGGAACCACCACTTATATTGCCTATCCTAGGGAAAGTTGATTCTGTTACCACCACTTTAAGGGACTGACATTGATAGTAATGCTTCTGTCCATTCCACATGAAACAGATATGCTTGAAAGGCTGAAAAGTAGACAATAGAGATGAGCGAGCATACTCGATAAGGCAAACTACTCGAGCGAGTAGTGCATTATTCGAGTACCTGCCTGCTCGTCTCTAAAGATTCGGCTGCCGGCGCGGGTGACAGGTGAGTTGCGGCGGTGAGCAGGGTGGAGCGGGGGGGAGAGAGGGAGAGAGAGATCTCCCCTCTGTTCCTCCCCGCTCTCCCCCGCCGCTCCCTGCCCCCTGCCGGCACCCGAATCTTTAGAGACGAGCGGGCAGGTACTCGAATAAGGCACTACTCGCTCAAGTAGTTTGCCTTATTGAGTATGCTCGCTCATCTCTAGTAGACAAGTTTAAACTTACCTCTGTGGGGAAAATTTACTAAGACTAGCATTTCCAACAGCAGTCTTAGTGCACCTTCACAGAAATTTACAGGCATAATTTATTTTTTTCATGCATAATGTACGCCAATTTCTTAAAAAAAGTGGTGAGGCCAGCACAGGAAGATGGAAAATCCACAAAATGTTTGCACAAGTAGGACTTGCTCAAAAATCTGACTTTTGTATGTCAGTATTCTGGCGTACAGCCTTCTGTAAATGTTCCCCTATGTGTTCATATGAAAGTTGGATGTATATATGTTTTATGCCTTAGTGAAAATTATTGAAAATCTATGAGAAATGAAAAGAATACTGGTAGCTTTGAAGTTTGTCTTTTGAAAACACAATTATGTATAATTATACTAATGATACCAGTTTATTGTCTGCTTGTTTTCTTACATAAGTCTTAGCATTTGGTCATATATATATATACATACATACATACACACACACATATATGTATATATATATATACATATATATATATATATATATATATATATATACACACACACACACACGTACATTTCCAAACTATTAATCTTATTTTACTAGGAACATTGGCAAAAATGGAAAAAATATTCCTTCATTTCTTGTATTTCCCCATGTTACAGATAGATTATTGCATTGTGCTGTATGGATTTCAGATTGATAGTTATCACAAATATGTTTAAAGAAGCCCCGTCACTCGACAGAATCAGTGGTGTTGGCTGCATGGCCCTATTGACTTTATCCCCATTTTTTCCATTCTCAACTTCCTTTACCCAGACAGGCTCTTTTTACATTCGATTCCTCTCTCTTAATGTTTCAAGTGGGTAAATCCCACCGCTTACTCGCAGTGAGTGACATTGGACTGCCAATCAAGTCCGACATTATGCACTGAGAGTGAATCAAGTCCGACAATATGCCCACTTGACATATTGATAGTACTAGTAGCTGGATGTCAGAAGAGCCTATTCTGGCAACGGGACCACAGCAGCAGAGCCATGCAGCCAGCCCAAATGACTCTATCCAGTGACAGGTCCCCTTTAATTTTTAAAGTATAATAAGTTTTAGCAATTCTAAAAATAGGTTATCCACATTTAATTTACTTTTGAAAGTCCCCTAATCTTGGGAAGTTCCTAAAACTTGTGTTCAGTAGCAGATAAACTTTTAAAGACACTTGCCTTATTAGTTCTGGATTGGTTTCTGAGCTGAGTTCACGTTAGATGATATCACTATAGATATCATGTTACTAAACTGGAATTATCGCTGAAGATCAGTGGTGGAAAGCACAGAGATGTAACAGAAGAATGTCACAAAATGAGCAAGGTAAGTATATTTGAAAGTTTTAGACATAGCAGGTTTGATGAATGTCGGGGAAATCCTTTGATAGCATACTGTATGTTCATTTGTCAAAGCATAACATATGCCAGATTTTTATGTTCATTTTTATTGCTTTTTAAAGAATCTTATCTCTGGAGACAGTAGAATTGATTTACCAGATGTGTGATGCGCATTTTGAATATTCAGTGTAGAATAGGACTTTTATGGATTCTTTTCATCTCTTGTGCATATCTCCTCATATCTCCTGGTCTAGCTAATTATGGCAAATTATGGCTCAACTCTACAGAAAAAAAAATTATATATATATATATATATATATATATATCAGTGCTCCACAAACCACCATTGCCTGACAAACCCCATTGAGTTATAATGGATCTGTCGGCTTCTGATGTGGTGTCCTTTGATTTGACAGGAATATCTAGGCCCACATTGCAAATTCATGTTATGGAAAAATAGAGCTGCCTGCCATACCACCATTCTATTTTTTCCAGAAAAATTATGGATACCTTGATGTAACGCATCAGACCCCATTCTAAGTCAGTGTTGTCTGTTGGGCACTGGTGGCGCCAATCGTGTGACAGATCTGGCACTGCATTATGGTTTATATATATATATATAATATATTTTCTTGATAAATGTGACAGAATCTACAACGGAGCTGATGTAGATGTGAATGGAGCCTTTATTACCTGCACTGACATTCAGCTCTATTTATTGGTTTGGTGTCTGAACTGGCTTCTTTTACATACATACATGTTGTATTCCACAAACCAGCTTGTCTTATCTCATTGCTTCATAATACAGTTGGCTGGTTTCACATCTGTGTCGGAACCTCCGGTTGGAGATTCCACCGCAGATCCAGCTCAAAATACCAGAAGAAAAAACTTTTCATGCATCACTTTTTCTTCCATGTGCAAGCCAAGCAGCTGAGCGGAAACCAAATGAACCCCATTATAGTCAATGGGGTCCATTCATTGCTGTTCAGTTCCGTCCTGAGTCGGAGCCATTCAGCTACAGGGATTCCTATTTCCTGCTCCCCGAATGGAGCAGGAAAGTGGAACCCCAGACTCAGGTGTGAAACCACCCTTCATTTCTCAACCAGTCTGTTCTTATCTCCACTGACCACCATCTACTCTCTGGGGAGATCCAACCAAGGATGACAACCTGAGAGTACATACATTTCTGAGGGAGTCTTAAGTTGACCACACACTTTAGATAGCTGTCAGACGAATGCTCATTTAGCTGTCAATTAAAGACCATTCATAGACATGCAGACTTGGCTTGACTGAGTATGTATACATTCTAAATAGATGTATGTTGGGGAAGAGGGGTGGTAAACCACTATCAGAAACTTATCTCCTCTGAGACAAAAAGGATCAGACATATTGAAATCCAACATTCTTGATTCTTCTTTTCCTTCAACATCTTCTCTTGAGGAAGTCAGGACACCGCAATATGCATTAAAGAGTTGGCCAGTCCTGAAGAAATCAACAGGTTTAGCCGAAAGAATTATGTATGGTCATCTTTAGTATGAAGGATAATCACTAGACTCTTTGTTTGTACCATCCAATGCCAATCCCTGGTTACTGGTGGATCAACCAACTGGTCACAACAGCTTTATTATAATATCAGTTTTTGGAGCTCTGGGATTTTCATTTGGGTGGTGTACCGTATATCCACACAACTTTTTATATTATTATACAAGACGGCAAAAAAACTAAATTAAAATAGATCCAAATAATACCATAGTCTATAGTAGTTCCTGGCCATACAGAAATGTAATCCTCGTAAATAAAATAATCATAAAAGTATTTGTGCCAAGATATCAATTACCCTGGTGTTGCAGCTGAATAATAGCTTCTACTTAGCCATTAACATGTAGAAAACTGATCACAGCTTTAAAGAATCTATTACAACAGCCATTCAGTGCACAAACAGGTGAAATGCCACATTCAATATGCATAAGCATCCACTATAACGATGCCACCGTAGTGTAAAAGCATAAAAAGGTGCCTGAGCTGGTATAATAATAATAAAAGCAATTATAACAAAACTAAAGAGAAGAGGTGAAATTCTAATCACGTATCCTATTTGCAGCCTTAAAGTTCCTTTACATGGGAAGAATGTCAGGTACATAAGCATCCGAGTGCAGTCCCACAGACTATCACTGCTGAAATTTCATACCGGAACAAGAGTTGTTCAGAGAGTAGAGGCTGAGGGGGCTAGAGATCTCTTCCGGCCACCTGCCTCCATTCACAGTAAACAGGCAGTCGTTCATAGATGAACAACTGCCTGTTTATATAAGCCAATATTTGATTCTTCTCAGAAAGAGAAACCAAGTAATCTTGTAGATATGATACCTTTTAATGCCCCTTGTAAAGGTACCTCTAGTTGCACATGGCAAATTACCACACATGTCACATATGGATTCACATTAATGTGCAAGTATTCGAAAAACATTTTTATTTAGGTTATGTTAAATACCTATATATTTACGCATTTAAATCTATACAGTTACACTTTCTTAGTTCAGGTGAAGTTCTCTGGAGCAAGAAAGGGTCTCTTCAATAATTCATTTTTTGATGACGCAGCAAAAGTGCTTAGTGAGGGTTACTCAGCATGTGGTCCCTAGTGGTTCATACAGTCTGAAGTGCTGATGCCTGGTGATTAGTAATTCACTTGGCTTCTGGTCAAAAGAACTTTCAGCATCTGGTGTTTGAGCCTCAGTTCATTCAGTTCAGTGGACATTTAGTGTCTGGTACCTTTTAGACAGCAGCATATTCAGTTCTAACATTCACAGGTCAGCTAGAGTGGATCGATGGGATGAGCTTTCCCACTGTATTTTGTTCAACGAAGCTATTTGCACCTCAGCACCATTAATAACAAAGATTTACTACTTTTTCATGGCATTTCACAGATAAACTCATCATTTAGATTTGTGGAGAAGCTCTAAGAGTTTGATCTTGTTTCTTGCTTTCACTGGATAAATGTTACCTATACTTAGTAGGGTTACCATGGGTTGAGCAAAAGTATGTAAATCATATGTTATTCACAAAACATTAATACATGCTCCTCAAAGTTATACTAGTGGAATAATAGTCTTGCTCAGTTCACGGACAGTCATCAAGTCATTCTCCTTGTTTTTCAATAGCTTTTTTTATCAGGTAAAAACTGTAGATTTTACACAGCTTGGTGCAATTATGGTTGAAATGCTCTTTATTCCGATTATACTTTCATCACACATATTGACATATTATACATTAAGGCCTCCTTCCCACGGGCGGGTTCGGATCCTGTAGCGAAGTTTGACCGCGTGCCTGGCCAGTGACCCCTGTGTACCTATCCATTGTCTTCTGTTCAGTGCTGCGGATGTGCCTGCCGGCACTCCGTTGTGCATGCTCAGTAGCTGTCGGCGCTCTGTGATGATGCAGATCCCATGATACTTCCGCAGTGCTCACTGTGTAAATGCCGCAGGACAGACGGCTTCCATTGACTTCATTGAAAGCTGGCCGTGCGTACACCACACAAAATCGTAGCATGCTGTGATTTCTCACCCGCGAGCAAAAAATCACAATCAATTTCCGCTCATGGGCAGGAAATCACATTTTGCTATAGCATGCTATGGGCTGGATTTACTGCAGAATCCCGAGGCGGAATCCCTCTCTGGATTTCGCAATGCTCATGGGAAGGAGACCTTACTTTACAGTGGAAGAAATCATGATGGACATCTGATAATATAATAGCACATAATATTTATGTGGCAGATTTGTTACAGTTTTCACACATTGGAAAAATTTGCAGTAAATGCAGCTTGTGTGAATATACCTAAAGGGCTAAGTAATGCATTTCCCGATAGGCTTCTCAGAAACCTCCCAATCATTTGATTTTATTACTAAACCTATCAGGATAAAAATGTATAAGCAATGCTGTCAATGGGTCAAAAAATTTTACCAAAATTTGTATATACATATCAATCAGAGCAATGAACTATGTAGTATATACATACTTAAAATTAAAATGTGTATTTGTATATTAATATTGATTCAGACTATCCACGTTGAAAAACTTTATTGTACACATTAAAAATGGTGAGGTGGGACAGTGGAACAGATTCAGGGAGACAATAATGTAATTTAGATTAATTTTGCCTCACGTGCTGCATTTCCATAATTCATTTTAACGGATGTGCCAGATAAACTAGCATTACCTTGGTTTCATGATATACAGTATTAGATTATTGTCACTGTGGAAACAGTGGCGAAAATATCTTTCATCCTTCATGTGCGGTTATGAATTAGGATGTGGAGTACTTAATAACAACCTAATTCATTTATTTGTGTATACAATTTTACATTAGCCTGAAACCTATTACAATATTTCTGGGTATGGCTTAGAGGTTAATGGTTTACTAGGTTTAGCACATTAAATACAACAGACAATGTGACAATTAAACATTCTGAATTCACAATGATATTAATGAGATGCAAAAAAACTTTACAAATTGTTCAAGGATTGCAGAAACTTTTACATATATTTCCATTTCTTTTCCGTTATTGATGGAAAATATAATTTAAGTCACTTCATACTTTCTTTTCTTAGAAAATTATAACTGACAGTTTTCTTAGTGTATTGCACATCTAGCAGCACGTGGATAACAGAGAAATGTCAAAAAAGCTAGAATGTTACAAATGAAAATCATGTAAATTTTTTTTTACCTTTTTCCTGTAAAATTGAGTTTCAAAAAGAATAGTGGATGCGAGGAAATTCAGATTGTAGAGATTTTAAGAAGCAACATAAAATTATATTAAAATGTACCAATGTATGAGATACAAATGAAGAATCTAATTACCATTAGGAATGAAAGGAACAATTAATTAAGTAATACTAATAATTATAAGTACAAAAAAGCAGTCATAAGGACAAGTGCTGGCATTAGGGAGGCAAACTGGGCAATTGCCCAGGGCCCCCATTCTCTAGGGGGCGCCCAAGCAATTTGAGCCTCTCACTGCACTTGCCAATGTGCAAGTGTACAGACAGGTTGCGGTACCTACCCTGAGCAGTAGCTTAGCAAGAAGGGTTGCAATTGTGGGGGCCCACAAGCTAAGAGGGCCCACTCACCACTATTATGAATTTACAAATGACAATATGCTGCCTTCTTCCTGTCACTACAGAAGACCTCTGATCTGTCTCCTGTTGAAAATATCTTCATGGGCTCAGTGTGAACCCACAGATGGGTCAGTTGCCATCCTAAGAACATCAAAAAGTCCATTGTCTACAGCCAGGCCATCAGATACAACTAGATCTGCTCCAACCCAACAGACAGAGAGGAACATTTACACAATCTCAAAAAGACATTTTTAAATCAGGTCTACCTACCATTCCATCTCAATTGATGACCAAATCACCAGAGCCACAAGGATACTCAGAAATCAACTACTCCGATACAAGGAGAAAGAAAAAAAAAATGGACGTGTGCCTCTAGTGGTGATCTACAATTCACGACTTGAGGTACTAAGGAAGACTGCAAAGAAACTCCATCATACCCTACACAAGGATGACTGTGTAAAAACCATATTCCCAGACCCTCCCATCCTATGTTACAGGCAACCTTCTAATTTGAGAAACTTTATAATCAGGAGTGCATTGCCCTCAGACCCACAAAAAGGACCTTATCCCTGTAATGTAAGGAAGTACAAGACTTGCTCACATATACTGATACAGATACGGATCCCCAACACACAGCAGGACTATAAGATCCCTGGGACATTCACATGTTCCACGTCTGATGTTGTGTACCTGATCCAGTGCAGTTAGGGTCCTGTTGGGGGGCTTTATATCAAGGAAACAGGACAAAAATTGAGAGCCAGGATGAGATATCATCGCCACTCAATTGGAGAGGAAAAAACTGATTTACCTGTGGCAAAACGTTTTTGTGGTCATGGACATAGCATCGAGCAGATGAGTTATCATACTGAAGGGTGACTTCAAATCACAGCGTCGCAGAAGAATTTGGGAGTATAAGTTTATGGCCATGTTTGATACCCTCAAGAATAGAATGAACCTCAGCCTGGGATTCTTGCATAAGTGGGGAATAAGATGGGTGTCCTCTTCTCAATCATTGTTTGTCAGAAATTGATTGTAAGAATATTTCCATCCAATAGGTGGTGCTGCAGAGGTAGTGTTTCCATCTTCTTCTATCTTCTATGTACATTAGAGATAAGAGACATCATAAAACTGTCACAATCCTCAGCTCAGTGGACCCATTTAGTATTTATTTCTTTGCTCAGACTGTCTTGTGTTTTTTAAGTCTCAAATTTCTGTTTGTGAACATCTATTTAGATCTAGAGGGGTGTCTACCCCTCCCCTCTGCATCTGTATGTTATAATTATATGCCATCCAAACTAGTTTCATTCATAGCCTGAGGAAGGGGGCGATATCTCGAAAGCTTGATGTAACATCATGTATTTTTGTTAGCCATTAAAAGGTATCAGATCTACAAGATTACTTGGTTTCTCTTACTGAGAACAATCACACTTTAATGTGAGCAATGAATGGCAGGAAGGAGCTTCTGGGACTGGAGTTGCATGGAACAGTGGGATTTTTAAAATGGAAATATTTTTCTTTGGGAGAATAAATAATAAAAATGATGGTAGACACAGAATGCCATGATATTTTCTGACATATAAAGCACTCTCTATGAAAATGCAAGCATACAGAATTAAAGTGTGGGTCAATTTACTACTATAGGTAGCACATTATGACTCTGTACAATTTGTAGGTTATAAGGAGCCACAAAACACTTATGTGCATTTGGATGACCACCTGTGCTGTAACAACATTAGAAATGTTGAAAGACAATTAACAAGGTATTAATGTAAGGGTTTAACTGCATTTAATATACCTATTTTATATGACTGAACTGGTGTGCGAGCTTAAGGACTTTCAGAGAGGTCACATGACTGGGATTTTTTTTACTTTAACTTTGCTGCTGTGGATTGGCAGGGCCTGAGGCGCCTTCTGATTGACTGATGGGCTTGGTATAAAAGGCAGGTCTTGTTCACTATGCTGTGGTGGTGACTTAACAGATTTTTGCAGGGAGCAAAGAGCTCTGTGAGGAGTGAGCTGCCCCAATGCTACTTTTGAGCTGAGTTACCTGTACTATAGAGCATGCCACTTGGATTTCTAGAGTGGTGCTACCCAGCGGTTACAATGCAAGTGCCAGGAGGAGGTCTGACGATCATCAAGGGAAACGTCAGCTGCAATTACCAACCGCAAGTGCTGAGCCGTCACCATGATAGAGACCATTAGTGAAAGCCAAAAGACTAACAGTTAGTAGCTACATATTCAAGTTTCCATGGTGTTTAATCATGAGTACCATCACCCAGGCTCTTCACTGGGAAACAGATTGTTTTCACTTCGTCACTGTATAGCCTCACCAAAGGTACCATGCTAATAATTTTGTCACATCTTACTGATGCTGGATTGGAGCCACAGGTGTAGTAGCCGAGCCAGTCACTAGAGAGAAGTCAGAATAGCCGGGAGTCGTTATCGGAAAGTCACATTATGCAGTACAAATGGATGAGACGGAAGCGTAGTCAATGGAAGTCAAAGGTCAGCAACAATAGGTATCAGTATGCTTGTAGAGAAGCCGTAAGAAGAGGAGCTTGATCAAGGTAGTGGAACACAATAATCACACATTGAGGGAATGGCAAGGCCAGGCTTTTATAGGGGATGCAATCAAGGCAAGAGGTGGGGTCAGGCACAGGAGGCATGAGCTTGATAACTGGGATCAGAGAACAAGGATGAGAGTTGTGCAGGGAAAGTATTCACAAGCTGTATAGCTCAATAAGAAGGGTCAGTGCTTGTAGTACAGGAAGTCCCGATTCAAGTCCTGACAAATTCATTTAGGGGGCAGTGAGTACATATTTCATGTAGCAAATTTAGTTATTTGGTTCCTACAAGACTAAGTTACTTCAGAGAAGACTCCTACTTTCAACCAGCATCTGGGGATCTATTTTTCCCTGGTTAGGGTGAAGCATTTATTGACTGTGATAATTCAAAATTGCATGGACAATATTAAGGACACCCTTTTCATAGTTTATGAACTGAGTTATAGCCTTAATTGAACAATAGTAAACTGTTTGCATTGTATCCAAATACTGTCATATTATTCTTTATTCTACATTCAGTAAAGTATTTTTTGTTCAACTGAACTGGTGTAAAGCCTCTCCATCACCAGGATCATATTCCCCACCTGCAACTTATTTCATTAATACAGAGTATACCGCTTTTGTATGAAAGTATAACCAGAAATTAGAGTAGAGTTCATAGTTAAAATTATCCATTAGAAATTAGCAGAACTCCTTGCTGTTCGGCCATTCCTGCTAATGGTCTCGGCGCCTTCATTGCCTGTCCACGCAGAAGGAGAATCAACAATGTCTTTGTATCCATCACTCGAGGACCTTAAGGTTGATAAGGTCATTCAGGCTCAGACGGCGTTTATGACAAATCCTGTGACTCCAGCAATTTTATCGGAGGCTTCAGCATCCTCGCCTACATCTCTGTATGGAGGCTTGTACCCTAAGCTGTACCCGGAGCTGGTTTGAGTGAAGATGAAATACAAAAGAATATGTCCGTGGTGCCCTCAGCTGGTATGCAGGTGAGAAGACCATCAGCTGTGAATAACATGGTGGCACCTGTAAATGGAAGTGATCTGGGGATCCGCAGGGCAGAGAAAAAGCAGGGCTGTGTGAAGTTATACTGTGTACAGACCAGGACGGAAAGATTGGTCTCCACCTTAAGTTCATTGACAATGGTATTTTTGTGTAGCTCGTACAAGCCAACTCTACGGCATCTTTAGCTGGTCTGATGTTTGGTGATCAAGTTCTTCAGATTAAAGGTGAAAACTGTGCTGGCTGGAGCTCTGAGAAGCCTCATAAATTTCTTAAGCAAGCTGCGGGGGACAAAATAAGCATGGTGATCAGAGACAGGCCATTTGAACGCACCACCACAATGCACAAGGACAACAGTGGGCACGTCGGGTTCATTTTCAAAAACAGCAAAATAACTTCCATTGTAATGGATAGCTCCGCTGCAAGAAATGGCCTTATTACCGAGCCCAACCTGTGTGAATATAATGGCTAGAAAGCCTATGGAATAAAGGATCCCCAAGTTGCTGACCTGCTTGCTAACTCTGCTAACGTGCTGGCTTATATTTTTGAACACATGGTGAAAAGAATGGCTTCCAGCATGTTGAAGACCTAAATGGATCACTCTGTTCCAAAAGTTTAATCATATCATTCTCCTTTTTACCCCAGTCATATAACCTTGGCTGAGCTAGGACTGACTTTACAATGAGCAGACAGCAGGGTATTCTCTCTGACTGCAAGGTTTCCATTTCGCATGTTAAAGGGGTTGTCCCGCGAAACAAAGTTGGGGTATACACTTCTGTATGGCCATATTAATGCACTTTGTAATGTACATTGTGCATTAATTATGAGCCATACAGAAGTTATTCACTTACCTGTTCCGTTGCTAGCGTCCCCGTCTCCATGGTGCCGTCTAATTTTCAGCGTCTAATCGCCCGATTAGACGCGCTTGCGCAGTCCGGTCTTCTCCGTGTTGAATGGGGCTGCTCGTGCTGGAGAGCTGCTCCTCGTAGCTCCGCCCGTCACGTGTGCCAATTCCAGCCAATCAGGAGGCTGGAATCGGCAATGGACCACACAGAAGACCTGCGGTCCACCGAGGGTGAAGATCCCGGCGGCCATCTTCGCAAGGTAAGTAAGAAGTCACCGGAGCGCGGGGATTCGGGTAAGTACTATCCGGTTTTTTTTTTCAACACATGCATCAGGTTTGTCTCGCGCCGAACGGGGGGGCTATTGAAAAAAAAAAAAACCGTTTCGGCGCGGGACAACCCCTTTAACCTTTTGCTGTCTGTTCTATACAGTATCTGCTCATTTAGATTTACCAAGTAGAAATCTGTGCAACTTCCATTTAAATAATCCAGAAGCTGTTTACAGCCTGTCATATCTAGTCCTGTGAAAGCTGGATAAGAGGTATACAGTATTTTTTGATTACTCTTTAGTCTCACAACTGATGTTTTGCATATAGATTCTAGCTGTCTGCCATGATAATTGCATCATCTGAAAAAGAAAATGCATGAGTGGCAGGAGAGAAATGTTGTAATTTTATATCCTCAAGAGCTATTTTCCTATGTATGGATCATGTTATATTTGTCAATTTTTGCTAGATATAGTATTTTATGTTGCAAAAAGCTTAAAATATTACAATTGTTGCACAAATTAGCAGAACAATGATCGGTAACGATCATCTCTCATACTGTGAAAGGATCATAAAATGTCACACAAAAAAATCAGTATAATGCCAATTTGTGGAGAGAAGAAAGTACACATTGTATATATTATGATTACATCTTTATTTATACATTTCTTAAAGAAGCACATTTTGGAAAATTCATCACAGTTAAACTGATCTCTGATGTGAAGATTCCAGTTCTGTAGCTCGTCCCCTCCAGGCTGTGTATTCTGCACTTTTCTTTCGACCTGCAGGTCACATGACCAGTAGTCTGATAACACTGTGTCCTGCAGGTAATGGGACAGATTTATGAAGTTGTCATGAAGAAAAATGGTTTGTTTTGCCCATACCAATCAATCACAGAGCAGATTTAATGTTTAAAGCAAAATACGAAAGGAAAGTTGCACTGTTATTAGTTACTATTGGCAAGACAGACAGTTTTTCCTTATGACATTTGTCATAAATCTGCTCCATTAACTACAGAACAGGAGTTTAGCACTCTCCATACCCTGCAAGTGTCAACTGTTTTCAACAACTGATAGGGACAATGCTTGGAGTTAGCTCCAATTGTGGCCATCAAAGGGGTTTTGTCATTAAAAAAAAAAATTCAATACTCACGTATTCTTTCCCAGGCAGATTCCTTAAGGCATCTTCTCCTCCTAATCTTGTCCAGTCCCCCTTCACCACTCATCACCTCCAGCCTGCCACCTTGTTATGAAGCCTGCATTTCTCGCATTCTTCTTCCTGCAGGTTAGTGATGGTCACGTTGTGATTTAGTGATGTAGCGTACATTGCCGGGCAGGAAGAAGACTGCCTGTGAATGTACGTAATGTCACAGGAAGCAGAGGAATTAGCCATCTGAAGGTGAAGTGACCCCCCGGACTGCAGGAGACAGGAGAAGATCAGCGGGGAGAAGATGCGGTAAGGAGTCTGCCTGGGGAGAAATAGGTAAGTATAGATTTTTTTTTTATTTTTTAATGACAGAACCCCTTTAAATGGGTTTTCCCATTATTTAAAGTTGCTTCACATCAACTCTGTCCTTTGTGGTCACTGCGAACCAGGATCTGTGACTGCTGCAGGCAATCACTGGCCACAGCACTGACCTTCTATAGCCAGTGATTGGCTGCAGGAGTCACATGTCCTGGTCAGCAGGAACCAATAAAGACAGAGTAGCTGTGAAGCAACTTTAAATTGTGGAAAACCCTTTTAACTGCTTAGATGTTGCTGTCAGTGTTGACAGCACCACAAAGCAGGCATTTAGAGAGGGGGTCACATGACATGATTGTTGAGTGAGAATGGGTTCACACGGCAACCCAGAGCCTTGTTAAAGTCCCAGGGATGCCATCTGTTGCAATATATTAAGCCCTGCCAGTGGCAGGTCTTAAAAGGGACTATATAACCCCCAAAAAATATTATTTAAAACTAGATAGAAAAATATTTTCCATTTTTCTAATCTGTTTTTATTTTCTAATTGTAGATTTTTTTATTCTTTGGCATATACATGACTATGCGGGCTGACATCTTGCCTGAGTTACATTTAACGGCATCTAGAGCATTTAGAGAGTTACAGTATCCTCTTGAGACATTTACAGTTAAACACCTATTGTGATCTCCAGATTAAGGTGTCTGTGTGCTGAAATAAGTGTTGGCCTTCCCGAACATGGGTTAAAGGGGTTGTCCCGCGGCAGCAAGTGGGGTTATGCACTTCTGTATGGCCATATTAATGCACTTTGTAATATACATCGTGCATTAAATATGAGCCATACAGAAGTTATTCACTTACCTGCTCCGTTGCTAGCGTCCCCGTCGCCATGGTGCCGTCTAACTTCAGCGTCTAATCGCCCGATTAGACGCGCTTGCGCAGATGGGTCTTTTCCCTTCTGCTCGGTTCGGCAGCAGCGGCGTTCTGGCTCCGCCCCCTTGTACATGTCATCGCGTAGCTCCGCCCCGTCACATGTGCCAATTCCAGCCAATCAGGAGGGAAAAGACCCATCTGCGCAAGCGCGTCTAATCGGGCGATTAGACGCTGAAGTTAGACGGCACCATGGAGACGAGGACGCTAGCAACGGAGCAGGTAAGTGAATAACTTCTGTATGGCTCATATTTAATGCACGATGTATATTACAAAGTGCATTAACATGGCCATACAGAAGTGCATAACCCCACTTGCTGCCGCGGGACAACCCCTTTAAGTACTTTAACTATAATTTTTGCAGATGCACTTTATTACTGTTTTTTGGTTATCTCATGTTGGTATCTCCTATGCATTTGCACTTTATTTGTATATGAATTTTCATCATTTAGGGTGGCTTCACACAAGGTGCGTATACAGCTGCTAACCCCTGTACGTGCAAAAGCACGCGTGTATAAAGGTCCGTACATTGTCTTCAATGGAGCTGTGGTTGCTGTCGGTGACTCCATTGAAGGCAATGGTCTGCCGGCACCCATGAATTGTTTTTTTAGGGAAGTGCTTTACATATAAGTCCTTCCTGAAAAACAAGAATTTTAGTGTTTAAAAAAGAAAGAAAAAAAAAAACTTACCTGTCCGCCACTGCTTTGTCTCCTGCGGGGATGAAGAACACATCTGCCACATGCGGCAGATGTTTCCTTCATCCCCATGAGGAAAATGAATTCCCTGCTGCACCTGCCACATCTGTGACAGATGCGGCACAGGAATTCTGCATCCCTGCGGGAATAAAGAATTTCCTACCACAGCTGTCACAGATGACAGCTGCGGTAGGGGATCCAGGTGCTGGAATCCTGTAATTGTTTTTCAGGGAAGGGATTTAAATATAAGCCCTTCCCTGAAAAACAAGGAAAACTGGTGTTGAAAATAAAAATCATTGTCACCTTCCTTCAGCTGTCAGGGCTCTCTCTGCGCTGTCCTTGGCTCTGTAATGCAGTTCTTTCAGCAGGCGGGGATTTAAAATCCCCGCCTGCTTAAAGAGCTGCTTCAGATTGCCTGAGGTAAGGTTGGGACATTGACATAAAAATATCGATAGTTGATAGTATCGACTATCGCTGAACAAACTATCGATTATTGTAAAATATCGGTGTAAAACCATCTTTGATGATTGGAGGTAAACACACTGAAAAAAGCTCCTGCCAGCTACAAGAAAGAGAGAAGCTGGACGCTGGACATGACAGGATGTGAGCATGATCTCTGTGTGTGTGTTTGTGGGGCTGCATGCCCTGCATTATTTCAAGTTGCCGCTGAGGGACGAACGGTCTCCATGGCGACTTGTAAACAATGCAGGGCCTGGTAACGCGAACTCAGTGCCCCGATTGCAATTGTAATTGCGTTAGATGGGTGTAATATCTTTTCTATGGGCACTGCGTTCGCGTTAGACGTTGAACGCACGACAGGTCATGTCTCCTTTTCTGGACACGACCTTGGTGCGTTCAGCACAGCCCTCCATCTGCATGTGGAAATGCTTTCATTTAGAAAGCATTGCCCACAGCTATCATGTTAGACGCAAGCATTCAGAGCCTGCGTCTAACTCGATGAACAAACGCATGTGCAGAAGGGGCCGAAGACCCCACTTTTTCTGAGAGTTGTTTTGCCTGGAGCAAACCTTATTGGTGACAGTCACCTCACACTTTCCAAAAGCTTCTAGTACTTGTTTATACAAGTTGGTACATCTTAAATCAATATTATATCGCCTTAAAATATCGATGTTACCGCTATATCGGACATAACAATATCGATGAAAAGTATCACCAAAGCATTAGCGATATATCGATATCGATATTTCGATATATCGGTTTTCGATGTCTCAACCTTAGCCTGAGGCGCTCAGCCAATCACAGGCAGCTCTCATCTGTCATTCATTCAATGAGAGCTGCCTGTGATTGGCTGAGGTGCTCAGCCTATCAGAAGCTGCTGTCTGTGATTGGCTGAGCACCTCAGCCAATCACAGGCAACTCTCGCTGAATGACTGACAGACACGACTCCAATGAAGACAATGCATGCATTCCCTGTGGTGCACGCATGTCCTATCTCTGCAGGCACACGCCTGTGAAGCACGGACATGTGCACACACCACAGGGAATGCATTGATTCTAATAGAAGTGTGTTTTTGTGCGCGTGTATGCACACACAAAAACACGCTCCTGTGAAGCCACCCTTAGGGTATGACATGAATTTATCGATTGTTTAATCGTGGCTTTCTCCTTTGTAGCAGTTTGTAATGACAATATTTTTATTCATATTTTGGTGTAACACACATTTTTTATTTTTGGTGTTTTATCTTGTTGTATAGCCTCTTATATGTATGTACATTTGACAATATTTTCAGTCAAATGTCCCATTGGTATCTTGTTTTAATAAATCACCTACTGTGTTATCTACATAAAGGTGTTACCTTTCAATGTTATCCTACCTGTGATGTTAGTAAATTGACTGCTGCAAAGTTTTCTCTACATATCAGGAAGTGTCAGCTTAGTATTAGGTGCTGTGATCAGTGTGAAAAATGCAGGATTTTAGGATTTCTTAAAAAATATAGATTGTGTCCAAAAACTCCTAAACAATATATGTTTATCACAAAAATGTAATTTATATAATAGGTAATTTTCTGATACCTTCCCTTTAATAAACTAACATTAAAAAGCAATAGAATATGCAAATTAGAACTGCAATTCTAAATAATGATACATTTTTAAAAATATAAAAAATAAGTTAAAAAAACACTTTCTACTATTTTTCATATAAAAATGTAAACATAATTGGTATCACAATGTCCATAAAACTCAAAACTTAACACATTGCATCATTTATCCTGCAGGGCAAACATCATTTAAAAAAGATACATAATGCTAGAGTTGCGATTTTCTGGGCACCCTGTCTCCTAAAAAGAATGGAATAAAAAGCAATCAAAAAGCCGCATATACCCTAAATGGTACCAATAAAAACTACAGGTTTCCCCCCCAAAAATGAATTCTTATTAACCAACTAATCTTATATCATGAACAGCAAAGAACATTGTCAGCAGTACATCTCCCTGTGTGAACAGGAAGTATGCTGCCAACAGTGATGATAAGTCCAGGTAAACAAGGACCAATCTTGCTGAATAGAGCCTGTCATCAGAAAGATAAGTGTAAAAGGACCTTTAGGGTTCATTCAAATGAGCGTGTGCTGGTGCGTACCAGCGCTCCCATGTACATGCACAAACACGCGTGAATGCAGGTCCGTGCAGCATTGTTTTCAATGGGGCCACGGCTGCTGTCAGTGCCCCATTGAAATCAATGGTCTGCAGGCTAACCCCTGCAGTGATTTTCAGGGAAGGGCTTTAAATATAAGCCCTTCTCTGAAAATCATTCCCATCTGATGTAAAAAATAAAAATATATATATACTCACCCCTCCACCACTACCGGGGCTCAGGCGCATCTAGCCGCTTGGGTCCCATCACTGTAATGAAGTCCTTTCAGCAGGCGGGGATTTAAGATCCCCGCCTGCTGAAAGGGCTACTTCTGATTGGCTGAGCGCTCAGCCATTCATTGAATGACAACTGAGCGCTGCCTGTGATTGGTCACAGTGCTCAGCCAATCACAGGCAGCACTCGGCCCTTCAATGATTTAAATGAATGGCCGAGTGCTGCCTGTGATTGGCTGAGCGCTGTGACCAATCACAGGCAACACTCAGCTGTCATTCAATGAATGGCTGAGCACTGCCTATGAATGGCTGAGCTAGGAATTGGCTGAGCTGTGATAGGAATTTTAAATCCCTGCCTGCTGAAAGAACTTCACTACACTGCCGGCAGATCAAGCGGCTAGGCGCGCCTGAGCGCCGGCAGCAGCAGAGAGGTAACTATGTATTTTTTTAATTCCTTACTACAACTAGGATTGATTTTCAGGGAAGGGCTTATATTTAAAGTCCTTCCCCAAAAATCACCTCAGGGGTGCCAGCATCCTACTGCCTTCAATGGGGCCGCAGCAGCAGGCATCAGACAGCTTCGGGATCCTCTGCCACATCTGTCACAGCTGTGACTACTGTGGCAGGGGATTCTTTACTCCCCACGGGTAGTCCCCTTGTCATTGAACACTGTGACCGTGCTCTCACAGTGTTCAGTGATGAGGGAACTCCCCACCGGGAATATTGACGCACAGCATGGACCTATGCGATGCACGTATGTCCTATCTTTTACAGGTGCGCGCTTTTCCACGCCTGTAAAACACAGACACAGCATAGGAAACCAATGGTTCTAATAGATGCGTGGTTATGTGTGCATGTATGTACACACATAAACACGCTCATCTGAATGCACCCTTAGGCCTCGGTCACACGGGCGATTTTCCGTGCGATCTGCGCATGCGATGTGCGATTTTATAAAACCATTGCTTTGCAATGGTATCGGACACATGAGCGCTTTTTATGCGCTCATCCGATAAATTATAGAACAGAAATCGCAGATCGCACCTATCTGCGATCTGCGATTCCTGTTCTCTTCTGTATATGCGCTCAATGGGGCCGGCGGCAGCAGCGCCGACCCCATTGAGAACATATACTAGACCAGGGGTCCCCAACTCCAGTCCTCAGGGACCACCAACAGGTCATGTTTTCAGGATATCCTATGGTAAGAACACCTGTGGCAATGTCTGAGGCACAGACAATAATTATATCACCTGTGCAACACTGAGGAAATCCTGAAAACATGACCTGTTGGCGGTCCCTGAGGACTGGAGTTGGGGAACACTGTACTAGACAAATCATTCTCCTCTGCCACAGCTGTAACAGCTGTGGCAGAGAAGAATAATGTTTGCCCATTGAATTCAATGGAGCCGGCAATAGAGCTGGCTCCATTGAAAGCAATGGGCTGCCGGCAATCGCACGATGAATTTTCAAGAAGGGCTTAAAAATATAAGCCCTTCCTTGAAATTCATCCAAAAATGTGTAAAAAGTAAAAAAAAACTATACTCACCTTGTCCCGGCAGACGGAGTTCAGCCACGGCCGGCCGGCAGTTCTCCTGAACTGCTATGAGTAGTATTCAGAATTCAGTAGTATTCTGAATGACAGCTGAGAGCTGCCCCTGATTGGTCCCTGTGCTGAGCCAATCAGAGGCAGCACTCACTCACCCATTCATGAATTCATGAATGGGTGAGTGAGAGCTGCCTCTGATTGGTGAGGGCTGTGACCAATCAGAGGCAGCTCATTCAGCAGGCGGGGATTTTAAATCCCCGGCTGCTGAATACTACTCATAGCAGTTCAGGAGAACTGCCGGCCGGCTGCGGCTAAACTCTGTCTGCCGGGACAAGGTGAGTATTTTTTTTTTTACTTTTTACACATTTCTGGATGAATTTCAGGGAAGGGCTTATATTTTTAAGCCCTTCCCGAAAATTCATTGTGAGATCGCCCGCAGCCCATTGCTTTCAATGGAGCCGGCTGTATTGCCGGCTCCATTGAATTCAATGCGCTGGACAGCGCTGCACTGCTCCGGCCTGTCTCTAATGAAACGTGGCTAGGAGCAGATTTTTTGGGCGATTTTTCGGCCCCGGTCACGCGATTTGCGGATGCGCATCCGTCATGCGATCCGCAAATCGTGGGAAAAAACGCCCGTGTGACCGAGGCCTTAGTAATATCTCACTATTTTATTGTGATTTGCCTTAACGAGTTTATTTACATTCAGTGCAAAAAATGGAAATCTAGCAAAACATTTGAGGTCAGATCATATTAGATTGTGTTAAGGCTGTCATGTCAGAGGTACTTACTGTATGTATAAACAAAAGCTTTATCTCATTTTCTTCACGTACTTTTGTAGATCTAATTGCTCTGATTTCTTATTGCTTCTTAGCTGTTTAATCATACAGTGAAAGTATCCCAAAAAGTCATCAGAAATATTACAGTAAGTTAGAAAACCTGATTTGAAGTGGTTGTCTAACCACAGACAACCCCATTCATATGGAACTCATTACAGGGATCAGCTAATCAGTAGAGATGAACGAGTGTACTCGCTAAGGGCAAATACTCGAGCGAGTATTGCCTTTTGCGAGTACCTGCCCGCTTGTCTCAAAAGATTCGGGTGCCGGCGGGGGTCGGGGAGAGGCGGTGGAGAGCGGGGAGAAACGAGGGGGAGATCTCTCTGTCTCTCTCTCTTTCCCACCCGCTCCACCCTGCTCACTCCCGCAACTCACCGCTCACCCCCGCTGGCACCAGAATCTTTTGAGACGAGCGGGCAGGCAAAAGGCAATACTCGCTCAAGTATTTGCCCTTAGCGAGTACGCTCGCTCATCTCTACTACTCAGTGGATAGCTTCCAGTGAGGTTCCCAACAACCCTCTTGAATTTGCTGGCGGTATTTAGGACTAGTCAAACATTATGCAGCAGCAGTTAGAGGATGATTGTAGTGTGAAATATAGCCTATTCAGATGAAAGGCTGTCCATGTAAGGCCAATTTCACATGACTGGATTTGTATTGTGGATTTCGCAATCGGCATCTGCACTGACGATCCGCGGTAAAACACAGGCATTGAAAGACATGCATTTTCAAATTTTCCTTTACATTCGCAGGTACAAATTGTGTATTTCGTGAGTGAGAGAAAATTCGCAGCATGCTCTATTTTACCGTGTATTCCACGCAAACAGCCTCCATTAATGTCCATGGAGGCATGTGATCCGCAGCCCATACATAATTAACATTGCATATGGGCTGCGGGTACCTGCATCATCGATAAGCGACAGCATGGGAAATTCAAACAAAAAACTTGTACTGCTCATGACCGCCTGCGTGACTCTGTGGTCATACGAAAAACAGTAAAGTGCCATACGCAGGATAACTGTCTGGGCTCACTGCCAGAATCTGCTATGGGCCTCCCACATGTGGAATCTGACTCATTCGAGTGGGTCTGACCTAAGGCATGATATGCTCCACCATAGCAAGGGACCTACCTTTATATGTGCTCTAATTGGAAAAATGGAAGGAGTTGTCTTCATCAGTATGGGTTTTCAGTACTTAAACATAATTTTGACAATTAATTTGTAACTCTATCTAACTTTTTAAATGTTTTTCCTAGTTACATTATTTGAACAACTAACAAACATACACATAAGCTAAAGATAGGCAGCATTGGGCTTTACACAAATTCATCAAACTGTGTGTCAATGTGGTAAATATGTAGGACAATGCTAAATTATTAACAGAAAGATTCTTTTTTGTTGAAGCCATCACAAAAAATCCTACCTTTCACTGATTATTTCCTTATTACATGTGACACTGCAATTCTCTAAAATATACTAGTTAATTAACCGAAAGAGGCCTCTTGAGGACCGTTTCGCTTGACCTTCATGATCATTATACTCACACTGCGAAATGCAACTGTGTTAATACTCATGAGGGAACCCCATAAAACATCTGTAAATCCAGTACAAATAGCCCAGATATTTCAGCCAACAGCCTAAGCATTCTGTAGTCAAGGTAAAATTCCAATGATTCTTGTAGAATAAACAATACGTTTATGATGTCTGTTTAAGTTGGCATGATGGCATGTTTCATGAAGTCAAGCATTCCAGGTTGGAGTTAAAGACATGGTGTCATTTTATTTATAGAGTTATTCAATTGCCAAGTAAATATAATAAAACAAACACAAAGGGACAACTCTGAAGCAATTCACATGTGTGGTATCAATGTAGGAGTCAGAAGCCAAAAAAAGGGCTTTACAAACTAGTTTTACATCTTAAACTGTATACGATCTTATTGTTTTACAACATAAAGAGTAATGCAATCAATGTATTAATTGACATTAAGAAAGTGATGTAAAATCCTGGTCATTTGTATGTATTTGTAGATTGCTTAGTCACTCATACTCAGGGGCGTAACTATAGAGGATGCAGGGGATGCGGTTGCACCCGGGCCCAGGAGCCTTAGGGGGCCCATAAGGCTTCTCTTCTCCATATAGGGAGCCCAGTGCTATGAGTAAAGCATTATAATTGGGGGCCCTGTTACAAGTTTTGCATTGGGGCCTGGGAGCTTCAAGTTACACCTCTGCTCATACTAATGTATATACAAGCACTTTAGATCATGAAGTCATTGTCTCCTGGAGCAATCTTTTGAAATTGAAAGATTTCAATTGAAAGAAATTGAAATCTTATTTTTTGCACTGACTCTTCGGCCTGTAAACTAATGATTCTAAGAGAATTTCATCTCCACATTTCACAATAGTTAACCCTTTCCAATCCAATTTGTATTCTGGTTTTCCTAGGGAGCTTACTCTTTTTCTGCCATTATACAATGGTGCTATCTGCTGGCTACAGCCAGTACTGAATGAGGTGACACGTTGCATAGGCTCCAACAGCAGAGCGGCTGGCAATATACAGTAAGAGAACCCCGACGGGCGTCTTCAAACATCAGAGCTGTACAGCCTTAAATCATAATGTCTTCAGACGTCAGACAGTGGATTAGAAAGGGTTAAATAAATTTAAGTAACAGACAATATATTGTTCATTTGTTGTAGGCTCATAGGAAAATAATTGAGTATAATTCCACCATCTCCCAGAACATGTATTGTGTCTTTGGTCATGATGGTTACACCACTATGTACCCCTTATTAAGCAGATGCAAAGTGGAGCAGCTTATCTTGATGAGTCCTTCATCATAATCATTTATTACTGTTGCTAAAACTATTTAACTATTACTGACTGTGCATATGGAGTTTCTCCAAGAAACATACTGTTTTCTCTCTGCATCTTAGGCTTCTCAATTGATTTCCGAGATTGCAACATTCATCTTGCTGCTGATCACAATCTCTTTTCTTGGACTTTCTCGAGTAGTTTGAGCTATATATAATGGATATGGACTAATCAATTTTAGCTTTCACTGTAACCCATGCATTACAAGCCAATACATGTCAATAAGACATTAGGTACGGAAGGTTAGAATGAACTTTTGGAAGCATAGATGTACGTGCTATAACATATATTGCTACCTACAAACAACCATGAATGACTAATATAAACAGAAGATATAAATGCATAATACCTAGAAATAGGAGTATGTGTTTATAGGATGACATGAGGCTATTCGTAGTACCAAGTGTTGTTATTCGGTTTCATTAGATTGAAGATAAAACTCACCGTGTATGAGGCGTTTCTAATATATAACCTTGATACAAGATACATTTTCTCTGATGATCAAGAACTTTTTTATTATCAGTTACCAAGTGTTGCTAGTAAATGGTTACTATGGCTTCAAATATTTATGGTGAGTCTGATTTGTAGTATGTCTTGGGCTTGTGAATGTGAATGCTTTTCATTCCCTTTCTAATGTGTTCCTTTCAATGATAGCAAAACACGGGGAATATTTTTATAGAAACACAGAAAGGTTCGGTTCATGTCATATTTGTGTCTAGACCTTTCCTCTTATTATATGACAAAAGAGTGATAATTCTATACCAAATCTTTACTTTTTGATGAACCCCTGAAAAAAAAGATATTCAATTGCATATAGTTGCCATCTATTTAACATCATCAAGTAAATATGTTCATCTTGCAATAGGTCAGACAACACTCATTAGTTATAGATCGTAGAGATGTGGTAGGCATTAACCTAAGTGACACATCGTGATAATGTCATTTACAACATCATAGTACTGTGTAGATAAAGGAGTTGTACCATAATTACTAGTCAACCTCTATCTACAGGATAGGGAATAACTTACTGATCAGTGTTGGTCTCACTGTTGGGACTCCCACTGATCCTGAAAACAGAGGTTCTGTATTCCCTCTTGTCACTGCAGGGATGCTTCTCCCACCCGCAGTAATGGAAGGAAAAAATGGTGGAGCAACCCCAGTGAAGGAGCGAAGAAATGAAAAGGAGTTTGAAGCTTGGTTGCAGGAATCCGATGAAAGAATCTTTTGATTTAAAGAGGTGTAGCCCACTCTATATGACATTACACCCAATGGGTAAGCGCATTGAACAACAAACAGGTGAAGAAAAACTTTCTATAAAAGGGGTGGAAGTGGTGTATCCTTCAGACGTGATACAATGCACTGAACTTTGGTATTGTCAAAAAGTTCTCAGTTTATTATTAAAACCAGCTCCTATATGCAGTTCACATACCTCGAAATGTGTATACGTGCTGGTTTTATTGATAAACTGAGAACTTTTTGGCAATACCAAATTTCAATCCACTGTATCACATCTGAAGTACATGCCATTGCCACCGCTTTTAAAAGTTTTTCTTCAGCTATTTGTTGTCCACCCACAGTAATGACCCATTGAATGGAGCAATGACTGAGCATGTGCTGTTTATGTACCACTCATTTCAATGAGGCTGATGGAAATACCCGAGAGCTTGCCACTTGGCTATCTCTGGCAGTCCCAGTGAAAATTAATGGAGCTGCAGCACATTTTCGCAAACATTAGTAAGCCTGCAGTAAGGACGATGGGGAACACGGGACCTCTATTCTTGGGATCCATGTGAGCCTGAGTAGTGAGAGCCCACCAATTAGCTAATTATAGCTAAATAATGGACCATGAAAACTAAACTCCCTCTTTATGCTTTTACGCTTTTATTGACAAAGACATTTTCCTTTTCCTTTTTTGTTTGAGAAGGTAAAAAAGATAATATCGTTCTATGGGAAGATTTATTCTTCTTCTCTCATTTGTTTTACTAAAGCAATTAAATGAAAGGGAGAAGAGAATGGTAATAAAGCAGTATGAATGAGCCCAGACACTATTAGGCTCATAATTGTAGTATAGCTATGTTTTCAGATATTGATTAACAATAAACCTCCTTTTACTGCACTTGGAACAAATAAATATGTTGGGTATATTTTTGTATTCAATCAGCTACAATATGGTGTCAAAGTGTAAAGTATTCACAAGAACAATTACATACTTCTAAAACGTAAAAGGGCTGTCTAGTTTAATGCATATTTAGCTGGAAAACAAAGTCACCAACTGACTAAGCTTCTGTCAGAATATCTAATAATTACAATATGGAAGTCTAGGAAAACTAGAGATTGCCAGAATGACCACAATTTAAAACTCAAATTAGTATTTTGGTTACGCAAAGTTGCTGTCAAATGAATGCTGATCAAATGTTATTAAAGTTTGTAATTAGAGATGAGCGAGCATACTTGCTAAGGACAATTACTCGATCGAGCATTGTCCTTAGTGAGTACCTGCCCGCTCAGAAGAAAAGGTTCGGCTGCCGGCACGGGTGAGAGGTGAGTTGCGGCAGTGAGCAAGGGGAAGCTGGGGGAGAGAGGGAGAGAGAGATCTCCCCTCCGTTCCTCCCTGCTCTCCCCCGCCGCTCTCCCCCGCCGCTTCCCGCCTGCCGACGGCAGCCGAACCTTTTCTTCTGAGCGGGCAGGTACTCGCTAAGGGCAATGCTCGATCGAGTAATTGCCCTTAGCGAGTATGCTCGCTCATCTCTATTTGTAATGTGGTTCTACTTTGGATTTTGTGTCTATAACTCTTAAAAGCATCATTTTCAGGTGTTTATTCCCAGGTTGGTCCTGGATGCGACCTGTAGGCATTTCAGTGCTATAAGTTGGGCTTAGTCAACAAGAACGGTCAGGGACGTCTTTTTTATATTCAACACTTGGGACTAGATTGCTGCTCCATAGCAGGGCATTGGATCACAAGAAGGAAGTACAGGGTAGGGAATTGTAATAAATGTACTTTCAAACTGCATGTTAGCAGGGATGTGGCAGCCATCTTGGAAAATAGCAATATGTGGAAATATCAGAAATGCAGGACAGGATAAGAAGGTAATTACTGCACGATGCAGTGGCATTGCAAGGTCACGTGGTACCCAGTGTGGAAATTCCCCCCCCCCCCCCCATCCCAGCGCTCGATTGCAGTTATACACTAAGGACTATAGTTTTTTTGGGAAACAAATAAGGAAGGTACAAGAGGAGATGCGAACAGCAAGAGCACTGGCTGACAATGATTTCAAAAAGAAAAGAGAGAAGTTAAGCGGTTGAAGAATATACTAAGGAGCTTGCAACTTCCAAAACAAGAAAGACCTTATTTTTCAACAAAGTGGTCCATTTAGTGAGAGGTTAAAAAACCAAGAGCAGATGGACCTGTACCATAATGAGGCAAACAGAGAGTTAAACACAGTCCTGGTGCCAGCGGTGGCCTCAGATTCCCTGGAGGGGCAGGAGAGTGGAGAGGAGCATTCCAAAGGGCGGGTACAGAATGTGTGGCCAGTCAATCCCCTCGGCAGGAGGCGGGGCAGAGTTGGCAGGAGGCGGGGCTTCCCCAGAGGAAATACACTTTGTTCCCTTCACTGTTGCAAGTCCCACAGTTCAAAAGCCCTTGATGTCAGCAGTGGTACCCAAGGCTGAACCTACTGGGCACAGTGTAAGACCTGTAGTGGAGGTCGTCCCTCTCATTGATAACACCCGGGGTGGCCCACACCTGCCGTACCCCTCTTCCAACGCCACTGGCACAATGTATACCCATAAGCAGCTGTGCATAAACATGGCGCATACAACTTTTGTATCTGGAATTTTTAAAAATTTGCTTCACAACTGGAACAACCATTTAACCTTTAATATTACAATTCTAAGACCTCTATACGTAATCCAACAAAATGTGAGAAAGGGTTAGCAGGAAGAGACAGGTGGCGCTTGGCTAGAGATCTTGACTTACTGGTACCCTAATGTCCACATCCTGCCATATAAACAAAGCGTGTGTCTAAACAAGGGCAATCCTATGCAGGAATCTCCTGCAAAAACCTTAGTTGTCCTTAATGGATAGATAATAGAGATGAGCGAGCACCAAAATGCTCGGGTGCTCGTTACTCGGGACGAAAATTTCGCGATGCTCGAGGGTTTGTTTCGAGTAACGAACCCCATTGAAGTCAATGGGCGACTCGAGCATTTTTGTATTTTGCCGATGCTCGCTAAGGTTTCCATTTGTGAAAATCTGGGCAATTCAAGAAAGTGATGGGAACGACACAGCAAAGGATAGGGCAGGTGAGGGGCTACATGTTGGGCCGCCCCCTTCCCAACAATTTTTACTTCTGAAAAGCCCTCATTAGCAATGCATACCTTAGCTAAGAACCACACTACCTCCAACAAAGCACAATCACTGCCTGCATGACACTCCGCTGCCACTTCTCCTGGGTTACATGCTGACCAACCCCCCCCCCCCCCCCCGCACGACCCAGTGTCTACAGCGCACACCAAATTGTCCCTGCGCAGCCTTCAGCTGCCCTCATGCCACACCACCCTCATGTCTATTTATAAGTGTGTCTGCCATGAGGAGGAACCGCAGGCACACACTGCAGAGGGTTGGCACGGCTAGGCAGCGACCCTCTTTAAAAGGGGTTTATTGACCTGTGTGGGAGGAGTCTGGGGTCAAATGATCAGTGGGTGATCAGTGTGTGCAGGACTCTGCTGTGCTGCTTCTGATGCCTGTTGTATGAAGAATGTATGTAGCAGAGCTGTATGTTATGCTCATGTAGCAGAGCTGTGTGTGTGTGACACTCATATAGCAGAGCTGTGTGGCGTATTGCGCCTCCAGAAACACTGGTCCTATATAATTTCCTAATAATTACTAGTCAGTCATATAATACTTAGGTAATTGTGGGATGGTTCTATGATATTCTAGTCATGATCAACTTAAAGGGGTTGTCCCGCGCCGAAACGGGTTTTTTTTTAATTCAATAGGCCCCCCGTTCGGCGCGAGACAAACCCAATGCATGTGTTAAAAAAAACAAAACGTTTAGTACTTACCCGAATCACCGCGCTGCGGCGACTTCTTCCTTACCTTAGTAAGATGGCCGCCAGGATCTTCACCCACGATGCACCGCGGGTCTTCTCCCATGGTGCACCGTGGGCTCTGTGCGGTCCATTGCCGATTCCAGCCTCCTGATTGGCTGGAATCGGCACACGTGACGGGGCGGAGCTACGAGGACCAGCTCTCCGGCACGAGCGGCCCCATTCACCAGGGAGAAGACCGGACTGCGCAAGCGCGTCTAATCGGGCGATTAGACGCTGAAATTAGACGGCACCATGGAGACGAGGACGCTAGCAACAGAACAGGTAAGTGAATAACTTCTGTATGGCTCATAATTAATGCACGATGTATATTACAAAGTGCATTAATATGGCCATACAGAAGTGCTGAACCCCACTTGCTTTCGCGGGACAACCCCTTTAAGAAATGTGCAAACAACACCTCTAAATGTGAACATGAATAATTCCTTTCAGCACACAGGTCTTGAAATGAGGGACTGAAGCTCTCAGTATAATACAAGGATGCAAAACTATTCTTTATACAAAGATTTCCCTATTTCTGTAAAAAAACGACAACCCTTTAAACTTTAAAAGGTGATGAAAAATGGTACATAGCTGGAATACATGGTAGTAATAAATAATATTGCTATACAGGGTTTAATCAAAAAGACTGATTTCAATACTGGTGTCCTATATTGAAATAACAATAGCATAGTTGAATAGGAAGACATTGATGTGGTACATAGTGTAATGGTGCACAGGCCCCGGGGGCTCCAAAACATGGATTTCAATTTTGCATTGTAGCCTCTATAGGAGATAAATTAAAACACAATTTCAAAGTTGAAGAGTAGCATGTGAGAAGCGGAAACGTGCTTTCCCTGTCTCTCCAAGTGCCCTGGTACCAATGCTTTGACTGAAGTAAGGAAAGCAAACTTGAAGTGGCCTCCTTCTGCTACAATAGGGGCAAAATATCTAATCATTTATGGTTGTCTGCAGATGCAGGTACCGATTTGCGTTGAGAGTCCCTAGAATTAACACAGGTCCAACGAGGCAACCGCACCAAATTCTATCGACATGTTCGTGTTGGAATTCTAATTGGGCCGTGCTCTTACTAGTAATTTGCATTACAACTGCACTAAATCAGAGCTTCACCATTCACTAACACAGTCCCACAATGATAGCGTCAGCACAGGACTGCACTATCAAATGGCTCCATGGATGTATCACAGCAGAAGGAGGCTACTTCCAATATGTTTTTCTTACTTCAGTCATAGGAGCGGTCCCACAGGACTACGAGAGACATGAAAAGTGCATTTTTGCTCCTCACATTCTACTCAACTTAACAATTGGGTTTTACTGTTTATCTCTTACGAGGGCCACAACACAAAATTGAAATCCATGTTTCAGGGCCCGTGCACCATACCATAACGGAGCACATCCAAGCCTTCCTATTCAAGTATGCTATTGTTATTTCAATAGAAGACACAAGTATTGAAATATAGCACTACATCAGTCTTTTGACTGCACTCTGTATATGAGTAGGCAGTAGTCACTTGGCAAAACATGGTGGAAAGGTTCTACCGTATGAATTGTGCTTAGTGAATCCTGGAAAGCCACACTATCTTTTACTATAACCAAAAATTTAACTGATGCCAATAAAAGTTGCATTGGCATTGCATTTTGTTAATACAGTATAGCGCTTGTAATAAATGTACCATAATGCCTTAGAAAATCTCTCCCATAAGATGTATTTTATGCATTTTAGGCTATGGATCTAAAAAGCGGTGGAAAATGCCTCATTACAATTTGCAATAGTAAATTATTTTGTACATATTGAGATGTGATTTACAGGTGCAATTAGGTAAAACAATTTTGTAAGGCTGGTATTTCACTGTAGGAATGCCATTAGGCCGGGGCATGTAAGGGCATAGGCAGGTCCTACAAGGAGGCATTATTAGATACATAGTGTCCTGTCTCTGGTGGAAAGGAGCAGTGAGGGTGCAAATCCACGTGACAAAGCTGTCATTGTGCAGGCTACAAGTGGTCCAGTGACATTGTGGGTTACTCCATTGTGTTATTCTGTGTGGGCAGAGAGCAGTGTCCAGTCCTTGCCAGAGAAAATGCCTGGAGAACAAATAGAAGCAGCGCCAGAGCAGAGAGAAGAGAGATTGGAGGCCATTTTATCCTTGAGGCCCACGTGCACATATTTGGTGGAAATACCTCCGTACAACGAGATTGTAATCTACAAGTTCATGAGGTCAAAGACTGTTTGCTAATTTTTGATGCATTGCCCAGAATAAAAGGAAATTTAGCATGAAGTATGAGTAGTCATACATTCCATACAAAAAAAACTGCCAAGTCACATTACAAATCATTGGAGTTTACGTGTTCAAACAGAATGTGCCTATGGTTTATGATTAGAGATGAGCGAGCATACTTGCTAAGGGCAATTACTCGATCGAGCATTGTCCTTAGCGAGTATTTCCTCGCTCGGAAGAAAAGGTTCGGCTGCCGGCGCGAGTGACAGGTGAGTTGCGGCCAAGAGCAGGGGGGAGCGGGGGGGAGAGGGAGAGAGAGATCTCCCCACCATTCCGCCCCACTCTCCCCCGCCGCTCCCCACCCGCCGCCGGCAGCCAAATCTTTGCTCCCGAGCGGGCAGGTACTCGCTAAGGGCAATGCTCGATCGAGCAATTGCCCTTAGCGAGTATGCTCGCTCATCTCTATTTATGATTAAAGGCAACGTGCTTACCTGAAACATGTAAGTCGGCACATGCTTCTTGTTCCCCCATGTCTGTCTGGATTTTTCAATGCAGAGAAAGAGTTTTTATCCTACTTTGGACTTTCTCCCTTTTCCAGAACATGCCTTTGGCCACTTTTTAAAAGAGATCAAGAAAGCAGAAGTGTAAAAGACTTCCTCTTTTTCCTACAGCTAGTCTATTTTAGGAAATGAGATGTACATTATGTTTATATCCCCATGTGTGGGAAGAAGGCAGATGAACAGAGAAGGTGCCATCTTTTTGAAGAAGGCCTTTTGGAGAGATTTAGGAATCACAAGTCTGGGGGCTCCTGTTTGCTATTACTTTTAACTGAGTTGACCAGTAATGGGAGTGACATTTATAACCAATATATCTTTGGCATTTAGATACTGCAGCTTGTTTTTCTAAGAAAGTGACAAATAGCTGCACAAATGTCCACGTTTTCTTATTTTTAGTTACTTCCACTGTATTTCTTGATTTGTCTTTTCTACTTTGAGATGACATTAAAAGTGTTAAACAGCTGGAAACATGTACCAATGAGTATCTGCAGAGACGTGATATTGGCTTTAGCATTTCAAAGGGATGCATAAGTTGTTGGTTTCTGCTTTTCGGTGTATTTTAATAGTAAAGTATTTCAAAGGAATGTAGCTTACTATAATTTATGGCCAAATCCAAATCCATAGATTTTTTTAGATTAAGCCATTTCAATGGATTCATCTGGTTGTATCCAAACTGATATTTTTCAAAATAGCCACAAATAGTTTGTTGCAATTGCAACAGTTGGAACCCCCAGACCCTTAAAAGGGGAATACCAATAGGCCAGTACCTACATCTGAATAGGAATTGCTATATGGATATAGTTTATCAATGTGAATGCCAAACTCTTTTTAAAAAATTCAAGGATAGTGAATACCTCTCTAAATCCTTTAAAAAAAAAAAGCTTATAAATGAGCAGATGATAATCGAAATACTGAAAGAGATAGAACCATTAGATGTATTGGCACATATGATGCCTACTCTGGTATCCTGAAAAGATTTTGGCCTTAACTGAGGGAGGACTCAGTTGGAAGTTTTAACTACAAAGCCTTGATATGCCAACTCTGATCAAACCTAATTTGTGCGCAACCATTTTGTGAAACAATAGAGACGTAACTACAAACTGATTGTTATAGGCAGATTTCCATGTGGTGATTGTAAACGGTGTTCTTCTGTAATAAAAGTACATTACTACGAAATCTGTTAAACAAGACATACCAAATGAAACAATTTATTAATTGTCAGACAACTGGTGTTATTTATGTTGCTGAGTGTCCATTCCCTAAATTATATGTAGGTAAAACCATTCAGGAACTGCGGATAAGAATTTCAAAACATCAATTAACATAGGGTTAAATTCCTCAAGAGGATTCATGTGTGACTGGGAAGTATGAGAAATCTATATCACAGAAAACACTGCAGGCCTGGTGGCCCCCTAACATTAATTCTGGGGCAATAAAACCTTCACATCTTTATTAAAAGACTTTTTAAGCATGTTTTATATCTCTACACATCCTGTTGTAGTATCCATTCAAATGCAAATTAATCACATCAATGGCTGTGCCTTGTCATAAGTATGTGTGTATATATATTCCTGCCTCTTCAGCTCTATTTCATTATGCCTGAGGAAGGACCCTGAGAGGTAAGAAAGCTCACAATAACATGATGTATTTTTGTTAGCCATTAAAAGGTATCATATCTACAAGATTACTTGGTTTCTCTTGCTGGCAACAATCACATGAAACACCAATTGCCATTCCAGTTGCACGACATATGAATACATTTCATAGTGGGGTTGTCAATTACTTAAAATGTTATAGCTTGAGCCAATTTCACAATGGCCCTAGAGGCGGCTACTTGAACAACAAGATTCTTCATGAGGAAGAAAAATGGTCTTAAGTTGTCTAATAAAAGTTACGTTTTAGTGGAGGTAATATCAGGCTAATGTGTCATGTACAAGGCTTTCTACATTGGTGATGATAAGTCAACCTGACTGCCATGAGGGGCAGTATATCAATTTTTCCTTGATCTTCCTTGGGGAAGGCCTTTTGGACTGATCTTTGAACCACAAAGTTCGAAAGCTCCTGTTTACTATTACTTTTACCTGAGTTGACCAGTTATGGGTGTGACATTTATAACAATCTTTGTCTAATTAATTACATAATTTTAGGTTTTTTTAGATACTGCAACATGTTTTTCTAAGAAAGTGACAAATAGCTGCACAAATGTCCACGTTTTCTTATTTTTAGTTACTTCCACTGTATTTCTTGATTTGTCTTTCCTACTTTGAGATGACTTTAAAAGTGTTAAACAGCTGGAAACATGTACTAATGGGTATCTGCAGAGAAGTGATATTGGCTTTAGCATTTCAAAGGGATGCATAAGCTATTAGGTGGTTTTTGCTTTTCAGTGTATTTTAATAGTAAAGCATTTCAAAAGGAATGTAGCTTACTATAACTTACTCTTCATAATAATACCAGATCACTTTGGTTCCTTTGGCCTGGCTATGGCTGATTTAGTAATGCTCCATATTAAATGCGGCAGCTAGACTAATCTTCCTATCCAGCCGCTTCTTGGACGGGTCTACACTCTGCTATTCACTGCACTGGCTGCCCATTCCCTACAGAACTCAATTTAAACTGCTCGCTCTCATCTACAAAGCCCTCCATGGCACCGCGTCACCATATATCGCTGCCCTCCTGTCCATGCATCACCCAGCCCGCACACTCCGACCGCTAACACACTCAGACTAATCTAATCCAAACCTCACACCCTTAATCCATGACAGGGAGCTGGGTGATATATTTTTAATACCCACAATCCAGCGTTGCTGCCCTCCGATGATCGTGCAGCGCAGAAAAATCAAACTCTTTTCAGAGTCCCGTGCATGTGCTCTCCTGTACAAGTCTATGGAAGAAGCGTACACATGGGACTCTGAAAAAGTCACATTTTCCAGTGCCATGCGATCTTCAGAGGGCGACATTGCAGGAGCGGGTGAGAATAAAAAAATACATCAGCCAGATCCCTGTTACGTTCCCTAAAGGTACCATAGCTTAGCTTATGGTACTGTTGGGACAGGACAGGTCCCCTTTAAAAGAGTATTTCCATTACAGATTTTTATGGCATATCCACAGAATATACCATAAAAGTCTGATAGTTGTGGGTCCCATGTCTAGTGCCCACACCTCTTGAGTTAAGGCCCCCACTTCCCCTGACCATCCTGAATGCAGTGGTTGGAAGGACATAAATACCCAAGCACCCTGCACTATGCTGTTTCCATAACTCCCATAGAAGTTAATAGGAGTCGCACAAACAGCATACCACAGCGAGCCATGCTGTTAGCTTAAAGGGGTTGTCTCGCGGCAAACCTCAAAATTTAACATTACCCCATTCCCCCTGTCGCCCCCCTGGCATAAAATAGCAAATTAAAGCGTTTTTTAAGCCGCTTGCTACTCACCGATCCGACGAAATATGAAGTTTAAAAAATCTTCTGCCTAAGATGGCCGCCGATCCTTTCCCAGGGATGCACTGCTGTTTTCTCCCATGGTGCACCGCGGGTCTTCTCCCATGGTGCACCATGGGCTCTGTGCGGTCCATTGCCGATTCCAGCCTCCTGATTGGCTGGAATCGGCACACGTGATGGGGCGGAGCTACGCGATGACGCGTAGAAGGGGGCAGAGCCAGAACGCCGCTCGTGCCTGGACCGAGCAGAAGGGGAGAAGACCGCACAGTGCAAGCGCGTCTAAAAAAGCAAGAAGACATCAGAATTAGACGGATCCATGGAGACGGGGACGCCAGCAACGGAGCAGGTAAGTGAATAACTTCTGTATGGCTCATATTTAATGCACGATGTATATTACAAAGTGCATTAATATGGCCATGCAGAAGTGTATAACCCCACTTGCTGCCGCGAGACAACCCCTTTAACTTGAGAGGTCTGGAAACAGTGTAGTTCACAATGCTGTTTAACTCCCATTGACTTCTATGTGAGTTATAGAAACAGAGTAGCTCATGTGAACCAGGCTGTTTCCATCATTCCAGCCACCTACGATTAACATTCTGTGTTAATTTCTTAATACCTCTTTCCTCAGCGCTCCAATTCCCTGCTTACAAACCATATACTGATTATTAATGAGTTTAATGTATGCAGACAAACCTAAAACTACTAATTTTATTTGAAACAGAAGAGGGGAGAGGCGCTGAGCTTCTGCGCTTTCATGAGAGAGACCAGCTGATCTGCAGGGACCTATTAAGATATGTGTATATTGATTTTTCATGCACAAAGATTTTCCTAGCCTTTAATCTTGAAAGGCAGCCTATAGTGTCGCGTTTATTTAATTTATATTGCAGAATGTTACTATGTACTCCGTTGAACATTTTGTCTTTTTTTCTGCACTTAGTTTTGAAATGTTTCGGACTTTTCTAGATAAACTTACTCGATATAAATTGAATGATTATCATTTTTCACAGCAAAATGAGTTTCCCCACATAACATGTAAGTACAAGCACGAAGCTTTCACAGTGTCAGGAATTAGGTCCGCTTGGACTTGAAATCTGCACTAGGCTATTCACAGTTGTGTTCTAGCTTTTCTCAGCTTTGTGTTTCCAGCTACCTGTGATCGGTAAATGGTTTCACCTGCTGTTGCCAATCATGGTGATCGCTGAACTATTTCAACCCACGGCTTCCTGTTTCTTGTATTCCTGGTTGTTTTTGTTTCCTGTTCTGTTATTTTGGCATTCTGTTAGTCTTGGATAGCCTGGGCTATATTGTTATTCTTCTGGCATCCTATTACTTGGACTGTCACCTTTTCTATGCTATCGGCAATCCGCGGTGCGCTACGGGCTCCAATCCAATGTTTTATATTGCAGTTCAGGTTTATTGTTTGTGCTGAGACTTGTTTATGTAATAGGTTGGACTATAATTGAAAGTCTGTTGTCTGCCTCGCCTGCTAGGATCCGAACCGTCTACCAAATCGTGACACACAGCTGCTTTCCTAATATGGTTTTCGGACATAGTTACAATATGAAAATAACATTAATTTCAGCAAATTCTATTTGTGAGAAATATATATTTGGCCATGGAAAAAAAATGGGTGTAGGTGCGACCTTTTTGTGATAAAGATGCACAAATCATAAAGATAGTAAGCTCAACTTCTTCATTTTATTAAACCAGCATTAATTGATGCATTTTCCAGCTATGGAGCCCCTTCCTCAGTGTTTGCTGCGAAGACGCTTTTCCAGCAGCTATTAATTATTCTCCCAAATACTGTATTCTGATTTAGGCACCTGCGAGTAGACCTAAGGCCGGGTTGCACATGAACGGATTTGCATTGGGGAATTTGCTGCGGATCCGTAGCGAGTACAGTTTATAACATGCTATGGAAGAGTGCTTCCGCTCGCAGAAGACAAATCACAGCATGTTGCAATTTAGTGTGGATTCCACACGGATGGCTTCCATTAAAGTCAATGGAAGCCGTCCGACCTGTGGCCCTTCCACAATTGACATTGTAGATAGGTCGCAGGTACTTGCATCATTGCCTAGCGTCGTTGTGGAAAAAATAAACCAGACTATCCGCAGTACAGATAATGAAGTAAGAAGACAGGTATGCAAGGTTGCCGGCGGAGGTCAAAGCTGGATTCCTCTTTGGGCT
Organism: Eleutherodactylus coqui; assembly: GCF_035609145.1. Lineage (NCBI taxonomy): Eukaryota > Metazoa > Chordata > Amphibia > Anura > Eleutherodactylidae > Eleutherodactylus > Eleutherodactylus coqui. The sequence goes on along the minus strand of NC_089843.1, from coordinate 119,143,538 downwards.
TCTGCATGCAGAATCCAGGTCTGCCTTGTGCAGGCGGCCTTAGGCCTCCTGTCCACGGGTGATTCTGTATTGCGTTATCCGCGGAGAAAAGCTGCACTCGTGTAACCCAATGAACGCTTTCCATAGGATAGCAGCCTGATGTACACAAGCAGAAATCTGCTGTGATTTTCCGCGATGATCCTATCATAATGATAGGTTCATCAGGGAAAATCGTGGTGACTTTAGTGTTCTCCCACGGCAGAAATCCGCTGTGTTAAAACTCAACGCCCGTGGACAGGCGGCCTTATAGTTATAATTTCTGTAGGAAGATATTGGTGTGTCATCTCTATGTTTTTGAACTTTTTTAGTTGATTATTGCTGGTAGAATTTATACATCGTCATCTTGATAGCCCATCTCACAACAGCAACCAATTCCTATATGTCTTCTTCTCTACATTGGGCTGCATTGTGAATAGACTCCTCCCTTGGTGTTGAAACACGTCTATTCATGCGGGATTAATAAAATTGAGGAGTTGGTCTTACTATCTTGAAGTTTTGTGGCTCTTTAATCACAAAAGGGTCTCACCTACACACTTTTTCCACTGCCAAGTATACTGTACACTCGCCTCCCCTTTGGGCTGAGATGAACGTTGGGTTGGTTGCACCTATTAAGAGGTACCCTTAAACCACCTTGAGAAGAGAAAAGACGTGTGTGTAGATGCATGCATATATGTGTACCTGTGTGCATGCATCTACGTGTACAGAAATATGGTTTTTTTTTCAACAAATTAACCTGCTGAAGGTTCCTCTACCCCCTCATTTTCCCTCTTCTCTGACTATTTGTGAGAATTGGGGACATGTCGTTTTTTTTCATGCGAGTGGTTTGGTTCTGTGTGCTTGGATGTGGGCATAATGCTAATAAATACATCTGTCTTATGCCAATCTGTTTGATAAATTGAAGCAATAATTAATTCATCCATGTGTTTAAATAATTGGTCCAAAGCAACAGAAAGTAGTCAAAATGTGATCAATAACTCTCAGTAGTGACAAGTGTTTTTCTTGCTATTATTAATAATAATCTCCAAAATATGTCATAAAGTGGATGAGGGGATACTAATCGGCATGATCTTTGCTATGGTTGGAATGCCCTCTTTCTTATTGTTTTGCTGAGAAGATCAGCAAGGACTTCAGACAAGTATGCTTTATAATTGATGAATTTTTCAGAATTTTGCCACTCTTTTGAATTTTGCAGTACAAAAGAGGCATATTGTTGGATTATTCCCAAAGTAATCTGTGACATCATAGAGTGAATCATGTGACCTGCTGGAGTGCACTCTGTCATCTCTTATGAGCCCCATAACCTAAAGTAATGGAATCATAGATGTGGCACTGTAACCGGGGATGCTTTTTTTGTACATACTTTCCCCACCATTCCCCATTGTCCGCCCGCAAACCTGGTACTCATGTATCCTGTGGACTACTTAGGTTCATGCTCATAATGAGAGAACTATTATAAGGATTTACATCAGTAGTCTGCCGGGTGCATGGAGTGGCGACTTTGCTAGCAGACACTGGAGGAACAGCAGAGAAAGTAAGTATAAGAGAGTTATCCCTGGAATCAGAGCCACATCTCCTATGAGCCCATTACTTTAGTTTATTGGATTCATTGGAGGTGACAGATTCCCTTCAAGTATAAAATTAGGCACACGGGCGGAAATTCTGCGACGAGATTTCCCGGATAATTTCCGCCCCTGCCCGCCTGCACAGGATTGCATTACAAAATGCAATCCTATGCAGACGGTTGCGATTTGTCCACGTGAAATTACACGCGGAAAACAAATTGCGGCATGCTCTATTTCTATGCGGGGCTCGCAGAGGCCCACACAGAAATATCATTCCCGGCGCTCCGGCTCTGCTCTGCGCATGGGCCGGCTGCCAGCAGCCGGCACATCAAAGAGCCAGAGCTGCGGGAGAGGTGAGGGCCGCACTGGTCCCTGCAGGATCCTAGCAGCGGGATCCGACCCGGTCGTCTGCAGGTGGACAAAGTATTTACTGTTTGTAAACCTGAAATTTGTGTTAAATGTCTGCAACAATAACTTTCAATGTTGCTTTACTGAAAACTAAATGCTAATTAGGTTTGTCATTTACACTATACAAATGTAAACTATTCTGTGTATGCAACATACATTGTTCTTTATGTGTGAAGACTGTCAATGACATGAGTGGCATGTATAGAGATCAATGTATACAGCTCATTCAAGAGTGTAGGCTAGGTGGCAGAAAACTGTTGACTATTTATCATTCACTGAACTCTAAATGTTATCACCATAGACCCCCTTCATTTGATCCTAAACTGTAAGTATCAGAGTGTTATGCACAAGGATGTTTGAGAGGAGCACATGCACGCTATAGATGGAGTTTCAGATGTATATTAGATGTATGTACTATCTCATCAGCACCACCTATTGGATGGAAACATTGTTACAATCAATTTCTGAATTTTTATGAGAAAAACAAAAAACAAAAATTGATTGTAAGAATGTTTCCTTCCAATAGGTGGTGCTGCTGAGGTAGTATTTTCATCTGCTTCTATCTTCTTATGTGTGCACTAGAGACAAGAGACATCATAAAACAGTCACATTCCTCAGCTCAGTGGACTGATTTAGTGTTTATCTTTCTGCTCAGAATGTCTTGTGTTTTTTTAAGTCTCAAATTTATGTGTGTGAACATTTATTCAGATCAGGAGGGGTGTCCCCCTCCCCTCTACATCTGTATGTTACAATTAGGTGCCATCCAAACTAGTTTCATTCAATACCCTGACGAAGGGGGCGATATCCCGAAAGCTTGCTGTAACATCATGTATTTTTGTTAGCCATTAAAAGGTATCATATCTACAAGATTACTTGTTTTCTCTTTCTGAGAACAATCACACTTTACTCTACTGGCTAACACAGTACCAAACCCTTTTTTTCATATAGACGTATATTAGTGACACAACAACCTGAACATTCATGTATTTATAGGATTCCTAAAAGCATTTCATTTAGAAAAGTGTTCCATTTTAGTATAAATTCAGTTATTAAAAGACATCCCTTTTCTGTTTTAATCCCTATCGATGGTTTTAATGTTTAAACAGTACAAATACAACATGTGAACTATTCACTGATAGACAAATGTACAACTACAGTAAATACAGTACATGGAAATTTTTATTTGTAAGTTTACTCTAAGGCGGCCTGCACATGGTTCGGTCGGATTCCACACGGGGAATTCAGCCCTAGCAGCAGCGGCGACCTCTGCATCCCTATCCGGCGTCTTCTTTCCTGTCCTGCGGATGTGCCGGCTGGGGCATATGTGCAGTACGGGTAACGCAGATCCTGTGACCATTCTGCAATGATATTTGCGGAATGGCCACTGGACGGATAGCTTCCATTAACTTCAATGGAAGCTGTCCATGCGAAGCTCGCACAAAATCGATTTCTGCTTGATTGAACTGCAATCATTTTCCGCTTGTGGACAGGAAATCGCGTATTGCGATAGCATGCTACAGACTAGATTTTCTACGGAATATGGGAGAGGACACCCGCTACGGATTTCGCAATGCAAATCCGCCAATGTGCAGGTGGCCTTATTCCTCTGGAGGAAAGCCCAGAAGAACAAGTGGAGGTTGCAGACAGCAGTCTGGATGGGTATGTTGCTCCCCAGACTCTGTTCTGCATTGTCTGCACACAAATTCCTGCTTTTTTCATACCATTTAGTATCTGGTCTTCAAGCAACTTGTGTACGAATTCATGTTCATACGCAATGTATGCACTGCAGATGGCACACATCCATAGAGATTAATGGAGTTCATACACACGGAATCTGCCGTTAAATAGAGCATGCTGGGTTTTTTCCTTCCTCTTCTGGAATCCACATTTCCTACAAGCAAATGTGAGCAAACTGGCGAAAGTCAATGCATTTCAATGCCCGTGTATTACCGCCTATCATACACGCAGACGGCGATTGCGGAATCCGCAATTCAAATCTGCTCATGTGAGACCGGCCTAAGTATACGTTCTATGAGACTGTAAAGAATTACTGAATAGATGCTCAATGCACACAACTATGAGAGACTCCCTTAGGCTAGTTTCACACAGGCGATCAGGATTTTGCCACGAGAAAATCGTGGCACAATCGGAAGAAAATCGCATCTTTGTTCCTGTGATTTTTGAGCGTCAGCGATGCTTTTTTTTAGTATAATCTGTCATTGCATCACTGTCGCCCGCATTAAAATCGAGGACCAATTACAGCCAGCGCTCCCTGGAGACTGGAATTTCAAACCTCCAATCCAGGAAGCGCTGACAGAAGACTTAAAACAACTGCCGGGGACCTGCGAGGAGAAATGCGACGAACCTTTTTGTTTTAATGCAGCTAGGACGTATTTTAGGGCGATGCAACAGAAAGGAAGGCTCCATAGGGAAACATGGGCTACAAAACCTCACAAATGGCATCTATATTTAGCAACCTGCAATTTTTTTCTCACAATGTAGCAGCCTACAAAACATTGCTAATGTGGAGGAATCTATTGGAAAGCATGGGCTTCCCTTATATGCAATTCGTAGCGCTGTCGCATCATGAGAAAATTGCGCGATTTTCGCCTGTGTAAAACCGGCCATAATGTCATGGAAGTAGTTATACACATGTCAACAATTCTTTAAGTCTTTATCCCCTAACAGCCTATTTTAGACTTGGGGGGGGGGGGGGGCAACTTTTTTTCTATTCATACCTGGATTTTGACAGTCATTACATGTTCATTTGACTATTGATGTAGCCATGTGACAGACTTTTTGGGCAAGCTGTATTTTAAATAGCATCATTTTTGAATACATATAATGCATTGTTTAACTTAGCTTATTTTTGGGGGGTGAAGGGAATGAAAACAGCAATTCCACTGTTGTTTTTTTTGGAGGGAAGATATTTTCACAGCGATCACCTTGCAGTATAAATGACATGACTGCACATCATTATGATTACAAATTTTAAAATATATTTTTATGTTATTCTACTCTTCCACATTAAAAACATTTTTTTATAATATAATTTGCTTTTGTGGCACTGTATTAAAAGCCCATAACATGTTTTAATAGACGGAGCTTTGTGATAAGTTGTTTTTTGCAGAATTTGTAATTTATATTTGTTAAGTTTTTGAGAATATTCAAATTTTTAACACTTTTCATTTTGTTTAGTTTTTTTTCTGTGGGGAGGGATGCACAAAAAAGCTGAAAATCTGACTTTTTCTCTTTTTTATGCTGTTCAACGTGATGGTAGAAAACAAGTTAATTTTCTGATACAGGTCATGGCAATATCTATTATGTATTGTTTTATTCATTTTTTTCCCAATAAAAAAGGACTTTTGTAAATTGCTTTTGCTGTTCTTTCCATGGACATTTTTTACATTTTCTAAAGTCTATTATTCATAGAATGCATGCTTGGTATTGGCTACAATGAACAGTCTGTCAGTTCATTACATGGGAGAACAAGTAGAGTGTTTGCTGCATTACTAAACTGCAGGCATTTATTGGTGGTCTAGTAGCCCCTCTTTGCACAACGGTTTTGTGCTAAATGTCCTGCACATTGCTCTCTACTGTACTACATGCATTATACAGTTATTTAGCTGTGTTACGTGTTTTGTGCTGCCCACTACTGTCATCTACCTGTATTATACTGCTGCCTGTTTGTACTACATGTATTGCACTGCTCTATAGCTGGACTACATCTGCTATCTACCTGTGCTACTGTACATGCATTGTACTGCTCTCTACCTGTAATACATGCACTATGCTGTTATCTTTGGCTTACTACTGCTGTAGTAAGGTGCTCAGCCAATCACAGGCAGCTCTCCCGGAATGAATGACGACAGGTAAGTAGATTTTTTATTTTTTACACTACTTTTAATTGGCTTTTCAGGGAAGGGCTTATGAAGCCCTTCCCTGAAAAGCCATTCACGCCTGCCGGGGCTCAGAGGCGACTTCTGACGCTTTTCCCAGCTCTGCACTGCTGATTTGAGCTATCAGCAGCCGGGGATTTAAAATCCCCGCCTGCTGGTAGCTCGGATTGTGATTGGCTGAAGCGCTCAGCCAATCACAATTAGCGCCACCAGCAGGCGGGGATTTTAAATACCCGGCTGCTGATAGCTGAGAGCTACAGAGACGGGGACAGCTGCAGAAGCCACGGCTGAGCCCCGGCAGGTGAGTAATTTTTTTTTTTTTACACTATTTTGAAAGGCTTTTCAGGAAAGGGCTTATGAAGCCCTTCCCTGAAAAGCCATTGACAGCTGCCGGGGCTCAGCAGTGACTTCTGCTGTTGTCCCCGGCTCGGTAGCGCTGCTCAGCCAATCACAATCAGAGCTACCAGCAGGCGCGGATTTTAAATTCCCGGCTGCTGATAACTCAGTACTACAGAGTCGGGGACAGCGGCAAAGGTTGCTGCTGAGCCCCGGCAGGTAAGTATAGATTTTTCTTTTCACTCTATATTAGAAGGCTTTTCAGGGAAGGGCTTATGAAGCCCTTCCCTGAAAAGCCATTGACGGCTGCCGGGGCTCAGTGGCGACTTCTGCCGCTGTCCCCGGCTCTATAGTTCTCAGCTATCAGCATGCCAATCACAATCAGAGCTACCAGTAGGCGGAGATTTTAAATCCCCGGCTGCTGATAGCTCAGAACTATGGAGCTGGGGACAGTGCCAGAAGTTGCAGCTGAGCCCGGGCAGCTGAAGGGAGGTGAGCAATGATTTTTTTTTTTTATACACTTTTTTAAGTGGCTTTTCAGGGAAGGACTTATGAAGCCCTTCCCTGAAAGCCATTGACAGAGATGTTGGCATTTGTGTAGCAGTAGGGAATTCTTTTAACTAGCAGGGGTGAAGGAAACATCTACCGCATGGTGCAGATGTGTTCTTCATGCCCGCGGGGGTAACGGCAGCGGCGGAGAGGTAAGTTTTTGGGGGGTTTTTTGCACTAAAATGTTTCTTTTTAAGGGAAGGGCTTATATGTAAAGCCCTTCCCTGAAAAAGAATGCAGGGGGCCGGCAGAGCATTGTTTTCAATGGAGCCGCTGGCAGCAGCCGCGGCTCCGTTGACAACAAGCACGCAGCTGTGTTCACGCGTGTTTTTGCTCGTACCTAGGTGCGCACGTATGTACGCACCTGCGTACGCACAAAAACACCCTCATGTGAACGCACCCTTACAGATAAGGTTATACCTTCTGCAAATTATTTCACTTTTGATACTTTACTAACATGTGAATTGCCATATTATTGTATTAACCAATCCTGTAGGAGCACAATAACTCTCTTTGTATACTCATATTTTGTGATGTAACGTTTGTCCGTAAAAGCCATTGCATTCCTTTGAATAAATCAGAAGGGTATTAGAGAGTGACTGATAACATGAGTCAGCTCAAATACATTATCATGCATGAAGCTTCTCATTATAACCAATTTGGAGCAGACAAGTGAAATCTTCTGGAATGTGATTTATTCCCAAAACACTACAACACATGTATATTGAATGAATGGCATAGGCATACTCCCAATCTTGTGACTACCCCTCATTTGTTGACAAAATTGTTGGCAGTAAATGCAATGATGACAAGATCAACCTTTACAATAAGTCAGTCCCAACTAGAATCAATCATTACAGTAGCATTTCCTGTGTGGTGTCTGGGCTTTTCACATTTATGAGCCCAGAATCTAGACAGCAACTTCCAGCATTGATCTTTCAAATGGTATCTGCAGCACTAAACTCGTCCATATCTCTCTCACCAAATATTTTGCCACCCAGTGAACGTCTTATGTGATGTTTGTGTAAGGAGGAATGCTGTCTCGCTCTCCCCCTTACTAAAGACAGGGTGCTTTGAGCACTAGGATTCAGCCCTTTGCCCGGCCTGTGATATGGCCAGGCAATCTGGAAAGAGGAACAGGAAGAGGAGTGCTGGAAAGTTGCTAAGCAAAGCTCTGCCCCCAGGGATGCTACTGTGTTAAGACCTGCCCTGTCCATGATAAGATGATTGGTCTGGACAGCCCAGAGAAGAGATCTCTTCCCCAGGAAAGACACCAACGTTTCCAAGGCTGTATATATGAGTTTATCTCTGCACCACAGAACAGAAGAAGGTGTCAGCAGAGATACTGTGAGCCATAGGAGAAACTGGGGCACAATAGCTTGTAGAGAAGGGCTGCTGAGGACTGAGCAGAGCCCTGTGGAAGAGAGATACAGGGGCTGTTGGATTCTGTAGGTACTGCTACAAGTGCTGTCTAGGGATGTTCCTAGAGTTGTGACAGTCTGTAGAAGGAGCAGCCAGGAAAGGTGCAATGGCCTGCAGTGGGGGCTGCACAGAGGGACTAGAGTTTGCCCATTGCTTAGGAACAAAAGAGTTCGAACAAGTGAGATGGTGCCACAGAACCACAGATCCAGACCCAATGGGACCCCTAAGAATTCAGCTAAAGAGATTTGTAAGTGAGGCCAGTCTCAGTTAAAGTAGAGAATGTGCACACTAATACACTAACAAGGACTTGTGAATTAGCCAACAAGCCTGTTGTAGCATAGCGAGGACTTCAGCATTGCTGATTTGAATGATAGTGATTCTTGTGGGGCTCACACAGCTAAGTATGAACTCTTATTGGGACATTTTCCAAGATAGAGCCTGGACATTGGTGGATTGCATGCAAACCATTTTTGGGCTCTGGGAATTATATTGTCATCCTCTGTTCTATTAACCTGTGTAAACATTCACATTATTCCGACTGTATATTACCAATATTGGGATTATTCTCTAACTGCTAAACTCCCTCCCTCTTCTCTCTTCCTCTCTCCTCCCCTCCGGCTGTTTGCAATCAGAGGCCGTGGGACAGGGTGGAGTTAAGCTCTGCCCCTCCCATTGCGGGCTGCAGACAGGGGGAGGGGTGGGTGCTTAGCTCCTCCCCCATCCCACCCACTCCAATTGGAAACAGCCAGAGGGAAGGAGAGAGGAGGTGAGACGGCGAGGGGGAGGGAAGGGGAGGCAAAGGCATTGCAGCCTTGGAGTATATGCACCAGAGCCTGTGCCATCTAAACGGGCGCACAAACATTAGATTTGTGCGCCCATTCACAAGTTTTTACGGCAACGGCGGGCACACGTAAAAACACCTATGGCCGTGTGAAAGAGGCCTAAGAATTTTGTGGACTTGTCTGCTTGTTTTGCTGTAACAATAATATTAACTTAACAACGCTAAGTTTTCCCTTTACCATAGTTTATTAAAGAATAACCCAATTAGTATGCATTAGATCAGTATGCTGAGCTGTATTCTTTTCAGTAAAAAACATTAAGCACAGTAAGTTTCAACAAAGTATTTTTGAAGCAATAAATAATGGAAAATTAACTAATGGGAACCAAACAGTTTAACAAAGGCCATTCAGTTTGTAGACTGACCCTGAACAATTAACGTCCTTTGTAGTTGGCGGCAGAGTTGAAATTAATTACACTTTAGTTACTTTTGGGTCTGCTCCGAGTACCAGACGGAAGGTGTAACAAGAATAAAACAGTAAAAAAATATGAATATCATATTACTTCACTAATGATATATTTTGCCCACTAATTTTGATATCCCGCTGCTTAGTAGACAATATCTGTATCAGCTATATTCCTCACTTATGCCTCATATTGGCCTCTAGCACTGCGAGTTTGGATCAGTACACCCGCGATCAGGCTGGGACACTCTTCCGTAATACAGGTGGAAAACTGCACCCTTAATATACTTGTACAAAACTGGCCTAAGGGCTCATGCACACTGGCACATAGCCAAGTATCATTGTACAGACCCTGTCAGATTTCCCATGTACAGAGAAATTCTTCACTAGAAGCAATGTTTCTTAGTTTGTATACCTCTGAACATTCAAGTCAACAGATATTTGAACATTTGTTATTTCTCAATATTTAATGTCTCTCCTTCACTTTTAAGTTCATTATGACTCCTGACCGTCACTCATAAAAATGGTGCACTCCAAGTCCACTGAGTGAAGCCTGTACAGTCATCTCTGTAAAAAAAAAAAACTGAAAAAAATTGCTGATTTTTGTTGATCCCACAGCTCAAAAAATGAAATAAACAGTTATATAAAAATATGGGGTCATATGCACCCCAAAATGGTATCAGTGTAAATTTCAACACATCCTACAAAAAGCTCTCAAATAGTTGTCTCGGTGGGTAAGATAGAAAAAAGTTTGTCGCTCTGAATATGCTGATGCAAAGGCAACTGCCATTGCTATTGCCCTACCTGCATTGATACACAGGATAAATTTAACATGCCATTTAGGCCTCAGTCAGACAGAGTGTGATCAGATGAATTCCAGCTATTCGAAGCAGCCTGTTCACACTATCGGAGGTGTATGGTGTGGGTTTTCCAACTCCCACTTGAGTCTATGGAAAGCACACTCCAAATATAGGACAGTTCCTATATTTTCACACACTACGATCCTTAGATTCGAGTTGCACTAGCCTGTCCTATCTTTTGCAGGTGCAAGTATTTTGCGCCTCTAAAAAACGTACATGTGAACACTTTCATAGGAAAGAATTGGTTCTTATAGACACAATCTTTTTGCGCGCCTATTCATGTACAGAAAAACACTCGTTTGACCGAGGCCTTATACTGCACAGTGACATAAAAATGAAAATCAAAAAACACCATATCTAAATAATTGAGAATTTGTTCTTTTTCTCTTCTTCCCTCAAAAATGAGTAAAACTTTTTCAATTTATTAAAAAATACAGCTTGTCATGCAAAAATAAGCCTCCATACTGCTACATCGATGGTAAATTACTGCCTTTAGAATGCAGCAATTCAAAAATGAAAACAATTCCTGTAGGGCTCAGTGCATACATAGTTTGATAACTAAGGGGTTGAAGGGTGCTTCCATCATAAACATTTATAGTAAATCCACAATTTAGGCACTCTAGGTGTGTGCCTGTGCCAAGTATTCACTATCTGTTTGCAAAGGTTTTATTAGTCATGTGAAATAAAATGACAGCAAATACACAAATAGAAAAGATGAATGGTAAATGCTTTAACCCTTTCCAATCCAATTTTGGATTCAGGGTTTCCTAAAAGGCTTTCTCTTTTTGCCGTTATACAATGGTGCCATCTGCTGGCTAAAGCCAGTATGTGTGCGCCAGAGAGGCTCCGACAGTGGATTGGCTGGCAATAGACGGTAAGAATACCCTGTCGGATGTCTTCTGACATTGGAGCTGTACAAGCTTCAATCAGAATGTAGGAAGATGGTAGACAGTGGATTGGAAAGGGTTCAGAAGTAAAGATAACAATATTCCATATGCATGGTTGACCACTACAGCTTTTTGTGAACGTTACCTCATTCCATGATTCCACACACAAAATATGTTCACAAAAGTTCATGATATTACCATTATAGGAGTTGTGAAAATAAGAAGGCCCTCTTCCATATGCCCTACAACATCATAGAGCAAGATTCCTCTCCATGACCCTAAACACAGAGCAGCTCTGTTTTGATTGTCTGTGTGTCATTCTTCCATTACAGCATGGACATAAATGTGAATGGCTATCCTATGATACCACTGTACAATCTCCCTTCAGAGCAAATGTGTGATTAGCATCACCTAGCAAAATGTTTTCCATGGGTGTCAGCAGTGGGACCCAGAACGATCAAATGAATGTCCCAGGCTCTGCATATTTGGATGGGTTGTACATGTTGGCACAACTGCTTTAAGACTATGCCGGTTACCCCATGTATGAAGAAAAGCAGTCCTTCTAGGATGGAATACCACCATATAGACAGCATCCAATGAGCATGCCAAGATTTTTATTAATTTCTCTCCGGTTCATGCAGAATCCAACATGGAAAACCTTCTTTATGTCTCTGTATGGAACTGAAAAGCATCTGAAGGTACAGTAAGAACCCCATGCACTGCAATTGGAGCCCTTTGATGACCATACAACATGGCTTGTATGTGTGAGCCCTGAACTGTAATTCAGCTTATTCACATTCTAATCAGTGTCAGGACAGTGTCCGGGATATGGGGGTCCCTGAGATATCCCGCAACCCCTGTCCCTGCCTACTTGCCCCCCTGGGCTAACCCCCAGGGCGACAACTGGGCGGCGGTCCCTACCCTCACTAGGGAAGCGGGACACGGGAAGACAAACAGACACTGAAGACAAACAACGGTAGAATGGTCAGACAATCCGGGTCGGCAACAGGAGGGTACGCAGTACAGGGGGGTCAGGCAAAAACGTAGTCAAGGTCCAAAAGCAGAGGTCAGGAAAGCCGGGGTCACAAACAGGAGTCAAAAGAATACGCGGGTGCAGCTGGAAGACCAAACTAACACTGGCAAGGGCTGAAAGGAAAACACACCTTTTTAAATGCTGTCAGCGCTCCCGCCCCAGAAGCCGATAGGGGCGGGGAGCCTGACAGCAGCAGGGCTAATCAGGGAGGTGCTGGGGACACACCCCCAGTCTGCAGCACAGACAGTTACTAGGGAAGCCAGCCTGGTAGTCAAGTGCCTAGAGAAGCACCTGCTGCCTCCCTAGCAACCCGGCGGCGACCAGTCTGACAGCGGCCCGGGGAGATCACAAGAACCGGGGCTCCCCTACGCCGCACTCCTGTAACCCGGGTGGCAGGACCGGTGGTGTGGGCACGGGGCCCCCGAGAATTGCTGGTTCTGACAGTACCCCCCCTTCTACGGGGGGACACCGGACCCCCATGGCCAGGAGCGGGCTTGAGCGGGAAGGCCCTGTGGAATGATCGGACTAGGCGTGGGGCATGAACGTCCCTGGCAGGGACCCACGTCCTATCCTCAGGGCCAAATCCACTCCAGTGGACCAGGTACTGCAGTACACCTCTAACCCGTCGGGCGTCAACAAGCCTTTCTACTTCATACTCCAGTTCCCCCTGTACCAAAGAAGGAGGGGGCGGGTTCTGGGTGGGTAGAACTGGAGTCACGTATTTTTTAAGCAAGCTTTTATGAAAAACCTTGTGGACCTTCCAGGAGTCCGGAAGTGACAACTTATATGACATCGGGTTGATAACCTGCGACACAGTAAATGGGCCAATGAACCGAGGAGCAAGTTTCAGGGAGGGAACCTTAAGTCTCAGATTTTTGGATGACAATAAAACCTGCTCCCCGACCACAAAAGGTGCCGAGATAGTACATCTTTTCTCAGAGTATTTACGTAGCTTCTCTCGGGAGCCCTGAAGGTTCTTACGAACCTGGGCCCAAACTGTGCACAGTTCCTCAGAGGATATGTCAGCAGCCGGATTGTTCGAGACAAGGGGAGTAGAAAGCGAGAATCGGGGATGGAACCCATAGTTACAAAAAAAAGGTGACACTTGAGATGACGAGTTAACATGGTTGTTAATAGCAAATTCGGCGAGAGGCAGGTAGTTGGCCCACTGAAACTGGTTATCAGAGACAAAAAGTCGCAGGTACTGGATAAGTTCTTGATTCATCCGTTCTGTTTGTCCGTTACTCTCGGGATGGAAGGCGGAGGAAAAAGACAAATTGACATTTAGGTTTTTACAAAAAGCTCGCCAGAAGCGAGCGACGAACTGTACCCCTCTATCTGACACAATATCCTCGGGGATCCCATGTAGCCGAACAATCTCCTTGATGAACATTTCAGACAGAAGTTTGGCGTTAGGTAACTTGCAAAGCGGAACGAAATGTGACATTTTAGAAAAACGGTCAACTATGACCCAAATGACCGTATTCCCCAGCGAGGATGGCAGATCAGTAATAAAATCCATGGACAAATGGGACCATGGCCTGGACGGAATGGGCAAGGGAAGAAGAGGACCCTCAGGACGTCTCCTGAGATTCTTCCCCCTTGCGCAAACCGGGCACGCGGACACAAATAACCGTACATCCCTGGCCATGTGCGGCCACCAATAGAGTCTGGATACTAACTCTAGTGTACCCCTGATACCGGGGTGTCCAGCTAGGACTGAAGCATGTGTCTCCTCTAACACTTTCAATCTCAGTGACAACGGAACAAAAAATTTGCCTTCCGGAAGGGCTTCAGGGGCGGATTGTTGAGCAGCGTGTATGAGAGGTGAAAGGTCGGAGGAGACAGCAGCGAGGACCACTCCAGGAGAGAGAATGCTCTCAGGCTCAGACTCGGAAGGTTCCGGAGAACCAAAACTCCTAGACAGGGCGTCTGCCTTGACATTTTTAGAACCGGGTCTATAGGTAACAACAAAATTGAACCGAGAGAAAAACAAGGCCCAGCGGGCTTGCCGAGCATTTACCCTCTTAGCGGAATCTAAATAGGTGAGGTTTTTATGGTCTGTGAGTACCGTGATCTGGTGACGAGCTCCTTCCAAAAAATGCCTCCACTCCTCAAAAGCCCACTTAATAGCCAGCAATTCCCGGTTGCCTATATCGTAGTTCCGTTCAGTGGAAGAGAACTTTCTAGAAAAATAGGCACACGGTCTAAGGTTAGTGAGTGTGGAGGGCCCTTGGGACAGTACCGCTCCCACACCAAACTCTGAGGCATCTACCTCCACCACAAATGGGCAGGACAGATCCGGTTGTACCAGGACAGGCGCTGAAGAGAACGCCGCCTTTAGGTTATCGAAGGCCCTCAGAGCCTCAGAAGACCAGGTACTCACATCTGCTCCCTTTCTGGTGAGGTCCGTTAGAGGTTTAGCCACCACGGAGAAGTCTTTGATGAACTTGCGATAGTAATTGGCGAAGCCGAGGAAGCGTTGAAGAGCTTTCAAGGTACCTGGCCGGGCCCACTCCGTGATGGCTTTCACCTTCCCAGGATCCATCTGGAAGTCGCATGGCGTGATGATATACCCCAAGAATGATATCTTTTGTACCCCAAAAACACATTTCTCGAGCTTAGCAAACAGCTTGTTATGTCTGAGTCGAGCTAGCACGGTTTGAACATGAGTACGGTGACTCTGCAAGTCGGAGGAAAAAATCAGAATGTCGTCTAGATATACAACGACAAACACCCCCATGATATCCTGAAACACAGAATTCATGTACCCCTGAAAAATGGCGGGGGCGTTACACAAGCCAAAAGGCATTACTAGGTATTCAAAATGACCGAGAGGCGTATTGAAGGCAGTTTTCCACTCATCCCCCTCCCGAATGCGAATGAGGTTGTATGCCCCCCTGAGATCAAGTTTAGAAAACCATTGGGCACCCGCGACCTGGTTGAGGAGGTCAGGAATGAGCGGAAGGGCATACTGGTTTCTGACTGTGATCTTATTTAGCTCTCTATAGTCAATACAGGGCCGGAGACCCCCATCCTTTTTCTCGACGAAGAAAAACCCGGCACCCACCGGGGATTCTGAGGGCCGGATGTGCCCCTTGGCCAAGCTGTCCTGGATATAGTCCCTCATGGATTCTCTCTCTGGAACCGTAACATTATAAATGCGGCCCTTAGGAAGTTTGGCCCCAGGAATCAAATCGATTTTACAGTCCCATTCCCTATGAGGGGGCAGGGCTTCAGATAATTGCTTAGAGAAGACATCCGAGAACTCGGAGAGGTAATCTGGTAGGGGAATCCCCTCGCAGGTGGAGATCCCCACCTCCACCGGACATAGGTGGTTGGCACAGCGGGGACCCCACTCTACCAGTTCCAACGTGTCCCAATTTACTACCGGGTTGTGCTCCCGGAGCCAGGGGAGACCTAGGACGACGTCCACAGACAAATCTCTCATCACCAGAAATGTGCAGGTTTCAACATGTAGGGCTCCAATAGTAAACCTTACCTCAGGGGTAACCAGATTAACTACCCCTGCTTGCAGTGGAGTGGAGTCCACTCCTGAAACAAGAATCGGAGTCTCTAAACGTAACAGAACCCCGGACAGTTGAGCAACGAAATTAAAGTTAACGAAATTAGCAGCAGCCCCAGAATCAACGAAGGCTTGCCCAGTACGGTGGAAAGAATGGAATTCTAGGGTGCAAGGCAATAACATTTTGGACAACACAGGGAGTACCTTGGCTCCTAGACAGTCCTCCGGACAACTGCCTAGGAGCGGACGTTTTCCCTGCCATGGCTTCTTGGCGCAGGTTGCAATGCGGTGACCCGGCTCCCCACAGTAGAAGCAGAGGTTCTTCTTCAGGCGATTTTCCCGTAGTTGCTTGGGGTTCATGGCTCCCAGCTCCATGGCCTCGGTGGTGGGAGGTGGAAAAGTCGGGTCAGTAGAAGAAGTGGGCGTGGGGAGTGGAGTGGTCCGAGCGGCGTGTCTGGCCCTCAAACGTCGGTCAGCCCGAATAGCCAGCGACATGGCTTGCTCCAGGGTTCTTGGCTCCGGGTGGGCCACGAGTAGGTCCTTAAGACCCTCAGACAGACCGGTCAAAAATAGGTCTTTTAGGGCGGCATCATTCCACCCGGATTCTGTACAGTGCTGGCGGAATTGGGAACAGTAGTCCTCCGCCATCTTGCAACCCTGGCGCAGGGCCAGAAGCTTGGAGACTGCGTAGCCGGCACGGTCGGGTTCGTCATAAATTTGACCCAAGGCGGAAAAAAAGGCGTCAAGGGATAGTCGGGCGGGAGAGCCAGCAGGTAATGAGAAAGCCCAATTTTGGGGCTCTCCCCTCAGGCGGGTAATTACAATTCCCACTTTCTGGTATTCAGTACCAGAGGAGTGGGGGCGGAGATCAAAGTAGAGCTTGCAGCTCTCTCTAAATGCGAAAAACTGACTTCTCTCTCCGGAGAAACAATCCGGAAGCGTGGCTCGAGGTTCTGTCATTGTTCCTGGAGCGGAAGGGGGCTGCATGGGACCTGCAGCTGCCGCTTGTTCCTGTCGCTGCAAGCGGGCTGTTAGGTCCTGGGCAAGGTTCGTAAGGAACTGGACCTGGTTCGCTAAAGCTGCCATGGCCTCCATCGAGGGGTTCAGAGTTGCCGGGCGGATGCAAGGGTCTGACCTTCGTTCGGCCAGTGTTACTGTCCGGACAGTGTCCGGGATATGGGGGTCCCTGAGATATCCCGCAACCCCTGTCCCTGCCTACTTGCCCCCCTGGGCTAACCCCCAGGGCGACAACTGGGCGGCGGTCCCTACCCTCACTAGGGAAGCGGGACACGGGAAGACAAACAGACACTGAAGACAAACAACGGTAGAATGGTCAGACAATCCGGGTCGGCAACAGGAGGGTACGCAGTACAGGGGGGTCAGGCAAAAACGTAGTCAAGGTCCAAAAGCAGAGGTCAGGAAAGCCGGGGTCACAAACAGGAGTCAAAAGAATACGCGGGTGCAGCTGGAAGACCAAACTAACACTGGCAAGGGCTGAAAGGAAAACACACCTTTTTAAATGCTGTCAGCGCTCCCGCCCCAGAAGCCGATAGGGGCGGGGAGCCTGACAGCAGCAGGGCTAATCAGGGAGGTGCTGGGGACACACCCCCAGTCTGCAGCACAGACAGTTACTAGGGAAGCCAGCCTGGTAGTCAAGTGCCTAGAGAAGCACCTGCTGCCTCCCTAGCAACCCGGCGGCGACCAGTCTGACAGCGGCCCGGGGAGATCACAAGAACCGGGGCTCCCCTACGCCGCACTCCTGTAACCCGGGTGGCAGGACCGGTGGTGTGGGCACGGGGCCCCCGAGAATTGCTGGTTCTGACAATCAGTTTTCAAGCATACCATTGTACTAATTAGTAGAAAACAACACAAATATGTCACCTCCATTCCACAATTCCTCTGATGGCTATTTCTTGTTTTTTATAACCGTGACTCGATTTATTAAGTTTTAAATAAAGGGATTTCATTTTTTAACCATGAGAACAACAAAATATGTTTTAAAACATAATGCCAGTAGACGTGCTGCTCTTCATAATAAGCTACTAAACCAACTGCATGTCATTGTAAGCTGTTTTCTATTTAGTTGACATTTTGGCTCTAGGGAGAATAAAAGTGAAAAACCAAGAGAGTTTTGAGGTTATAAATTATTTGATATCCTCACTTAACACAAGACTAAGTTTAGTCATATTTGCTCTTTTTTATCTTCCATTTTAGAGTTTTTCCTATTACTTTGCATACCCGTGTTGCTCAAAAGGATTTTCCCAAATCTATGGGAGTTACAGAAATGCCAGTGTAAAAACATTCAAAGTTTTCAGTAACTCTCATAGCCGAGAGGGAATATAAATTAGTGGCTACTTCTTTTGGGAGCAAGACCAAAAAGTGATGATCTGAGCTGTTAGGTTTTTCCTGTTTTTACACTTATTTTGTCAGACGTCTTTACACCATATAGAGTATTCAGTCTCGTATTGCCCTAAGGTTGCTCAAACACATTATCTGTGGATTATCTTCTGAGAATAAATGGATCCAGCAGTAGAAGTTTAGCCACCTGATCCTAATCTTATATTTGCAATTGGGGAGAGTCAGGAGGTGCCCATACACATTAGTTGGCAGCTTCAATACCTTCCCATCTTTAAAACAACTCCTTTAAACCATGTGATATCAGTTTGCACAAATGTTTGATGAAGGGGTGTATACCTTCATATATTGCCAAATTGGGGAAAGAATTAGAGATCAAATTCAACTCATTTCAATTTAAAGAGCTCTTGCGGAATGCACATTCCCTCTCTGCTTCAAATACAAGAAATACATTATAGTTACAGAAACATATGCTTCTGTACTCTTACATATTTAATATCTGAATAAAAATGCATAACTCTTATCTATACAAACCGCATAAAAATGCAAGGTTCTTAGTGTTTATTTTGATCCAAACATGTGGGCCCAACTACCAATTCCAGATGACAATTGCTTTCAGATAGGTTCCTAACTCTAACAGACTTTGGGCCTAAGGGCTCACTCACACAGGCATCAGCGTTTTTACGTTCTCCTGTCAGCAACGTAAAAACACATGAACGGGTGCACAAATCTAATGTTTGTACTCCTGTTCAGATGACCCGAGTCCTGCGCATATAGACCGAGGATGCAATGCCTTACCTCCACCTCGGCGGCTCTCTGCCTCTCTCCTGCTGTCATTGGCTCCCATAGGAGTCTATGCAGCAGCCGACGTATTTCTGCCGAGCGTAAAAGCTCCCGGCACTATATTTGCCGTCCGGGTGCTTTTACACCGCGGGAATACGCCTGTGTGATCTGATGCATTGGAATCCACACACACGCACAATGGGTGAAATAAATAGAGTAACAGAAGCAGAGTTAGGGACCCATCTGAAAGCAATAGTCACCTGAGTGTGGCAGATCGGCCACATGTTTTGATCAAAATAGGTGCTTAGAGCCTTGCATTTTCATGCAGCTGATCTATATAACGATTATGCATTTTTATTCAGATATTAAATATGTAAGGCTGTTTACATGTGCTTCTGTTACTGTATTTGTTGCAGTCATGGTTTATGTGCACTTTGTTGAAACTGCTTACTTTGCTTTCTGTTGCAGTTAAATTGTAAAAGTGTCACTCACTGATATAAAACTGCAGAATTATTACATAAAATAGTTGGAATCTATCCTTTGGAGTGCTAGAAGTTTAATAAAAATTCTGGGAATTTCACCATAGATTTTACCATCTGGTTTGAAGGCAGGTGATTATACATTCCAGATTTTTTGCCATAGCGCATGGATGAGATTTCTTGAAATCTCATCCACATTGCTTGTACTGTAAGAAGCTGCATTTTTTCCACATGCAGTTCCACTTAGGAAAATGTGAACACGTGAACATACCCAAAAATAAACAGCAATACAGGACCATAACTGGGGGAACTAGTGAATGAATCCTACACTGTAGTTTTTAATTGTATAACATTTTACATTTATATATAGGAGCAAAAAAGTAAAAGTGGTATACTATCAAAATATAGCAAAACATATCACAGCAACCACTAGAATCTATGTTCCATTTAGTCCCTTCCTGTTGCAGCCACAGCTAACAGATATATCTATTATTCTGTCAACATAGCATTATGAGGACTTATATTTTGAAGGATAAATTGTATTTTTATGTATTGAGAAAGTTTTCATTGGTTGGAATGCAAAAGCTACTAAAATTACATGACTTTTGGGGATTCTTTTTGTTCCGTTTTTAAGATTTTCCCTGTGCAGTAAAAAGTACTCGTGGTATGATTATAAAAATTCCACATTTAGGGCTAATGCCCACGGCCGGATTTCTGTTGCATTGTACGTGGCAGAAATCTGCGGCGTTGCCCCGCAGCTATAAGGTTCTATTGAACCTAATAGCTCAATGTTCACGCTGCAGAATTCCATAGGACAGCGGATGTATCGCGTGAATACACCGCCCCGTCCACCGCCGTCCGCATCATCTGACACTGCTGGCGCATCATGCACTGTACTGTGAATGCGTGCCGGCCCTCCATGAGGAATGTGTACAGAGGATCTGGAGTGGTAAGTATGGGGGGTTTTGTGGGGCGCCATGGCAGACTCCGCTGTGATATTCTGCTGGCGGAGTCCATCATGGCCGTGGGCATGAGCCCTTACATAGCTTTGTTGTGTTTTACTACTTTTACAACACGGAAAACCCTTGTTTAAAAATATTGTTGTATGTTACTTTGTGTTGCCTTTAGGGAGATCCTTAGCTTTTTTATTTTTTATCAATAGCGCTATGTAATAGCATATTTTTGTGGGGTGAACTGTAGTTTTTATTGCCATCATTTTTGGCACATATAACTTTTTGATCACTTTTCCATATTTGGGGAAAGGGGAGCAAATTTGGGGATATTTGCTAGGCAAGGTTACCAAGAAACAACAATTCTGGCATAGTTGTTTTTTTTTTTCTTTACAGTATGCAGTGTGGGATAAATATCTTGATATGTCAATAGTTTGGACTTTTACAGATGTGAAGCTATTAATTATGTTAATTTGTTAGTTCATTGTTTATATTTTTGTAATCTATTGGAAGAGGGTTATTTTTACTTCTAATATTTGGGGTTTTCAACATTATTGGAAATATTTCTTTTTTTTTTTTATTCCAACAAATGGACCTGAACATGCAATCTTGGGAAGGGGGGTACTGAAGTGACACAGAAAGACTGAAAATAAACTGCAATCAAGCCAAGCACCAGGCCAGGCTTAATAGCCCTGACAAATTACCCACAGCTGAGGTCAAGTACGTCTCACCCAACAAAACTCTCACCATAGCCAGAAAACAGAAACACACAAGACCTGCACCAGACTATCTAGAAAGGAAGAGACACCAGCACCGTCGCGACAGCACCACTTTAGATTTCCCACACTCTCATGTTTCTTCAAAGTTTTTCCATTTACAGTCATTTTTAGAGCCCTTTTTTTACAATTTCAACCCAATCAATCCTCTTTTATGTGCAATTACACATATATTAATATCTAAAGCTTATCTCTATAAACTTCCTTGACTGCTATGTAAGATTTCAAACTTAAAACCCTGTCTTTTTTTTTCTTTTGATGAAGGCATTAAGATTATTATTGGGCAAGATGTCTTTGCATATATGTATTTAAGATTTTGATAAAATGCTCTTTAATACACATTATTCTGATGTTACAGATATCAATCACTGGACATAAAATCCATTAATAACTTCAGTGCATTAATACTGCTAGCAAAAGAGGAATAACCAGACACTCCGAAAATAAAGTGATCAGTTATTCTTGCAAGTAGGTCAATGTGTTCCTTGTGGGCATTTAGAATTTAAAACCTGTTACATATTGATATTTAGTTCACATAGTGTAAAGCTCTAGAAAAAAATACCCTGGGAAAATACATCAAATGAGTTTCATTCTCATTATTTTAAAAGATACTGTTCAAGTTGGGAAAGGCAAAGCAAGAATGCAGGGTTCCAATTCAAAGGTCAGAATGGTAGGTATTGGGTATATTTGCTTGACCTATGATAAACATAGAAGTTTAATTTCAAAAGACTGTGCTCGAAGAGATATTTTTTAAGCTCAGAAGCTATGGAGAAATAGGATCTTGGAAAAGTCTGAAGGGCTTGGAAGAGGAAGGCAGCATCTTTGCAGCACAAGGGAGCACCCCACCCTTGTCACTCAACTAGTTTCCAATGGCTGATGCCACAGTGAGATGCCCCTATGCAACCCAGTATGTAGAAAATCCATGTTTTAATTAACATATAAGTCTGTTGTATATTTATTCATAAATCTATGTTTCCAAGCAATAATTGTACTGAGGAAATGTGCAGCAGATACTTGTACTTGGTTTGAAGAATTGCTTAGTATGAATGCGCCTTTAGATTACATTTACACAATACCTATAAACAGGATTTTAATGGAAATTAAAAACAAACATAAGAACAATAATAATTTTATGTAAATAGCGTGAACAGCAATAGAATAAATAATTTCGCACTGAATAAATTAATGCTTAAGAATGGGAAAGGATGATTTAAATACTAAATATGTAAAAGCTCTAAGTTTCAAGTTGGCTCTTTCAAAAAAGGGATGAAGTGAACAACAAGCTGGTATAATATACCTAGAAGGGGGAATAAGAGTAGGAGGTATTGGGAGGTATGGCTTGCAGCATTTGGTGGAAGCTGTGTGAATCCACAACGCTTTAAAATTTTATCTGCACAACACCTATAAATAGGAGTTTTATGGCAATTAACCCCTTAAGGACATGGCCTATTTTGGGCTTAAGGACGCAACGATTTTTGGCAGATTTTCATCACCATTTTTCAAAAGCCATAACTTTTTTACTTTTCCGTCGACGCGGCCGTATAAGGGCTTGTTTTTTGCGTGACAAACTGTAGTTTTTGATAGTGCCATTTTTGGGTACATAGACATTGTTGTAAAACTTTTATTTCTTTTTATGATAGCAGGAAGAGAAAACGCATCAATTCTGCCATAGATTTTTGGGTGTTTTTTTACAGCGTTAATTATGCAGCATAAATGACACATTTTTCTGCGGGTCGGTACAGTTAAAACGATGCCAAAATTCTTATATTTTTTAGGTTTTTCCACTTTCCTGCAATAAAAACCCTTTTTTTGGAAATCTTTTTTTACCAAATCACTGCATTCAAAGTCCTGTAACTTTTTTATTTTTTTATGTACAGAGCTCTGGGAGGGCTTATTTTTTGTGAAACAAACTGTAGTTTTTATTTGTGCCATTTTGGGGAATATACGGTTCTTTTGATCACTTTTATTGCATTTTTTGGGAGGAAAAATGCTAAAAATTAGCATTTTACCTCAGTTTTTTTGCGTTTTTTTTACACTTTTTGTCGTGCAGAATAAAAAGCATATGCAACTTATTGTACACGTCATTACAGACGCGTTGATACCAAATATGTGCCATTTTAATTTTTTTTACCTTTTTTATGCTAATATGAGAAAAAGCATAAAAAAAAGGTTTTTTTTACATTTTTCTTTTTTTTACATTTTTATTATTATTAATTTTTTTTACACCATCTATGTCCCTCTGGGGGACTTAAAGCACAGCACTGATGATCGCTGTGATAAGGCATGGCAACACAGGACGCCGGTACCTGGCGTCCTGTTGTCATGGCAACAGGCCGGGCTCTTATATCACAAGAGCCCGGCAGCTTCACAGAGGGAGCGCGCTCCCTCTGTGAACCCTTCCCATGCCGCGATCTACGTAGATCGCGGCAGAGAAGGGGTTAACAGTGGGGGCGCATCTCCGATGCACCCCCGCTGCTGCAGTGGGAGACCGGCTATCATTGACAGCCGGCTCCCGCTGCGGGATAGCGCGAGATCTGTCATGATCTCGCGCTATCCCTATGACGTAAGGGTACGTCATTTTGCGGGAAGTATCCTGCTCCCATGACGTACCCTTACGTCATGGGGAGGGAAGGGGTCAAAAAAACAAAACAATAAACTCTGTATGTAAATGGATGAACAACATTAGAATAAATTGTATCTCATTCAATAGATTTATTGTTAAGAAAGGAAATGGGAGGATTTTTGAAATACAGAAATATGTAAAAGGTTTAAGTTTCAGGTGGTCTCTTTCCTAAAAGAGATAAGCTGAAGAACAAGTTGTCCTAATATACCTAGAAGAGGTAAGAAGAGTAGGAAGTATTGGGGGGCATGTCTTGCACCATGGCATGCCATGGCAGAGATTGCGTGAATCCACAACGCCAGAACAACTTGGCAATAAGGTGGCTCATTGCCACAAAATAACCATCTCTGTGCCATTTCTTTTGCATTACAAGCTACAGTATCCAATGTTGGCATGGAGTTAGGGAAGAAGAGAGACTTTTAAATTAAGTAGGCTCTTCCCAGCAACAGAAGCCACGCAAAATGGTGCTGAACGGTCTTGGACAGCTTTCCCTACCGACAGCACTGCAGATCTCAACGCAATAAAGATAGGTAGTGACTAACCTCTGAGAAATTTGCTGTTTAGCGTCCTAAACAAGCACTCAAGCATCAGTGGCATCCTCAGCTGATCAGGTCAGTCATCCTCAGGAGGGATCTTTTAGTGCATCGCCAAAATTAAAGATTGCTGATATAGAGGTCAGGTCCCGTAAGTTTATGTGCATTTCCAGGAGATTGCTGAATCAATTAAAAATGAAAACCTAAAGGAATTCATAGTGGATCTGTTTGTGTGCCTCAGCCTTGATCCCTCCATGGATGAGGTCATAATTAGAGATGAACGAACATGCTCGTCCGAGCTTGATGCTGGTTCAAGCAGTAGCATACTCGATGGTGCTCGTTACTCAAGCGAGCACCATGCAGTGTTCGAGAAGATTTTATGGCCCCTCCCTGCTTTACCACTTCCTGCTGTGACGTGCCAAGCGTGTGCACGTCTACAGCAGTGTCTGGGAGAGAGAGAAAGAGAGAGAGAGAGAGAGAGAAAGAGAAGCTCGACACCCGGCGGGTCCATTGAAAAATAATCGAGTCTCCCATTGACTTCAATGGGGTTCGTCACTCGAACAGAGCTCTCAAACATTACAAAAAGCTCAGGTTGAATAACGAGCACCCAAGCATTTTGGTGCTCGCTCATCTCTAGTCATTATAAATTGTGCACATGACTTGCCAAAACCTAAATCACTTGCTTCAATCCGTCAAGCTGTCATTGCTTGAGTGGATTTCTTTCATGTAAAGAAAAAACTGATGGAAGCTTCTAGGAAACCTTTTGTTTTGCCGGATTATTTCAAAAAGACTTCCCTTGTTGCAGACTTCTCAGCAGCTATATTAGCCCATAGAAGATCATTTTCAGCTAGCACCCAATTATTATGGGGAAAATGGAATTCGATACAAATGAAGCTTTCCAGTTAAGATTATCACTAGAAATGGGGCTGAAGTAGTAGCCTCTTCTCTAAAGGAAATGTCTATGTTATCTAAAGAATGGAACCTTCTGCTCACTGAGGTCTCCCCTTTTCTCCAGATAAAAGGGGCTGTTCTGTAAAAAATAACAAAATAATAGAGCACTCTCCTCCAGTGTGGCAAAAGATACATTTTCTAAGGGTTTAAGCTAATTTCTTCACCTGCGCCATTACAGTGGAGTGAGAATACCTCACATCTGTTTATTTATAATGACATTACATAAGGGTTTAAATAGCAAATTGCCAAACCTAGCTTACTATTTTTCAGTTATAGGTTTCTTTTTTAGGTTTTTTTTTTTCAAGCATTTATATGCGCGCAAAAAGATCGCCCCTCGCATGTGGAAAAGATTGCATGAACGGGTAAATTCCAGCTATTTGAAGTAGCCCGTTCACGCAGTCGGAGGTTCATGGTGCGTGTTTTCCAGCTCCCATAGGAGTCTATGGAAAACATGCTCCAAAGATAGGACAGGTCCTATCTTTGTGCACGCCACGGACTTTAGATGCAAGTTGCATCTAAAAATCGTTCATATGAACGCATCTATAGAAACCCATTGGTTCTTTTACAAGTGCTCTTTTCACGCACCTATTTGTGCGTGAAAAAACACTCGTGTGACCGAGGCCTTAAAATGAAGAAAAATTGAATCCTAATTTCTCCTGGGGGTTCTCTGTACAACTCTACAGCCCCAGTGCCTGCTGTATGGAAACTTGAAAAAGCGTCGGACGGTCCTGTGCCGTACATTGTGCACGTGACTAGAGATGAGCAAGCATACTCGCTAAGGACAATTACTGGAGCTAGTATTGTCCTTAGCGAGTACCTGCCCGCTCGGAAGAAAAGATTCGGGTGCCGGCGCGAGTGAGTGGTGAGTTGCAGGAGTGAGCAGGGAGGAGTGGGGGGGAGAGAGTGAGAGAGGGATCCCCCCGTTCCTCCCCACTCTCCCCCGCCGCTCCCTGCCCCCCGCCGGCACCCGAATCTTTTCTTCCGAGCGGGCAGGTACTCGCTAAGGACAATGCTCGCTCGAGTAATTGTCCTTAGTGAGTATGCTCGCTCATCTCTACACGTGACCACTCAATCACTTACAGGCTTTAGAGGCCATAAAAGAATCACAGCTGAAGTCTGAACTGCATGTAATTGCCTGCCACTTCTTCTGTGTTTCACTTGGTGGGCATTGGGGCTGCAGCGCTGGATGGGGAGCCACCCAGATAGATTAATTCAATGTTTCTTCATTTTAAGACCATATAACTTCTAACATCAAAGGTTTGAACTTCCCCTACATAAGGTCAAAGCTGTGGAATGAAGCCTCTTCTCAAAAAGCAGATATTATAAGCACTCAAAAGACACATCTAAACATGGTAGATCTACTGTATGTAGGTTGAAACACAAATATTTCCACACATATTTTCTTCAACTGCTCAAATGCTTATATGCTGACACTATATAACTAAAATAATTGCAGCATCAAAGCTGTAAGCCACTAGCTAACTTAAAATACCAATACAGCAAAAATTTAAAGGAAAACTGTCACCACTTTCATGTTGAACCACAAACAGCATGAACTCGGACAGATATGCTCATTCGGCCCATATATGTTTTATTCTAAAACTCTGCTGCATTTCAGAATAAAACATACTTAGCAGTTTGACTCTGCATTTTCAAATCAAAGTTGTTGGCTGCACCGGGTTCTTCTCGCCCGCAGCTTTAAGAGTGACAGCTCCTCTCCCTGCTTGTGTATAGGGAGAGGGCTGTCAGTCTTGATGACATGAGCGGGGAGAGCCTGGCATAGTCTGCCTCTTTGACTTGGAGCTCCATTCTACCTGAATCAAACTTCTAAGTATGTTTTTTTCTGAAACAAGTGTTTCAGAATAAAACACACATGGGCAAAATGGGCATAACTGTCCGGGTTCCTGCTACCCGTGGTTCTGGAAGCATAACTCTGGTGGCCGGTTCACTTTAATGTCTATTTCAAGTCTGTCCACTATTTATCAACTACACGGGTATGTATCTATGGTATTAGTGTATCTTGAAGCGACCAGAAGCTAAGGGAGTGACAGCTGTCAGCAAGAGTGAACGGCCCAGTCCCGCCCCTAGCTTAGGATTGTCTGCCAACATACAGTAGTAAAGGGCAGAGGAGCGAGCAGCCGTCAACCCTGTATCCAAGGCAGCTGGCACCTTGCCGCCCGTGTCCCCTGCAGTAAATAATGCAGCCCCACTGTCCCCCTTTCCTTTGATGTAACAACCACTGTCCCCCGTCCGGCCGCGCTGCCAGCGGCAGCAGAACCTCTAATGCTGCCTCACCTAATGCCCCATGCACTCTGAACCCCCACATCCCTGCCGCCTGCGCAAACAGCCGCGGCCAAAAGGGCACAGATCTGTAGCCCATAGCAGAAAAGGGGAGAGAGCAGGAGCTGAGGGGAAACAGCAGCGCCGGACTTAGCAGGAGCCGAGGGGAGACTGCAGCGCTTACTTCCTGAAAGGCGACAGAGAGAGCAGGAGCCGCTGGGGTTACTGTCAGAAAGGGCAGAGAACAGCTGGAGCTGCGCCAATACAGCAGCGCACAAACTACGGATACCACAGGAGCCGAGGAGAGACATCAGTGCAGTGGTTACATACAGAATGCCCAGAGAGAGCAGGAGCCACGGGTAAAGACCAGCGGCGGCGTTACTGACAGAAAAGGGAGACAGCAGGAGCCGCCGGAGGGGTGAGCCAATCAGCCACTGGGGCCGTCACCACGCTGTCAAACTCCCTAATAGCTAGCTACACCCACCACATCCGGTGGCGTCAAGATACACTAATACCTGTATCTATTACATCTCAATACGACTACAATAAACAAGTTAACACTTACTGATCTGATCTTTTATGCTGTCACAAAAATCATCATTGACATCTATTATATGTATGAGGAATGAACAATCATAATAACGGTCTATCATCCCCCTACAGCCTGCATCTGCCTGTGCTGGGGAATGTTAACAAGTGCAAATATTTTCAATTGGCGCTCGTCACCTGGTTCGTAACGAGTTTTGCACAAGGAGCTTAAAAGAGGTTTTCCCGTGAATTAAAATTGCTTCACAAACACTAAGTCCTTCCTGGTTGCTGCTGACCAGGTCATGTGACTGCTGCAGCCAATCACTGGCTATAAAAGGTCACTGCTGTGGCCAATGATTGGCTGTAACAATCATAGGTTCTGGTCAGCTGTAGTTTAGAAGGACGGGGGTGTTGTGAAGGAATCCTCCTGTGTGTTTTACCAGTATTTTGCTACAAAAATAGCTCTAATTTTGCGAAACACATAATAAATTTGGCATTCTTATGTATTTCACTTTTTTGACACTATTTACAATAGAATTCTTCCCCATTATATTTTACATATATTTCACAGATAATGCAGGGAATTCTTAGAAGTGCAGGAACTGAAGGCAGCTGAAATGAATATGTACTTGTCACATCTACCAGGAGACTTTTCATTCTCATGTATTCTCATGCAGCTGTTCCTGCATCCTGTTCTATAAAGCACAATTTCCCACAGTAATAATCCAGCAGCATAAATCAAAGTCTTGTTATCCCCACCGGACCTGTTGTTTTACAAATTAAACTCTAAACTGTGTTAGTAAGCCAGGTGGTGGCTCTGAGAATGTGTTAAACCCCAAGTGGAAATGTAGAAAAGTAATCCATACTTACTATATTAAATCAGAGTACACATGAATACCATCAGGAAAGTCACAGCACATGGTCAGCAATATATGCATACAATGTAAATGCCTCACAGCATACAATGGGAAGTCCACTTGTGATGAGTTTATAGAAGTCACTATACTATGCTAATACTTTTATTAGAATATATTTATCAAAGTGGAAATTGGAATAAAATGTAACATTTCCAGCAAGGGCTCCACAGTGACCTTTGGTCATACAATGGTTGTGGTAAACTGTCTAACCTTTAAAGGGTTTTCCAGGCAGAATACTATTGATGACCTATCCTCAGGATAGGTCATGAATAGTTGATTGACTGGGGTCTGCAGCTCAGGATCTTGGCCGATCAGCAGATTGGGTGACCGCTGTCAGCGCTGCTACACACAGGGCTCAGAGCCAGGGGCGTAGCTAGAGGGGGAGACCAGGTGTTCTACCCTGGGTGCTGATGGACGAGGACTCAGGTCCGGGCTGGCAATAGGGGCCATGCTGCTCACCAATTTTCTTTTGCTGAATGTGAAGTTAATTGTATCTGTGTTTTTAAGATGCAGATACAATTAACAGCGGCAGCACTGATGCCAGAAGCCATGCTGTGCTCCTGACTCTGCTGTCCAGTGCCTTCCTTGTGACTCAGGTGGCGTGATGATGTCATTGCATTGCTTGCGTCGCTTCACAGGATGTTGTCCGGAAGAGGCCCAACAGTGGACAGAAGACACCGTGGGACCATGGGTGGGGGTGACTGACTTTATTACCTACGTATGGGGGGCATCATGCTTATATATTTCTACAGGAGAACATTATGGCTATATACTCATACAGGGAGACATTATGGTTATATATTACTACAGGGGGGTAGAATGGCTATTTATTACTACAGGAGGACAGTGTGGCTATATATTACTACTTGTGGCTATATATTTTGACAGGGGGACAGTACAACTATATATTCCTGCAGGGTACAGTATGGCTATATATTCCTACAGCAGGACATTATGGCTATGTATTCTTAAGGGGGACATTATTGCTATGTATTTCTATAGGGGATTATTATGGAAATATATTACTACAGGAGACAGTATGGCTATATATTACTACAGAGAGACATTATAGCTGCATATTACTACAGGGGACATTATGGCTATATTTTTCTACAGAAGGAAATCATGGCTATATATTTTTACAGGAGGACATCATGGCGATATATTACTACAGGGGGACTGTATGGCTCATAGTTACTAAAGGGGGACAGTACGTCTCCTATTTACTACAGAGGGGCAGTGTAGATCATTGTTTAATATAGGGGGACTATATGGCTCTTTATTACTAGAGGGACAGTATGGCTGTGTATCTGCAACATCCAACAGGAAGAAAGAGATGCTCCACCTCCCAACACGCAAGTATAACTGCACAGGCCTGAGCATCCAAAGGGTCACACAATAAATAGGCATACAGAGCCTGAAAACTAAGCACCCTTTTATCCAAGTTGCTAAAGTATATTAATACTTGGAAGCATGCCTATATATTATATATAATACCACTAACAATGACATTTCGGAATAATGTTTCATTGTGAATTTACATATCTATATAAAGCATATAAAGTGATAACCACAAAGAACAAGCAGAAGCAGATAATAAACAAGGAACAATTTATCAAATAATTAAAATGTCAGTGAAACAACAAATGAACAAATCATCATATAATTAGAGTGCAGCAAAATATAGAACAATTCATCATATAATAAAGTTGACAACAATCCTTAGTATGAATATATATATATATATATATATATATATATATATATATATATATATATATATATATACTAGCTGATATACCCGGCTTCGCCCGAGTTAATTTGGTACTGGTGTTTATCTGGTGTTCACACGGAAAATCTTATGAAGTCGTGGTTACTTTAGAGATACTGAGGAAAAACATATGTTCATCATTTTGCATAGTTCTCTGCGTTACCCAGGAAACACCACGTGGAGGCAACCATGCGACGTTTCCTTT
Source organism: Eleutherodactylus coqui (assembly GCF_035609145.1). Lineage (NCBI taxonomy): Eukaryota > Metazoa > Chordata > Amphibia > Anura > Eleutherodactylidae > Eleutherodactylus > Eleutherodactylus coqui. The sequence continues at coordinate 119,112,628 of NC_089843.1, read as the reverse complement.
ATATAAAATGACATCAGGAAGTGAGAGAATTAGATTACGTACATAAAATTTGGACACTAATTCTTTTGCACTTAGAATTGAATAATCGAGTTGGGACCCATTAGCTTTTCCTATTTATGACATAATCAATGCTCGTGCCAAATTTCATGTTTCTATGACATTGGGAAGTGAGAGATCTAGATTATGTACGTAAAATTTGGATGCTAATTCTTTTGCGCATAGAATTGAATAATGGAGTTGGGACCCATTAGCTTTTCCTATTTATGACATAATCAATGCTCGTGCCAAATTTCCCATTTCTATGACACCGGAAAGTGAGAAAATTACATTCCGCACGTAAAATTTGGACGCTAATTCTTTTGCGCATAGAATTGATTAATGGAGTTGGGACCCATTACTTTTTCATATTTATGACACAATCAGTGCTCGTACCAAATTTCATGTTTCTATGACATTGGGAAGTGAGAGATTTAGATTATGTACGTAAAGTTTGGATGCTAATTCTTTTGCACATAGAATTGAATAATGGAGTTGGGACCCATTAGCTTTTCCTATTTATGACATAATGAATGATCGTGCCAAATTTCCCGTTTCTATGACACCGGAAAGTGAGAAAATTACATTCCGTACGTAAAATTTGGACGCTAATTCTTTTGCGCATAGAATTGAATAATGGAGTTGGGACCCATTAGTTTTTCCTATTTATGACATAATCAATGCTCGTGCCAAATTTCCCGTTTCTATGACAACGGAAAGTGAGAAAATTACATTCCGCATGTAAAATTTGGACGCTAATTCTTTTGCGCATAGAATTGAATAATGGAGTTGGGACCCATTAGCTTTTCCTATTTATGACATAATGAATGCTCGTGCCAAATTTCCCATTTCTATGACACCGGAAAGTGAAAAAATTAGATTCTGCATGTAAAATTTCGACGCCAATTCTTTTGCGCTAGAATTGAATAATCGAGTTGGGACCTATGAACTTTTCCTATTCATGACATAATCAATGCTCGTGCCAAATTTCCCGTTTCTATGACACCGGAAAGTGAGAAAATTACATTCCGCACGTAAAATTTGGACGCTAATTCTTTTGCGCATAGAATTGAATAATGGAGTTGGAACCCATTAGCTTTTCCTATTTATGACATAATCAATGCTCGTGCCAAATTTCACGTTTCTATGACACCAGAAAGTGAGAAAATTACATTCCGTACGTAAAATTTGGACGCTAATTCTTTTGCGCATAGAATTGAATAATGGAGTTGGGACCCATTAGCTTTTCCTATTTATGACATAATCAATGCTCGTGCCAAATTTCACGTTTTTATGACACAGGAAAGTGAGAAAAATACATTCTGCACGTAAAATTTGGACGCTAATTCTTTTGCGCTAGAATTGAATAATCGAGTTTGGACCCATTAACTTTTCCTATTTATGACATAATCGATGCCCGTGCCAAATTTCACGTTTCTATGACATTGAGAAGTGAGAGATTTAGATTATGTACGTTAAATTTCGACGCCAATTCTTTTGCGCTAGAATTGAATAATCGAGTTGGGACCCAATTACTTTTCCTATTTTGGAGATAATCTATGCTTCTGCCAAAATTCATGTTTCTACAACATCGGGAAGTTGGAGAACTTTTGGCGCGTCAGTCAGTCAGTCAGTCAGTGAGGGCTTTCGGCTTTATATATATATATATATATATATATATATATACATAGATAGAAAATCTACACTAAACATACTGTATATTGTATATAGATTTTCTTTCTTCATTGTTGACAATACAATGTATAATGTCTGATCATCTAAGGCCTCATGTCCACAGGGGAAATCAGGCCCGCCGCAGATTCTTCATGCAGAATCCCTCCTTTCCCGCGGACATGAGGCTAAAAAGAAGATTAAAGTTACCTATCCGGACGCTGCTGATCTTCCCTCCATCGTGGCCGGATCTTCTTTCTTCGGCCCAGTGGATGTGCTCATGCGCCAGGCACTCCATTTTTTTTTCAAACTCCTGCTCTCCCGCGCCAGAGAGCAGACATTTAGGTGCGGGTGTGCCATGGATCCGGACAGCTTCCATAGGCTTCAGTAGAAGCCTGCGGGAGCCGTCCCCACGGGAGACCCACACTAAAAATGGAGCATGCCGCGGGTGTTTTCCTCAGGGGAAAATGACATCCGCAGGTATTTAAATACCTGCTGGTGTCCAATGCATCCCTATGGGGCGCGGATCACGCTGCGGATTTTAAATCACATTTTAGTGGTGGACATGAGGCCTAAGACAAATAAAATTCATAGGCAGAGAAAACAACTATAACAAAGGACCAAACATCTACTTCCATTCCCGTTACGCTAATACCCACTTCATATCTCACCCTTGAATTCCACAGCACATTTTATCAATGCCACACACCTTGAAAGATCTGGGGTCACAGATGTAATCTATTTTGAAATATTTATATACAGCTTTATGCTGCATTAAACACTCAATCTCTCAATATCTTTTGCTGATATGATGTCACAGACATCTTCCCATCTCCGAATTTGAAATTCTTTTCATGTTAAACCCTCATATAGCTTAGGGCAGTCACAAGTTGCAAAATCAATTACGTATGTAGTGCTGCATGAGATAATACATAATCTGAAATGGCCAAAATTAAAATGGAGTAGTATGAAGAATATTCATACATGAGACACAGTCGCCAAAGGGTTAAAAACCCATGCTTGGCTCTTGCAAATTAAAGAGATTTTGGACTTATGAAGAATATTGATACATGAGACAGTCACCAAAGGGGCAACAAACCCTGTTTGGATCTTGCAAATTAAAGGGATTTTAGACTTTTTGCTGCACAGTGGCTCTTTACCAAGAGGTCTTACATATTCCTACTTCTCCTTGCGATTATGAATGGAGCATCTGATAAGTTAGTTGCTGAGGATGATTCAGTTTTTAACATGAGCCAGTCCTTCATTACTTTGAATCTCATAGTTTCCTGATTGTAATATGTTGAAGTAAATCCAATCCCATAATCTCCAGTTTTTCTCCGGCTGGAGGGTTATAATTATAACAGATTTTTTTCTCTGTGTAAGTCTTGCCTTCCTAGATCTTTGTTCAATACTTCACTGACTATATCCCCTTTCAAGACGTCTTTCCCTCTGATGCCTAGATTGATTTGGCATCATATGAGCAGATGCATCTCATCCTGAGAAATTGACCGACTGGGACAGCTTTAATAGTAGAATAAATGTGGGCTGACAAGGCATGCAATACCGAGTTCACAGATGTAGATTTTATATGAACATCTGTTGCAGATGACTCAATTGACATCAATCAACAAATAGAAAAATTCAGCCCTTGCAAATATATCTGACTTTAGTATTTATATGATTTTAAATATTCGAGCATAAAAAAGACAAAAGCACATATTAAATCAGTGATAACTTTATTAGCTGACGAAAATATATTTTTGCAAGCTTTTGAAGCACAAATAATGCGATTCTTAAAATTTGATACTGAAGATATTCTGGTTAAGTTGTTGCATAAGTTCTTCCAACCTTTGGTATTATAGCAACAGACCTTAAATATATTGCATCCAGCACTGCTCATGGTCCATACATGCTTCATTTACAGTAGATAGATGCTATGTGTCTAAAGGCCCTTTTACACCCAATGATCATCGCTCAACATTTGTCCAAACGGCTGAAAATGAGTGATATCGTTACATGTAAACGCGGGCATTGTGCGGTTTTAGTTCACTTAAAATCCATCATTCAACCGCTCAAAGACTGAGCAGGTACATTCCATTTGAATGTATTTCGCTCATCTTTCAATATACTGCAGGATGTTCTACTCGCAGCATGTTTTATACTAGCCATGAAGCGAACAATGGAATGTGACAGCAGCTGCTCGCACAGCTGGGAGTGTGTTAAAACACACACTGGGCTCGGAAAACAACTCCTGGAGGTCCTTTTACATGCAAATGAAGATAATAAAGTATTAATGGCTATTAATGTGCATTAAAGCTTTATGCAAATGTTTCAATCTTTCAGTCCTTTGACCTTTGCATGTAAAAGGGCCTTACATAATGTGAGAAGCACTCATAGATTTCCATATGAATAACTTTATTGGAGACAAATATTAAGATCCACAGTTTCAACACTACAAAGCAGTAACACACAATGCTTACACATTTCAGAGTAGTGCAAAGTCCTGTGCAATATGGCTTAATGAAAGTACATAAACATGTATCCAGCTCTTTTCGAGTTCATTGAAAGCCTTTGACCCAAAAAGAGGGGTCTTTTAAAGCTGGTTACTTGTCCAATAACATTTACCTGGATAAAACGGATGGGCCCACATGCTTTGATCAAACTATGTGCTAAAAGCGTTGCATTTTTATGCAGTTAGCTCAAACAACAGTTGTACAATTTTATTCAAATATTAAATGTGTTTGAGTGTAGAGGTATATGTTTCTGTTACAGTAATGCATAGTCCTTAGTCATAGCATATATGCCATTTAAAATAAAAACAACCAATGGACTAGACATATGTCACAATTAAATCGGCTGTGTAGCTTTAAAAGATCTATATATGCAAGGTTTGTGTTGTGTGGTATATTGTTAAAGAAAAATTTGATCAATAACAACACTATTGTTAATAATATCTAGTTCTGCAGCATAACCTTCCTTCTGAAGTTTCAGCCAAGGGGTATCTGTGTTTGTAGGTGGAGAAATCCTGTGTACTTCACAGTTTCTCAGGGCTGCTCTGTGATCTCCGCTTTGTTTAGTTTTTGTAACCCTTTCAATCCTTTCTATTTTAAAATGCTTAGTAGACCCACCATATTCCTGAACAAAATGTCAAGCTGCATTGGAGATATGATTTTGTGATGTGGTGATATCACCTAGCTGTTCTAATGCATATATTTGTAATTTTCTCGAAGCATATCCTTTAGATGAGTGGTCATATTTATCGCTATGCTACAGATGGCATTTTCAGAATTCTGTCCGCACGTCCCTCTCATCAGCTGATCGGTGGGGGTCCTGTGTGGCAGAACTCTGCTGATCTGCTATTGGTCATCGGTCCAGAGGATAGGTCACAAAAAGTTTTTGTCTGGAGAAGGAGAGAGGGAAAGAGAGAGGGAAAGAGAGAAGGAAAGAGAGAAGGAAAGAGAGAAGGAAAGAGAGAAGGAAAAAGAGAAGGAAAGAGTAGTATAAGAAATTCTGATTTTAACCCTTTGCAATCCAATTTTGGATTCAGGGTTTCCTAGGGGGCTTTCTCTTTCTGCCATTACACAATGGTGCCATCTGCTGGCTAGAGCCACTACTGCGGTATGTGACATGCCAGAGAGGCCCCCTACAACAGAGCGGACAGTAATCTACATTAAGAATACCCTGCTGGACGTATTCTGAAATCGGAGCTGTACAGCCTTCAATCAGAATGTCTTTAGACGTCAGACAGTGGATTGGAAAGGGTTAATCTTCCGAATGTTGAAGTTTGTGGATTTAGTGGCTTCAGATTGAAAACATACCACCTTTGATCATCGGCAATTTTGAATCAGCTCCTATAGAACGATTCTTAATCTACATAAAGCAGAACCACAAATGTATGTTCCTGAATCTCCCATTCAGCTTTCCTCTTGGTTATTGTTACAAATAAATGAAATGCTTTCATGCTAATTTAGAATAATTGCCCCAAGGTTTCAGATTTAGCTGCACACCTGAGAATAGAGATTTGTATAGTTGAGCCTTTAAGTGTATAAACGATCTATTCACACAGCAAGAATTTTATAATGGTAACTAAGCAACCAGCAAAACAATGTAGTAATGTTGCCAGTAAAGAGCAAAGCTCATGTATCAATATCATTTTTATAACCTAACTGCTTTATCTTTGATTTAGACACATCATTAAAAACTTTCTTAGAGCGTTAGCATAAGAACGCTAATGGAAATGAGAGATAAAACAACATTACAAACAAATAACTGAAAAAAACAGCCGCCATGTCCCCCCTCCCAGAGTACAGGTGTATAGCAGGTGGTGATTATCAGTATCTTGCACTTCTGCTACCTTCTCTTTAAGGACTGAATTTTTTCACAGCAACGTTGCAGAATATGTAGTCCTGGAATTTCGCACCAAATTTCGCTAAATGTGGATTTTGATGTGAAATTGCCTGCAAAATCCTGCCCTTTTCATTGGACATGTTCCCTTTTCTGAATTTGAAATTCTTTTGTTAACCCTTTCATATATCTTAGGGCAGTCACAAGTTGCAAACTCAATTACATATGTAGTGCCGCATGAGATAATGCATGCTCTGAAATGGTCTTCAGCCATCTGAACATTTAAATGGGGTAGTATGCAAAATATTCATACACGAGACACAGTCAAAGGGGCAACGAACCCTGTTTGAATCGCGCAAATGAAAGGGGTTTTGGATTTAGGAAGAATATTTATACGAGACACAGTCGCCAAAGAGGAAACAACCTATTCCTGGATCTCGCAAATTAAAGGGGTTTGGGACTTTTTTCTGCACAGTAGTTCTTTATAAACCCATTTAGGACCAGCCACAGTAAATTTACAGCGGCTGGTCCTGGGCTTAGAGCACCGCCGAAAGTAAAATTACAGCGGTGCTTTAAGTCTCCTGGCTCTGCAATCAGTCAGAGGCAGGAACGGGTTATCAGCTGTTAGTGACAGCTGATAACCTGGAGCAGAAGGCAGGAGGGATTTTTAACCCCTTCCTGCCTTCTGCTTCCCCGATATACAGTGCTCAATGAGCACTGTGTGGGGAAAGTGAAAGTAACATGTATTTTCACTACGGGAGCCTTGGGGGGCCATGTGACCTCCCGGGATTCCCTGCTACTGCAGAGCTGGAGGGTCAGAATAGACCCTGGCACCTCTGCAGGTGACTAATGTCACCACAGGGGTTGCTTTCCCCTGTAACTAGGGCTCCTATGGACGCCCCAGCTACAGTGGGAAAGTGTCAAATAAAGAAAAAAAAATGTGAATGTCCCCCAGAGGTCTTACATGACGTCATGGGGGACATAGATAGTAAAAAACACAATTACATACATAAGTAAAGCAAAATAACAGAATAAAACGCGCTTTTCTGGCCAATAGAAAGACAGGGAAGGCATTACAACTTCCCCCTGCAACGTTCAAGCCCTATACCACCCCCCTGCAGTGAGTGGCTGGCGAGATTAGGTGTCACCCGAGTATTAAAATCTGCCCTTCTCTATATGCGCTCAATGGGGCCGGCGGCAGTAGCGCCGACCCCATTGAGAACATATAGAAGACAAATCATTCTTCTCTGCCACAGCTGTAACAGCTGGGATTTAAAGCCCTTCGTAGAGAAAGCAATGCTCTGCCGGGAACCAGGAGGGAGCGACAGCCTGCAGCAGTGGCGCAGAACGCCAGGAGAAGTGAGTAATGATTTTTATTCTTTGCTCCACTGTATTCCCGGCATATAAGGTGACAGTTGGGGGATCGTCTTATACGCCGGTATATATTTTTATTGTAACACATTTCTGGATGAATTGCAGGGAAGGGCTTATATATTTAAGCCCTTCCCGACAATTCATCCTGCGATCGCCGGCAGCCCATTGCTTTCAGTGGAACCTGCTGTATTGCTGGCTCCATTGAATTCAATGGGCAAACATTGTTCTTCTCTGCCACAGCTGTTACAGCTATGGCAGAGGAGAACGATCTTTATGCTGACAGTGGGGGGGGGGGCCCACTCTTGCCGCTATTGTGGCTTAATAGTGGGACCTGGGAACTTGAGATGCAGCCCAACATGTAGCCCCTCGCCTGCCCTATCCGTTGCTGTGTCGTTCCCATCACTTTCTTGAATTGCCCAGATTTTCACAAGTGAAAACCTTAGCGAGCATTGGCGATATACAAAAATGCTCGGGTCGCCCATTGACTTCAATGGGGTTCGTTACTCGAAACGAACCCTCGAGCATCGCGAAAAGTTCGTCCCGAGTAACGAGCACCCGAGCATTTCGGTGCTCGCTCATCTCTAGTTAAGAGGTCTTTCACATTCCTACTTATTCTTGCGATCATGAGTGGAGCATCTGATAAGTTAGTTGCTGAAGATGATTCCGTTTTTAACATGAGCCAGTCCTTCTTTACTTTGAATCTCATAAGTTCCTGATTGTAATATGTTGAAGTAGATCTGATCCTACTAGCCCCAGTTTTACCCTGACTAGAGGGTTAAATCAGAATTTTTTTTTCTCTGTGTAAGTCTTGCCTTCCGAGATCTTTGTTTAATACGTCTCTGACTATATCCCCTTTCATAATTAATTTTCCTCTCTAGTGTCATCATTTGTCAATTCTGTTTATTAAACATGATGTGTTGAGAGATTTTCTCGTAGAGATGTATTGCTCAAGTGACACTATTTTTACTTTTAATTTGATTATATGCTTTCAATCACTTCCATATTTTAACAACTGAGAACAACATGTGACATTATCACTCAAGTGATGTCTGTAATAGACTATGTTTTCAAAAACACTCTGTTTTGAACTTCCTGTGCAGTCTCTGGGGTTGAGTTAAATTGTAGATTGTCTTTCCTTAACCCTTACATAACCAGGGACCTTCATGGTCAGAGAAAAATTTTACATTTTGAAATTGTATTTTTATTTTTTTTTATTTTTCTTTCTTAGTCTATCCAAAAATGCTTTGTTCCTTTTTTTTCTGAACGCATGAGGTTTTCTTATTACCATATATACTCGAGTATAAGCCTAGTTTTTCAGCACATTTTTTATGTTAAAAAAGCCCCCTCGGCTTATACTCGAGTGAGGTAAAAAAAAAAACAACAACAAAAACCCCGCAATATTCACCTCCCAGCCGGCGTCTGTGTTCCCGGCGCAATGGTCTCCTCAGTGGTGTGGCAAGCTGCCTGAGAATTCTCCCCACTGTCATCTCCCTGCTCAGCTTTCAATTCCACTGCCGTCAGCACTGTGTAGGTAATCACTGTAATTGGATCGAGCACCAGCCAATCACAGCCGGCGATCGATCATTCACAGCCATTTAGTGGATGACATCACTGAATGGCTGTGATTGGCTGGCGCTCAATCCAATTACAGCGCTTATTTACACAGCGGGGAGACCATCGTGCCGCGGACACAGACACCAGCTGGGAGGTGAGTATTACATTTTTTTCTTTACCTAGTATATACTCGAGTATAGCTAGGCTTACACTGGAGGCAATATATTTTATTCCGTAAGCGAAGTCAGCCTCCAAACACAGGCCAATAAGCGGCACATTTAATTACAGCGTTCTGTTTCTGCACTACTGGTAATACACCATGCTGAGGGGTAGGGGTAGGCCTAGAGGACGTGGACGTGGACGCGGACGCGGGCGAGGATGCGGAGGCCCAAGTCAGGGTGTGGGCACAGGCCGAGCTCCTGATCCAGGTGTATCGCAGCCGACTGCTGCGGGATTAGGAGAGAGGCACGTTTCTGGCGTCCCCACATTCATCTCACAATTAATGGGTCCACGCGGTAGACCTTTATTAGAAAATGAGCAGTGTGAGCAGGTCCTGTCGTGGATGGCAGAAAGTGCATCCAGCAATCTATCGACCACCCAGAGTTCTGCGCCGTCCACTGCTGCAACTCTGAATCCTCTGGCTGCTGCTCCTCCTTCCTCCCAGCCTCCTCACTCCATTACAATGACACATTCTGAGGAGCAGGCAGACTCCCAGGAACTGTCCTCGGGCCCCTGCCCAGAATGGGCAGCAATGGTTCCGAATCCTCTCCCACTGGAGGAGTTTGTCGTGACCGATGCCCAACCTTTGGAAAGTTCCCGGGGTTCGGGAGATGAGGCTGGGGACTTCCGGCAACTGTCTCAAGAGCTTTCAGTGGGTGAGGAGGACGATGACGATGAGACACAGTTGTCTATCACTCAGGTAGTAGTAATTGGAGTAAGTCCGAGGGAGGAGCGCGCAGAGGATTCTGAGGAAGAGCAGCAGGAGGACGATGAGGTGACTGACCCCACCTGGTTTGCTACGCCTACTGAGGACAGGTCTTCAGAGGGGGAGGCAAGTGCAGCAGCAGGGCAGGTTGCAAGAGGCAGTGCGGTGGCCAGGGGTAGAGGCAGGGCCAGACCGAATAATCCACCAACTGTTTCCCAAAGCGCCCCCTCGCGCCATGCCACCCTGCAGAGGCCGAGGTGCTTAAAGGTCTGTCAGTTTTTCACTGAGAGTGCAGACGACCGACGAACAGTGGTGTGCAACCTTTGTTGCGCCAAGATCAGCCGGGGAGCCACCACCACCAGCATGCGCAGACATATGATGGCCAAGCACCCCACAAGGTGGGATGAAGGCCGTTCACCGCCTCTGGTTTGCACTGCTGCCTCTCCCCCTGTGCCCCAACCTGCCACAGAGATCCAACCCCCCTCTCAGGACACAGGCACTACCGTCTCCTGGCCTGCACCCACACCCTCACCTCCGCTGTCCTCGGCCCCATCCACCAATATCTCTCAGCGCACCGTCCAGCCGTCGCTAGCGCAAGTGTTGGAGCTCAAGCGCAAGTACGCCGCCACGCACCCGCACGCTCAAGCGTTAAACGTGCACATAGCCAAATTTATCAGCCTGGAGACGCTGCCGTATAGGGTTGTGGAAACGGAGGCTTTCAAAGGTATGATGGCGGCGGCGGCCTCGCGCTACTCAGTTCCCAGTCGCCACTACTTTTCCCGATGTGGCGTCCCAGCCCTGCACGACCACGTCTCCCGCAACATTGTACGCGCCCTCACCAATGCGGTTACTGCCAAGGTACACTTAACAACACACACGTGGACAAGCACAGGCGGGCAGGGCCACTATATCTCCCTGACGGCACATTGGGTGAATTTAGTGGAGGCTGGGACAGAGTCAGAGCCTGGGACCGCTCACGTCCTACCCACCCCCAGAATTGCGGGCCCCAGCTCGGTGGTGGTATCTGCGGCGGTGTATGCTTCCTCCACTAAACCACCCTCCTCCTCCTACGCAACCTCTGTCTCGCAATCAAGATGTGTTAGCAGCAGCACGTCGCCAGCAGTCGGTGTCGCGCGGCACGGCAGCACAGCGGTGGGCCAGCGTCAGCAGGCCGTGCTGAAACTACTCAGCTTGGGAGAGAAGAGGCACACGGCCCACAAATTGCTGCAGGGTCTGACAGAGCAGACCGACCGCTGGCTTGCGCCGTTGAGCCTCCAACCGGGCATGGTCGTGTGTGACAACGGCCGTAACCTGGTGGCGGCTCTGCAGCCTCACGCACATGCCATGCCTGGCCCACATCTTTAATTTGGTGGTTCAGCGCTTTCTCAAAATCTACCCACGCTTGTCAGACCTGCTCGGAAAGGTGCACCGGCTCTGCGCACATTTCCGCAAGTCCCACACGGACGCTGCCACCCTGCGCACCCTGCAACATCGGTTTAATCTGCCAGTGCACCGACTGCTGTGCGACGTGCCCACACGGTGGAACTCTACGCTCCACATGTTGGCCAGGCTCTATGAGCAGCGTAGAGCTATAGTGGAATACCAACTCCAACATGGGCGGCGCAGTGGGAGTCAGCCTCCTCAATTCTTTACAGAAGAGTGGGCCTGGTTGGCAGATATCTGCCAGGTCCTTGGAAACTTTGAGGAGTCTACCCAGATGGTGAGCGGCGATGCTGCAATCATTAGCGTCACCATTCCTCTGCTATGCCTCTTGAGAAGTTCCCTGCAAAGCATAAAGGCAGACGCTTTGCGCTTGGAAACGGAGGCGGGGGAAGACAGTATGTCGCTGGATAGTCAGAGCACCCTCCTGTCTATATCTCAGTGCGTTGAGGAGGAGGAGGAGCATGAGGAGGAGGGGGAAGAGACAGCTTGGCCCACTGCTGAGGGTACCCATGCTGCTTGCCTGTCATCCTTTCAGCGTGTATGGCCTGAGGAGGAGGAGGATCCTGAAAGTAATCTTCCTAGTGAGGACAGCCATGTGTTGCGTACAGGTACCCTGGCACACATGGCTGACTTCATGTTAGGATGCCTTTCTCGTGACCCTCGCGTTACACGCATTCTGGCCACTACGGATTACTGGGTGTACACACTGCTCGACCCACGGTATAAGGAGAACCTTTCCACTCTCATACCCGAAGAGGAAAGGGGTTCGAGAGTGATGCTATACCACAGGACCCTGGCGGAAAAACTGATAGCAAAATTCCCATCCGACAGCGCTAGTGGCCGAAGGCGCAGTTCCGAGGGCCAGGTAGCAGGGGAGGCGCAGAGATCAGGCAGCATGTACAGCACAGGCAGGGGAACACTCTCTAAGGCCTTTGACAGCTTTCTGGCTCCCCAGCAAGACTGTGTCACCGCTCCCCAGTCAAGGCTGAGTCGGCGGGAGCACTGTAAAAGGATGGTGAGGGAGTACGTAGCCGATCGCACGACCGTCCTCCGTGACGCCTCTGCCCCCTACAACTACTGGGTGTCGAAGCTGGACATGTGGCCTGAACTCGCGCTGTATGCCCTGGAGGTGCTTGCTTGTCCTGCGGCTAGCGTCTTGGCAGAGAGGGTGTTTAGTGCGGCTTTTAGCTTCATCAATCTGTGTATTCTATTCATCCTCCTCCTCCTGCTCCTCCTCCTGAAACCTCACGTAATCACGCTGAACGGGCAATTTTTCTTAGGCCCACAAGGCTCAGTCATATAATTTTTGTAAACAATTTTTATACGTTTCAATGCTCATTAAAGCGTTGAAACTTGCACCTAAACCAATTTTTATTTTAACTGGGCTGCCTCCAGGCCTAGTTACAAATTAAGCCACATTAACCAAAGAGATTAATGGGTTTCACCTGCCCTCTTGGTTGGGCATGGGCAATTTTTCTGAGGTACATTAGTACTGTTGGTACACCAATTTTTTGGGGCCCTCGGCTACAGTGTAATTCAATTAATTTTTTGCCCACCTGCATCAAAGCTGATGTTACATCAGCTGTGCTGGGCACTGCAATGGGATATATTTATGTACCGCCGGTGGCTTCCTGGGACCCACCCATGCTGTCGGTCCACTTGGACTTCCCATTAGGGAGATGTACGTGCCTGTGTCTATGTATTAAAAAACTCGAGCCTGACTGGGGCATGCAGTTTGGGCCGAAGCCCACCTGTATTTAATCAGACGTTAGCTCTGCTGTCCAGGGCACTGCAATGGGATATATTTTTGTACCGCCAGTGGGTTCCAGGGAGCCACCCATGCTGTCGGTCCACACGGACCTCACATTAGGGAGTTGTACCTGCCTGTGTCTATGTATTAAAAACCCCGGTCTGACTGGTTCATGCAGTGTGGGCCGAAGCCCACCTGTATTTTATCTGACGTTACCTCAGCTGTGATGGGCAATGCAATGGGATATATTTATGTACCGCCGGTGGCTTCCTGGCACCCACCCATGCTGTCGGTCCACACGGAGTTGTAACTGCATGTGTCCACTTCTAAAGAACCCTAGTCTGACTGGGGCATGCAGTGTGGGCCGAAGCCCACCTGCATTAAACATGACATTACCTCAGCTGTGATGGGCAATGCAATGGGATATATTTATGTACCGACGGTGGGTTCCAGGGAGCCACCCATGCTGTGGGTGCACACGGAATTCCCATTGCGGAGTTGGACCTGCCTGTGACTATTTATAAAAAAACGCGGTCTGACTGGGGCATGCAGACACCTTGACAGAATGAATAGTGTGTGGCACATAGGTTCCCCATTGCTATGCCCACGTGTGCAGCTCCTGATGGAGGTGGCACAGGATTGGATTTCTCATTGCTTCAGTACAGCATTGTGGGCTATCGCCCCGCCCCTTTTTAAGAGGGTCGCTGCCTAGCCGTGCCAACCCTCTGCAGTGTGTGCCTGCGGTTCCTCCTCATGGCAGACACACTTATAAGTAGACATGAGGGTGGTGTGGCATGAGGGCAGCTGAAGGCTGCGCAGGGACACTTTGGTGTGTGCTGTGGACACTGGGTCGTGCGGGGGGGGGGTTGGGCAGCATGAACCCAGGAGAAGTGACAGCGGAGTGTCATGCAGGCAGTGATTGTGCTTTGTTGGAGGTAGTGTGGTGCTTAGCTAAGGTATGCATTGCTAATGAGGGCTTTTCAGAAGTAAAAATTGTTGGGAGGGGGGGAGCACTCTTGCCGCTATTGTGGCTTAATAGTGGGACCTGGGAACTTGAGATGCAGCCCAACATGTAGCCCCTCGCCTGCTCTATCCGTTTCTGTGTCGCTCCCATCACTTTCTTGAATTGCCCAGATTTTCACACATGAAAACCTTAGCGAGCATCGGCGATATACAAAAATGCTCAGGTCGCCCATTGACTTCAATGGGGTTCGTTATTCGAAACGAACCCTCGAGCATCGCGAAATTTTCGTCCCGAGTAACGAGCACCCGAGCATTTTGGTGCTCGCTCATCTCTAATTATTATCGAAGCTATGTAAAATTGTTGTACATAGGACCAGAGAGGTGCACACGTTTTAGGGGGAGGGTAGCTTTTTATTTATTCTTTTCACCTTTTTATTTATCTTTTTTTCACATTTTATTTTTTTGCTTTTTTACTGGTATCATTGTATTTTTTTGTTTACTTTCTTGTTTATTGCAGGGGCACGGAAGCACATTATGGCTGGGTTCACACAGTGTGGATTTGTTGCAGAAATTCCGTGCAAAATTTTACTGCGGCAAGTCCGCTTGCAGCTGCTAATGCCGGTGTTGGCTAGCCATGTGGATGAGATTTGTTAAAAATCTCATCCACACAGGCTGGACAATCTGTTGCGGCAAAGCAAAAGCCGGATTCCCTTGCCTCAGCATGTCTATTTTAAATTTTTTTGTACGCTGCGGCCATGCTGCTCTCTATGTGAGCGCCGTCCGCAACAGAAAAGCATGTGGCCAAGCCGCTCTAAAACTCGCGGCTAAGTGCTGCGGGTTTTAAAGCAGCACTTTTGTGGCGGAAATTTCACGTTTTTTCGTTTTGACAAAAACGCAAGATTTCCGCTGGGATTTGGCCCTGCGGCACGTCACGCGCTCTATTGCGTATGCACGCCGAAGCGTCATGCGGGATGTAGGACGCCAGATCTGGAGGTAAGTATTGGGGTCTCTGGGGGGGGCCGAGACGGGCTCCGCCACGGAATTCCGCGGCGGAGCCCGTCACGGCCGTGTGAAGCCGGCCTAAGATTGGAACCTGCAGAGAAAAACTACAACACAAAGATTTCTACCTTTTCTGAGTTTTGTTCCTACCTATTTTAAAACATGTGTTTAAAAACTACTTTCATCTATTTTGCGAGTTTAAAATACAGAAGCTTTTGTATGCAGTACGTATTGCAGCAGCACATCATGACTGTTGCATCTGTAATGCATCCATTTTCAAAGCAGTCACCGAGGCAGTAATTCTCCAAATATAATTCAGAGCAGTCACCGAAGAAGAAGAATATTAAAACCAACTAACTTTATTAGAAATAATTAAAATTAAAATGGACAGAACAACACATATCGCACGAATAGGAACCCTCAGAAATTTGGTATTCCTTGGTTCCGAAAAGAAAGCCTGTATGCATGAACACTATAGTATCACAGATGCTGGATACTAAGATCACTAATGAGGCCTATAAATAACAAGTTTAGACAAAGGCCACTAATGAGGCCTATAAATAACAAGTTAGACAATGGCTTTAACCCGTGATCAATTATTACTCTATGTTCGGGAAGGAAAAAGTCCTTTTTAGTTACAATCTCATATGTGGTCCACTTAGTCAAAGGAACCCTTAGATTGTAGACGATTTCAGTTAGTCAGAAAGATAATGTGTCTCATATACCTAGCTGTCCAGACATACACCCTTTATCAAAAAAGTCCCCAGTACGAGATATTAAATATAAGGGGATAGGAAAGACGGGTGGTCAGTGTCTAGTCCCTTTTCTTTCTAGGACAAAACCCCATATGCTGAGAGATGATGCATGGGATAGGACCTGACCCAAATTTTTGTCACCAAAATAAATGTGGAGGGAAACACTTTGTGTAATTTATAATAATCACATCATATGTCGGGAAATAATGTGATTATAACATTTTGTTGTTCAGACCATAAAGGGTTAATTTTCCCATGTGGTTCGGACGGGATTGATTACTAATGAGTTTTATTAGGAACACTCAGAAGATAAGAAGATTTTCAATTTCCCAACTTTTAGAGAATGGCAAAAGCAATTCAGTGCTGAAGGGGTTAAATGTGTGCACATTGACTAGCGTCTGAAACACACATATGATCTCATTTAGGCTCCGTGTCACCTTAGCTCCGCCCCGTCTCACCCCCATCCCACCCCCTTCCATTGCAAACAGCGGCGAAGAGAAGGGGGAGGAAATGAGCAATCACGCTACTGAACTCCCTCCCACCTCCCTTCTCCAGCAGCTAGCATAGGCTCCCATAGGAATCTATGCAGCTGCCGATGTGAAATTGCCTGGTCGGGTGCTTTTACGCCACAGAAATACATCCATGTGCACTGATGCATTGTAAGCTAATGCATCAGAGGGGCAGCGTACATCAACTGGGCATGAAAACCCAGCCGATATACGCCCATGTGAATAAGCCTTTAGAACGCTATATGAAATGTAAAGAAATGTAAAAAAAAAAAAAAAAAGAATGCAATGATTTGGTAATCTCATTTAACCAAATTTTATTCACAATTGAACAAGCTAGAAGTTGAAAGGGAGACACTTTTCTATGTCATTTTTTAAAAATTAGAAATTAACGGCAGCAACACATCTCAAAAAAGTTTTTGGACGGTGTGTCTACCATTGTGCAGCATCTCTTCTTTTTTTTTACAACAGTCTGTAAACATCTGGGAAGTGATGAGACTAATTGCTGGAGTTTTGGGAGAGGAATGTTGTCCATTCTCTCCTGATGTAGGATTCTAGCTGCTCAACAGTCCTGGGTCATCTTTGCCGGATGAAAGTCTGGACTGCAGGCGGGTCAGGTCCACACTTGGGCTCTTCTTCAGTGAAGCCATGCGGTTGTGATGGAAGCAGTATGGGGTTTAGCATTGTCTTGGTGATATATGTAAGGCCTTCCCTGAAAGACGTTGTCTGGATGGGGAAATATGTTGTTCTAAAACCTCCATATACTGCTCAGCATTGATCGTGCCCATCAAGATGTGTAAGCTGCCCTCGCCATAGGCACTAATGCAGCCCCACACCATCAGAGATGCAGACTGCTGAACTGTGTGCTGATAACAAGCTGGATGGTCCCTCTCTTCTTGAGCCCCAGGACATGGCATTCGTGGTTTCCAAACAGAATGTCAACTTTTTATTCATCTAGACCACAAAACAGTTTTCCATTTTGCCCCAGTCCATTTTAAATGAGCTTCGGCTCAGAGAAGATGCTCTCATTTCTGGTTTGTGTTGGTATGTAGCTACTTCTTTGCATGATACAGCCTTTACTTGCATGTCTGGATTGCACAGCAAACTGTGTTCACAGACAATGATGTCTGGAAGTTTTCCTGAACCCATGCAGCGATTTGTATTACAGAGTCATGCCTGTTTTTAATGCAGTGACGCCTGAGGGCCCGTCCATTTGAGCATTCGTCAGCATTGTCCATTGTGCACCTGAATTCCTCCAGATTCTCTGAATATCTCATAATCTACGGTACATAATATTATCAAAGGATTCAAAGTCTTTGCAATTTTACATTGTGAAACATTTTTCTGAAATTGTTCCACAATTCTTAGATACAGTCTTTCACAGATCAGTGAACCTCTGACCATCTTTGCTTCTGAGAGACTCTGCCTCTTTAATATGCTCTTTTCATAAAGAGCCATTTGATATAGTAGAAAATTAGCACTCTGTTTTTTATTAGTACCACATACTTTTCCAGTCTTTTGTTAACCCAACTTTTTGAGATATGTTGATGCCATCACTTTCTAAATGAGTTACTTTTCTAAAAAGATATGGAAAAATGTCTCACTTTCACCTTCTGCTTTGTATCTCACTTTCTGACTTCTGATACGGTTATATGATGATTCAAAATTATTATATTCTTTTCTCTGTAACATTTATTTTCATTTTACGCAGCATCCCAACTTTTTTGGAATTGGGTTGGTATACGCCTGATGTTTGATTAATTGTTTTTAGGAGTCATAATAAAGATTATGTGTTAATAAGGGTTTTTCAGCGGAGCTGCTGCAATAAATGACTAATGACATACTGGCACAGATCACATACAGATGCATTCATTATTTGAATAGTCTACTAGACTTCAGTGGGATTTTGCCATCTGAAAAACAGATTAAAGTAGTGCATACTGTGTTTTTAATATATGCACATATTACATACACTCTTGTAAATTGCCCCATAGATTAAGGCCAGTTTCACACAATCGTATCAGGGACATATTTATGACTCCGTAATACAGATGATTGTCTAAGCCTGATCGCAAATCTACTGACCCAATCTTAGAGAATCATAGTTCTGAGTTCAGGACTGTAGACTCGCAGTTTCTAGAACACCCTTCTGTATTAGGGACACATAAATATGCCGCTAATACTCTTGTTTGGACTAAAACTCTTGTGAAACGAGAGTAGAAAACAATTTCACATTCCATTTACGGTAATGCTAGGTAATTGTGGTTACATGCAATAATGTTACCTTAAATATTATTGCTATCCTCCATACTCTGCAACTCAAACCCCCAAATAAACAGACTTTCCCCATCTCAGAAATCTTAAAAAGTAACCTGAAATTCAACGTCTTCAGAAAAGCCTATAACTTACAACTACACTACCATATGAGCACCTTTCTACCCCCACCCGATGTCTTCTTCCACCGTCCTTTGCAGATTGTAAGCCATCATGGGCAGATGGGCATGGTCCACTCCCTCTGTGCCAGGCTGTTCATCATTTAGTCATGTTTATTATACCATTTTTTGTTGTGCATTGAAACTCTTTTCATAGAGTATTTAAATAAGAACAATAATAATGTATCCAAAATATTTGCTGTGGCTTTTAACAATCTTTCTATTTGTTTTTTAATCCTTTGTCAATTTTCTGTGTTTACTTTACTTATAAATTGTAATGGCTGGAGAGGGATTATTTTTATCCCTTGCTACTAGCAAGGATCTCAAACCGGCTGATGTGCAGGTGGTACTCCTAGAAGAGTAGTGCTGGGAAAACTCAGGAGCATAACTGGATTCAGGGATTGTAAAAACAAACCACCATGCCGTAGCAAAACAAATCATGAATGTATATAAAAAAAACTACAATTTGTTATCTATTAAGGGCTTATTCATGCAACTATGTTTTAATTGCGAATTACGGACACGATGCACGGCCAAGTGTTATCTGGTGAATGAAGCCAGTGAAAGTACATGGATTTTCATTGATCCACTCACATTAGCGTGTCAATACTGTGTGTAGATACGCATTTGAAAAGATCGCAGCATGCTCCATTTCATCGTGTGGCGCACTACGTGAGCCCCATTCTTTTCAATGGGCAGCGTATGCAATACTGTCCATACGCAATATATTGCAT
The DNA here is from genome assembly GCF_035609145.1 of Eleutherodactylus coqui. Classification (NCBI taxonomy): domain Eukaryota; kingdom Metazoa; phylum Chordata; class Amphibia; order Anura; family Eleutherodactylidae; genus Eleutherodactylus; species Eleutherodactylus coqui. Next base: position 119,093,142 of record NC_089843.1, on the reverse strand, counting down.
ATGGACGGCGATACATTTGCAACCCAACTATAAGAAAGAGCAGGGATTTTTTTTTAAAAAAAGGAGAAACAAGTCACACCGCATGCATGAGATACATTGTCATGCGCAGTGGACTTGCTGCCATAGGTGGCGGTAGCGGGCTGTTAGCTGGCTCATCAGCCGCCACACAGACCGGTAAAATGCTGTATGACCTATGCAGTGTTTTAAGCATACAGTTGTGTGAATGAGTCTTGAGGGCTTTAACAGACGAGCACATGTGCAAATACGCCAGCCGCTACAGAACGTATTAGCACGTATTAGCGTGTGGGTGAAAAAAAAAGATAAGTCCTACCCTATAGTATGCATAGTATTAATGGGCAAGAATCACGCTAGTCAAAACGAAACCATTGAAATCAACGGTTTTGTTTTGTCCCATTTTGCGGGTATAATATTCATGCCTGCAAAACCTGACAAAATCAGGGTCATCTGTTGAAGCCCTAAGTGAGATCTTTCCACTGCACAGGTAGGTGGCACAGCAGCAGTTGCGCCATGGCCTCAGGGTTCGTGCTGCATCTGCTGGCACATGCATGTTTCACTCAGCCTGGGCAATAGAGCTAAAGAGATGATTGACAGCTGTGTCAGTCAACCAGATTCTTTCTAGTCTTCTTTTTAAACTTTAATGTATACATCTTGCTAGTCCTACTAATTGTCTACTGGCCATACACTGTGCCATAGAATCCTGTGTTGCGTCTTTGTGTGTTAGTTAGGAATCTAGTTTCTGCCTACCTTATTAGGTTTGGAGATTTAGTATAAGTGCTGTACTCGCTAGTTTAGTTTGGATTGATTCTGGTCTCTTTCCCGTAATGGGGTCGTCCTTCTCAGGACAAGTGCTCCGCTTGAGGGACTATTCGGTTTGGACGATTCTGGCCTTCTGGTCTTTGTAGTCCTCCATGCCTAATAATATTTGGTTATACTACCATTAGTTACCTTCAGTTCCGTAAACTGGTTGTTCCAGATGTGAAATTATAACTAGCCTAATTAAAAAACACTTTTTAATGATGGATCTGATTCAAGCATTAGCCAAACAGTTACAGACACTGTCTATTGAGGTAGCAGATATTAAACAGTAGGCTCAGTCTCAAAAAGCCTTGTTATCTGCATCGTCTGGGTTGACCACTTCTGTAGTTAGAACTTAAACTCAATCTCCCAGATAATTTTTCTGGGAAGTTGTCAGGACTTTGTAACCTTCTGGAAGTCCTGAAAGCTTTTTTTTAAGCTAAGACCACAATCATCTGGTAATGAGACCCAGAGGATTGGGAACAGTTATCTCTCGTTGTCAGGGAAATTCTCAGGCTTGGGCTTTCTTTCTTTCGCCTACTTCAACAGCTTTAACCTCAGTTGGTATTTTTTTGCTTCTCTGGGTCTATTATATGACAAGCTTGATCGGTTAGCCTTAGCCGAGAGCAAGATCTGCAGGGGGAGGGTCCTGTCGAGAGTTTTAGCAGTGGTTGTCCAGGGTACTTTGGCAGGTGTTTTTATGTATGTGACTAGCATATTTTACCCAGCCCTTGATCCTACTGAAATAGTAACCAAAGAGTTAAAAATAAGTTTTAGGCTTTGCAGTATAACTTAGCTGCGTTAGCTGGCACAATGTGCTTAGTTGAAGTAGAATATGACTTTGAGTCAGAGTCAGTTTATTATCAGTATCACAACTCAAAAATAGCAGGCTTAAAGGGGTTGTCCCGCGCCGAAACGTTTTTTTTTTTTTTCAAACCCCCCCCCCCCCCTGTTCGGCGCGAGACAACCCCGATGCAGGGGTTAAAAAAGAACACCGCACAGCGCTTACCTGAATCCCCGCGCTCCGGTGACTTCTTACTTACCTGCTGAAGATGGCCGCCGGGATCTTCTCCCTCGGTGGACCGCAGGGCTTCTGTGCGGTCCATTGCTGATTCCAGCCTCCTGATTGGCTGGAATCGGCACATGACGGGGCGGAGCTACACGGAGCTGGCATCCTGCACGAGCGGCCCCATTGAGAAAAGAAGAAGACCCGGACTGCGCAAGCGCGTCTAATTTGGCCATTAGACGCCGAAAATTAGGCGGGCTCCATGGAAACGAGGACGCTAGCAACGGAGCAGGTAAGTGAAAAACTTCTTATAACTTCTGTATGGCTCATAATTAATGCACAATGTACATTACAAAGTGCATTAATATGGCCATACAGAAGTGTATAGACCCACTTGCTGCCGCGGGACCACCCCTTTAAGACCCATTTGGGTAAAACTTTAAGGCTGGGTTCACACTGGGCGGATTTGTTGCGGTTTTGCTGCGTTTTTTTCATTGCAGTTTTGCCACAGAAGAACTGATTCTGCGGCAAAACCGCTTCAAAGGTTATTTTTGTCTTGCGTATTTTCCGCGCGGAAAATCCACAAACGTTTTTTTACGCAGCGCTTTTTTACTTTTGCAGCGTAGTTTGGTGTGGATTTTGCTGCATCCATAGAGGTCTATGGACAAAAAAGCGCTGCGGAAAAGTCAAAAGAATTGACATGCTGCGTCTTGAAAAACCGCACCGCAGCTGCATTTCCCCACTGCGGCAGTGCGGAAAAAATCTGTCCTGTGAGAACAGCTTTTTGCCCAAACACATTTGCACTGCATTGCACTGCAAACGCAGCGGTTTTGCTGCAGTGCGGATATGCAACGGCAAACCGCGGCAGAACCGCAGCAAATCCGCCCTGTGTGAACCCAGGCTAACAAGTATGATACCATATGCCAGAGACAATAAACCCTAAAGGGGAACTATAAAATATAACTTATTTTATCCAAAATACAAATCACTTTGTAAATCAACCCCTGTTGATAGTATGGACAGGGTGCGACAAACACTTGCCTGCATGTGTCTACAGATCAATAAGGACCAGTATAAGGAGCCAAAACTGCCCCACCAGAAAGTACAAGGCTGCATATAGTCAGTCAGGCCCATTGGTGAAAACTCTATGGTCAGTTGTGGACCAAGCAGGAGGCCAGCACTAATTTGTCAGCTTATACTGACCCAGGTCACCAATAAGTCCCCATTGTAGCCAGGTGTCTACAATGTCCGTCGCTCAGCGGGTGGGAGGTATGGATTCCCCCTCACATAGTGATTGAGCAGCTGAAGGAGACGCTGTACTAGGCTGAACTTCAGTGATGGGTAGGAGTTTAAATGATAAAGAACCCCCCCCCCCCCCCCCCAACACATTTTGCCAGACAGACTCAGGGGTAACAATGGGGTTATAGATGAAACCACCACAAACTGACAGCTCTTATTACACAAAGGGGAGGTACCTGCATGATCCTTATAACCAATCCTGACAGATCTCCACTATGATGGAAAGGAGTAAATGCCAATACTCTCAGAGAAGACAACCATGTCATCACAAATCTCACCACCCAATAGTTTATCATAAACTTGAAAAGAGATGCTTGAGCAGCACAGTGACTCAACAGCCAGCACTATCACACCACAACGTGAGGTTCCTGGTTCTAATCTCACATGCATGGTCTCTCTGCATGGGGAACAGAAGGAGGTGAGACATCAATTCACACACAATTTATTTCTTATGTTATGCAGTAGATAATTTTAATTTTAATTAATCAGAAAACGATCATATATAATCAAAGGAAAGTTAAGTCATGCTGTCAGTGGAAAAAAGAAACTTATGAGGTATAAGCAAAATTAAATGCAATATATAATAGTGACCTATCCCTTTTACAGAAATGCAACTTATTATAGGTATCTAATTAAAATAGGCCTACAGGCTTTTTCTTGCACCACACTTTGCCCCCTTTGCATGACCTTTGGTGGATGATTTTGGTGTCATTAGATTTGTGACATTCTCACCACCGCCGTAAAATCATAGAACTTGAGTTTGATACATTGAGTGACTGTCAGGCCAGGTCAAAGTTCCTATATTCAGTCTAGCAGCGCTGTTATGCTTCAGCCAACAGCACCACTAGGGAGAGTCAGGGCTCCTCCACACTGGTGAGGGCGATATCAGGGCTGCAATGCAAGATCACGTATCTAGATAGAACATGCTGTGATCTCTTTCTCGTATAGCAACGCATTGTGATGCTATGCAGGAAAAAAATTGCTCATGTATATGATCCCATTCAAAAGAATAGGGTTCATATTTGGTGAGATGTGTGTGTCTCACAACTTACAATACTCGTGCGATTTTCTCGGCTGTGAGAAGCCAGCCTTACATTGCCACACGGTGAACTTTTTATTGGATGCCTCTAAATATTATGTCACTATCTGCTATTCTATGCAGTAAGAAAATGGTAACCCTGACAAATGCTACTTGAACAGAGGCGAAACTGGCCCCTGTCGAGTGAATATGGGGGGTCTATGGATCCGTATACTGCATGTCCGAGAGCATTCCTGGTGCATACAGTAAACATACAATGCAAAAAGGGCCTCAAGTGTTATATCTGCAGGATGCCAATAAATTTCATAGTGATTCCAGGAAGAAGCCAACACAATTTTCATTACATCATGGCTCATTCACTCCAGGCATCCTGCGAATTATTATTTGCACAAGGAAAGACTAGAAGCAATGGGGTGAAACTGAAAGGGAGGAGACACAGATTAGATACTAGAAAAAACTTTTTGGCAGTGAGGGAGATGAATGAGTGGAACAGGTTGCCATGGGAGGTGGTGAGTTCTCCTTTAATGGACATCTTCAAACAGAGCCTGGACAGACATCTCTCTGTGATGATTTAGTAAATCCTGCACTGAGCAGGGGGTTGGACCGATGATTCTGGAGGTCCCTTCCAACTCTACCATTCTAGGATTAAATTGATGAAGCCATCATATGACACCCATTGACTACAATGAGAAACTACCGCATATCTGTATTCCTGTATTGGCTTTGCTTAGATTCATACATAGAAATAAAGGGCACAACAAGGTCCATCAGATATATTGCTTCTCTGTAAGACAATGCCCTACAAAGTCGCCATACAGAGCATTTGGAGGCCAGTCTATAATTTGTGATAAACCTCTCCTGGTTTATAGTGGTAATGTTGATGCCTCTAATAATAATAATAAAATTACCCTAAATAAATGGTAGGTGTTTTAATAAAATGTTAAATGAAAATAATATACAGTAGTATTTAAAAGTGTCAACATTGAAGCATACATGCTGATTATTGCCCTTGTGTGTTAGATGTATTTCACTTTTGTAATTCGGCGTATAACAGTAGGCTATTCTGGTTGAGTAACTACATCAGCAGGTTGCTGGCAAATCTGTTTGCATTACACAACCCATAATTTTGTACATTATTCCCCGTGCCCTGTGCAAGATAATATTAATGGCTATTATTACAGTATGCTTGTGTGGGAAATCCTGAATGAAATGTAGTATATAACTTGTCACACTTTCATTCTTCTTGGCTCATGTTGGCTGTAGAAGCTTAGAGATAGAAAGAGGAAGAATATGAGAGAGAGGGAGAACAGGCAAATACAAGATTATAATGTCCGGTGATTACAGCAGCCTCAGTACTGATTCAAGCAGGCAGTCCCTGTTGTGCAAGAGAAAATAGAAGTGTACTGGGTAAGGGCATGGTCACATGTTGGAATTGCATATCAACACACATTTTACTACAACTTTTCTGACATAGATGTGCTACATGTGTTCAGCATATCAGTATGAGGTTTAGCCCCTCAATGATTCAATGGGCCAAACCTTGGCTTTTCTATTTGGAGTATGTACTGCGCTATTTCTGGAGCAGATTTTCTTCTGCGACAGTGTCGAAAATCAACCCAGAAAATTTCCATCATCTGTGAACAGGATCACAGAAATCCCATTGACATGCATAGGATGTGGATGCAGAATCCGTGCTGAAATGTATATAGATTCTGACGTTTGTTAACAGAGCCTAAGGGACCCTTCACATGGGACTGAGTTATCTGCAGGTGCAGGTTTTATTGCGTTTTTATGGACAGTTTCAGGCGCCTGTATGGAACTTATTTGCGCCTGAATGAGGTTTGGAGAAGGCGAGAAACAGGCTGATAGATCCGTGCCAGCAGATAGTTCGGTTATTTTTGTGATTGAAATGCCAGTTCACACGTTTGAAATAGAATGACAATTAAATGCCAAATTAGGGGCAGCTGTCTTCTTTTTCCTCAGTTGTATGCAGGGTAACTCCCTCTCCCTCCCTTTTTCTAAGCTGCCATAAACTTCTATGATATTTTTCTGCATAACACGGACAAAGATAGAGCCAGTCCTATCTTTTCTTCTATGAAGATTTTGCATGGCAAAAACACGTTTGTCTAATTGAATCTATTGAAATCAAAGGCTTTGCTTTGTCATGTTATACGGGCGGGATTTTCACGTACAGAAATGCCTCTGCAAATACGTTCATCTGAAACCACCTTAACTGTGGAATGCGTTCTGCAGAATGTCTTGTGGAATTTCTTGCAAATTGCTATGCAGACTGTAATTGTGGAATTACATCTTCTGTATGTTAGAAATCCTCAACAACCAGTATCAGGCAGCTGCTGCCAAGACAAATAGGATCATGGGGTGCATCAAAAGAGGTCTAGGGGCACATGACGAGAACATTGTTCTTCCTCTTTACAAGTCACTGGTCAGACCACACATGGAATATGGTACACAGTTTTGGGCAATGGTTCTCAAGAAGGATATATCAAAGCTTTAGCGGGTACAAAGGCGGGCAACTAAAGTAATAAATGGAATGGGTGGACTACAATACCCAGGAAGCTTATCAAAATAGGGATTATTTAGTTTAGAAAAAATCAGGGGACAACATAAGGATCTCTCCCATGATCTGTTTATACCCGTGACTGTAACTATAACAAAAGGGCATCCTCTACGTATAGAGGAAAGAAGGTTTCTACACCAACATAAAAGGGGGTTCTTTACTGTAAAAGCAGTGACACTGTGCAACTCTCTGCCTGAGGACGTAGTGATAGCAAATTCAATAAAAGAGTACAAGAGGGGCCTCAATGCCTTTCTTGAGCGATTAAATACTGTATGTTATAATCATTAATAACTTCAAAAGGGTTGTTGAACCAGAGATTATTCTGATTGCCAGATTGGAGTCAGGAAGGAATTTTTTTCCCCTTAAGTGGGGAGGATTGGCTTCTGCCTCATTAGCTTTTCTTTCCTTCCTTTGGATCAACGTTGAGGATTAGTAAGCTGAACTGGATGGACATGTCTTTTTTCGGCCTTATATACTATGAATTTCTCAAAACATCCTTAATTCCGTAGCGAGAAGCTTTTCCACTGCAAAATTTAATCTTGTTGTTTTGAAGTAAAAACTCATGGATTTTAACAGGTGCGGAATTCAAGTCCCATAGGGATAAAATTATGATGCAGAAATGTCTGTGTAGACCAATTCGGTCCCGTGTGAAAGGTCCCTACCAGTGGAGTGGGGTGAAGAGAATATGTAAGTGTAACGTAAACTAGCAAGCTTGTATAAACCAATGACCATAAGGGTTGCTTTCACACGGGCAACATTTTACACATTACGCACCACAAGCGGCAGTTAATTCTGCACCAAAATCCACAAGGCTCCATGTGCATTTTGATGCGGGATGAAAATAGCTTAGTTTTGTCAGCAATTCCACATTAAAATGCGCAATGAGACTTGCTTATTTTGTTGCGGAAATCGCAGTGGCGGATTAAGGTGCAGCTTTGCAGTGTAGGGTGTAAAAAATTTTCACCTGTGAGAAAGGCAGCTCCTTTTTTCCCCGCCTGCTGAAAGTGACAGGACCCAAGCGGCTAGATGCACCTGAGCCCCAGCAGTGGCAAAGAGGCAAGTATAGATTTTTTTTCTTATTTTCACTCGAGTATAAGGGTGGCTTCACACAAGCGTGTTTTTTGTGCATACATAAGTGCGCACCCATGTACGTGCAAAAACATGCGTGAATGCAGGTCCATGCATTGCCTTCAATGCTGCTGGCGGCTCCATTGAAGGCAATGGTCTGCCGGCATCCCTGAATTGTTTTTCAGGGAAGGGCTTTACATATAAGCCCTTTTTTAAAAAAACAGAATTTTAGTGTAAAAAAATATATATATAATAATGCACGCATTGTCTTCAATGGAGCCGCAGCTGCTGTCGGCGGCTCCATTGAAGACAATGGTCTGCTGGCACCCCGGAATTGTTTTTCAGGGAAGAGCTTTACATATAAGCTCTTCTCTGAAAAATCAGAATTTTAGTGTAAAAAAAAAATACCTGTCCACCGCTGCCGTGTCCCTGCGGGGATAAAGAACACATCTACCACATGCGGCAGATGTTTCCTTCATCCCTGTGAGGAAAAAGAATTCCTTGCTGCACTTTCCACATTTGTGACAGATGCAGCAAAGGAATTCTTCATCCCTGCAGGAAATAAAGAATTCCCTACAGCAGCTGTCACAGATGACAGCTGCGGTAGCAGATTAAGATGCCGACACCCAGTAATTGCTTTTCGAGGAAGGGCTTTAAATATAAGCCCTTCCCTGAATAACAAGAAAAAATGCTGATAAAAATTAAAGAAATCTATACTCACCTTCCTTCAGCTGCTGGGGCTCAGCCGCGTCCAGCCGGCTCTTCTCCTGCACTGCTGTGAGGAGGATTCAGCATGCGAGGATTTAAAATCCCCGCCTGCTGAATGGGCTGCCTCTGATTGGCTGAGTACTGTGACCAATCAGAGGCAGCTCTCAGCTATTGAATGACAGCTGAGAGCTGCTTCTGATTGGTCCCTGCGCTCAGCCAACCAGAGGCAGCACTCACCCATTCATGAATTCATGAATGGGTGAGTGCGTGCTGCCTCTGGTTAGCTGAGTGCTGGGACCACACAGTGGCAGCTCTCAGCTGTCATTCAATAGCTGAGAGCTGTCATTCAATAGCAGAGAGCTGCCTCTGATTGGTCACAGTGCTCAGCCAATCAGAGGCAGCCCATTCAGCTGGCAGGGATTTTAAATCCCTGTTTGCTGAATACTCCTCACACAAGGGGAGGAGAAGAGTCGGCTCCATTGAAGACAATGCTTGCATTCCCTATTGTGCACGCGGGTCCTATCTTTACAGGCATGCACCTGTAAAACACGGACATGTGAACACAACATAGGGAATGCATTGCTTGTAATAGACGCATGTTTTGTGCGAGCGTATGCACGCACAAAAACACGCTTGTCTGAAGCCACCCTAAGCAGAGGGGGGCCTTTTCAGCATAAAAACTGTGCTGAAAAAGTCGGCTTATACTCAAGTATATATGATATGTAGAATTCTGTGAAATTTTTCAGTTCTCTACTGCTTTCCTCAATCACCTTTACCACTTCTCAATCTATTTTACAATCTATTAGAACTTTCGCTTCACTATTTGAATAATGAAAAAAGTTTGGTATGGTGTTAGTCAGTAGAACAAAATGTGATTGCTCCCAGCAAAAGAAACCAAGTAATTTTGTAGATACCTTTTAATGGCTAACAAAAATACATGATGTTTATTTGAGCTTTTGAACCAACACAAGGTTCTTCTTCAGGCTAAAATAAAATAGATTCGAAGAGGCATGCATATATATACACAGATCCATATGACAAGGCACAGACATGGATGTGAATAATTAGCATTTAAAAGTGTTGGGTGAGTCCCAGGGGACTATAAAACCTTTTCTCGCTTATCATGCTTATCACTATTTAAAGATGTTTGTATTTCTGTTGTAGTATTCTTTTAAGTGCAAATTATTCACATCCATGTCTGTGCCTTGTCATAAGTATGTGTGTATTGATATGCATGCCTCTTCGGATCTATTTCATTTAAGCCTGAAGAAGAACCCTGCATTGGTTAGAAAGTTCGCTATAACATCATGCATTTTTATTAGCCATTAAAAGGTATCATTTCTACAAGATTGCATGGCTTCTCTTGCTGGGAACAATCACTATTTGAATACTTTTGTATATAACATTCAGAAGCACATGTAACAACTTTCTAAAAAAATGTTATAAGTGCTCAGCAGTAGATATGTTATATAATTCAGAAGATTACTCATGTAACCGAAGAAAATGTCAAAATATAAGCTATGTCTAATCTCAAGCCTCCATACTTTCCATCATGTCAAACTATTAGTGACTCATCCAGGCACTTAGTTCAGACACTTCAACAAAATTAACAATCAAGAAAAGTATTTTTTTAAGAGTTACAGTGAAAGAATTCTCGCTGTAAGCCAACATTTGTATTTAATGAATATAGTCCAAGTTCTGTCTGCTCTTTCTTCTATTCAAACGACACGTTTGCTACAATTGCATTAGTTTGGATTCACATCTGCAGTTTTTGGTGCAGTATTTTTTAGATTGATTTTGATTCAATAATAAGCATAATGGACCTTACGCACAGGACAGAATTACGCCGCAGGATGCAGCCAACTCCGCAGATGCAGAATTCCACTTCAAAATACGTAGATCGAACAGCAAAATTTGATGCAGAATTGCAGGCAAGCTTTAAACCCTTTTGAATTCGACATCAAAATTCACAGGTGAGAATTTGCAGATTTTGGAGCAGATTTTGGAGCGGAATTTACCATGGCTTGCAGTGCGTCAACCAGCCTATTCTATCCTATGTGAAAGGTTCCTAAGGGTATGATCACACATCGCAATCTGAATCTGCACCAAAATCCATATGCGTATTTTTATTCAGAATTTTGGTGTGGATTTTCACTGTGGAATTGACTTATTGTATTACAGTGAAATATGCATGTTCACAAACAAATAGAGAAATCCGCAGCATGGCTATTTGGCACTGTGGATTTTTGCACTGTGAGTGAATCAGGTTTGTTATAACCCCATGCACTTAGGGTTCAGTCAGACGAGCAAATTTTTTACACATTATAGGTGCATGTAGAAAAAATTATCATGTGTAGAAAAAATTGCCTGACTGGGTGCATTGGAACTCACATGTCCTATCTTTTGCAGGTGCAAATTTTACTCGCAAGTAAAAAACGCACTTGATTGCTTTCATTGAAAAGCATAGGTTCTTTTAGATGTTAAAACGTGCCTAACATGCGTGCACGAAAACACTCGTCTGACTGAGCCTTTACATTGTACAGTACACTACTGTGGATTTTCAGCTTGCATTCTGTAGCCAAAATTCTACTGTGTGAACTCAGCCTAAAGGAAAGACCAATACTTCACTTCTATTTTGTGTACACTCCTGTGTTTAACTCAAAATTTGCAAGTGAGATCCAGCCTTAGGGCTTAGTCACACGGGCGTTTTTTCGCACGATTTGCAGGTGCGTTTGCGATCAGCATTTATATAGACCCAATGCTTTGCAATGGGAGTGGTCACATGTCTGTTTTTTAATCGGATGCGGCAAAAATCATAGGACACAACGATTCGCAGAACGCATGTAACTGCATTCTGTGCAAATCGGTGCTCCTGTGTATGTGTGCTCAATGGGGCCGGCGACAGCAGCGCTGACCCCATTAAGAACATATACTAAAGATCGTTCTCCTCTGCCACAGCTGTCACAGCTGTGGCAGAGGAGAACAATGTTCTCCCATTGAATTCAATGGAGCCAGCAATACTGAACTGATTTCAGTAGTATCCAGCTGCCTCTGATGGGCTGCCTCTGATTGGCTGAACACTGTGACCAATCAGAGGCAGCTCTCAGCTGTCATTCAATAGCTGAGAGCTGCCTCTGATTGGTCACAGTGCTCAGCCAATCAGAGGCAGCCGATTCAGCAGGCGAGGATTTTAAATCCCCGCATGCTGAATACTACTGAAAGCAGTTCAGGAGACAAGCCGGCTGGATGCGGCTGAGCCCCGGCAGCTGCAGAGGGGATTGATTTTTTTTTTTTTACACTTTTTTAGGATGGTTTTCAGGGAAGGGCTTATATTTGAAGGCCTTCCCCGAAAATGAATATATCGCTTTCCAGCAGCCTATTGCTTTCAATGGAGCCGGCTGTATTGCCGGCTCCATTGAATTCAATGGGAGAACATCATTCTCCTCTGCCACTGCTGTGACACAGCGATGGCAGAGGATAGCGGGCAGCGCTCTTTTTGAGCATACAAATGCCCGTGTGACCGAGCCCCTCGGCAGATAAACACTGCTAGCAGCGTTTTTTTCCACCGTGATGCTGGCTTCGGTCACACGATTTTTTGAGCGCATCAGTTATGCGCACAAAAAATCGTGCAAAAAATCGCCCGTGTGACTAAGCCCTAAGGGTACATTCACATGGGGTGAAAACGCTGTAAGATTTCCGCAGGAGAAAATTCTGTAGCAAATTCCGCAGCATTTCCATATCTAAAACAGAGTAAAAATCCACACCATTGGTGCGATTTTGAAGAGTAAGCAGCTATCATCATTTTTGATGTTTTTAATATGTAATATTTTGGGCGTGCATTTTTTTGTGTCTATGACATGGGCAGAATATTTCCACCAGGATTTAGCAGAATTTTCTACTGTGGAATTTTGCATCAAAATCCGTAGGCTTAACTGGGAATTTGGATGAGGAATTGCAGGCTAATTTAAGCCAATTTTCATTCCAAACCAAAAACTGCGCAGCTTCACGTGGAATTTACCACAGCTTGTGGTGCATCATGTTGCATATTCTATCCTGTGTGAAAGTTCCCTTACAATTCCTTTGAGAAGCCTATATGAAGAGAGCCAGAAAACGATGTCATGCAAAGAACATATTACATTTTGAAAAAAAACACTGACCCCCAAAATGCTACTGGTGCGGTGGTTCTGGGATTACTGCCATGCTGATAGTCTGGTGCAGGTTTTGCAGGTGGCTCTCTATCTTCTGGCCCTGGTGGGTGTGGTATTAGGTGAGACATGCCTAGCCGCACCTGTGGGTAATTGTCATGGCTATTTAGTCTGGCTGATGCTAGATTGAATTGCCGTTGATTCTTCAGTCTAGCTCTGACTGTGGTCTCAGTCAGAGCTTGCTCCTGGATCGTACATTTGCCTTCTGCATCAAAGTTAAGTTTGTGTTTTCTTTTCTATTGTGTTACTTATGTTTCCCTGTCCCATGCAGGGTTAACTAAAGGCCAAGGTACGAGATCTGCGGGTTACGGATCCAGCACATCCTGGGTGGACATGACAGCTACAGACCAAAATGATTTCTATGTAGACTTTTTAATAACTCGCTACAGACTTTCAAGTAACATTTATCTGTTCAACCTAGAAAAACGCCAACGTAACATCATATAAAATGTAGCAAAATGTACTTTCTTGGACCACTTTTGGTAGGTCCTACCCACTACAAACTGGAAACACCTCACAAGAGCTGAAACTTCGTAAATGCACAGTTGTCTAGCCAGCACAATTTAGTCTTCATCAAGAACACTCAAATCCTTATACTTGCCCATTTTCCTGCTTGCAATAAATTAACTTTAGGAACTGACTTTTCATTTGCTGTTCTATCCCATTTGCCCTGAGCGTAAGACGCACGACGCCGAGGACAAATGTAAAGTTGCGTTCACACAAGGAGCGGACTGTGGAATGCAGTAAAATATCATATAATCTAAATCTAAACTAAAGAATGGAGGGACAACGTCACCCTGACTACTAGGACAAGAACTACCCTGCCTAAAAGCAAGGTTGTCCTCTCGATAAAGGCGGCCCCATGTCTCGTGCCTCAGCCACTAACTCTAGCACCTAACAGAAGGAAAATACTAATGAACAAACTAAAGCATCACTTAGCTTTACAGCAGAACTCTTACCACCACAAACCTGTCCAGTTCCACTAAGATTGAGAAAATAAATAGCAACAACAAGACCCAGAAGATGACTTCAGTAATGGCCAAGGCAATGCAATTGGACAACCAAGACCAGGGTAAAATCCACATATGAAACAAGAGAACACAATCATTGACAGGAGAAACACTGAGGCAATACAGACAAATGACCAAAGTAACACTTAAAGGAATAACAACCACATAAACATAAACGTTAACCTGTCGGACAGACTGGAGCAGTGCGGTCAGTCTGTCTACGCATCAAGACCAGTGTGCCACAAACCAGTCGCGGCCAACAGACTGTGACACTGCCCTAATATATCCTAACCCATGACAAGTCCCATTGTAACAAGAGGTTGTTATTCAGTTCACCTGTCAGTGGTTTTAGTGAAGTTGCTGATCAGTGGGCTTTAATAGAAAGGTGGCAGAACACAGTGCATTACAGAATATTAGGAATATGGTTTTAATATCATGGCTGATCAGTGTGTAGACTGTAAATCTGGAAATGACTGATATAGATGATAGATGGATGGATATGAGATAGATAGATACGAGATAGATAGATAGATAGATAGATAGATAGATGTTTATATTTTATTTTCCTTTACATAATACATGAGAATAAGTACTTCTGCACTTTTGTCTTCTATTTTACTTAGCTGCTTATTCGGAAAGTGAGCAATCAGGAAACACGTGTCCTCTCGGATTCTTTCCTTGTGGTAATATCACAAAGTGCCTTCCTCAGTTTATGCACTGCAATGGAGTGGATGAGTGTGGAAATCAAGCAGATGAAGATAATTGTGGTAGGTCAGAGATGGCTTTCTATTTAATCTCATGCATTTCACCTTCATGTGTTGTACTGTATATATCTAGGTGTCTGTGCTTCATGTGTGCTTTCTCTCTTTTTGACTTAAACTTCTTTGCCTCGTTGAAGCTGAGGTCCTCGTTAAATGGTTAATATTACAATGAACAGGAAACCTTGAACTTAGTGTGACGTACAGGTTTTTATAGATTATGCTGCATGTGGAGCAGTCACCGCAGGAGGTACATAATGAAATATTGGAAACATGGTCAAAGGAGCACACTAGGAAAAAAAACACTTAGGGCTCATGTCCACGGGGAAAATAAGAATTAAAATCCGCAGCGGATTTTAACTCTTCTCCCGCGCGCGGATCCGCACCCCGTAGGGATGCATTGACCACCCGCGGGTAGATAAATACCCGCGGATCGTCAATAAAAGTGATTTTAAAAAAAATGGAGCATGAAAAAATCTGGACCATGCTCCATTTTCATGCGGGTCTCCCGCGGGGACGGCTCCCGCGGGCTTCTATTGAAGCCTATGGAAGCCGTCCGGATCCGCGGGAGACCTAAAATAGGAATTTAAAAGCATTTACTCACCCGCAGCGGGCCGGGAAGCTCTTCTCTTCCTTACGGCCGCATCTCCCTTGCTTCGCTCGGCGGATGTGCCCGGCGCATGCGCGCGGCACGTCGACGACGTGCCGGCGACGTGCCGCCGGCGTGACGAATTCATCCGCCGACCGAAGAAAGAAGATCCGGCTGCGACGCCGAGAAGAAACGGAGCGGATGGGAGGTGAGTTTATTCTCATTTATTGTTATTTTCGGCGCTCATGTCCGCGGGGCAGGAGGGACCCGCTGCAGATTCTACATGGAGAATCTGCAGCGGATCTGATTTTCCCCGTGGACATGAGGCCTTAGGGTGGTTTCACAGAATCGGAGGTTCCAGCGCAGACGTGAAACTACCTTTATGCCTAATGTAGGGCCTGACAGGGAGGAGGATAATGCAGATTTTTTTTCAATAAAATACTTTATTAAAATTTTACATAAATGCATAAATATCCCCCCGCCCCCACACACACACACACTCTATGACAAATAAGGCACATGACTGTTTTCGTGTCATACACAATATGGTGAGAAAGTACATACATTCTTCAAAGTATAAACAGTTCTGAAAAAATACATAAATAATAAGCATTTTTAACCATTTCTACATTCAGCACTACCAGAAGAAGGATAGCACTCTATTGCAAGCTACAGTATAAAGGATCGAACCAGAGTTGTCCATCCATGCGGACCAAAGACACACACAGAAATTTAAGAAACAATAAACACAGAAGTTATGCACCATCACTTTAGGTCCTGCACTATGCTTAAGCCAATGGGGCAGATTTACTAATCTTGTCTAATATTACACAATGCACATGTAGAAACAGTAATGTTTTTAGCATAGGATGCATATAAAAATAAAATAAAAAAATTTAAACTTGAAGATTAAAACAAACAGGGTGTACAGCCCACAAAAACACAAGTTCAGATTAGTTCTTAACCCCTTACTGACAGCCCCATTGCCTTTTTACGTCCTGGTTTTGTGGGCTTTAATCCTCAGGGACATAAAAACATGCATCCCCTGAGGATTAAAGCCACGGGGCCAGTGGACGTGATAGCTCCATGCTGTCAGCTACCTCGGTAGCAAACAACCTGGAGCTGTCATGGGAGACCACAGGAGCAACCCCCAAACATGCGGTCGGCTTTATCCAATAGATAACACTGATCGCATTAAAGTGATTAGAAAGTAAAGTTAAAGTTTTAGCTCCCCTCATGGATCAGATTTGTGAAGGGAGCTAAGAGTACTCACCCCCGTCCTCCAATGTCCTGCGGTGTTTTGAGGACCTCACGGCAGCGTCTGCGCATGCGCACCAGACGTCATTACGTCACGTACATGCGCGGACGGCCGGGAGGCCCAGGAAATTTAAAATGAGAATGAGGACACCAGGCTCTGCTGTATGTAGTTCCCGGTCACATGATCACTGTTATCCAATGGATAACAGCAATCATGTTAAGTTAAAAAAAAGGTTAAAAAGTGTAAGAAAAGGAAAAGTTTCATTTCCCCTCATGGATCATTACAGTTAAAAATGTGAAAAAATAACAATTGTTTCCAAATTTTCCCAATTTTGGCACTTTTAATAAATATACACAAATTCTATCGGTTTATTTTTACCACCTAAATGAAATACAATATGTGTCGAAAAAACGTCAGAATCACTGGTATATGCAAAACCTTTACAGAGTTATTCCATATTAAAGTGACATGTCAGATTTCCAAAATTTGGCTCCATCACTAAGGCGCAAACAGGCTTAGTCACTAAGGGGTTAATCATGACATATGACAAACGTATCCAATAGGAATGTTACATACACATAGCAGGAATAAAATCCTATAATGGACATACAAATAACCTTTAAATATGTAATGACTAAAATGCGCCACATTAATCACAGTGGCTCATGTCGGATGATAAATTTGGAGCATCTTCAGACACTACTGGCTAACTTTACACTACCTGTGGGCTGGCTCACTTTTTGACAAAATTTAGCTCCAAACTTTTGGTGCAACTTTTGCATTTTAAACCATGTCTCCTTCCATGCTAAGCCCCATCCTTTATCAAGTAAGGGTCTTTTTAGACAAGCCACTTTATCGTTTGAACAAGCGAACAACCAAACGACTTGCTTTCTTTCAAACGATGACTGTTTACACATAACGATAATCGTTTCACTTTCTCGTTGTTTTGCTCATTCGCTGGCTCGTTTGGTAGTGTTTAGACCGAATGATTAATTGCCCATGGGAGTGGATATGTTCAAACAAAGCTGTAACTATGTTCATGGAAGTATGTGATTGGCTGTTGGAAGAACAAAAGTGAGTTTTAACATGCCCACTAAGGGCTTAGGCACAGAACGTGTCTAAAACAAATGTTAAACGTGCAAGGCATGTATGGCAAAATTCTGGAATAATGTTCTCTAGAGATGAACGAGCACCAAAATGCTCGAGTGCTCGTTACTCGAGTCGAACTTTCAGTGATGCTCGAGAGTTCGTTTCGGGAACGAACCCCATTGAAGTCAATGGGCGACTCGAGCATTTTTGTATATCGCCGATGCTCGCTAAGGTTTTCATTTGTGAAAACCTGGGAAATTCAAGAAAGTGATGGGAACGACACAGAAACGGATAGGGCAGGCGAGGGGCTACATGTTGGGCTGCATCTCAAGTTCCCAGGTCCCACTATTAAGCCACAATAGTGGCAAGAGTGAGACCCCCCCACCCGCACTGTCAGCGTAAAGATCGTTCTCCTCTGCCACAGCTGTAACAGCTGTGGCAGAGAAGACCGATGTTAGCCCATTGAATTCAATGGAGCCGGCAATACAGCCGGCTCCATAGAAAGCAATGGGCTGCCGGCGATCGCGGGATGAATTGTCGGGAAGGGCCTAAATATATAAGCCCTTCCCTGCAATTCATCCAGAAATGTGTAAAAATAAAAAAATATATACTCACCTTGTCCCGACACAACGATGTTAGCCCATTGAATTCAATGGAGCTGGCAATACAGCCGGCTCAATTGAAAGCAATGGGCTGCCAGCGATCGCGGGATGAATTGTCGGGAAGGGCTTAAATATATAAGCCCTTCCCTGCAATTCATCCAGAAATGTGTAAAAATAAAAAAATATATACTCACCTTGTCCCGGCAGAACGATGTTAGCCCATTGAATTCAATGGAGCTGGCAATACAGCCGGCTCCATTGAAAGCAATGGGCTGCCGGCGATCACGGGATGAATTGTCGGGAAGGGCTTAAATATATAAGCCCTTCCCTGCAATTCATCCAGAAATGTGTAAAAAAAAAAAATATATATATACTCCCCTGGTCCCGGCAGACGGAGTTCAGCGCGGCCGGCTGCAGTCCTCCTGAACTGCTCTGAACAGCTGTGAGTAGTATTCAGCAGCCGGGGATTTAAAATCCCCGCCTGCTGAATGAGCTGCCTCTGATTTGTCACAGCCTGACCAATCAGAGGCAGATCTCACTCACACCCATTCATGAATTCATGAATGGGTGAGTGAGTGCTGCCTCTGATTGGCTCAGGGGCAGCTCTCAGCTGAATGTCAGCTGAGAGCTGCCCCTGAGCCAATCAGAGGCAGCACTCACTCACCCATTCATGAATTCATGAATGGGTGTGAGTGAGACCTGCCTCTGATTGGCTCAGCGCTGAGCCAATCAGGGGCAGGTCTGACTCACACGCCCTTCACACCCACTGCAGGCCGGCCGCGCTGAACTCCGTCTGCCGGGACCAGGTGAGTATATATATTTTTTTTATTTTTACACATTTCTGGATGAATTGCAGGGAAGGGCTTATATATTTAAGCCCTTCCCGACAATTCATCCTGCGATCGCCGGCAGCCCATTGCTTTCAATGGAGCCGGCTGTATTGCCGGCTCCATTGAATTCAATGGGCTAACATCGTTCTGCCGGGACAAGGTGAGTATTTTTTATTTTTTTTCTACACATTTCTGGATGAATTGCAGGGAAGGGCTTATATATTTAAGCCCTTCCCGACAATTCATCCCGCGATCGCCGGCAGCCCATTGCTTTCTATGGAGCCGGCTGTATTGCCGGCTCCATTGAATTCAGTGGTCAGTGCTCGTTTAATCGAGAGGAGTACTGCGTGGTGCTCGTCTCGAGTAACAAGCATCTCGAGCACCCTAATACTGGAACGAGCATCAAGCTCGGACGAGTATGCTCGCTCATCTCTAATGTTCTCCCATTTTACCAGTTTTCCTGGAGTGTTCTTTTAATTAACTATATTGAGAAAAGATGAGATTGGTACATGTTGCATTAGCTATTTTTTTTAATTACTAAGACATTATACTTTAACAACTCTCACTTTTTGACATTACCAGCTGCTCCGTATCTGTCTTTTGAAGAGCCTATTCTACTGATAATGTAGTCAGAGCTTTTATAAACGACTCTATCAGTATCTAATATTAAGTTATCGTATAACAGTAACATTTAAGGTTTGAGAAGACCTGAGACTTTTTAGGATTTTGAATAGTTTCAGAGTTCAAGTTAAGTTTGTAGTTTTGAGGGAACTTAAACTTAAAGGAATTGTCAAGTCCCATGAATTTTTTTTCTACAAAGAATTTACAGTGCTATAAAATAACAAAAAAAGGAATATTTGCCCTTTTCAATTCAATTCTTCTCCCATTCAAATGTTTCCTGGGTCCCCTATCGATCTCTGTTTATCCAGCTGCAGCAATGATGTGTCGTGACCAATCGCTAACCACAGCGGTGACCTTAGTGGTGTTAATAAATCAGGCTACAGCAAGTGATTGGCTGCAGTGATCACATGTTGTGTTGACATGTCAATGCTGGAGGCAGGTCAATAGGGATCAGCAGGGGACCCAGGAAGTCTTGGCATGAGAGTGACAGGTGATTGGTAAGGTATTACTTTTTTATATTTTTTTATAGCCTTGTAAGCTCTTTATGAAAAATTGGGGCTGGACAACTCTTTAAAATGTAACCATTATTTATTTTTCCCCCATAAATCAATAGCACAAGTGGTGATAAGAACCTTTACAATATATCCTATGACAGAAAAATGCCTCTTTCTCCATATATAGGAATCCTTTCCTAATCCATTCTTTACTCTCAAATCACGGATTGAATCTGACTTCAGAGAGGCAGAGATTAAAGACAGATTTTAAGCTTCACGAAAGAATCCGATTACAGCTGCTGACCCTTAAAATCTATGGAGAGGAAAGGTGGAGGAGGGAACTTCACAATTATGGCCTGTGGTTCTAATATACCCTAACAAGATCACCTATGGAACCCTGGAGTCGGATTCATTAGTACCACAGGAAGTCCTAGTATAGTAGCTGTAATACATATACTAAAATGTTGGTCTATTATGGCCACCTGAGACCACTTTTTCGATAGCTATTGAAAAGGAAGTAATCCTTTCACAATTTGTAATGTCAATTTGCAATGCAAGTCACAACACATACAGTGGGGAAAAAAAGTATTTAGTCAGATACCAACTGTATAAGTTCTCCCACTTAAACAGATGAGAGAGGTCTGTAATTGACATCATAGGTAGACCTCAACTTTGCAAATTACATTGTCTGATTTTTAATGAATTTATTTTCAAATTATGGTGGAAAATAAGTATTTGGTCAATAACAAAAGTTCATCTCAATACTTTGTTATACATCCTTTATTGGCAATGACAGAGGTCAAATGTTTTCTGTAAGTCCTCACAAGGTTGGCACACACTGTTGCTGGTATGTTGGCCCATTACTCCATGCAGATCTCCTCAAAAGCAGTGATGTTTTGGGGCTGTCACTGGGCAACACAGACTTTCAACTCCCTCCAAAGGTTTTCTATAGGGTTGAGATCCGGAGACTGGCTAGGCCACTCCAGGACCTTGAAATGCTTCTTACGAAGCCACTTCTTCGTTGCCCTGGCGGTGTGCTTTGGATTATTGTCATGCTAAAAGACCCAACCACATTTCATCTTCAATGCCCTTGCTGATAGAAGGAATTTTGCACTCAAAATCTCACGATACATGGCCCCATTCATTCTTTCATGTATACGGATCAGTTGTCCTGGTCCCTTTGCAAATAAACAGCCCCAAAGCATGATGTTGCCACCCCCATGCTTCACAGTAGGTATGGTGTTCTTTGGATGCAACTCAGCATTCTTTCTCCTCCAAACACAACGAGTTGTGTTTCTGCCAAACAGTTCTACTTTAGTTTTATCTGACCATATGACATTCTCCCAATACTCTTCTGGATCATCCACATGCTCTCTAGCAAACCTCAGTCGGCCCCGGACATGTACTGGCTTAAGCAGGGGGACATGTCTGGCACTGCAGGATCTGAGTCCCTGGCGGCGTAGTGTGTTACTGATGGTAGCCTTTGTTACATTGGTCCCAGCTCTCTGCAGGTCATTCACTAAGTTCCCCCATGTGGTTCTGGGATTTTTTCTCACCATTCTCGTGATCATTTTGACCCCACGGGGTGAGATCTTGCGTGGAGCCCCAGATCGAGGGAGATTATCAGGGTATTGTATCTCTTCCATTTTCTAATTATTGCTCCCACAGTTGATTTCTTCACACCAAGCTGCTTGCCTATTGCAGATTCAGTCTTCCCAGTCTGGTGCAGGGCTACAATTTTGTTTCTGGTGTCCTTTGACAGTTCTTTGGGCTTCACCATAGTGGAGTTTGCAGTGTGACTGCTTGAGGCTGTGGACAGGTGTCTTTTATACTGATAAGAAGTTCAAACAGGTGCCATTACTACAGGTAACGAGTGGAGGACAGAGGAGCTTCTTAAATAAGAAGTTACAGGTTTGTGAGACCCAGAAATCTTGATTGTTTGTAGGTGACCAAATACTTATTTTCCACCATAATTTGCAAAGAATTTGTTAAAAATCAGACAATGTGATTTTCTGGATGTGTTTTCTCATGTTATTTCTCATAGTTGAGGTCTACCTATGATGTCGATTACAGGCCTCTCTCATCTTTTTAAGTTGGAGAACTTGTACAATTGGTATCTGACTAAATACTTTTTTCCCCACTGTATAGGCAATGAATATTGGTTTCTACTGGGTACTGCATGTAAAAGTTGATATACCATAAATATTAGGAACAAATTTAGTTTTTGATTTTGTAAATTCCCTGATAACTACAGATGTGTCAAAATTATAATACAAGGCTGCATAAGAAAGAAAACAAATTAGAGCTTTTTATTTAGTCCATAGACAAAACCCATACTATCAGCCTTGAAAGGATGTGTCATTTTCTGCAAACTAAGTAATCAATTACTGTTTACTGATTTAGAAACAGCTGCAATATATGAAATGTGGTGACATCGGTAGCTTTCAAGTGCCAGGTAAAATGATATGATAATGACATCAATCCAGAATATTCTATTCCTTCTCTTATCATTCATAGCCAGCTTTTCTCAGATTTCTGTTTCAAAACAAAATCTGTCTGGGTCACAAAAAAAACAGTTGCATTATTAAAAAAGGGAAAAAAAATCAAACTGTCGTTTGTTTTTTGGAAAAAATATAGTTCAAGCAAAAACAAATTACTGAATGCTTTTTTATGTTAAAATGTAATTTTCTTATGGTGAAATATAGCTTTTACAGAAAGGGTAGATATTGTACGGTGCACATTAATACTGTCTCTGTCTGTAAAACAGAAAATAGAATTGGTGGCATTTTCCTGAACATAAGTGATCTGACATAGAGGAGGCAAGATTACATAGCAGAAATGAAAATGGGTCTATTTTTGACAATGCAATAAGCCCAATTCACACCATACTTTTGCTATACGTTTAGCATGTAAGCCAACAAAGCTACCAACATACAGTCTTTATGTGTCGATTGGGGTCTATTAGTCAGATTGAGGCTGAAAGAGTCTACTTTTGACCCCTATTTGACCAGTATATTTCAGGATACTGTGTAAGGAAAATGATGTAATAGCATGGTAGAGTATACGAAAAGTATACCACGTGCAATTCACTTTTATCAAAGCTTATGGGTGACAAATGCCACTGTGAAAGCCTCCACTTAAGGTAAGCTTTTCCCGGGTTTTATGCTAAATAGAAAAAAAAAACAGATCTGAATCATACTTAATATTCTCAACATCTGCATGCTTTGGACAGAAAACCATATAAATGCTTTTACCACTTACCACACTTCTGGGCATCCTTTACACTGTTAATAAGGCCATTTTAGACTAAGTCTAGCCATGGAAAAAATTTAAACTGGGGCCCCAAATATATTATACCAACCATACAGTCACATTCAGCCAATTGAGTAAATTATGTATAATTTGTATGTTCTCCATGAGCTCAAAAATGTTTTCTCTGGATATTATGACTTCCTCCCAGATGCCAGTAACATACAGAGAGATTACCAATTAAAAAAAATATTTTTAGCCATGTGTTTTTAGGTGTCTGAACTAGGGAAATTAGATTTCGAGCCCCACATAAAGGGTTGATTCCAAAATCTAAATTTATACTCTATCCACAGATTAGGGGATAACTTAATGATCAGTGGGGCGTCAGAGCTGAAACCCACACCGACCTTGACAATGGGGATCCTGTGGCTCCTCCTTCTTATTGCGGGTTTACTGCAGCTCTCGTATAGAGAAGGAGACTGAATGGAACGATGGCTATGCATCATTTTTAATTGGAATATAGGAGATGGCAGAGTGCAAGCACTCTGCAATTTCCATCAGCCCCACTGAAAGAAATGCAGTGACAGCTGGACATACTAGACTATCGCTCTATTTAGTGAGGGAGAAGCATCCCTGAAGTCACCAGAACAGGAGGACATGGGACCTCCATTCTCAACATTTGTGGGGGTCTCAGCAGTTAGACCCTCATGATCATAAAGTTATTCCCTATCCTATGGGTAGGGGGTAACTTTAGATTTTGAGATAATCCCTTTAATGTTGGAACTGATGTGAGTAACGTTTCTGTACATCATTATAGAATAAAGTGAGAAATAGAATGAAAATATATCTGTATATGCAGAGATGTAGTTGGAGAGGTAGCAGTCACACCCCGACCCTAGTATCTGTACCCCAAAGGCTTTCCAGCAACATAAGAAGACACAAGTATTGTGAGCAGCAAGTGGTAGGTGGGGGCCCATTTGAAGATTTAGCATTGGGGCCAAGGAACTTCAAGTTATGCCTCTGTGTGTATATATGTGTGTGTTCTGACAACATGGGGGTAAATTAGCTCACCGGTTCACCATGCTGACATATTGTACCAACCATACAGTCACATTTAGTCAATTGAGTACAATCTGTATGTTCTCTTTGAGCTCACATATGGTTAGATGGTTGGCAGACGAAGAATTTTCCCTCCACCACAAGGAATCAGAGAGAATACCCTGATAAGTTTGTCTCCATTATTGGTGGCTGACTCTAAAAGCAACCACATTGTGCCTTTCTGTACCTGTAATACTCATGCATCCATGATGGGAGGGGGGGTCACTCTAATGGGTGGGCATCACTTGTAAAGAAGCTATAAATGCAAACCAAATCTTTCTAGTGCTGGAATCACATATACAGTTTTCATGCAATTTTATGAGCCGAACGCAGAAGTGGCTATAAAGTAGAGAAGTATGAGTCTTTCCTTTTGTTTATTTTTTAGCTCCAATGACTACTACAGCTCCCTTTGTGCTTCGAGCCTTACTGACCCAGCATACTGACTTTGGTTTTACTTTATACTGGCTTTTTTCTTGGTACAATCAGTAGATATATCTATGACCATAATATTCTGGGACCTGGCCACAAATATCACAAATCACAAGGCAATAAAATAGTAATAATTCAGCTAAAACATGTTCTAATATATAGATATTATCTGTGAAATACAAGTAAAAGCTGAACGAGAAACGGCTCAATCAAATCAAAACATGAAATAGAAAAGAACATTATTACTAGAAACACTGCTTGATGAAGAGATAGCATACAGCAAGGGAATTCAGCTTCCTTTATCACATTTTCCAATGAAAGCCCTGATGTGCAATATTCTTTGATATGCCTGTAAATCAAGGCACGGAGAACATTTTGCTATGTTTTCAGAACAAACCTTGTCACAGATGTTCTCAGTTTGCTCAATCAATTAGCATTTTCTTGTCTTATCAATCAACACCTAAGAATATAGCCTTTTCCAATACCAATAATCGGGTTGGCTTACTGTGATGAGTTCCTTTCCTCTTCCATTAATAAATGGGGAGATAATGCCACCACATAGTCCTTAAGGGCTGTAATTGTTTGTCTTTATTTTTGTTTGGTGTGCCCCATGGGTTATATTTTAACAAATTATAATAAAATTGAGTTTTAATAATTAATCTATACTGTGAAGGACCTTACAATTAGAATAGATTTTTGCCCCTGTGATATTTTTTTTACACCTAGAATTAAGGCCCAATGCATACGGATGGATTTTTGCTGCGGAATTCATGGCCAGTCTCCCGCCGCGGATTCCGCAGCAATGTCCATTCATAGCATGCATAAAATGATTCTTCCACACACATGAGCGGAAATCACTTCACTCGCGGAGGAAGAATCGCAGCATGCTCTATTGCAGATAATGGAAGCCGTCCATCCTGTGGCGATTCCAAAATTTCAATTGACAGATCCACATCATTGCCGACACGACGGCTGGTCATCGTCTGCACGGTGCATGTCGGCAGCACGCCAGCCGGCACATCCGCAGTGCATCCGAGACAGGTACGTGGGGGTCACTGGCCAGCACAGGGTCGGATTTCGCTGTGAGATCTCTTAGCCAGAATCTGACCTGGCCATGTGCATGCGACCTAACAAATGGTAAACTGTAACAATGGTAACTCAATTACAGAACACATCATGCTTCGAGATAAAGTTACATCCAATATGCTAACTCAGGTGGCCATTTTCGTGTCTACAGGGACATCCCAACCATGAGTATTTGCAAGATATCCACAAGATATGCCTCAGCCAGCAATTCAAAGCGGTTAGAAGCAGTTACATCTAGAAGCAAAGTGGAGACTTCGTCATAGACAAGTAGATCCTCTGTACTTTATTACTAACTGGGCTCCAACTTTGTAATATGTAATAAGTGGATGTTCAATGCCAAAAGCTCTGTCTATCTACTTCAAAACATCTACTGAGTATACTGTGATAAACTTTTTTAATGAAATTGCTCATTCCTTGGAATAAACAGTCTAATATTTCTGGCTTTGCTGTTCTGTATAAATAAATTCAATGGTCTAGGAGCTAGCCATCAGAGCCTAATGAATTGATCCCCTCTACTGATGTTTCTCACGATATTTTAGCCACTCTTCAAGCGAATACGTTTTAATGCAAAAAAGTAAAGTATGATATTGTATTGCTTGACAAATCCATGGACTGTAATTGGTAAAATGTAGTTCAAAACCTAAATTATTTTAATACTAGAAGAAAGTTATTTACATAAATGCCAAAACCAAGATTACAGCATAAATACAGCCCAGTGATAAACTCAGTGATAATCGTTCAGGGTAAATGGGCCCTTATATAGTATATCTTTAACCCTTTCCAATCCACTGGACGTGGACAATGACGTCTAAAGACATTCTGATTGAAGGCTGTACAGCTCTGATGTCGGAAAACGTCCGGCAGGGTATTCTTACTGTATAGTACTGGCTGTTCTGTTGTCGGGGGCCTTTCCAGCATGTCCAATATCGCAATACTGGCTCTAGCCAGCAGATGGCGCCATTGTATAATGGCAGAAAGAGAGAGCCCCCTAGGAAACCCTGAATCCAAAATTGGATTGCAAAGGGTTAAGGTATATATTTGTTTTCTGTTCCACTACTGATGAAATTATGAAAAACATACATATCAACATCGTCCCTTGGTTTTCATCTGCAGATGTCATTAGTCAAAAGTCAGTATTTGTCAGGCTAAAGTGGAAAAATTAAGCTAACATGTAATATTTAACTGTACACTAGTGATTTTATATCCAAATTTCTGACATTCACGAAAAAATGAGCTTTAGAAATCAAAGAGACCTGACACGACGTCAGCTAAATGATAATTGCTGGCTCTGCATTTTTATTGAACTGCAGTATAGATCACGTCAGTTGCGCATTTAGGAGATTTGAAGGTTTATCTGTATTATACTAAAAAACCCCAACATGCCGTTGCTTTAACAGGATTATGACAGTAAATTCACTTTTTTTCTGCTGAATTCTTGCAAAAAATGTTAAGACACATAAAAGTTTGCTAGAATATAATTTCATGGTAGCAGATGCAATTGTTACAGTACTTGTATTTCTTTGCTCCAACACCACGGCTTTGGTCCTCATGTTGGTATTAACGCATTAGAGTGCCATACATCGCCCTTATGGGTGATGTCACTGCTGTTGCTTATTTAAATCATGGAGTCCACTCTTTGAATGTCTGTGTACTTTGTGTATTCTATTGCATTCCAACACTGTTGGGACATACATTCTGGTTCTAGTTGTGATGCTGATTCTCCCACTGGTTTTGTCATCTCGTTGATTTGTTCATAATGACGCTTGGTTCTCCTGCCCATGCTTTTTCCTACTTTCTAGATTCTTGGTTCCAACTCCTTCTAATGATAAACTATGCCAAGGTTCTGGAAATGATAATTTTCTTAGCATGAGTGGATACCTGGGAATTCTATAGACTCCAGCGGCAATGTTTTCATTGTACAAGACATCGACAATTTAGTTGTGTAAGAAGTATCTTCTCATCAAGGGAATAATTATTTCTGATCATGATGATGAGAGCTGTAAATTGTTAAACTTGAGAGGGGATGGCAAAATGGAAATAAACAATAAAAGACCGTGTTCTACAAATAGTCTATGAATGAGAAATGCCTTTATAAAACAGTTATACAATAAATCTACTAAATTACCCCCCCCCCCCCTAATGAGGAAGGAATAGTAAAACAAAACTCCATACAATATTCCAATAAAGCAACACTACATGTCCATGTATACCAGTATTAAATTCTACCTGCTATGAAATTTGTGAGCTGCTCAACTCTTAAGGTGGCTTTACACGGGACAACTATCATCCCTATAGTGGCTCAATAGAGCAGATGCAAGTGATAGTTGTTCCATGTGAACACCACCACCAACTGGATGACATTTCAGCTCACCTAAAAATATTCACTAGTCGATTACTTATAATCTGGTATAAACAGGTTGTATGGCATGCACCTTCCACCAAATGCTGATTAGCTCACACCTTTTTTTGCATTTTAACCTCCCACTTAATGCTCATTGGTGCCCAAAAACACATAAATACATGCAAATGTTCCTCAACTAAATAGTCCCTTTTGGTCTTCAAAAGATCACTTGCGTCTATGACTTCTGGTCAGCAAGAGATGGAATCAGGGAGTCTGCACTTGAAGATCGCTTGCATACATTTATGTGCATTCAGTGGACAACACAACTAATGAGCGTGCATTGGGGAGGGGTCCAAATTTCAAATACATGTCCTCCAAAGAAACTCACACCCCCTAAATATTTAACGAATGATATTTCTTCACTAGTTTACAAAGTTTGTGTAACATGAGCAAATGTAGCTGCTTTTGATACATTTTTTGCCTGGTAATTTCAGATCTGACCTTAAAAACGGCCACCATGTCAAGTTTACTTCATTGGGCATTTAATATATTTACTATCTTACAAAGATACCACTTTTGAACTTGTAAAATGACGCTAGATGATTTTATTGTCACATTTCACCACCTGATATTTTAAAGTTTAAAATCTGTCCTCTTGCACAATGCAAACCAAAAGCCTCCCATTCCAGTAACACATGCTGTAGGAATGAAGCAGACTGTTGAAAGCATGAAAAACTTCTCACTGTAATAATCTAGAACCAGTTTAAGGAATTACTGCACTTTTTACATGTCAGAGTAATATTTCAAATGTTTTGATCAGTGGTGATCCCACTGCTGAGATCTCTGCTGATCACTGAAACAAGGGGACTGCAGCACTCATTGGAGTACTGTGGCCTCAAAGTCTGTCTTTGTTGCTAGCCGGCTCCTCTCGGCAACTGAAGACGGACAAATAGAGGTCTATAGACATCTTCTACCTACCTCTATGTGCCCATCTTCAGCTGCCAAGAGGACCTGACAGGCACAGAAGACAACTGAAAGGGCACAGTGCTCAAGTTAGCACTACAGCCCCCTCATTTCAGTGATCAGTGAGGGTCTCAGAACCTAGACCCCCACTGATCAAAACATTTGACATGTCGCTCTGACATGTCAAAGGTTTGCAAAAAGCACAATTACTCTTTAAGTGGTTAATGTGTGGTGATCTGACTGGTGAAGGTGGCTTTACTATTTTTAGTTTTTTAATTTGTATGTGGCATAGTAGGTACACATCAGAGCACTACAAAAGCAAAGACTGGCCCAAATAGCATGTTTTCATTCCTAGAGAAAGTAGCATTCATCACAAGCCCCTGATTAACCCTTTCCAATCCAATTTGTATCCTGGTTTTCCTAGGGGGCTTACTCTTTTTCTGCCGTTATATAACAGTGCTATCTGCTGGCTAAAGCCAGTACTGCATGAGGTGACACGTTGGATAGGCTATGACAGCAGAGAGGCTGGCAATATACAGTAAGAGAACCCCGACGAATATCTTCCAACATCCGAGCTGTACAGCCTTAAATCATAATGTCTTCAGAAGTCAGACAGTGGATTGGAAAGGGTTAATGCTTCTGATGCTTTGCTTCCACCACTTCATATCAGACTGAGGCTGATGAAAACTTTCTAAAGGCTATGAACAAATCTGGTTCAGACTCCTTGTACTAAAAGGAGAATTTTTCAAAAATAAGTGACGCTAAACTCAAAGAAGCATTTTTTCTTGGTCCTAAAATAAGGAAACTACTGAGTGATACTGTTTTTACAGAAGAGCTAAACAACAAGGAATTTGCCGCATGCTAAATATTCACATCTGTGGTCAAGGAATTTCTAGGGAATTGCAAAGAGAACAAGTAGCCACAGCTCATTCAAGGCCTTCTGAAGAACTATAAAAACCTTGGGTGCTGAAAATCCTTGAAAATAAATTTCCTGGATTCTCATCTGGATTTCTTTCCTGACCACTTAGGAACAGTCAGCAGCGAACAAGAAGAAAGGCTCCATCTAGACATTCGAGCTATGAAGGAGAGGTACAAAGGCAGGTGCGATCCTCAGTGATGAGTGATTAGTGCTGGGTTTTGTTGAAGGAGGAAAATAGGACACATAAGAGAAAAAGTTAGCTACTGGTTGTTTTTTTTTTTGCTATCTCATATGCGGTGATATATGGATGTGGTATTTATAGAAAAATAAATGCTGTAAAAAGTTACAATTTGAAGTACAAAGTTAACTTAGAATTTAATAAAATATGACATTTACTTCCACTTCCAAGATGTGCAAGTATTGCATTGACTATATTGAAATATAGCAATTCTTAATACACAAAAATCTGTACATGATGGAGATTTTTTACAGACGTATTTTTTTATTCAGCGACCCCAAATTAATTTTAAAAATCCTTTTTTAACCACGTCATGGAAAAAAAAAGTTTAAAAATTGTTGACTAGTGTATTTAATCCAGTGTAAATACAATTTGTTCAGCGATCAATCTTTGTAAAAAGCACACAGTCATTCATACGCTTTAGCGACTATTTTAAGTGACTATTCAGATGATAGTTGACCCCTTTACACAGCACAGTTAACATGTGAATAATCGCTAGATCGAGTGATGTGCACGATAACTGTTAGGCGTAAATGCATGCAGTTGGCGAACGATCAGTGATAAATCATTCGATTGTCGCTGATTGGATCATTCATGTGGATCTAAAAATCATTTTTCATCTGCAGCGAATCCTTCCATATAAACTGGCATTCCAATAACTTGCAGAATAGAAAGCAGTGGTAGAAGGGTTGACTAGAGGTGTGGTTATGTTCGAATGAAGACCCAAACTTGCACAATTAATGTTTAGTGTAAGGGAAGCCAAGCATGCTAAGAAAAATATTAGAGTGTTAAGGCAGCAGAAATGCAGTCCTAAGCTCACGCTCACGAACTGAAGGTTGCGAGTTCAATCCCCGCATGGTTCAAGTAGTCGATTCAAGGTCGACTCAGCCTTCCATCTTTCCAAGGTCGGTAAAATGAATACCCAGCTTGGTGGGGGGTAATAAATAAATTAGTTGAAAGTGCTGCAGAATAAGTTGGTGCTATAGAAATAACAACATTTCTTTTCTTTATTTACACTTGCAGAGCAATCTTCTGGTTTGTACTGTAAATTCAGTAAGGTTATTTAGCTTGATCCCCTTATCCCTTTAATCCTATTACCAACTCATTGCATAAAAGCCATCTTAAAACAAAACTTGGAAGCTCTGCTTGTGTATTATGGGAATCTAAGAGAGATTTACCTTCCTTGGGAGTAGGGGAGACAATGGAATAATCTTTTACACAGATTGACTAAAATTTCCACAACTAAAGGTAAACTTTACACAGGGCGATTATCGCCCGAATCATCACCAAACACAGTGAATTCATCTACAAGCCACTACCTGTTTATAATGAATGGAGGCAGGTGCTCGGAAGCAATTTCATGCCCGCTCCACCTCCATTCACAGAACGTCTATTGCCCCTTTGTAAAGCACCGGAGCGTTGGGACGGCTGTCGGGCACCTTTCGTCCCGTGAAATCCAGCTTAACACAAATAATTAGAAAATGACATTACTGTCTGTTTTTCTAAACAGCATGAACGCTTCACATCTCTCCCACCAAATAGCACATTGATGATAAATTCTCTAGAATGGCTCAAAAGCGGAGCTCTGCATTGTGTACTCTTCACCTCCCCAAACATTACCTCCTTAAGAATAAGACCTTTGTTTGAAGTGGTTACTCCTACTGTCTAAGGGTACACATTAATGATCAATTATATAGAATGGCTCAGAAGTGGATCTCTGAGGTCATAATGTATAATTTACACTATACAAAAGAGGGAAAATGAAGAGCTAGATCAATCTAGGCTATGAAAAGAAACTTGAAAATGTTTCTATCTTCACCAGAATGCATATAGAAAAATAAGTTTTGTCTTTTTCCTATACTACCATACAATACAGTTGACCTGAATAATTCTCTATCCAACAACAGCCCTATATTACGGTGTTGGCTGCAAAACATTGTCACTTTTGTCTTCTAAAGATGTTTCCTCCAAACTAGGAAGAATATGACTAAAACTTACAAGTATGACAGCTTTAGCAGAGCACCTCTCACTATGGCAGATTGATAGGGCAGATTGACTTAAATTGCCAGACTATTAAGCCTCATGATAAATTAAAGGATTTTGAGCAATAACGCATGTTTTATTACTTGCTGAGTTCATACCATTCTAGAAGTCAGGCAGCAGACAAAAATATTGCTATAAAGCAGAAAGAACATATAATTCTTCTGGGATTTGAGTACAAGCTAGAAGCCAGCTTTTCTGCTTATATAAACATGTATGTCAGGTAAATTCCAAGATATAAACTGAAGTATAACTATTTTCAGAGTAAAATAATAAATAACAATCATTACCCATAAGGCAGAAAAAAAAGTGGTGCATGGAAAAAGTGCATGGTCAAAACAAAAGTCAAGCACCTAGGAGGAGTTGTAAGAGTCAAATGAAACTTTCTATGTGTGATTGTAACGTTGATATAAGTATCAGAGCAAAAAGATATTTTATTATGGAAAACGGAACACTTGAAGGGAGGTTCAAGTACCCTGTTGTACCACTTCTAGCTTAGATGCAAATGGACATGCTCAAGCATGGAGATATACTGGTTCTGTATGGTATCGTGCGGTATATTGGTCCATTTTGGCAATGTTGTGGTGGCATTCCTGTGACACCCTTGCTGTTTGCTGCCAAGCACTATCCTGATGGAAAATGCCACTTGGAGGCCACCATGAGAGGCAACACATATGGCTGCAGGATGTGATGTGATTGTCCTCTGTACCACTACTATGGGTGACCGACTGTTGTATGCGATGGCCCCCTCCAGATGATCACACCGGCAGTGGGGGCAGTGTGCCACTCCACAGCAAATCAGGATTGAGACGCTTACCCTTAGGACTCCAGACATAAACTGAGTCGTCATCAGTGCCCAAACTAAACCTGGATTTGTCATTGAAGACAATCTGGTTCCACTCCATAGCAGTCCAGTTTTGTCATTTATGACAGCACTACAAATGGAGATGATGGTGGGTGTCAAAGAGAGTATATACAATGGACACTGTAAAACCAAATGTCCTTCAGCCAAGCATCTGGAAATTGTTCCAACAGACACAGGCCTGTAATGATGGTGCCACCTGTTTCTGGATAGCGGACAACAAAGCATTTGGAGCTGCTTGTGCTTGTCGGACAATCAGACAATCCTCTTTACTGGTTGTCTGTTGAGTGAGTCCTTGTGTATGTGCCTTCAAGCATCTACTGGTCCCAATATCTCCTAACAGTCTGGTCAAAATAGTCTAGGTGGTGGGCAATTCGTCGATATGACCATCCAGCTTCTCGCAATCCAATAATACGCCCCTCTCAAACTGTGTTAACAGGACAAAATATCTTTGATTGTGTCATAGAGGTGTCTAGTGGTCAACAAGCTCTACACAAGCAGAAAGAGGTCCACTACACACAAAGTAGCTTTTGAGAGCCTTTCTATAGGCCAAGGGTGGAACCATTTTTACAGCCTCAGGTGGCAAGATCATTCATCTAATCATGCCATAACTCTTATTTGCATATCTTCCTAAGTAGTAAATACATGCCAAGTTTTGCAGCAAAATGAGAAGTCGTTACAGGTGCTTGATTTTTTTTAGACAGAAGGTGTATTACAAATTGAGCCAGAATATTTTAGACTTGAAAACACACTAGACTAAAGGATGCTCCCTCGACCGGCTCAGGTCGACTCAGCCTTCCATCCTTCCAACCTAGCTTGGTAGGGGGTAATAAATAAATTACTCGAAAGGGCTGCAAAATAAGTTCAATCTAAAGGCATGCCCCGACTGAACAACGAACAAGAATTTGTTCCCTTCTCATTCGTTGTTCAGTTTTTGCATACAGAAAATTGAACGAGGGATCAACCCGTGTAAACAGGCAGTTGTTCACTTATTAAAGACTGTTTGCTTACTGTCAATGGAGGCGGGAGTGATCCCTGCCTGTGTAAAAGCACAGGAACGATTATCGCTGGGACAACCTGTCGGGCATCTATGCCCGTCAAGTCGTCCCATGTAAAAGGGCCCTAAGTAAGTCCAGCTTATTAAAAAATTTCAAATACAATAATTAAATAAAAGACATAATTGTCGTTACTTTATTTATTCCTTTGGGATAAACAGAGTCCATTTTAATGACCCACTTAGTCTCTTATTGGAGAGTCTTCTGTCAAAATCTCCACCACTTCTTTTTGGTCTCATTAGGGTCTCATTTGGTCTCTATTCCCTGAAATTTCAATTCCCTGGGGTCACCCCCATGTTGTTCTCTCACATGGCAAGATAAAGGGGTGTCTTCCTCATGTTGTTTAATTGTTCTTCAATTGTTATATGTTTTTCCTTATGTACTTTTTGAAATAGAGCCACATTGCCATATATACAATCCCATGAGATTTACAGTAAATCAGTTCACAGTTCTGATATATTTGTCCAGTGCTGGCAATGGCAAAAGTAGTGCTTTTCAAAATAAAACTACATGCTTTACAATTTCCACACTTAAATGTCCCTGTGCCTTAATTGCTCCTCAACCATGTTTCCATATTAGATAGAGACTTAAAATGACTATGCCCTAATCTATCTCTGAGGTTATGATCTCTCCGATAAGTTACTGATGGCCTAGATGGTACCACCTCACTCAAATCTGGGTTGCTCCTCAGGATATCCCAAAATTGTTCTGATCCAATCAGCTTTATGATCAAATGTACCAATGACTCTAATTGATTTCACCTCAATTTCCCTTTAGCTCGGTACCAAAAAGCTACCTATATTGTGTCCTAATGCATGGAAATAAGAGAGTTTAAGAATCTTCGATAGTTTTACCCTCCGCATAAATCTACCTGTCATTACCTGAGCCTTTTGTTTAAATTTATCTATAGAGGAGCAATTACGGCAGATCCTCAAAGATGTGTCATGACTCATTCGGTATTCACTTCCTTAGTGTGTATGGATGGAAGCTATTCTTATGTTCTGATGTAAATATCACATGTATTGGAACAAGATGCTAATAATGTAATTGGCCATATTTTTATATTTTCATACAATTATCATCATAAATACAGTGTCATTTATTGATTCCAATGGATTGGATAAAAATGGAGACTCATGCATTTATTATGATTTCTGGCAAACTATTATCAATGACCACATATGGTGGCAGCGGTTTGGGATTCTGTTGGCCCTAATCGATGGCTGCAGTTACACTCTTGGTGTGATACGGTTTCTAGTATCAGCTATAATTGCTTCTGCATGTGCTTTAGTAGGTTAGCATTGCATGCATGATATGATTTAGCAGGGATTATACGACGATGCAAACATATGGTTTTCTACTCATTCAATAAGTACAGATGTTCTTTTTTTCTGAGATTCAAAGATTTGAATATCTTATACAGTGGATATAAAAAGTCTACACACCCCTGTGTGCTATGATTTTGTCATGTTAAAAAACCTCAATAAAGATGAATAATTTCAGATTAATTTCCACCTTCAATGTGACCCATTATCAGTACAATTCCATTGAAAAACAAACTGAAATTCTTAAGGGTGGAAAAATAAAAAAAAATTAAATAATGTGGTTGCATATATATGCACACCCTAAAACTAATACTTTATTGATGTACTCTTTGACTTAATGACAGCAAACAGTCTTTTTGGGTCTGCGTCTTGTAAATGTTGACTTGGCAATCTTTGCCGACTCTTCCTTACAAAATTACTCCAAATCTGTCAGATTGCGAGGGCATCTTGTGTGAGGCGCCTTCTTCCAGTCAACCACAGATTTTCAATGGGAGTCAGGGCTGTGCTCTAGCTGAGCCATTCAAAAACTTTGATAATCTTCAGGCAAAGCTATTTTTTAATTGATTTGTAGTTATGCTTTGGGTCATTGTTGTGCTGAAAGGTGAAATTCCTCTTCATTTTCGGCTTTTTAGCAGAGGCCTGAAGGTTTTGTGCTGAAATAGACTGATATTTGGAAGTGTTCATAATTCTCTTGATTAAAACCCCAGTGTGTCTATGAGGTGCGTTGTGCCGTTGAAACTAGTGACACATCTTCATCTAATAGGAAGGCTGTCATGTAAGCCCTGATACATGGGTGTGGTTTGGAGCACTTATACATGGCATCAGTCGGAGGAATTGGGCTATATGTCATCTGATGTCCCACTTGCCATCGAGGTCGGATGTGTTTTTTTCTACTATTTTAACATAAGATTTAGCACTTCGGGTGAGGCAGAATTTAGATCAGTGCTGAAACATGTAGAGTATATAGTTATTAGACCATTCAAGATATTATTAGTAGTAGCCATCAGCTATTAGGGAGTAGAGGTTATAGGATATGACATACTAATAGTGAGTACTTTAGACTGCACTATTTATGACAACTGCAAATAATGGCGAAATTCAAATCAAAATCGACAATGAGGTCATAGAATGCGTGCGAGATTTCATCTTCCTTGGTTCAAAAATTGACCAGGCTGGAGAATCTATGCCAGAGATAAAATGTAGCATTGAGGCGAAGCGCAATGCTAAACATGGACAAAAACTGGAAAAGTAGAGATATCTTCGATAGTAGAGCATCGCAAATAAATGCAGGATACTGCAAACCACCATTTTCCCCATAGCCATATATGCAATGTGAAAGCTGGACTGCAAAAAAAGTTGATAGAAGGAGGATTGAGGCATTTGAACTGTGGTGCTGGCGAAAGCTGCTGCGTATGCCCTGGACGTCGAGAGTAACAATCAGAGAATTCCTGAATCGTATAAGACCTGATATATTACTGGAGGACAAGATGACCGTGCTCAGGGTCATGGATTTTGGCTATGTAATGCGAGCAGAGTTGCTAGAAAAATCTAAAATGCTTGGACAGATCAGTGGCAAAAGGAGACCCGGCCGCCAAAGAACACGATGGCCGATACTGTCAGAGCTGATGCTGGCATAGATATCATACAACTGGAAGAAGCAGCGCAAAACGAAAAACATGGAGAGAGCTCGCCTCTAGGATCACAGAGGGTCGTGAACGACTAACCGGCTAACAACAACAACATTTAGGGCTTCTCTAGCTTACTCCTCTATTTTCCAGCCACCTGCCATCATATTCCATACCTTTACACAATCTCCTCATCACAAGGGAGGAAACATTCTGGGCGTACACCCTGACGTCAGTGTGCACCCGTGATCAGCCCTGAGCAGAGCAGGAGCGGCACTGACTGCAAGGAAGAGGTAAGTATATGGGTTGGTGGGGGGACTATTACTACTGCGGCTATTAAAGGGGTTAATATTACTGGAGCTGCTAAGTGGGGTTACTATTCATACTGGGGCTACTGAAAGGGTTACTATTATTACTGAGGTTACTAAGAGGGGTTAATATTACTATTGAGGGGTATAATATTATTACTGGGGCTTCTGAGGGGGTTACTATTATTACTGGGTCTGCTGAGGGGATTATTATTATTACTTGGGCTAATGAAAGGGTTAATATTACAACTGTGGGGGTTAATATTACTGGGGCTGCTGAAAGGGTTACTATTACTGAGGATGCTGAGGGGGTTACTGTTATTACTGGGGCTACTGAGAGGGGTTAATATTACTACTGGGGCTATTGAAGGGGTTAATACTATTACTGGGGCTACTGAGAAGAGTTATATTACTACTGGGGCTATTAAAGGGGTTAATATTACTACTGGGCCTACTGAAAGGGTTACTATTATTGGGCTACTGAGAGGGGTTAATATTACTACTGAGGGGGTTAATATTATTACTGGGGCTACTGAAAGGGTTAATATTACTGGGGCTGCTGAGGGGGTTACTATTATTACTAGGACTACTGTGAGGTTATTATTATTTAGAAATGAGCGAGCGTACTCGGAAAAGCACTACTCGCTCGTCTCTGAAGATTCGGATGCCGGCACGGAGCAGGGAGCTGCAGGGGAGAGCGGGGAGGAACGGAGGGGAGATCTTTCTCTCCCTCTCTCCCGCCCGCTCTCCCTTACTCCCCGCTGCGACTCACCTGTCAGCCGCAGCGGCACCCGAATCTTCAGGGACGAGCACAGCGATACTCGGATAAAGCAAATTACTCGAGCGAGTAGTGCTTTTCCGAGTACGCTCGCTCATCTCTATTATTATTCAGACTACTGAGGGAATTAATATTACTACTGGAGCTAGTGAGGGAATTAATATTACTATTGGGGCTTCAGTGGGGTTAATATTACTACTGAGGGGGTTATTATTACTGCGGCTACTGTGGGGTTAATATTGTTACTAATGGGGTTATTATTACTGAAGCTATTGTGGGGACACTATTACTAATGAAGTCACTGTAGAGATCACTATTGTTACTCAATCCACTATGGGGGACATTGTTACTACTGAGACCACTGTGGGGGTCATTGTTACTACTGTGGCCGCTGTGGGGGTCACCGTTACTACTGAGACCGTTGTGGGGTTTACCGTTACTACAGAGGCTGCTGTGGGGGTCACTGTTACTTCTGAGGCTGCCGTAGGGAGTCATTGTTACTACTGAGGCCACCGTGGGGGTTAGGATTACAACTGAGGTTGCTTTGGGGATCACTGTTACTACTGAGGCCGCCATGGGGGACACAAATACTACTGAGGCCACTGTGGGGTACACTGTTACTACTGAAGCCACTGTGGGGGACACTGTTACTACTGAGGCCACTGTGGGGTACGCTGTTACTACTGAGGCCACTGTGGGGGACACTGTTACTACTGAGGCCACTGTGGGGGACACTTTTGTTACTCAGGCCACTGTGGGGGTCACTATTGTTACTGAGGCCACTGTAGGGGTCACTATTATTACTGAGGCCACTGTGGAGGACACTATTACTACTGAGGCCACTGTGGGAGACACCATGGTTACTGAGGCCACTGTGGGGGGGTCACTATTGTTACTGAGGCCACTGTGGGGTTCACTATTGTTACTTAGGTCACTGTAAGGGACACTATTGTTACTGAGGCCACTGTGGGGATCATTATTGTTACTGAGGCCACTGTGGGGGACACTATTACTACTGAAGCCACTGTGGACGACATTGTTACTGAGGCCACTGTGGGGACACTATTACTACTGAGGGCCATTGTGGGGGACACTCTTACTACTGAGGCCACTGTGGGGGACACTTCTCCTACTGAGGTCACTGTGGGGGACACTATTACTACTGAAGCCACTGTGCACATGGCAGCATACCTCAAGCTGACTCAGGATATGTTTACACATGGTGGAAATGCTGCAGAACGTCTGCAGTGAAAATTAGCATGGCAATTTCAGCATCAAAAATGCAGTCAAAATCCGCACTATTGCTATGGATTTTGACAAGAAATCAGTTGCATATCCACAGCTGAATTCATACTATGCGGCATTCCCCCTCACCTCCTCTGAAGGCTTCCTGATGTCAGCGCTCCCCAGGTTTTAGTTGATCCAGTGTCTCCGCTGGTCAGGTGAGGCCTCTATTTGCCACTGGGAACAAGAAGCCGGGGAGTGCTGACAGCGGGATGTCTATAGAGGAAGTGAGGGGGAGCACCGCATAGTATGAAATTAGCTGCGGGTACTCAACTGATTTCCAGTCAAAATCCACACCAATCGTACTCCAGAGCTCAAGTTAGGAAATAAAACACAGGGCGTTCCTCCTTATCTATTTTGAAACGGACCTGCCGATTTAAAAATGACGGAGGTAAAAATCATATGTCGTGATAAGCCCCGCCCCCTGACATGTTGGCACGTTGCTACAAATGAGTGGGTTTTAAGTAGCAGTTTGGGCACTCGTTCTCTAAAAGGTTCACCATCACTGACATAGCATCATGGGAGAAGAAAGAGCCAGACATAGGGAAAACGCCTGCGGACAAGTGAGCCGGTCTGGCCCTCCCACTGAACTAGTCTGCATGATTTACATAGGGGGCAGGAATTTTTAAAACAATTCTTCAGGTATGCCTATATAAAGCCATGCGAAAATTAGTTTTGAAATCAGGTATAGGCAATGATTCTAGCACTGGGCAAAGTTTACTATATTAAAAATTAAAGACCGGTTCTCTTTAAGCTTTTTCCTGTTATAAAAGTTGTATAATTCTGATGTTGTAAAATAAGTACATAATTTGTCCCAAAATTCATTAGCATATTTATCTCCATGACTAAACTTCCATCTGCTTAGATAACTGGGTATGTATAAACAATTAATGATTTGACCTTCTAGTAATCATCTTTAAGATATAATTCGTGATATTTAATCAACGTGGCCATATACTTTAGGTGAAATTAACCAAAACAGCAGCTCATTGGGGGATGTGTAGCTACAAATTATTGTTTTAAAAGAAAAAAAGCTAACAGATAGTCATTGGGGAAGATTTATAAAACTATCTAATATGAAAACTGTCTTTGTTGCCCAAGGCAACCAATCACAGAACAACTTCCATTTCATATTCTGCCTATGAAAAATGAAAGCTGCTCTGTGATTTGTTGCTATGGGCCACAAAGACAGTTTTCATTTTAGACAGTTTTATAAATCTCCCCCATTGTCTGTTAAGAAGTCAGCCATGTTTGAAGATTTCATTTGATAGTCAGATGAAAGCTCTTTTGTATTGTAACGCACACTGCATAGTATGTTTGAACATAAGAACTTGTGTGTGCTACAATTCCACTTACTGTGGGTAGGGTATGGTCGGAGGCCTAGTCCTGGCCACGGTGTAGCTGAGTCGTAACACAAGGGAGACTGTTTGTAGAAGTGTGTATGTATGTATATGTGTATATATATATATATATATATATATATATATATATATACATATATATATACATATATATATATAAATGTCATGAAGCCACCATTATTCTATACAGTGAAGTAATAAAAAACGGAGACTTGTGTATCAGACCTCAGGAACGGATGAGACCTAGTACACTTTACTTAGATAAACTTGAATACACAGGTAGTTACAGGTATCATTCACGGCAGCAGTTACAGGCAGAAGCTCAGAGGTTGGGAGGAAAAATACACAGGAACAATACGGCCCTATAGTCCATGTTAGCTATATGACACCGGCTCTGGACATTAAGTATACTCCAGAGGAGGTAAAAATGTAGGAGTCTCTCCACATGCACTCTGGCAGGCCATTACTGAAGATAAGGCTTATCCTAGATGCTCCCGGAACATCATCCGCGTGGGTGTCACAATCACATACCTCTGTGTGATGATCCTAATGGCGGACAGCCACACAGGAAAAATAATGCCTGTAGTGTGAACGGGTACCTGTTTTAGTGGACTGGGATTTGTTGCGCTCTTTCTTTCTGAAAAGGACTCACTCTTATATCATCCGTACTCCAGACGCTACAGGATGTTGTTCCTCTTCCTCCATCTTCACCAACATGGAAGCTAAAGGTGCTTCCATGCGGCTCTGTGTGAGAACTCTACTCCTGAATATGGAACTGAAGATGGCCCTTTTCCCGCTCTGACACTCACAATAATTACCTCACTTGTACCACATGACACAGTAAGAATAGATACATGCAGCAGCAGAGCTGACAGGCAATGATTTTAGGGGAGTTAACACTTCAGATGCCGCAGCTGTGCAACATACATACAGAAAATGGACATGACAGTTTTGCACAGTGCATCCACATAAGACAGATCATGTATGACAATTATAGAGAGGACCAGGATAAAATGACATGATAACTTTATTCTATGTGTTAGTATGATTACTACAATACCAAATGTATATAGTTTTTTGGGGTTTTTTTGCTATACTACTTGTATTTTTTTCAAAGATATTTAATTTTTTAAATTATTTTCTGACACCATTTTCTGGACAATAGCTTTTTTATTTTGCTGTTCACATAGTTGTTCAAGGGCTCATTTTTTGCGGGACACCCTGTAGTTTACGTTGGTACCACTACATACAACTTTTTGATCGCTTTTATTTTCATTTTTTCTTGGAGACAGGGTGAACAAAAAAAATGCATTTCTGGTGTTCTTTATGTTTTGTTCTTTTGACGACATTCATCATGTGGGGTAAATAATGTATTGCTTTGAT
The DNA here is from genome assembly GCF_035609145.1 of Eleutherodactylus coqui. Taxonomy (NCBI): domain Eukaryota; kingdom Metazoa; phylum Chordata; class Amphibia; order Anura; family Eleutherodactylidae; genus Eleutherodactylus; species Eleutherodactylus coqui. The sequence goes on along the minus strand of NC_089843.1, from coordinate 119,050,828 downwards.
AGATTGGACTTTTACGGACGCAGCAATACCAAATATGTATTTTTGCTTTATTATTTAGATTCTTTTATTACAAATATAGCAAAAGGGTTTTCTTTTAAACTTTTATTAATAGTTTTTTTAATAATTAGTAAAACTTTATTGATCTTATTTTTACTTTTTTTTAAGTCCCTAGAGGGGACAACAACTTGTGATGCTTTGATCGCTCCTGCAGTATTAAGTAATGCTATAGCATTACATCATACTGTGATTGGGCAGGCAGTCTATCAAGCCACCCCACAGGAATAGCTTGATAGGCATTCTGTCATGACAGCACTGGGACTTTTCAGATGGCCACCAGCTGCCATGACACCCACACAGTTCCCTGCGATCTCATCACGGGGGGGGCCGTATGGGACCTACGAACATTGTTTGGGGGATTTAAATGCTGCTGTCAAAACTGACAGTTGCATTTACAGGGTTAACAGCTCTGCTGAGCCAAGCGGCTTATAGGAGCTGTTGCTGCCAGGTGTCGGCTGCAAGTATCAGCCGGTGCCTGCGTTGTATGGAGGGTTATCCAGTCAGTAAATCAAGCAATCAACAGCACCATATGCAAAAGCAGATATCACTGCGGGAGTAAATTCAACTGTGCACGCCTACCCAGAATCTGGACTTTCAGGAGTCTTCAGTGGTATGGCAAAATAGAATGGTACAGCAGCACATGGGAATCCAACCTCTATCAGACCATTTTCATGGTAAAAACCAAATCTTTATTGTAGTCCAAGCATAAAAACACGACGTTTCGACCAACAGTCTATGGTCATACCCTGCAGCTGCAGGACGCAAAAACACGATAGGCTGGTCACTAAGGGATAATGTACCCAAAAGATATTTTGTTCTTTGACTGCTGTCATTGAGTATGTATGGCCAGACTGAATGACTGTGACAGCCAATACGGACTAAAATGTGTGTGGCTGCTACTTATTTACCAGATGATCATTCATTCAACAGTTGTTCAACCATCAAACTACTTCTTTTTAGATGGCACGATTGCAGTCAGCACAAGCTGGCGAGTTGGTGACGTCATCACCAGCGCATTCGTACTATTGTAGCTTGTTTAGATAGGCAGATTCATCGTTGACTTGTTCAATGAGAATCGTTCACTTCTCGTTCAGTGTTTCCCACCAGAAGTGTTTAAACGGGACAAGTGAATGAGCCAACAAAGATTTTTAGTTCTGCAGAAACTGAACGATGGAGAAGCAAAGCTATAGCCATTTTTATTACACATTTGGCCTCACAGGCAGTCACTGTAGACTACAAATGTTAATTATATTTACCTTAAAACTAAATTGTGTTAGGCCTGACATTACAATACCCGTCTCCATATATACAGAGAAGCGTTAAATGCTCTTGTCAATGGAGAAGCCCTGCGGCATATGGTATCAGGAGCTTGTTTGTTTTAAGAACACACTGTTCTTCTGGAGATAAGTAAAAGAATGAAGCATGCATCTTCTTCTTCCACGGATTATGTCAGGATCTATATCCCTTCAGTGTTGTTCAGAACTAATGGAATTACACTGAATAAAATCCATTTAAACAAGAAGCTTACACAGCTAGAAATGACAAGACATGTAAGAGTTGTCCTCAGCTTGAAATCCAATTCTTTTCATTTACCTTATCTGTATATGTCCTACTATTATAGTCAGTGGAAGTCAGCGTGTACCTGTCACTATTATTTCGTTAGCACAAATCAGTAGTGATTATTTGAAATAAAATACATTTTTCAACATAGAACTGCCATATTCCTCACTTTATAGCAGAATTCATTTCCTCTTTACCTACCTGTAGACTCTCTGTTCAGATGAGAGATCCACTTAAGGCTCATTTACATGGAGCGATGATCATTCAAAGATCACTCAAATTACAGTTTGAGTGACAGCTTTGAGCGATCATTTTGCATAAACTATTAAGTAGCTACTCAGCTACTTAATAGCAATTTAGTGTGCAAATGAAGCCTTTAGCTGAAGGCAGTTAATAGCCTGAGGGCTCTTATCTGCATTCAGATCCTTTGTTCTCCAATGGGAAACAATGCTATCAGCACTACCCGTGGAGAACTCCTGATAAGGCTAGACAACAATTTTTAGGTTGGCCAGAATTGAATGATCAGCTAGCAGTACATGAAAAGTGCACGATGGCCGCACGTTTAGACACAACAATGATCACTCAAACGATCGCTTTTTAGCCATTTTTGAGCAATCATCGCTCCGTGTAAATGGGCCTTTAGTGTAAGGGTACTAGCCAACTATCATTCAAAAATGTGCTCAAAACAAGAGATTTTAATAGATAGTTGTCCCAGGCAACTGTGTGACATGACTGGGTACCGGGTAAGACATTGCTCAGAAGTTGCTAGTTGCTTCCTTACAGCTCACTGAAATTAAAGAACTAGTTAGTGACTTCTCGCTCAGTGTAAACAAACGTTCATTCATCTTTGAATGGTTGCCTGCCCAAAGTGAATGAAGTCAGAGGTCTCCGAAGTGCTCCACTTGCATTCACTGAAGGACTATTGCTCGTATGTGTAAGCACAGGAACAATAGTCGATGACATGACTGTCAGGCACTTCTGCACCCAACAGTTGGCTTGTGTAAAAGTATCCTATAACAGTAAATAGACAACAGGGAGGAGGGAGATACAGCTGTGGGTTCTCTCTCAGGGTATGTCAACACAGGGCAGATTCGCTGCAGAAGTTCCATCTACATGAAATCAACACGAAATTTCGCAGTGGCAAATCATTATGGTACCATTTTGGAGAACATTTGACTTTTTGATCACTTTTTAAAACTCTTTTAGTAGCAGTATAAAAGCACATCTGACATTGTTATTTCTTACGGTTTTCAGTATGTGGTTTAAATAATGTGAACATCTTATAATAAGGGTCATTATAAATGTGTAATTAGTGATGAGCGAGCATACTTGCTAAGGGCAATTGCTTGATCGAGCATTACCCTTAGCGAGTACCTGCCCACTCAAGAGAAAAGGTTCGGCTGCCGGCGGCAGGCAGGGAGCTGCGGGGGAGAGAAGGGAGGAACGGAGGGGAGCTCTCTCTCTCCCTCTCTCCCCCCCCGCTCCCCCCTGCTGACTGCCGCAACTTACCGCGCCGCCACCGGAACCTTTTCTCTCGAGTGGGCAGGTACTCGCTAAGGGCAATGCTCACTCGAGCAATTGCCCTTAGCGAGTATGCTCGCTCATCTCTAGTGGTAATACCAATTATGTGGTTTTTTTATTTATTTTTACAGTAGAAAAGGGTTTTTGTTTCCTTTTATTGAATGCTTTGCCAAACTTTTTTTATATTCATTTCAGTCTCTCCTGGGGGCTTGCACACATGATAACTTGACCCTGCTACTGCCTAAGGGCCCTTTTACATGGAGGGATTATCATTAAAATTTTTGATGGATCGCGGGAATCTGAACGATAATCATTCAGTGTAAGTGCTGTCAGCGACTGAATGACAAATAATAATTTGTTTGCTTATCGTTTATCTACAGTTTCTGCAGGCATAAAAGAAAATGTAACAACTGCTTGTTTACTGTGAATGGAGGTGGGCGGCCGGAGAGATATCCAGCTCGCCTCGCCTGCATTTCATGAGCAATCACCGTTCCTGCTTTAGCGCCCAACAATCGTCCCATGTAAAATGACCCTAATAGATGTACCTAGCAAACAATCAGCACTCTGAGATTCCATCAGGCGGGTCAGTGGGGTGAGAAGATTAGCTCCCTCCCTCTAACCATATAAATATCTCTGTCATTACGTCTGATCCTGACCATTGCAGCAGAATCTAAAGACCTATTCACACACAAAGATAACCGCTCAAAATTCGTTCAAAAGATAGGGAGATCGACAGTTTTAGCGATCATTTTGCATAAGCTGCTAATGGGCACTAATGCCCATTAGCAGCTTATTACCTTCATTTGCATGTAAATGAGCTTCTGGGAGCTGTATGCAGAGAACAGCATGTGGTCTGTTCTCTGCACTCAGCTCCATTATTGTGCCACAGGGATTTCAGCTGAATGCAATGTTATTAGCGCTCCCATGGAGATTCCCAGTGTGCGGTCCCTGTTATCTACTGTCTGGCCGAACAATGGATTTTATGCTCACCTTAAAATCATCCTTCGGCCAAGAAGTAAATGATGGTAGCATTTACACACAACGATTATCACTCAAAAGCCATCATTTGAGTAAATTATGAGCGATAATCGTTGCGTGTAAATGGGCCTTAATCCCCAAAAAGTTCTGCTACATCTGCATGAACTACACTGGCCATTAAAACTAATTAGTGCCATATACTTAGAATCTAAGGGTGAATCAGCACATAGCCACGGCAGCATAGCTGTGGTACGGCCACCATACAATCAAAAATTGTAGTTTTACCACAAATCAATGTGGTTTTCTAATTGATTAATAATAGGCACTTTGTTTTGTACACAAAATTATTATTGAACTGCAGTGGGCGCATGTGAGAATCACACCTGTGCTGGAGAAGAAAAGATACTAATGTATTTACCATAAAGAAACACAAATTATAAGCGGGATCTTTGTATTAGATTGACCTGACTGTCTTAAGTTGCACTCAGTTGTAGATATTTAACAGACATTGAAGAGCTCTTTTTTGAAAACCAAAAAGTAAATGTTGCACATGAATCTGCATCCTGAGGCAGAAGACAAAGTGTTCTCACTCTGAACAGCCCGAGTACCTGCATGTAAATGATCTCTACGGTAGGCTCTTTGATGTAGGAAATGTTTAGAATTTCTTATGTTTAAAACAAACAATAAATTGATAGTGAAGTATGCGGCATGGTGCAGGGCAATCGCCCAGGGAACTCCTGAACTCCGAACACTCAGAATTTCCTCCAGCCCTTTTCAAACACTCCTAGCAGCAGGTTTGAAAAGATGTAAAGCATACTTCCAACAATGCAGAAGTCATAATGTAAGAGCTGAAGCTCCGTTCTTCTGCTAGCACTGCTAACTAGAAGAAATCTGATGCTCAGACAAGCTTTATTGCCATAGGCAGGAGCAGACTGGCCATACAACCCACTGGGAAATTCCCAGTGGGCCAGTTGGGTCCTGGGGCTGGTGTAGAGGAATTGTTTTAAAAGTTTTTGGTGTAAAGTAAAAGAAAAAGCTATACTCACCCATGTTGCTCCTTCTAATTACTGAGTGCAGCCTGAGAGGGGAATTATTACTGGGTGGGTGCCTATATGGAGCATCATTACTGAGTGAGGGCCTATATGGAGCATCATTACTGAGTGAGGGCCTATATGGAGCATCATTACTGAATGAGGGCCCATATGGAACATTAGTATTGAGTGGAGACCTGTGAGGGGCATCATTACGGAGTGGGGGCCTGTGAGGGGCATTATTATTTAGTGAAGGCCTGTGACAGGGATTATTATTGAGCTAGGGCCTATATGGAGCATTATGACTGAATAGCGAACTATATGGGCCATTATTTCTGAGTGGAGCCTGTGTGTGGAATTATTACTGAGTGTTGTCCTATATCAGCATTATTACTGAGTGAGGGTCTATATGGGGTATTATTACTTAGTGTGAGCCTATATGGATCATTATGAGATTAGACTTAGCTGCTTTGCTTTTTTTTCTTAGAAACAACACTACTTTTCAATGTGGTTGACCTGCAGTAACATACCCCGACCATAGACAAGAATGGTGCTATTTCTAGAAGAAAGCATGTTTCTCTACAACACTGCTAGCCATGCGTTATACTAGTGCTGGATAAAGGGCCCCTGCACTTTCTTTGCTTAGGGGTCAACACCAGTGACACCAATTATTAGCATATATGGTGATTTAGATTTAATAGGTTGTATTATTTTTTTCTAAAACCCAGCTGAAAAAATGTTACTGAGATTTCTGTATCTGAACCTGTTAGTATCTCACTATATATTACACTTCGCAGCCATGGCCACTGGCTTACCTCTCCTTTCCTCACTAGCAATTATGGATTACTCAAACAGATGTGGAATATGATGCCGGTGATGAAGAGGCTTTTTACCAGTTCAGTTGAACAAAATATAGTTTACTGAGCGTACAATAAAGAGTAATATGGCAATAACATACTACACTATGATTTGTATGCAATGCAAACAGCTTACTATCTTTCAGCTAATTCGATACGTTGGCCCATACCCTACAGATAGGGTAATATAGAATTGTCACAGTCAATAATTGGTTTACCTTGGCCAGAGGTAAAAAGTTCCACAGATTCTGTTTGAAAATAGAAGTCTCCTCTGAAGTAACTTAGTCTTGCAGAAACTTTGGTTAAACAAATGACTACATCCACTAATTCAAATATGCAGTCACTGTCCGCTGAACAAATTTTTAGCACAATACCTTTGGGGAGGCTGTACAGTGATGAAGTCAAAATAATCTTTTACACTATAGATGAGCTTGGGTGATTGTACGACCGTGTTTTCCCTAAAATAAGACACTGTCTTATAATAATTTTTGCCCCCAAAAGAGGCACAGTGTCTTATTTTCAGGGTGGGTGGGGGGTTATATTTAACTGGTCTGCGCCGTCTGGGTCCTTGGCCCTGCTGATCTCCGTCGATGTGGCAGGCTGCAGTGTCCTCTGCGTTCACACAGAACTCTCCTTCTGGTGACGGGACTTTGAATACCCCACCTCCAGCAAGCGAGTGCTGTGATTGGCTCACGAGCGCTGTGGCTCAGCCAATCAGAGCCAGCACTCAATGAGCCAATCACAGCCATTCAGTGATGTCGTTCACTGAATGGCTGTGAATGATCAAGTGCCAGCTCTGATTGTCTGGCGCTCAATCCAATCACAGCATTTGCTTGCTGGATGCAGGGGATTAAAAGCCCCTTCAGCAGAAGGAGAGATCTGTGTCAGTGCAGAGGACACGGCAGCCTGCCACAGCTCCGGGGACCAGCGCGAGAGACTCAGACCCCATCGTCTAGCTGAGTATTAATGGTTTTGCTTTGTTTTTTCAATTTGCCAGGGCATGGGTTGTCTTATATTTCAAGCACAACTCCCTCAGGTGCAGCACGTCATTTTGTAGAGATACATAGTGGGGACATGTTGACTTTCAGAGTAGTGGGCTTGGAAAAAGTATCTCGCCCAATAAGAGGCGGTGATCGATCCCGTAAACTACATGCAAGAGAGGCTTTCTGGATTCTTAATTTGAATACTAGATACCCTTCTGTTCTCAATTTTAAGAGTGATCTATCTCTCATTTATTAATTTCACTATCTTTTTACATCACATAAGAACTTTTTTTTTCTTTTTTTTCGTTCTTGTGGTTGCATATTAGTACGGCCAAATCTTATTTTTCTTTAAATAATTTGATTTAAAGTTTTTGCACTTTGTTATTCTATGATATCACTTCCTGTTTTTTCATTTCCTGATGTGTGTTTTTAAAATGTTGCTCAGTCTGCTTTCATCTATGCTATGAGTAAGATCTGTTCCGTTGAAAAACAGCTCTCCAGTAGTGCCAGCGCAGCCGGGTCTTCACAAGGCTCTTTGCAAAAAAAAATGTTCCACCCTGGCTGAAGAATCTCACACGTTCATCAGCTCTGTTGTAGCTCTTGCTAGCAGAGTCTCTCTTCTATGCAATCTCTGAAACTGCACTGAGGCAAATTAATGTGGAGACCAGGAGTCATACCTAGGCACAATTACAAGGCTATCTAAGGGAAGCCCATACAATTAGGTCACCAGTTTGTGGATTAAAGGAGTAAAAGTGTTTAATTGCTGCGGATTGATTTACTGGAAACCAGTATAATTTCTGCTATAATCTCCATCCCAAAAGAGAAAAGAATAAGAATAATTAATTACATTTATTTTACTTAACCCTGGCTTGGTGTGATTCATTTTTCATGTTCATCACCCATTACATTTCGTGCTTTAAAGCACTGGCGTCACGAACAAATTAATAGGAATAGTAAACATATTCTGCAAAAACGCCCATTTATCAAGCCACATGGAGGCCGTTGGTGTGGGATCTGCCGCGTGGACACCAGGGGACAGCTACCAGTACAGGAAGAAGAAAGCAGACCCCCGTCACCATAACAGACTTCCCCTCCACAAATGCATCTGAGAAATTGAGCAAAGATAGCCTTATCTTTGGAGTCCTATACTTAGAGGCTGTATATATTGAGTCTGTATCCTGACCCAGCAATTTAAATTGGTAGCATAGGACTTCTAAGTTATTTTGATAGAGGATTCTGTCTCTAATATTCTGAGTCATCTTTGTTTGATTCAATACATCTGGGGTCAATGATAGAATACTAATATGACTATTGTATTTAAATAATTTAAACAGACTAGGGGCATAAAGCCTTGTCCTATTCTTAGATGAGGAACGCTGACCCACCATCTTCTATTTGAATTGCCCTCTGTATGTATGAAAGGACAGATAGACTTACTTTGCTAATAAATACAACCTTAAGGCTCTTTTACACAAAACGATTATCGTTCAAAATTCGCTCAAAAGCCATCTTTTGAGCGATAATCGTTGTGTGTAAGTGTGTGCCCATCGTGCACTTACTGTGCACTCTTTGTTCATCGCTGAGTTCAGCTCAGCATAAAATCCTCGTCCCTGATAACAGGGACCGCATGCTGTGTTCTCTGCGGGCAGCGCTTATAACATTGTTTCAGCTACTGTCCAGTGGCAGAACAATGGTGATGCATTTAGAGAACAGATCACCCGCTGTTCTCTAAATGCACGCAAATGAAGCTAGTTAGATACTAATGGGCTGATTAGCCTATTAGTATCTAATGCAAAATGATCACTCAAAACTGTCAGTTATCTATCATAAGTATATATGTGTTCATTCTTAGTCCTGGAGATTTAACAATTTACTATTAAAAGTTATTTAAAATTTGAGGGATTTCTATTTCTGTGAAAGGTTTATTGCATTTTTTGGGAGGCAAACAAAAGAAAAATAACAATTCTGGCATTATGTTTTTTAACAATTTTTACGACATGCGAGATAAATAACAAAATACTTTCATTTTCTGAGTCATTACGAACACGGTAATACCTATTGTGTGCTGCTTTTAAAAAACATTTTTGGTGTTTTATCCATTTAAAGCAGTTTTTTGTAAGAAAAAAATGTACATTTTTTTTGACAGGATTTTTTTCTCTAAATTAACCTTTATTAGAGATGAGCGAACGCGTTCGTCCGAGCTTGATATTCGTGCGAATATTAGGGTGTTCGGGATGTTCGTTATTCGTGACGAACACCATGCGGTGTTCTGGTTACTTTCACTTCCTTCCCTGAGACGTTAGCGCGCTTTTCTGGCCAATTGAAAGACAGGGAAGGCATTACAACTTCCCCCTGCAACGTTTAAGCCCTATACCACCCCCCTGCTGTGAGTGGCTGGCAAGATCAGGTGTTCGCCTAATATAAAAGTCGGCCCCTCCCGCGGCTCGCCTCAGATGCGGTGTGAGTTAGATGAGGGACAGTGCTGTTTATACCGGAGCTGCTGTAGGGAAAGAATTGGTAGTTAGTGTAGGCTTCAAGACCCCCCAAAGGTCCTTATTAGGGCCACTGATAGCTGTGTGTTGGCTGCTGTTAGCAGTGGGATTTTTTTTTTTCTCAAAATCGCCTCTGCAGACCGTTGCACCTGGCATTAGGGACAGAAGTGCTGCATAGGCAGGGAGAGTGTTAGGAGTGAGTGTAGCCTTCAAGAACCTCAACGGTCCTTTCTAGGGCCATATTTATCCGTGTGCAGTACTGTCCAGGCTGCTGTTGGCTGTGCTGCATTTTTTTTGGGCTTCTCAAAATCGCCTCTGCAGAGCATTCCACCCTCCATTGATACTGCAGGGAAAGAATTGTATAGGCAGGGCCACAACACAGTTATTATTCATAGAATATACGCAGTGCTGCCTGTTGGTGGGAAAAAACTGAAAACAAATCTATTTGTCCAGCCTGTGTCCGTCCTTACGGGCGGTGGACACGTGTGAGCTGCGTGAAAAACATTGCTAAATCATACGCAGCCAGCTACGCTTTACTGCTGGGTTCGCCATTTGCTTTCCTTAATTGGGAAAAAAAATACCTGCTCTCCAAGAGTTATAATAACTCTGCTACCCTCACGTTCTGTGACACATAAGCAGGGACACAGCACAGTTATTAAACTTCTCAGGTTCATTGAATATACGCAGTGCTGCCTGTTGGTGGGAAAAAACTGAAAACAAATCTATTTGTCCAGCCTGTGTCCGTCCTTACGCCTGTGGAGACGTGTGAGCTGCGTGAAAAACATTGCTAAATCATACGCAGCCAGCTACGCTTTACTGCTGGGTTCGCCATTTGCTTTCCTTAATTGGGAAAAAAAATACCTGCTCTCCAAGAGTTATAATAACTCTGCTACCCTCACGTTCTGTGACACATAAGCAGGGACACAGCACAGTTATTAAACTTCTCAGGTTCATTGAATATACGCAGTGCTGCCTGTTGGTGGGAAAAAACTGAAAACAAATCTATTTGTCCAGCCTCTGTCCGTCCTTACGCCTGTGGAGACGTGTGAGCTGCGTGAAAAACATTGCTAAATCATACGCAGCCAGCTACGCTTTACTGCTGGGTTCGCCATTTGCTTTCCTTAATTGGGAAAAAAAATACCTGCTCTCCAAGAGTTATAATAACTCTGCTACCCTCACGTTCTGTGACACATAAGCAGGGACACAGCACAGTTATTAAACTTCTCAGGTTCATTGAATATACGCAGTGCTGCCTGTTGGTGGGAAAAAACTGAAAACAAATCTATTTGTCCAGCCTCTGTCCGTCCTTACGCCTGTGGAGACGTGTGAGCTGCGTGAAAAACATTGCTAAATCATACGCAGCCAGCTACGCTTTACTGCTGGGTTCGCCATTTGCTTTCCTTAATTGGGAAAAAAAATACCTGCTCTCCAAGAGTTATAATAACTCTGCTACCCTCACGTTCTGTGACACATAAGCAGGGACACAGCACAGTTATTAAACTTCTCAGGTTCATTGAATATACGCAGTGCTGCCTGTTGGTGGGAAAAAACTGAAAACAAATCTATTTGTCCAGCCTCTGTCCGTCCTTACGCCTGTGGAGACGTGTGAGCTGCGTGAAAAACATTGCTAAATCATACGCAGCCAGCTACGCTTTACTGCTGGGTTCGCCATTTGCTTTCCTTAATTGGGAAAAAAAATACCTGCTCTCCAAGAGTTATAATAACTCTGCTACCCTCACGTTCTGTGACACATAAGCAGGGACACAGCACAGTTATTAAACTTCTCAGGTTCATTGAATATACGCAGTGCTGCCTGTTGGTGGGAAAAAACTGAAAACAAATCTATTTGTCCAGCCTCTGTCCGTCCTTACGCCTGTGGAGACGTGTGAGCTGCGTGAAAAACATTGCTAAATCATACGCACCCAGCTACGCTTTACTGCTGGGTTCGCCATTTGCTTTCCTTAATTGGGAAAAAAAATACCTGCTCTGCCACAGTTAATAACTCTGCTACCCTCACGTTCTGTGACACATAAGCAGGGACACAGCACAGTTATTAAACTTAGATAATTCATTCACTAGAGGCAGTGGGGCCTTTCGTTTTCCAAAAAGGGCAAAAATTATATTTGGCCTGCAGTCTTGCGCCAATTTATTTCCTGCCTGTGAAATCAAATCACTGGTAATACAGCATGCTGAGGGGTAGGGGTAGGCCTAGAGGACGTGGACGCGGCCGAGGACGCGGAGGGCCAAGTCAGGGTGTGGGCACAGGCCAAGCTCCTGATCCAGGTGTGTCGCAGCCGACTGCTGCGCGATTAGGAGAGAGGCACGTTTCTGGCGTCCCCACATTCATCGCCCAATTAATGGGTCCACGCGGGAGACGGTTATTAGAAAATGAGCAGTGTGAGCAGGTCCTGTCCTGGATGGCAGAAAGTGCTTCGAGCAACCTATCGTCTACCCGCAGTTCTGCGCCGTCCACTGCTGCCAATCCGAATCCTCTGTCTGCTGCTCCTCCTTCCTCCCAGCCTCCTCACTCCACTACAATGACACCTGCTCAGGAGCGGGAACACTCCCAGGAACTGTTCTCGGGCCCCTGCTTAGATTGGGCAGCAGCGGTTCCTCTCCCACCAGAGGAGTTTATCGTCACTGATGCCCAACCATTCGAAAGTTCCCGGGGTTCGGGGGAAGAGGCTGGGGACTTCCGCCAACTGTCTCAACAACTTTCTGTGGGTGAGGAGGACGATGACGATCAGACACAGTTGTCTTGCAGTGAGGTAGTAGTAAGGGCAGTAAGTCCCAGGGAGCAGCGCACAGAGGATTCGGAGGAAGAGCAGCAGGACGATGAGGTGACTGACCCCACCTGGTGTGCAACGCTTACTCAGGAGGACAGGTCTTCAGAGGGGGAGTCAAGGGCATCAGCAGGGCAGGTTGCAAGAGGCAGTGCAGTGGCCAGGGGTAGAGGCAGGGCCAGACCGAATAATCCACCAAGTGTTTCCCAAAGCGCCCCCTCGCGCCATGCCACCCTGCGGAGGCCGAGGTGCTCTAAGGTCTGGCAGTTTTTCACAGAGACGCCTGACGACCGACGAACAGTGGTGTGCAACCTTTGTCGCGCAAAGCTCAGCCGGGGAGCCAACACCAACAGCCTCACCACCACCACCATGCGCAGACATATGATGGCCAAGCACCCCGCAAGGTGGGACAAAGGCCGTTCACCGCCTCCGGTTTGCACCCCTGCCTCTCCCCCTGTGCCCCAACCTGCCACTGAGATGCAACCCCCCTCTCAGGACACAGGCACTACCGCCTCATGGCCTGCACCCACACCCTCATCTCCGCTGTCCTCGGCCCCATCCAGCAGTGTAGTTCAGCGCACCGTTCAGCCGTCGCTTGCGCAAGTGTTCGAGCGCAAGCGCAAGTACGCCGCCACGCACCCGCACGCTCAAACGTTAACCGTCCGCATCGCAAAATTCATCAGCCTTGAGATGCTGCCGTATAGGGTTGTGGAAACGGAGTCCTTCAAAAGTATCATGGAGGCGGCGGCCCCGCGCTACTCAGTTCCCAGTCGCCACTACTTTTCCCGATGTGCCGTCCCAGCCCTGCACGACCACGTCTCCCGCAACATTGTGCGCGCCCTCACCAACGCGGTTACTGCCACGGTCCACTTAACTACGGACACGTGGACAAGCACAGGCGGGCAGGGCCACTACATCTCCCTGACGGCACATTGGGTGAATTTAGTGGAGGCTGGGACAGAGTCAGAGCCTGGGACCGCTCACGTCCTACCCACCCCCAGAATTGCGGGCCCCAGCTCGGTGCTGGTATCTGCGGAGGTGTATGCTTCCTCCACTAAAGCACCCTCCTCCTCCTCCTCCTCCTCTGTCTCACAATCAAGATGTGTTAGCAGCAGCATGTCGCCAGCAGTCGGTGTCGCGCGGTGTGGCAGCACAGCGGTGGGCAAGCGTCAGCAGGCCGTGCTGAAACTACTCAGCTTAGGCGATAAGAGGCACACGGCCCACGAACTGCTGCAGGGTCTGACACAGCAGACCGACCGCTGGCTTGCGCCGCTGAGCCTCCAACCGGGCATGGTCGTGTGTGACAACGGCCGTAACCTGGTGGCGGCTCTGCAGCTCGGCAGCCTCACGCACGTGCCATGCCTGGCCCACGTCTTTAATTTGGTGGTTCAGCGGTTTCTGAAAAGCTACCCACGCTTGTCAGACCTGCTCGTAAAGGCGCGCCGGCTCTGCGCACATTTCCGCAAGTCCCACACGGACGCTGCCACCCTGCGCACCCTGCAACATCACTTTAAGCTGCCAGTGCACCGACTGCTGTGCGACGTGCCCACACGGTGGAACTCTACGCTCCACATGTTGGCCAGGCTCTATGAACAGCGTAGAGCTATAGTCGAATACCAACTCCAACATGGGCGGCGCAGTGGGAGTCAGCCTCCTCAATTCCTTTCAGAAGAGTGGGCCTGGTTGGCAGACATCTGCCATGTCCTTGGTAATTTTGAGGAGTCTACCCAGGTGGTGAGCGGCGATGCTACAATCATTAGCGTCACCATTCCTCTGCTATGCATCTTGAGAAATTCCCTGCAAACCATAAAGGCAGCTGCTTTGCGCTCGGAAACGGGGGCGGGGGAAGACAGTATGCCGCTGGATAGTCAGGGCACCCTCCTGTCTATTTCTCAGCGCGTACAGGAGGAGGAGGAGGAGCATGAGGAGGATGAGGAGGAGGGGGAAGAGACAGCTTGGCCCGCTGCTGACGGTACACCGGCTGATTGCCTGTCATCCTTTCAGCGTGTATGGCCTGAGGAGGAGGAGGAGGAGGAGGATCCTGATAGTGATCTTCCTAGTGAAGACAGCCATGTGTTGCGTACAGGTACCCTGGCACACATGGCTGACTTCATGTTAGGATGCCTTTCTCGTGACCCTCGCGTTGCACGCATTCTGGCCACGACGGATTACTGGGTGTACACACTGCTCGATCCACGGTATAAGGAGAACCTGCCCACTCTGATTCCCGAAGAGGAAAGGGGTTCGAGAGTGTTGCTATACCACAGGACCCTTGCGGACAAGCTGATGGTAAAATTCCCAGCCGACAGCGCTAGTGGCAGAAGGCGCAGTACCGAGGGCAAGGTAGCAGGGGATGTGCGTAGATCGAGCAGCATGTACATCCCAGGCAGTGCAACAGTCTTTAAGGGCCTGGCCAGCTTTATGGCTCCCCACCAAGACTGTGTCACCGCTCCCCAGTCACGGCTGAGTCGGCGGGAGCACTGTAAAAGGATGGTGAGGGAGTACGTAGCGGATCGCACGACCATCCTTGGTGACGCCTCTGCCCCCTACAACTACTGGGTGTCGAAGCTGGACACGTGGCCTGAACTAGCCCTGTATGCCCTTGAGGTGCTTGCTTGTCCTGCGGCTAGCGTCTTGTCGGAGAGGGTGTTTAGTGCGGCTGGGGGAATCATCACCGATAAGCGTAGCCGCTTGTCAACCGACAGTGCCGACAGGCTAACACTCATCAAGATGAACAAAGGCTGGATTTCGCCAGACTTCTGTTCTCCACCAGCGGACAGCAGCGATACGTAAGCAATACGTAGGCTGCACCCGCGGATGGAAGCTACGTTCTCTCTCACCATCCAAAACGGGGACATTTGTGCTTCATCAATCTGTGTCTAATATTCCTCCTCCTCCTCCTCCTGCTCCTCCTCCTGAAACCTCACGTAATCACGCTGAACGGGCAATTTTTCTTAGGGCCACAAGGCTCACTCAAATAATTTTTCAGAACAATTTTTATAAGTTTCAATTAGCTTAAAAGCGTTGGAACTTTAACTTGAACCAATTTTTCGTTACACTGGGCTGCCTCCAGGCCTAGTTACCACTTAAGCCACATTAACCAAAGCGATTCACCTGCCATCTTGGTTGGGCATGGCCAATTTTTACTGAGGTACATTAGTACTGTTGGTACACCAATTTTTTGGGGCCCTCACCTACAGTGTAATCATAGTAATTTCTATGTTCTTCGCCTGCACTCATGGTACAGAAAGGTGTGTGGGGTTGGCCTACAGTTTAGCTACATAAATGTCACTTGTGCCTTGGCTATACTAAGGCTACTGAAATGGAACGAAGACTGCGCTCCCGCTATACTGCTGCTTCAGAATTGTTACTGGGGCCTGTCTTGAGTGCTACTATTGCTTACATGGAACGAAGACTGCGCTCCCGCTATACTGCTGCTTCAGAATTGTTACTGGGGCCTGTCTTGAGTGCTACTATTGCTTACATGGAACGAAGACTGCGCTCCCGCTATACTGCTGCTTCAGAATTGTTACTGGGGCCTGTCTTGAGTGCTACTATTGCTTACATGGAACGAAGACTGCGCTCCCGCTATACTGCTGCTTCAGAATTGTTACTGGGGCCTGTCTTGAGTGCTACTATTGCTTACATGGAACGAAGACTGCGCTCCCGCTATACTGCTGCTTCAGAATTGTTACTGGGGCCTGTCTTGAGTGCTACTATTGCTTACATGGAACGAAGACTGCGCTCCCGCTATACTGCTGCTTCAGAATTGTTACTGGGGCCTGTCTTGAGTGCTACTATTGCTTACATGGAACGAAGACTGCGCTCCCGCTATACTGCTGCTTCAGAATTGTTACTGGGGCCTGTCTTGAGTGCTACTATTGCTTACATGGAACGAAGACTGCGCTCCCGCTATACTGCTGCTTCAGAATTGTTACTGGGGCCTGTCTTGAGTGCTACTATTGCTTACATGGAACGAAGACTGCGCTCCCGCTATACTGCTGCTTCAGAATTGTTACTGGGGCCTGTCTTGAGTGCTACTATTGCTTACATGGAACGGACACGTGGAGAGGACACGTAGTGCCTCAAAAACATCCCCCTCCTCCTCCAACAGGGAAAACATTGTTGGCAAATGCCTTTGCATTGGTTCGTCTGGCGGCAGTCCAAGAATTTCACCTTTACCGACACTACAAGAGAGCCCCCCCACCATCCCCCCGCCACGGCCCACTTAATCCTGGCCACATTCCGAAAACCAACAAAATACAACCGTGGTACTAGGTCCGCAGTCACCACCACATTACCACCAACGCGGTTACTGTTAAGGTGCATATAACCACGGACACGTGGAGAGGACACGTAGTGCCTCAAAAACATCCCCCTCCTCCTCCAACAGGGAAAACATTGTTGGCAAATGCCTTTGCATTGGTTCGTCTGGCGGCAGTCCAAGAATTTCACCTTTACCGACACTACAAGAGAGCCCCCCCACCATCCCCCCGCCACGGCCCACTTAATCCTGGCCACATTCCGAAAACCAACAAAATACAACCGTGGTACTAGGTCCGCAGTCACCACCACATTACCACCAACGCGGTTACTGTTAAGGTGCATATAACCAGTCTGACTGGGGCATGCAGACACCTTGACAGAATGAATAGTGTGTGGCACATAGGTTCCCCATTGCTATGCCCACGTGTGCAGCTCCTGATGGCGGTGGCACAGGATTGTATTTCTCATTGCTTCTGTACAGCATTGTGGGCTATCGCCCCGCCCCTATTAAAGAGGGTCGCTACCTAGCCGTGCCAACCCTGTGCAGTGTGTGCCTGCGGTCCCTCGTCGTGGCAGACGCACTTCTAAATAGACATGAGGGTGGTGTGGCATGAGGGCAGCTGAAGGCTGCGCAGGGACAGTTTGGTGTGCGCTGTGGGGGGGAGGGGGTGCGGTTGGGCAGCATGTAACTCAGGAGAAGTGGCAGTGGAGTGTCATGCAGGCAGTGATTGTGCTTTGTTGGAGGTAGTGTGGTGCTTAGCAAAGGTATGCCATGCTAATGAGCGCTTTTCAGAAGTAAAAGTTGTTGGGAGGGGGGGGGGCCCACTCTTGCCGCTATTGTGGCTTAATAGTGGGACCTGTGAACTTAGGATGCAGCCCAACATGTAGCCCCTCGCCTGCCCTATCCGTCACTGTGTCATTCCCATCACTTTCCTGAATTGCCCAGATTTTCACACATGAAAACCTTAGCGAGCATCGGCGAAATACAAAAATGTTCTGGTCGCCCATTGACTTCAATGGGGTTCGTTGTTCGAAACGAACCCTCGAGCATCACGGGAAGTTCGTTACGAATAACGAACACCCGAACATTTTGGTGTTCGCTCATCTCTAACCTTTATTGAACTTTAACAATATTTTTTAGTCCCTGAAGGTGACATGAAGATGCAATTGTTCAATCACTAGTATAGTACGCTGCATTACTTATGAAGTGCATTCTATTAAGCCTATGACAGCTGTCTATTAGACTTTGCAAGGGGCGGAGCCTAATAGGCTGAGTTACATGGCAGACATGAAGGCCTTTGTCAGGCTTTCGATTGCCATGGGAACCTATTCGTACTTTGAAATAGCACTATGGGATGCCAATGGGTGACAGAAAGTGCCCCCTCCAACTGTCATTTGCTTACATGCTGCAATTGCTATTGATTGTGGCATTTAAGGGGGTAAAGTGCCAAGATCTGAGGTTTCTCTGCTCCTGGTGGTTAGAGCAAGAGTCTAGCTATAAGTAGTCAGCCAAGCCACCACCTTAAAAAGTATGTGCAGGTTAAAAGCCCATTAGTGAGGTCAGTAAAAGGCGTATTGCGGTCTCTAATGGGTTAATAGCAGATTTGTAGACAGATGGTTAGAAACTAGGCTTAAAGAGATTGAATAGGATTACGTAGTGGTAGTTATTTTTGAGTGATGTGTCTGTGATAATTGTCATTAATGTTTACCTCATTTACTTTAGATATTTTGTCTTACTTTCTTGTTCATCCTATAAGATACTTATAATCTCAGTTTGTGTTTCTTTTTCAATACTTTTAGGGGACAACAATGGGTGGTCTCAGCAGCTTGACAAACACTTCGAGAAGCACCAAGAGAAGTTTGGTGGGAGTTTCTATGACTCAGAGATAAGGGAAGCAGAATGCTGTAAGTGGTCATTCAGGTATACTGGAAATAACTGCATGTAGCTTGTAATGAGAACTCTAGCAGCGTCCTGAGGGCGTCATTGGCTTGTGTTGCTGTTAACATTCGCTCAACGTATAACAGAGAAATCAATCTGCAAATTTGTATACATTTGTATTCTGTTCAAAAGAACTACACTAAAAAATACCCTACAATGTGTCAGCCTAGTGCCAAGTCTGAAAGGCCCGTGCATAGCATATCTTTTGTGCTTTTGGAATGTAAAGGCCCCGAATCCTCTGATTTTGGCAGGAACGGCCATCTATCGAATGTGTATGGAGGCCTCCCCAACAGAGGAAATACAAAGCCCATTCCATGGAAATAAGCAGCCACTGGAAGGGTCTGGCAATGAGTTACTCTCCTTTGCCCATGGAAAACATGTGAACACTTGTCAGAGCCTGCTAACAACAAGGCGACGTTTCAGGGTACTAATACAGCTACGAGACTCTTATATGGGGTGTTTCACTCGAAGCACAATCTAGAAATGCCACAATATTTGTGCTCAGGACAATGATACCTCATAAGAGTGAATCTTGACACCCTCTTTGGTTCTTGGTGAGTTCAGAGTCATCACAGATTTTATGATGGGGACACTAATCTAGTCTATAAGACAACACCAAGAGATTAAAGGCTTTAGTATTAAAGGCATATCATATAAAGCAGCATTTGCTGATGACCTCCTGATCAGCATGTCTGACCCAATAATCAAACTCCCTGCAATAATTGCTCAGTTTGACTCCTTAGGTGGACTTTCAGTCTTTAAAATCAACCTAGAAAAATCTAGCACTGTGAATTTGTCAAGTAGCCCCTCCGTAACATTCACTGTCAATGGCTTACGTCAAGCTTAGGGACTGCCCACATTCACAGCACCAGGAGCTGAATCTAAAAACAGCCAATATGGGGGAACAGGAGTGAGTAGAGTCAAAAGTAAGATATTTTTGGAGTCAGGAGTCTGTGGCTGTGAAGCTATGCAGCTGCCCCCTCCCTGATATGAAAACCTGATAGGCCCTCTTTAACTTTCCTTCTGGCTAAAATTACAATACTTTTACTATACCACAAACTGTGTATTAGGGCGCCCACCCACTGGCGTTTGCGATTTTCGTGCGTGAAAAACGCCGCGTTTTCCCCGCGTTTTTCGCGGCGTTTTTTGCCGCGTTTTCGCGGCGTTTTCGCGGCTTTTCCATTAATTTCCATTGACTTTCATGGGTGCATTAGGAGAAAAATAAGGACACATATGCAACTGACAGTTCCTATGTTAAAAAACGCAACGCAACGCAAAACGCCAGTGGACAGGAGTACATTCAATTCTAATTGCTCTGCAGAAAAAACGCAAAACGCAAAGAAAAAAAATCGCCAGTGGGTGGGCGCCCTAAGGGTGCATTCACACGGGCGAGTGAGATAGCAGTTTGAGAAACTCGGACCGATATCACACTTACAAACCAGCGATTTTCTATGTGAGTATGATGTGTTTTGTGAGAAAACTGCATTGCATTGCGGTACATGGACCTTTTCACTCACGATTTTCACACGTTTGAAAATTGCAGATTGTTCCGGTAGTATAAAAAAAAGGAAATTGCATCGCATTCACATGAAACTCAGATCTACATGAGAGTGCTATGTGATATTTTTCTCCCATAGTGAAGAATGGGTGATACTTGAATAGAATCTCCCAAAAATAGGACATGCAGCACTTTTTCTATCTAAGGCCAAGAAAAAAAAAATCACTCATGTGAATAGAAATATGGAAATACATGTGTTCTTTTCCCCGCGAGTTTAATCTATATTGCAATCAGACGAAACTCGTGTGGGAAGTTTGTTCATGTGAATACACCATAGTACAACTGAGATTTTTTTTCTTCTTTACAAATTACAGAAACATGTGGATACCCTGACAAATCAATAAGCCCCAATGACTTTTCCCTCCTGTTTTATAAGCATACATGGTGCACGTGGCTCTAAATTCAGCTTCACGTGGTTAATAAATTTGTTACTGATCATATCAGACACTAGTTTGAATTAGAATGCAATGAAAAGATGGTACAAATATATTGGTAAGTGTGTGCCGCAGTGTATTATATGGCTTCACAAAGTTGTAATATTGCAGCATTGCTTTGTTACCAAACCTATGGTTATTTAGGTTTGGCTAAGTATCTGGTTGCAATGTCTGCCATAAGAAGGAGTCCTAAGTACCAAGAAGTACCATGCTTGAAAAAAAAGACTGCCTGCCGGAAGAAACGTTGCAAATCTGTTTTATTGATGAAGGAATAAACTTTTGCTGCCACCCAACATCTGCTGCCACTGAATCCAACTTCTTTTTGTATTCCTCTCTTGGAGTGTTTTTGTCCATGGACTCTACAGCGGCTTTGCAATAGATGTGCCTTACCAAGAAAGGTTGTAAACTGGAGTACTGCTGGTAACCAGATTGTACTAAGTACAAAGAAAGACGGCCAGGCACTTCCGGTTTTCGGTTTCAGGTATGCACTGCATCTGTCCTGGCATATCCCTGGCTCCAGAAAGTATAGAAACACGCAAGTTAGGATTCTGTCCAACTAGTGTATATCGACAGTCGTTTTCACGGGTTGACCGAGATACACTACTATCTGTGGCGTTAAAGCTCATGCGCACGGCATGGGCCCAGGCTGCCATGGCATTGCCCCTTTCTCCTCTCTCCCCCTCGCAGGCTCACCTTTGCTATTCCTCCTCACCTCAGCTCCACTCCGTCCCACCCCCTCCCATTGCAAAAAGCGAGCGGGGAGGAGAGCAGTGGGAGAGTTTAGCAGCCACGCTGCTAAACTCCCACCTTCAGCCGCTGTCATGGGCTTTTGGGCCGACGTAAAAAGGCCCAGCGCTATATTGGCCGGTCGGGCGCTTTTACATCACGGGAATACGGCCATGTGATCTGATGCATTGGAATTCAGTGTATCAGTTTACAGCGTATACCGGCCGACTGTGAAAACAGCGGGCCGATATACACCCATGGGAAAGAAGCCTTATTGCGAGATCCTCTGCTAAAACTACTGTTATTACTGCTTTAATAAAGAACTAATTTATCGATCGATTATTTCTTTATTGAAGCAGTAATTAGTATAATTTAAGTCAGAACACAAAATCTCACGATAATTTGCAAGATCTCACATCCTGAGGCTGTCTGCAGCCGCATGGCATTCCAGAACAGGTGCATGGCATACCGTATATACCGGCGTATAAGACGACTTTTGAACCCCGAAAAATCTGCTCTGCAGTCGGGGGTCGTCTTATGCGCCGGTAATACAAAAAAAAAAAAAGTGTAAAAAAAAAAAAATTATTACTCACCTCCCACGGCGTTCTGTCGCGCTCCGGCAGGATGTCGCTCGCTCCGGCAGGCTGTCGCTCGCTCCTCGTCCCCGGCGCAGCATAGCTTTCTGAATGCGGGGCTTGAAATCCCCGCTTCCAGAAAGCTAATACACACGCCGGCAGCCATGACAGCATTGAATGGCTGTGATTGGCTGAAGGCGCACGTGTTAGCAATCACACCCATTCAATGATGTCATTGAATAGTGTGATTGGCTGAAGCCACGTGTGCTTTAGCCAATCACAGCCATTCAATGATGTCATGGCTGCCGGCGTGTGTATTAGCTTTCTGGAAGCGGGGATTTCAAGCCCCGCATTCAGAAAGCTATGCTGCGCCGGGGACGAGGAGCGAGCGACAGCCTGCCGGAGCGAGCGACATCCTGCCGGAGCGCGACAGAACGCCGTGGGAGGTGAGTAATGAATTTATTTTTTTTTCTCCACTGTATACCGGCGTATAAGGTGACAGTTGGGGGGTCGTCTTATACACCCCGTCGCCTTATACGCCGGTATATACGGTACCTGGAGCAGAAAACCAGAAAGTGTCTAGACATCTTTTGTGGAAAATTCGGCAAAGATACAGGGCGGTATGCACTGGCATGACTATAGGGGATGCGGTTGAACCCGAGCCCGGGAGCCTTAGGGGCCCCATAAGGCCTCTCTTCTCCATAAAGGGAGCCCACTACTATGAATAAAGCATTACAGTTGGGGGCCCTGTTACAGGTTTTGCATTGGGGCACAGGAACTTCAAGTTACGCCTCTGGCGGTATGTAGCCTTTCTTTCATTTTTTTTGAATGGATCTAAATGAGTGAAAGTTTGGGGCAGGATGGGGAGGGGGTGGTGAGTGAGTTTGTAAGATAAAAACAATAAATACCTTTAGGTGACAGGGTCTCTTTGAAGAAGATGTTATACTAATTTGGTGAAAAAGTAGTAGAAATGAAATTGTCTTCTAGAATTCTTTGTTAAAGTATCTTCACACATTGCAAATTTGTTGAAGTAATTCTTGCAACTGTCCTATATATTTGAATGGGGCTTGCAGAAATCCATGTACTTGTCTCCAAGGCAATAGAACTGATTTTCAGTTGCTAAAATTTCTGCAACAGATCTGCCGCGTGTGAATTCACCCTTACAATGAGAAAGGTCCTCGGTCTCCAATGTGAGTACATGCAGTGCTGAATAATAAGAATGCACAACTTAGTTGAGAAGAAAAGGTTATTGTTAACGTTCTTTGCTTTGTTCAGCACAACTCTACATTATGCAGATAATGTTATTTCATAACACACCTAGTCTCTTATATCTTTATAAGCAACTCTTTTAAAAAAGCTTCATTATACTTGATAGAAAAACACCTGAAAAGTACTTATTAATATGCTTAACCCTTTCCAATCCAGTGTCAGATCTCGTCCGACTTTAAGATTTCCCTGCATAGCTCAGGTAAGGTCCAAAACATGTTTCTATCAGTTTGCAGGACAGCCCTCCAACATCAGAGCGCTGTCCTGTATACTGTAGCATACATATGCAGAACAGCCTCCAACATCAGAGATCTGTACTACATACTGTTAGAAACATGTGCTATACACATGGTATGTAGTTATAGGATGCCTCAGTATAGCACTGTATTATAGGAATATCTATCTATTTATCTATCTCTATATCTATCTATCATTAGAAATGAATAGAGTCTTATTACAAATGATCTTCCCAATGTGAAACATTCATAACTCGTGTTTTAATTTTCAAACAATTGCTAATAAAATCATCATGACAGCTCATTTTTATGTGCTTCTGTTGAGTAATTTCAAGGAATCCACAACGTGTTTTCCAACCCCAAATAAATAAGAGCTGGGGAATGTGTGGGAGGTGGGGGAATTGGATTGGAAAGAGTTAAAGGGTGTTGTCTGAAATTAGAAAAAAAAAAGTCTGCTTGTTTTCAAAAATAGTGCCTCTTCTGTCCATGGGATGTATATGGTACTGCAGCTCAGTCTTGTACAATGGAAGCATTCAAGTCCACTGGTAATTAACGCTAGCAACAGACATAGAATAACTGTATAATACAAATGTATATAGTCACCTTGAGTATGCAAGCATATGGGGTCTGGAAAAGTTAAAGGGTTTGTCCAAGAAATGTTGGAATATTTATCCATAAAACTGAAAAGTAAGTCCAGTGTTAGCTATACAGAGTGTCATGAAAGAAGATGTGGATCCGCTTCGTCACACTCACTGATTTGGCTTAAGACTAAATCTGGAGGCAGCATTTGGGGAACCCCGGTTTTCACCCTTTGCACCTCCAATTGTGATTTGGTCTTCGTTGCAGGGTCCCCAAGCATTTACTCACGGATGTAATCTTAGTGGTGTAGCAGCTGATGATGTACAAGGCTTTGGTACAGTACCTGAGGGTGTAGATGCAGGTGTAACCAGAAGTCAAGCCAAGGTCCAAGCAGGCAGCACGAACTTCAATACAGAGATCAAGTATGAGGTCAGGGCTGGCAGGTTTAGAAGGGTACACAATCCAGATCAGGCAGGCAGCTGGTAGAAAGAGTAGTCAGATAATGCAGTGGAGGTCAGGAATGGAGATTTCAGGATAGTAAGGAGCAGGCCAGCGTCAGATAACCAGGAGCACACCCCTTCTAGAGGATTTGCGCAGACTCAGCCAGATGACGTTTCTCTGCTACAGCATGGGATAACTTTGGAATCTAACTAAAGAGGTGCATGGGCTCATTAGAAAAAGAGGGACCATTAGGAGTGAGTGATTTTTCATCCCCTGCCAGCCAGTGAAGTTAGTTTTGAGGGTCCGATGGCAATGACAGTTTCCCTGTAAGCTCTTCCACAGGAAGAGTACACATATGTCAGATATTGCCAAGGGGTCAAAACTAGAGATGAGCGAACGTACTCGGTAAAGCACTACTCGTCCGAGTAATGTGCTTTATCCGAGTACCTCCCCGCTCGTCCTGAAAGATTCGGGGAGCGCCGCTGCTGACAGGTGACTTGCGGCGGGGAGCAGGGGAGAGCGGGCGGGAGAGAAGGAGAGAGAGATCTCCCCTCCGTTCCTCCCCGCTCTCCCCTGCAGCTCCCCGCTCCGCGGCGCTCCCCGAATCTTTCAGGACGAGCGGGGGAGGTACTCGGATAAAGCACATTACTCGGACGAGTAGTGCTTTACCGAGTACGTTCGCTCATCTCTAGTCAAAACAAAATAAAACCCAAAGCGTCACGAACAGGTCGGATTCCGCTAGGCTATGACATGGAATTCGCGACCTGTCTGCAATGTCAATTGCGAACTGGCCACGTGTCAGACGGCCTTCACTGACTTCAATGAAAGTCGTCCGTTCGGGCTGCGTCTTTTCTTCCACTCATGGAAATCGCAATTTAATTCTGCGAGTGTGCAGGAAGAAGCGATTTTCCATAGCATTCAATGAATGGTAATTGTTGCGGAACCGCTATGCGGATGCCAGCCGCAGATTCCGCAATGCAAATCTATTTGTATGCAGACGGCCTTACACAAATTGGTGGATTTTGGCAACCACAAAAAAAATTTGCTTATATATGCCTCGCTGTCTTAAAGTTTTTCACGCCAGTGTATATACACTGAACGATCATTGCATTAACCTTGGAACACCTAAAGTGAGTCTCTTGGACTCGTGCCATAATGTTTTTGAGAATTTGTGGTACTTCCTTTAGCTTTGTGTAATATCCCCTTCACTATTCCTCCATCATGTTGTTCCACATTTAACACGATTTTGCATTTTCTTTCTGCATTATGTATGAACCAGATTAATGATATTACTTAATTTTGTTACATAGACACCTACCATGAGTCTAACGGACTCACAAGCTATTTTCCGGGTCGCTTGTTCTTCCCGCCTTCGTGCTTTGCTGTGGATGGCAGATAATGTATCGCAGTGGTTCTGGTGGATCCCACCACAATTGTGAGATATGTTGAGCACCAGTCACTAGATAGTAGTAGTCATAGAACAAGCGTGCATGTTCATAATTTTTCCCTTGCTGCACCGCTGGCTGCTGAAGATTCCTGCTATGTAGGGAAAGACGGTTTTCTGTTGAGCAAAATCCACCATCACCATGCAAAGTGAGAAGAAAATATTATTAAGTGACAAACAAAGTTGTAAAGCTATATTGGAAAAGTGCAGTGGCTGCTTTTGATTTGTACATCACAAGTGATATTATTGAAAAAGTTGTCGAGTACACCAATTTGGAAACCAAGAGAATTTATAAAGAAAAAGAATTAATCGTCCATGTGGGAAAAATGTGAATCACTAGGAATTTGAGCTTTGATTGGACTGATAATCACTGCAGGTCACTGAAGAAGCAATTTCTCAAACATCCGTATTCTGTAGAGCAAGAAATACAGTTCACCAATTTTCCATGCCACGATGAGTAAGGGAAGATTTGAAGACCTAATGAACCCTTTGAGATTTTATGACAAATCTTCAAGAAGTGTTCGAAGGGCTAGAGACAAATTTGTGCCTTTTTGTGAAATATGGAAGCAGATAAATCACAATCTTCAAAAGTTTTACCTTCCAGGTGTGAATCTGACTACTGATGAGCAATTGGTCCCATTCTCAGGTCGCTGTTGCTTTCCCCAGTACATGAATTCAAAGCCAATATGGAATAAAGATCTTTTGGCTATGTGATCGAGCTATTTTACCCTCTAAAAGGCTTTTCCTACTTGAGTAAAGAAGGCAACATGAGGGGAACAAATATTGCATTCAAGGTGGTGAATGTATTGGCAATAGGATACTTCGGCACCCATTGAAATATTACCATAAACCACTTCTTTACAGCAATAGAACTCGCTGACCACTTGCTGAAGAACAGGCTAACACTGGTTGGCACGGTGCGTCAAAACAAGACTTTCATACCAAAGAAACTTCTTCCCAGCAAACACAGGACAGTAAAATATTCTCTATTCGGTTTCAGGAGAGGCCAGTCCCTAGTGTCCTATGTGCACAGGAAAGGGTATTGTGCATATCTCCACAATGATGTCCATATCTCCTCTGATGTTATTGTGCAAACCAGAAATAATTCTTTATTCCAATAACACAAAAGGATTAGATTGTACACACAGCTATAAAAGAAAAGCAAGGAGATGGCCACTCACAATATCCAGGAACTGCATTAACGTAGCACGGAGTGAGTCATGTGTAGTCTTTTTGGTGGAGATTCCTGACTGGAATATGAATAAAACGAAAACTAGAAGACAAATCTTCCTTACTGATCTAGCTGAAGATTTGGTTCAGGAACATATTAGATGGAGGTCAAAACAGAAGAACATCATTCGGTCTATAGAAAACGTTGCTCCTCCTCATGCCAGTGGAAGCTCACTTATTTTTACGTCAGATACATAGAAGAAAAGCAAGTGCCAATTGTGTGATCCCAAGAAAGGACGTATGCAAAGAACTGTATGTGATCATTGTAAGAATAATGCTTGCAGTAAACACTCCAGTTATAAGGAAATGCAAGAAAGGTGTAAAGTAAATGAACAGTGCGGTATTATTTGGTAACACTAGTTTCAATATCTTGTGTAAGACGAGATGAATAAAGAGTTTCATGGATAACTTATAATGTGTGTTAGTGATATTCTCAACCACTTAATGGTGAAATAACAGAGTAACAAATATTTCAGAAAGGGGTCCTTTAATACCATGCTTGCTGCGAAACGTGCAATACAGAGCTCAGAATTAACTGTGAGTCTAAGGGACTCACGTGGTAGTCCATGTCAGTCAAAACCCTAAGGAGTTCCAGGGCAAATGACATTTTGTGATCAGT
This sequence comes from Eleutherodactylus coqui, assembly GCF_035609145.1. Classification (NCBI taxonomy): domain Eukaryota; kingdom Metazoa; phylum Chordata; class Amphibia; order Anura; family Eleutherodactylidae; genus Eleutherodactylus; species Eleutherodactylus coqui. The sequence goes on along the minus strand of NC_089843.1, from coordinate 119,023,253 downwards.
AGCGCACTACCATGTGAGGGCCATGTCATGATTTGCTCTGAGATAATGTACAGGCATATTTGGCAGTCATATATAAACATGGTAACTTGAGTGACTGGAGGTGTGGTGCCAGTATTTCTGAAACAGTCACACGTGTTTGCTATTCCCAAACCACAGTATCAAGACTGTGAGAACCATGGACAGACATGCAACAAGAAGATCACACAGTGAAGGGCTACAGGTGGTTAATCCTAGAGGCAAGCATTGGATGACACATCTAGTATCTTAGAGATGACATGCCACAGTGGACCAACTGGCCCAGCAGTACAACAGTGGGGAAGTTAGACAAATTTCCACAATTTAATAGCCAAAGATTGACAAGGGTGCCTCTGATGACCCTGCATCATTGTCGACAACAACTGACTTGGGCCCAGGCAATATATCAATGGACCTTGGACACATGGCACAAGTCATCTGGACTGATAAGTCCCATTTCCTGCTGAATCATAAGGATGGCTGGGTCCGCATCTGGCATAAACAGCATGAAGCCACACTCCCATTTTTGGGAGGGGTGAACTTATGTGACTGAAAACATGAATGAATAAATGAATGAAGCACTAATGAGCGTCATCAGTGGATTGTCGTGCCTACGCACAAGCAGAGCATTGTGGGATTTGTAGTATTAGACCTTCCCCCACAAGTACAGTACGATCTCTCATCGCAGGCCACAGTTTGACATCCCTGCTTTACATTTTTCATAATTAAGTATTTTTCACTTCCAGGGTTAGATGTCACATTGATAGTTTCTCCTAGTAGGATCTTTTTTCTACAATATCTAATGACCTCTTGGTGTCATCATATGCATGGATACTTTACTCTAGACATCATTGCACATGGGATTCATCCTTTATTCATAGATATTTTGGTATATTTTAATGCTAATTTGTCTATCGTGCAATACTAATTATTTACATGGTTGATTTACTATTCTGCTCATACGGCACACGTGCTTCAGCCCTCATTCTTAAAGGGCCAGTGCACACTTTACTAATTAGTCCACAACCTATCCCCTGTCAGCCCTGGCTATTTTAGCCCCCCACCCCCAAGGAGGATGTCTAAACAACTTTGTTCCACCCGTTGTGTTAGCCTGATCATTAGTTTGTGTGATCTCCTAGTTTTACTGACTCCTGCTTGTCCCTGACTATAATGATTTCCCCATCCCTGACCTTGATTATGTTTATTGGATGACCTCTTGCCTGATTCCTGTACTGAAGTCTATGCTACCTGTCCTGATCTAAGGTGTCTCCTGTTTACATCTCACACCCACAGGTGCTGCATCTTGGTATCATGTAGTGTCAACTGCCACACAACTGAGACTTTTTCTGCAAATAATGGCCTAGGGACCCCACAGCAAAGCTCCGTTCCCAACTGGTGGGGTTAAAGGATGAAAACCGGGGTACCCCAGGTGCTGTCCCCAGATTTAGTCCAAAACCAAATCAGCATGAGGCAAAGTCAATCTGCATCTGCTTGCTGACAGATCTCTTAACTTACAAGCTGTCACCACTATTCTTATTGTATGAGATAACCTGGTTTACAAAGACACATGATGTACTAACATGTACACTAGCCATGAAGTGCACATGCATCCAGTAGCTTGCCAAACATGGCTTTCTGGGGGGGGGGGGGGTTCAGTCTGTTGTATGCACTGATTGATTAACATAATTCTCCTAAATCAAGGGACCCCACAGGGAATTGAGGGAAACTGATCAAGTTTGCTGACGACACAAAGCTAGGAGGGATGGCTAACACTGGAGAAGAGAGAGAGAGGAGTCAAAAAGATCTAGAAAAGCTTGAACAGTGGGCAGCAACTAACAGAATGGTATTTAACAAGGAGAAATGCACAGTACTACATCTGGGCAAAAGAAATGAAAAAAGCGCATAAAGAATGGGAGGAATTGGGCTAAGCAGCAGCACATGTGAAAAAGACTTTGGTACACTAATAGATCACAGACTGAACATGAGTCAACAATGTGATGCAGTAGCAACAAAGGCAAACACAATTCCAGGATGTATTAAAAGAAGCATAGAGTCTAGATCACGTGAGGTAATTATCCCCCTCTACTCTTCCTTAGTTAGACCTCATGTGGAATACTGTGTCCAGTTCTAGGCACCGCAATTAAAAAAAGACATTGACCAACTGGAGAAAATTCAGAGAAAAATTACCAAGATGGTGAGCAGTCTGCAAACCATGTCCTATGATGAACGGTTAAAGGATCTGGGAATGTTTAGCTTGCAAAAAAGAAGGCAGAGAGGAGACTTAACAGCTGTCTACAAATATCTGAAGGGCTGTCACAGTGCAGAGGGATCAGCCCTATTCTCATTTTCACAAGGAAAAACTAGAAGCAAAGGAATGAAACTGAAAGGGAGGAGACACAGATTAGATATTGTAAAAAAAACTTTTTGACAGTAAAAAAAAGTGATCAATGAGTGGAACAGGTTACCACGGGAGGTGGTGAGTTCACCTTCAATGGAAGCCTTCAAACAGAGGCTGGACAGACATATGTCTGGGATGATTTTGTGAATTTTGTATTGAGCAGGGGGTTGGAGCAGATGACCCTGGGGGTCCCTTCCAACTCTACCACTCTATGATTATTGAAGGGACAGTGGAAAATGACAGACAGCATAAGTGTTATAATAAATATAATTTCAGGCTATTTCTTTTTATACTGATAATAGATTAGTGGCTCTTCATATCTTATCATACCACTGAATTACTTAAAATATTGATTTGTTTGGCTAGGTTCTGGGTGTGTGGAAGGAATGTTTAAGGACCAGTATGCTTCGGAGACAGCTGAATTATTAATAGCTGCATAGCTTCAGTTTTGGAATACATTATGACATCCAAGTACTGTCAATGCATCAAATACAATAGAACAGTAAAGCCCATTGTGATAAGCAGTCTGCTGGCATAAGCAATCTGTTGAGTTTGACAGACAGCTAGTATGACAACAAAGAGCACAAGTTTTGTTTAAAGCTTATATTTCCTTTGAAGAACATTTTGCAGTTTACACATACAATCAATCTGCATAAAAAGTTGGGTAAATTTGCAAATGCACATCACATTACTGATTGAAAACTAAAAGAATAATACTTACTAGAATATGTTAACATGGCCTGAGACATTGGTTAACTCTCCGCAAAACATTTCAGTTGGGTAGGAAGATGATGCCTTTTATCTCAGAAAGAATAAGACTGGACAAGAAAAATCTAACCTGTCTAAGGTGATTTCAGAAAACTGAACACCATATTATTCCATGTAAACAGGCAGTTATTCACTTATGAGGGACTGCCTGTTTACTGTGAATGGAGGCTGGTGAGCCAATATAATCCCTGGACCACTCCGCCTCCATTCACTACCAAGCCTCTATTCAGTCAGCGATACTCGCTTTTGTGTAAAAACACAGAAAATTATTATCACTGGGATGACCCATCTGGTATCTATTGCCCAACGGATCGGCCCGTGTAAAAGTACCCTAATCTAGGTTAACCCAATAGCAAACTTTATGCGAAGGATTGTCAGCCTCATGAACTTTAGATCTACTGAGAAAACACTCAAACCAGTTTTGGTTTGTGACATTTTAGTGTCATTTTTATCAAATCTCAACATGCTGTATGGCTTTTTGGGGGCTTTTAAAAAATTCTCTATTCATAGGTTTTCGTAAAAATAGTATAATAAACATAAAAAAAAAGAAACAGAATATAAGCTATTGCCATAATTTGTACCTGTATATATTTGTGTACCTATAATTCCACCCTGTGTACCTGTTTTCACTTTATTGCGAAGACCCGGCGGCTCACCGGCGGTCATGTTCAGTACAGTTTTTTGTTGTTTATTTGTATTTCTTGCAATGTTAATTGTGTATGGGCTGCGGGTTGGATGGCCTCCATTGACTTCAATTAAGGCCGTCCATGTGGAGTCCGCAGCAAAATAGAGCATGCTGCGATTTTTCTTCCGGTGGAGTGATCTTGTGGCTTATGTAGCGTGCTGCTGCAAATTTTTAAGCCACGGCCCTTGTAAGCCAAGTAATGCCCATTGCATCACCTCACAGTAATAGTGTTGACTAATAACCTCTTCATAATAATAGTCTAACTCGAAATAGTAGTCAGTTACCAGCTCTACAAAGTGACATTGATTACAGTGCTGTTACCTCCAGTGATCACAGGTGGTGTCATCTCTGATTGGTGTCATTCTTCCTGCCTTTTCTTCTCTATCTGCACCCAGACCATCACAATGACTCCTGACGGCCACAACTTGTCTCTGCAGAATTCGACTCACAGAAATCTTTGGCTACATCACTTCCCTCCCCCCTATGTTTTCCATACCTTTACACAATCCATAGTGCCCCCTTTACACAATCCATAGTGCCCCAGATAGTAATTAGGCCTCACGTACGCTGCTTGTAGTGCTCTCCACACAATAAAAGTGTCCCCTTTTCTGCCCCAATCAGTGATAATGCTTCCTTTTCTGCTCTCATAGCTAATAATGCCTCTTTTTCTGTCCCCATAATAGATAAAGTTGCCTCTTCTGCCCATTTTTCTGTTATTTTACAAAACAAAAACAGCTTTATACTCGCCTGTAGCACAGCACTCTAAACTGCTTTCTTCTGGGTCTTCTGTGGTTAGCACTAATATGTGCGAGACACGTGTGCAGCACTAACACTAGCGCTGCCATTAGGGATTGGACCTGAGCTGACGCCAGAAAACCCATAAGAAAGCAAGAGAATGAAGAGATAGTCAAATAAAGTCATTTTTTGCAGTTTATAGAGGAAAAATACCATATGTTATTTTTAATATGAAGCATTTTACTATAATAATAATATTTTCTTGTCTCTATCTAACTTAAAGGGAACCTGTCACCATATTATCACCTATTATACCCCCTATGCATTTTAAACAGCGATGTAATGGACAAAGATGTAATGATGTGGTGGGCTGGCCGGACCATCTCGGAAGGCCTGTATACCTCTCCGAACACCGCCCCCACTTTGTGTTAAGGCCCATTTACATGCAAAAATGATCGCTCAAAATTTGTTTAAAAGATAGGAAGATTGGCAGTTTTAGCGATCATTTTGCATAAACTGCTAATGGGCACTAATGCCCATTAGCAACCTATAACCTTCCTTTGTATGTAAATGAGCCTTCCTGAGCTGTATGCAGAGAACAGCAGGTGGTCTGTTCTCTGCCTTCAGCTTCTTTGCTTTGCCGCGTTGCTGCAAGCCGAATACAATGTAAGCAGCGCTCCCGCGGAGAACACAGCGTGCGGTCCCTGCTATCAGCTGCCCAGCCGAACGGATTGCATGCTCACCTAAAAAACATTGTTCAGCCAAAAAGTAAACAATGGTAGCGTTTACACGCAACTATTAGCTCTCAAAAGACATTGTTTGATAAACTTTGGAGCAATAATCGTTGCATGTAAATGGGCCTTTAGTGACATTGAATGTTTTCACTAATCTGCGGTACAGTCTACATGTCTCATATGCGCGGCGATCAACATGAAAGGTGCCTGAGCAGTTCATCTGTCCTTCTGTTAGCAGATTCAAGAAATCCAGTTGCACATGCACTGATTACGTTGCTAGTGGCACTTGCACAAGATGTAGACTGCAGTGGCGATGGCGTGCACAGAGGGGGGTGGTATTTGGAAAGGTACGCTGGTTTTCCAGGATGGTCTACCAGCCCACTGGACCGAAGGTCAAAAATTTGCATGTATAGCTATCATTGGCAAGGGATGGTTAACAAAATAACTCAAATAACTGTGTAAATGCCCATTATATCACTGTTTAAATGGTATAGGGGGTATAATAGGTGAAAATATGGTGACAGGTTTCATTTAATAGCAAGTTTGCTTATTTTAGCAAAACAAATCTGTTATGGTGGGTGGTAGTGGGCAGCTGCTCCTCCTAATACCCCCCTCCACTAGTTGTAATTCCCAATCCCCTCCTCCTGTCAGCATCCTTTTAGTTAGTGCTCCTGTCATTGCCACCTCTTAAAGGGCCAGTGCACACACCCAGCTTTCCTAATCTTGCTAATCCAAACAGCTCCCAGTAGCTAAAAACTAGATCCCAACTAGAGGGGTTAAAGAGTGAAAAACAGGGGTCCCCTAGTTACTATCCTCTAAAGTAGCCCAAACCAAATCAGTCAGTGGCATAGTGCGTCCACACCCACTGTGTGATAAAATTGAGGCAATTACAGTTTTTGTAGTGCATTTTCCACTGGACCTCTAGTTGAGAGTGGTTATGCGTGGACTATATATTTACATAGTATTCCATATATATCTCCTAACCTACTTAAAGGAGTTTTCCAGAAGTTAAACATTGATGTCTTATCCTAAAGGGGTGACAAGTCTTTAGTAGCCAATTTGTTCTGCTGAATGGTTGGGGTATTGGGGGTCAAGCCGCCAATGATCATTAATGGCCTATACTAAGGATAGGCCAGCAATGTTTTAGCCCTAGAAGGAACCCTTTAAATAGAAATATATTCAGCCCAACAGTGCCCCCTTATAAATGACATCTTAATTCATTTTGTGCCTCGGCAATGTATCTGGCAAATGCCATATACTACCATTGTAACCAAGTAAAGTACTGCATCTCAAGTGAATATGTTTTACAAAAACATAATAATCATAACAGGTAGTTTCAATCCGAATTTCACAAGCGGGAAAATCCCACGTATTTTCAATAGGAAAAAAAAAAAATCTAACTTAAAAATACATGCGAGTGAGATAAAAAAATTTCTTACCATTGGAAACAATGGGCGACACTTCTGCAGACTTGTAGAAAAATAGAGCATGCTGCAATATTTCTATAGGGTCTATATCTGCGTATTTTCTATGTTTCACAATGCACAAAAATCACTTGCGTGAATGCATCCTGTATTGAGTGATTTCCTGGTGGAAATCTGGTATTTGAAGTCTATGAACTGGATAGTTCTTGGGCAATTGGTTAATCATTAGCAGATGTTATTGGACAATACTTCAATAATTTGCTCTTCACTAAAACCATCAGTTCAAAAAATTGTCCTTGCTGCTTCAGACAATTAGAAGAGACCAATCATGAAGTCGTTTATAAGTAGAGTATAGTGCGAGGTGACCTTTCAGTGCCATCCTGCCATTCCATTCTCTCATGTTTCTATTTCTTTCCATCCAGTGCTTGGGGAAGTGCCAGCCAAGTGTTTGTGCCGTGGATTGGAACTTGACTGTGATGAAGCCAAATTGCGAAATGTCCCTTCTGTCTTTTCAAATGTGACAATGTTGTGAGTAAAAGCAGGACAGTCTGTTTATCTGCATGAGAAAATCTACATTTCAATGTTATTTCTTTCAGGTTTACAGTAGTATTCATTCTGTAATTTGTATAAACAATACATTCTTTGTGAATGTATTGGCATATTTAGGATCTGGTTTACAACTGAAATAAAAGTGACCTGAAAGTTATTAGAAGCATGTAGATACAAAAAAGACAATCCAACACTCAGAGTTAGCGTGAAGCCAAAATACCATCATGTGTAGTTTTAGAATCAAAAGTTGGTGCTAGTGTGCATTATGTAACTTGCGCTAAATTAAGGACTTATAATTGGTTGGCTTTATTAACATAGTACATTTCACATTTACTTAAGGGCTCTTTCACATAGGCTTTGTTTTAACATAGAAAAGGGGCATCAAAAAATTGCGGCTAAACTGCACTAAAAATTGCATAAACATGCACTTTTTTCAGCGCAGAAGATCAGAGCTTCATGCACGTGAAAATCGCACATTCATTGGAGCAGCATGTTGCTTTAAAAAAGTGCAGCTGCTCCGGGAGGAGAGAGAGATGAAGCCCTGCAGGGCTTCGGGATTTCCACATAGCAGGGAAAAAGAGAGCGGGGCTATAGGGATACCCAAGGGATATCCCAATGGCGCAGTGAGAGAGAGCGCGGGGCTATGGGGATCCCTGAAGGATATCCCCATAGTGCAGAGAAGGGGTGGGACAAGATAGAGGGGGTGGGGCCAGAGGGCTTCCCCCAGGGGTAGCAAGAAGAGAGGGGCAGGGCTAGAGGGGTGTGCCTAGGGGACGGTCCCTCAGCCCCATCGCCGCTCTCAGGAAAGGCCTCTAACCCTGCCCCCTCTATCTCCCCGCTATTAGGAAATCCCTTGGGGAATCCAATGCTGGGGAGAGAGGTGTAGGGAGTCCTCTGCTGCCCCCCACTGCAGCGAAATTGCCCAGCAGCAGAGCTGGAGGAATTCCCTGCTGCTTACAACTTGCTGCCCAGAAGCATATTTTAAATGTCCCGCTGTAAACTACTGTTAATCCTCGTGGGAATTAAGGGAATCCCTGGGGAGATGAACAGGACCCTCGGGGAGTCCCCTCATCCCTGCAGGGACTAACAGGAGTTTACAGCTGAACATTTAAAATGTGCTTCTGGGTTTAGCGGCGCTGCTGCTGTTTGGGATTCTTGCGGTCGGCAGAAATCCTCCTAATGACTTGCAATCTTCTTTTCTGAGCTTTGGATACAGCTAAACTGCTCCCATAGGAGTCTATGGAAACTCCTGCGCATCATGCACCAAAGATAGGTCAAGTCCTATCTTTTCTTGCAGCACGGACCTTGGATGTGTGCATTACAGTCACATATGTCCTATCTTTTTACTGTGCGTGTTTTTGATGTGTCTAAAATTTCTTCATTTGAACGTTTCTATAGGGAAACCATTGGTTCTAATAGATGCAATTTTTTGACGCATCTATTCTGCATGAAAACGACGCCCGTGTGAAAGAACCCTAAATGCAATATCAGTAATAAGACCTGAAAACTAGCAAACCAAGCTATAATTTATTGTAGACAATGCATAGGCATTAATTTTGCATTGGATTTACTCTTCAAATCTAGATTGTCACAAAGTGTTAAGGCTTCTTTGCATGCAACATGACCCTTTAGGCTAGATTCCCACCTTACTCATGTGCCCATTGGGGCTTCCTGTCCAAGGGTTCCATCTGATATGCCAAAAATGACATTCAAATGGAATGCTAAACAGTTGTCACTTATGGAACAGAGATCAAAGCTACAAAGTTTGGCCTACTTTTAGTAGATTTCTGTTCATCTCCAGCATTTGGCCAGACAGAATAGCATAGTCACCTGACTGAAACAGAAATGGAAACAAACGGGCTGTATAATTCTGAGTCAGCAGTAGTCATTAAAATGGCATTTTGTGATGAATTCAGAGAACCCACTTTCTATATTAATTGTGTTGAGGTCTGTAAATTGTTCTTGTTTGATTTGTTGGGTTTTTTTGCAAACAGTTGATAGTTTGTGAACTTTGACTCACTAAAGTAATAGTGACTTGTAAATACTATTTTCCAATATTTGCATTTATGACTTACAGGTCATTGCAGCATAATCTATTGAAGAAACTTGGCCCTGACACATTTTACCGATATCCAGACTTACAATACTTGTAAGCATGTTTTCCTTTTTCATTTACTGTAATATCACTGTTAAATTCTGGCTCTAAGGATTTTATCTTTGTTGATTCGATATGTGCAACTCTACAGAGAGTTTGATATACAGTGAAATCTCTTCAAAGGATCACGTCTTTAAGAAGAGCACCCCTTCATATAGACCAGATGTCATATAGAGCAGATGAGCACCCCTTCATATAGACCAGATGTCATATAGACCAGATGAGCACCCCTGCATATAGACCAGATGTCATATACACCAGATGAGCACCCCTTCATATAGACCAGATGTCATATAGAGCAGATGAGCACCCCTTCATATAGACGAGATGTCATATACACCAGATGAGCACCCCTTCATATAGACCATATGAGCACCCCTTCATATAGACCAGATGTCATATAGACCAGATGAGCATCCCTGCATATAGACCAGATGTCATATAGACCAGATGAGCACCCCTTCATATAGACTAGATGTCATATAGACCAGATGAGCACCCCTTCTTATAGACGAGATGTCATATAGACCAGATGATCACCCCTGCATATAGACGAGATGTCATATAGACCAGATGAGTACCCCTTCATATAGACCAGATGTCATATAGAGCAGATGAGCACTCCTTCATATAGACCAGATGTCATATAGACCAGATGAGCATCCCTGCATATAGACCAGATGTCATATAGACCAGATGAGCACTCCTTCATATAGACCAGATGTCATATAGACCAGATGAGCACCCCTGCATATAGACCAGATGTTATATACACCAGATGAGCACCCCTTCATATAGACCAGATGAGCACCCCTTCATATAGACCAGATGTCATATAAAACAGATGAGCATCCCTGCATATAGACCAGATGTCATATAGACCAGATGAGCACCCCTTCATATAGACTAGATGTCATATAGACCAGATGAGCACCCCTTCATATAGACTAGATGTCATATAGACCAGATGAGCACCCCTTCTTATAGACGAGATGTCATATAGACCAGATGATCACCCCTGCATATAGACGAGATGTCATATAGACCAGATGAGCACCCCTTCATATAGACCAGATGTCATATAGACCAGATGAGCACTCCTTCATATAGACCAGATGTCATATAGACCAGATGAGCATCCCTGCATATAGACCAGATGTCATACAGATCAGATGAGCACTCCTTCATATAGACCAGATGTCATATAGACCAGATGAGCACCCCTGCATATAGACCAGATGTCAGTTCCATCATATACCATATATTTGGGCCATCTTCTTTGAGTAGATCGCTCCTCTAAAGAATAGTTTTTCTAAGCAATTTAAGTTGACAATCTGAGAGCTGTTTCACTGTATGTGATATATTAATTTACGCAGCTCTATTAAAATGATAAAATAATTTTTTTTAAATCAAAGAAGTTATATTTGGAAGTGTTTTTTGTTTTATAATGCTCAATTAAATCCTCTTTTCTTCTTCTCCCGTTTTCAGACATAACCCCCATATTAATTACTGTCATTTCCATGCATTGATGCTATTCTCTTTATGTAGGGCATATTGTGTACTGTGAGAAAGTCTTTAATGTGCATATTAATAGCCATTAACAAAATGTTTCCCGATTAGTAATGCTTCCTCTCAGTTAATGACTTGGGTTGACTTAGGTTGTTTTTCTCTTGGCCTTTGCTAAACATTATTCTGAATTCTAATACGCTTCATTATTCTTCAGAGAGTGTCAGAAACATAAATAATGGTGCATTGTATGACGCATACTTAATGTTGAAGGCAAGACAAAAAAGAAAAATTAAATATATTTGGTCTTTGGTATAAACAATAACTACAAAGAGTGTTAAAAACCAGCAAATTGGAAAAAACGATTCATTAACTTTTAAAAAAAAAAAAAAGAGAGAAAACATTCAAAATTCTTCAGACCTCGGGGAAGGGGGTTATTGGTACTCATAGAAGAAACACAGCTGCTGTATGGAGACTTATTTTCAGGCAATGCTCCATGGGAAAAACGTTTGCAAATTAGCTGTCCTCCAAAGGTGGAGAAGAGGAGAGCTAATTTGCATACCTTTCCCCATGTAAATAGGCTTAGATAAGTAGGGTAGTGACACTATACATACAGATAAGGCTGTGTATTCATCTCTCTTCACTCTCCTGTCTGTGGGAGAGGGGGCTGTATTCTACCACAACCTGGAGGCTGTAATAGTTCATTAGACCAACTAACTCCCATCATTGCAGCTGCCATAAAGCATGCATTGCGCACCCATTTGCGCTATCTATGCAGGAAAGAAGTGTGAAGCTCCAAGATGACCATCACCAAGAATGTCTATAAAGGTGCCTATCTGCATGGAGATTACCGCTAATTGCTAGGAAGCAGCTGGAATCAACAGAGCAGCCCCTGGACTTGTTTATTAAAGGGAATGTGTAATCAGAAAATGACTTATTATATAACTCACATTTTTGTGTTAAACATTAAAGTTGAGCGAACGTACTCTGGCGAGCCTGATGCTCGTTCGAGTATTAGCATACTCGATGGTGCTCGCTACTCGAGCGAGCATAACATCGTGTTCGACCCCGCCCCAGTTTTGGCCCCTCCCCGCTGTGACGTGTTAGTTTTGCCCCCTCCCGCTGCGACGCTGCACATGTCAATGTTAGTTTGTGGCTGGCTTGGGCAGGAGAGAGAGAACAAGAAAAAAGCTCGGCAACCGGCGGGTCCCATACAAAAATGCTTGTGTCTCCCATTGAAGTCAATGGGGTTCGTTACTCGAATAGAGCTCTCGAATTTTACGAAAAGCTCGACTCAAATAACAAGGACCCGAACATTTGGGTGCTCCCTCATCTCTATTAAACATATTTTTTTTCTTTTCTTTTTTTTCAATTTTTGGTCACAATCTATATTTTATAAAAATACTAAATCCTGCATTTTTCACAGTGATCACAGAGCCTAATACTAGGCGGCACGCAGCAAATTACGCCCGTCTGAGCCTGGATTTTGACTGATTTGCTACTAGTAAACTTATCCAGAAGTTTATTTCAGTTTCTTGATGTTGTCTTTGTAAAGTACTGTCAATAATTGATTTTTTACACTGTTTTTGCCTGAAGCGTTGACATCAATAATCTGTAAATAACTTGCTGCGCACCTTTGTCAATCAATAAAAACTATTATGTCTTATACATCTTCATCACCTCACCACCTCAGTACAAAATAAATGCATGTTAATATATTTAAAAGAAAATCCTATTTCTTTCAGGGGAAAAAATTACAAAATAGAAAAAAGAGAACTGCTACTGTATATACTTCACTAGCCATACTTCAGAACAGAGAATAAGGAAGATGGAACAATACCTCTACAGTGCCACACCACAGGCCTTAGCCAAGCCAGGATCCTACTGCACACTGATGGGGGCAAAAAAACCCAAAACAGCTGTCTGTGTATGAATTCTGGCTTGGTTTTCAATTCCCAATCTTTGCTCTACAGGCCTGTATAAAGGGTCAAGCATTGATTTGAAGGAATGCTACCATCCAATAGGTGGCGCTGCAAAGGTATTGTTCCATCTTCCTTATTTGCATATTACCCAGAGGAGCATGGATGGCTTTATAAGTCTCCTCACTCACCTTCTTGGTGCTCTCCCTAAGGAGTGATGTTACCCCTCCTGTCAGAACAGAGAATCACACATTTCACAAGTATGAAGAAAGTGATTTTGTGTCATCTATACACCTTTCTAAACTTACCTCATCAAACTTATAATCCATGCCAAAACATATTTGTATTTTGATTGCAAATACACACAACTTTATGGTTTACATTTTTAGTTTAAAAGTTAAAGGTTTTATTCCACCCAAATCATTTAATATCTATCTACATGATAGGTAATGTACAATTGGGGGTCTGACCAATGGGAACCATAGGAGTCATGAGAACCCTTAGTCCCCCTTATTAAATGCTTCCCTATCTGCATGGATATTAAATACAGTGTTAGTCATGCATACCACCATTCCATTCACCAGGTGGAAGGACATATTAGAGCTTGAACAGGTACAAAGGCGGACAACTAAAGTAATTAACGGAATGGGTGGACTACAATACCCAGAAAGGTTATCAAAATTGGGAATATTTAATTTATAAAAAAGACATCTAGGGGGGCAACATAATAACTATGTATAAATATATCAGGGACAATACAGGGATCTCTCCCATGATCTATTTGTACCAAGGACTGTAATTGTAACAAGGGGGCATCCTCTACATATAGGGGAAAGAAGGTTTCATCACCAACATAGAACAGGGTTCTTAACTGTAAAAGCAGTGGAAGATGGAACTCTCTGCCTGAGGATGGGGTGATAGCAAATTTGATAATAAAGTACAAGAGGGGCTTGGATGTCTTTCTTGAGAGATAAAATATTCTAAGTTATAATCATTAATAGCTTCAAAAGGGTTGTTGATCCAGGGAATGTTCCGATTGCCAGATTGGAGTCAGCATTTAATTTATCCCTAAAATGGCAGGGGATTCTTTCGTCCCCCTTGTCACTGAACACTGTGACAGGGCTGTCACAGTGTTCAGTGCTGAAGGGACTCCCTGTGGGGAATCTTTATGCGCAGTACGGACCTTGCCACTGCACACATGTACTATCTTTTACAGGGGCAAAGATTTTGCATCTGTAAAAGATGGACATGTGAACTGATCATAGGGAAAGAATGGTTCCATCAGATATGCATTTTTTTGTGCACATAGCAGCGCACAAAAAAACACTCATCTGACTTCGCCCTCATTCAGTACAATTTTCCAAAATGTCAGTAAAAAAACATTAATCCATGATTTTTTGATGTTGTCCAAAAAAAAGAACCTCTTCATTGTGATTGTGGTGTAAGAACTCATTTCTATGGGAGTTGAGGGCCTAAAGATCTGCCATCCATGCGTGTCTATGACACCAAAGGCAGGGCCTAATCTGACTGCAAGTATAGCAATGTACTATTGAAGCAATGAAGTGATAGTATGGTCAAGTTTTTTATTAGGACTAAAATAATGTAGTAGAAAAAGGTACATAAAATATTAAAAAGTATTAGAAAAAGCCCGAAGCAAAAAACATCAGAACATCTTATTTAACTCATGAAATGCATGATTCTACTGAAAAAATCTATTTACAGTATTACATATAATTACTATTATTAGCATTAGTTCTCTTTTATAATAAATGTTACAAAGGAGGAAATGATGAGATAGAAATTTTTAAACTTTTCCCTAAAGTTAGTCAATAGATCTTATGCAACTCATATAGCTTCATCGAGTAAAAAATAAAAAGATTTTTTCCAACAAAGTGATTTTAAAGTCCAAACTAATAAAACACTAATCTGGTATCGCTGTAAGCACAATGATCCAAAGAATAAAGCTAGCATATGTAAGCTCTGTGGTAAGGGGTGTGGCCTAGAGCAGGGGTGTCAAACTCATTTTCACCGAGGGCCACATCAGGTTTTTGGTGAACTTCAAAGGGCCGATTGTAAGACAGTACAGTAAGGGCTCGTTCACACCAGCGTATTTGCGCACATAATATGCAGTGAATAGAAGCCATTGATGTCAATGATTTCATTCACATGATGTATAATCTCACACAGCATGACCTATATTGTTTCAAACTACGCACCCCAATAGGCCATTGAAGTGAATGGGCCGCGCAAATACGTGGTGAATGCGCAGGAAGCCTATATTTGCGCACCATCTCAGGGGCCCATCTGCATTCTTTTCTGCGTGCCCAAATACGCAGGCATAAGCAATTTTCGATTGCGCAAATACGTAGCGTATTTGTGCGACCGAAATGCAATTACGCCCGTGTGAACGAGCCCTAATAGTGACCCCCATAGTGGTCGCAGTAGTAATAGTGACTCTGATAGTGGCCCCAGTAAAAATATTGACCCCCACAGTAGACCAGTTAGTAATAGCGACCCCCACAGTGGCCCCAGTAGTAATAGCGACCCCTACAGTAATATTACTCCCTCCCAGCAGCAATATTACCCACTCCCAGCAACAATATTAACCCCCCCACACAGCAACATTAACCCCCACCAGCAATATTAACCCCTCCCCCCTGCACCAATATTAACCCCCTCCCAGCAACAGTATTAACCCCCACCCACCCAGCAGCAATATTAACCCCCCCCCCCCCCTCCCAACCCGGCAGCAATATTAACCCCCTGCCAGCAACAATATTAACCCCCTCCCAGCAGCAATATTAACCCCCACCAGCAATATTACCACCCCACCCGACCCCCGCAGCAATATTAACCCCCTGCCAGCAACAATATTCACCCCCACCAGCAATATTACCACCCCACCCGACCCCCGCAGCAATATTAACCCCCTGCCAGCAACAATTTAACCCCCACCCCCCAACACACCAGCAATATTAACTCCCTCAGCCCCGGCAGCAATCAGCATTATTAACCTTCTCCCAGCAACAACAATATTAACCCTCACCCCCCAGCAGCAATATTAACTTCCCCCTTCCCCAGCCATGTGCTTACCTCCACGATCCGAGGAGGAACGGTGCTGAGCCCGGGTGGCATATGAACTTTTCCCACAAGACTTCTGCACTATTGAGCAATTCCAGCAACCTGATTGGTTGTTTGGTTCTCTGGGTTGGCTGATTCCCCAATCAGATTGCTGGAATTGCTGACAAGTGCAGAAGTCTTGTGGAAAAAGTTCATATGCGTCCGGGTGTGCACTGACATCAGTGAGCAGCACAGCACGCTTCCTCCCTGAGTCCTCTCCTGCGGAACTGAAGAGCAGGGGACTCAGGGGAGAAGGGATCAGCGCTGTCAGTGTGATTACCAGCGGGGAGCTGCGGCACCCCAGCTGGTAATCACTACAGTGGTGAGCGGCCGTCGGCACACCGCGGGCCACATAACACAAGGCAGCGGGCCGGATTCGGCCCGCGGGCCTTGTGTTTGACACATGTGGCCTAGAGTGTGATGTGAGCAGCAGAGCCACAACTGGAGAGCTCCCACTTGTTAGGCAAGCTTTCTTGCTTGGTTTTCTTCCAGAGGCAGGGTTTCTAACTCCACTGTGCTGGCTGCCTTGCTGGTCCCCGGGCCGCTGGTTAGGCTGCACTACAGTTCCTGTTGTGGAGGAGCAGTGATAGCAGAGGCTGGTCTGTTGTTTAGCCAAGTTGCAATGGCAAGGAGGAAAGAAGCAAGCAGTGCACAAGCACTTCATGATGGCGCTCAGCCACAAGTATCTGCGAATGTTACTGCAAATGCTTAGCACCGTGAGACTACCCGTGCAACATGGAAGGCGATATCGAATATTCAGCAAGGTGATTAAGTGGAATGCACAGAACTTTTTGACCATCCTGATCACTTTACTGAAAAATACCGCAATGCGGCAAACAGTCTAGTGTAATTTGCTTGTTCAAGAGAAGGTTATGGGGCTTACAGCTACCTTATCCAATTTTGTATTCGGCACAGCTTAGAGTTGTGATGCAGAGAAATATTTTTTTTCTTTGATAATTCTGGGGATGCCGCCTCCTAGATTGAAAAACATGAAAAATGTTTATGTACAATAATAAGTAGTCTTTTTTATTATTGGATTGCAGTACTGAAATACTGAAATGCATTATCGTAGCGATCAGATCTTTTATGGTTCAAGTCCCCTACAGGGGCATAAAATATGTAAAAAAAAAAAGTGTTAAAAAAAACCTGTAAAAAAATAATTTAGAAAACCTTTTTTGCGCACTCTCCCCTGTCTGTATAAAAAAAAAATTACACTTTTAAAAACCCATATATTTGGTATCATTTTATCTGAAACAACCTGTTCAATAAAGTAAACATACTATTTATCCTGCATGGCAAAAAATATTTTTAAAAAGCCTAAAAAAACTGAGGGAGAATGCTTATTTTTTCATTTTGTCTACCAAAAAAATGCAGTAAAAGTGTGCGTTCACACGAGCATGTGCGTATGCGTTTATACGCGCACATGAACGCGCAAAAATACACGTGAATGAAGGTCCATGCTTGTTATATGCGTGTAAGAACGTTGAATTTTGGCTGCGTGGAGCGCACATAGATGTGCTCTATACCTTGCGCTCTATCAGCATACCAGGAAATGTGCACAGCGCCAATAGTTAGGCATTGATAGTTCTGAGCGTCACGATTTTATTGCCGCCACAGCTCTTCTTTTATTCCTACTTTTTTCCTTTACCCACAACCATTAGTGATAATATATATATTTTTTTTATTCTATTCTCCATCTCAACTGGCTGTGTGAATGTTTGTTGCAGCCTGCCTATACTTTGCTTTTCTTGCGTTTCAGTGTTTTTGGGGTTTTTTTATGTTCCTTTTGTTTTGGTTTGTCACCCCTACATTTTTTTTATGTATGGTTTATTTAAATTCATTTCCCACTACAGAGCCTATTGGCAATTGTGAACACATGCACACGGTTTCCCCTTTTTAAAAAATCTGTTTAATTACAACGCACCGTTTGGCCCTACTGTTCCAGTGCAGTGTTTGTGTTATCTCAACCTAACACAATGTGTCATTCAGTGTGTGTCCGGTTGTGAGATATGTGTCTTTAGCTACCATTATAGCCGGACTCCCTTGCTGTGTGTCCCATAGGAGCCAATATAAAGATCAGCGCAGTACGGACCAAACAGCCACGCATGTCCTTTTTCCTGTGGTGCGCGCGTTGGCAGGAAAAACATGGACATATGAACACTTCACAGGAAAAACATGGTTTTAAAAGGCGCACGTTTTTCTGCACACATATGTACGTGCGGACACGCGCTCGTGTGAACCCACCCAAAGTGATCGAAAAAGCCATATGCATCCCAGATGGTTCAAATTAAAACTCCAGCTTATCATGCAAAAAGCAAGCCATTCACAGAGCTCTATCCATGGAAAAATTAAAACAGTTTTGGGCCTTTGAATGCAATGATGTAAAGAAAAATCCCCCAAAGCGATTTTTTTTTGTGCAAAAGTGAAAAAACCTAAAAAAAATAATTTTGGTATTGTCATAATCGTTTCAACCCGCAGAAACAAATTATGTCATTCATGCTGCATGACTAACACAGTAAAAAAAACAATGGCAGAATTGATGTTTTCTCTCCCTTTCCCCCCAAAAAAGTATAAAAGTTGTACAATACATTATATGTACTCAAACATGGTATCAATTAAAACTACAGTTTGCCACGCAAAAAACAAGCCCTCACACGGCCATGTTGGCAGAAAAATAAAAAAGTTATGGCTTTAGAAAGTGGAGATGATAATTCCCCCAAAATCACTGTGTCTTTATGGCCAAAATAGGCCATGTCCTTAAGGGGTTAATAATTGTATGGGTCCCTGTCTGGATAGATGTAATAAGGGCCCTATAGTGCCTTTTCCTTCCCCAACAATGTTTGCTTGTTTATTAATGGAATTAAGTTTGTGATCTGTCAAGGTTGAGAAATCCAAAAGTTCAACAATATTCTTGTTCTTCCAGTTCACATAATACACTTTCTAGAATAGCTCTCCCAATAGGTACTCATCTATGCTTCGTTAAGTGGAATATCTACCATGAACTGTGTCTGACCCCTCTCCACTCTATTTGTCGTTAATTATGAATGGTGGGGGATTTGGTTTGGATAGATTTTTGAGGTTATGTCCCTTTTCGTTGAACCTGCTTGATGGTAATACTATAACTGGGGAAGCTTTATTTGAATTTTATCAGACTGTAGCCTCTCTATAACAGTATGTGAGAGAGGAGTAAAAGGAGGAGACAATATATTATATGCAAATATTAAGTTAATTATGGAATAAATGTAAGCAGATTTTGCAATTAGATGGATTTACTATACACCCCCTCTGGAGAAACCCAAAATTGCCAGAGTTTCTTATGTTGGAGGGATCTTTCCGATGGGAGTAGAGAGGGGTAATGTTTGGGGGACAGAGACATTCTGGGGGGGATTTTTGCAGTTTTAAACAATTTAGAGAACTTTATGATGTTCCTTATAATTATTGATTCCAGTTCCTTCAGTTACTACATGCGTATGCTGCTCAGGCCCGGTCAGTATCTGTGCTTATGATTCAACACCCTTTGGAGAGTTTTCTTGGATTATCCTGGAGCTACGAAAGGTGTAATATAGACAGATACCATCTTACTATTTACAGCAATTCCCAATGATATATCTTGGTCTCAATCCCAGATTTTGTATATTGGGCATTGTTGATGGGCTTGATGACATACTCTTTTGGGAATTCAGAGAGCATTGTATCATGCATGGAAGCTGATTACTGCCCATTGGATGCCGCCTGCCCTCCCAACAGTAGGAGATTTTATCACAAAAACAAGAGAGGTTATATCTTTTGAATGGGAAATATATCAAAAAGAGTCTGTTTGACAAACTTTGAGGGAATTTGTGGAAGATGTTCTGATATATGCAATGGATAGTTCACATCGAGTGCTGGTTACATCGAGGTATTGTAGAAAAGCTGATGGGATTTGGAGGAATGAGGAGGAGAGGGGAGAAAATGGAGAAGAGTTAGTTTTTCTATGTATGTACCAAAACATTTTTTTTGTTGGGGTGGGGGTGAAATATGATTTTCTTAAAAATGATGACTGATTGTATTGTTTGGGTGGGTTTATGATATGGTCTATGTATATTATACTTGTTCATGTAAAAATGCTTAAAATCAAGCAATTATCAATTCAAAAATATAATTTCAATAGAAATAATCTGATTAAAAAAAACAAACTAGCATATCATTTACACCACACTGTGAACATCTTAGAAACAAAGGCCAAAAACAACAGTGGAATTGCTGGGGTGGGGGTGGTTCCCATTCCTAATGCATTGAAAAATTAAGAAAAGTTTTTCAATGCATTATATGTGACTTAAAATACAACTCATCCCTCAACCAGAAGTCCTAATGCAACTACAATGAAACAAAAATGAAAAAGTTATGGTTCTCATAGTGCAGCAATAAAAGAATTGAGATAAAAAGAAGTGACCTTAAGGCCAAATTAGCTGCACCTTTAAGGGGTTAAGGTCCATTTACACGGGACAAATGTTGGGCAAACGATGCCTGATACTCATCCCCATGTACCTTCGCTCCCGTGCTCCTGCACGGGAGCTAGCAGAGCTGTCTCACTTACGGAACTCCTAACAGGGGGGCAAGACAGTGCAGGAGATTTCTCTCCTTCCCCCATCCCTCTCCATTGAGATAACACAGCGGCCATTCCTACTGAACGGCCGCTGTTTAAACTGAACGATGAGCTCAACGCTCATCGTTCATGCAGCATAACGGATCAGCGATGAAGCTCATCGTTCAGTTTAAACAGTGGCAGTTCAGTAGTGAACGGCCACCATGTATCTCAATGGAGTGGGGCAAGGGAGCGAGAGGAGAGAAATCTCCTGCACTGCCCAACCCCCTGCTAGGAGCTCCGTAAGCGAGACAGCTCTGCTAGCTCCGAGTGAGGACACACAGGGACAAGTGTTGGGCATCGTTTGCCCGACATTCGTCCTATATAAATGGACTTTAAAATATAGCATCAAAAATTAATTCACCGCTTCATTAAAGGGGTTGTCCCGCGAAACAAAGTGGGTCTATACACTTCTGTATGGCCATATTAATGCACTTTGTAATGTGCATTGTGCATTAATTATGAGCCATACAGAAGTTATTCACTTACCTGTTCCGTTGCTAGCGTCCTCGTCTCCATGGTGCCATCTAATTTTCAGCGTCTAATCGCCCGATTAGACGCGCTTGCGCAGTTCGGTCTTCTCCCTTCTGAATGGGGCCGCTCCTGCCAGAGAGCTGCTCCTCGTAGCTCCGCCCCGTCACGTGTGCCGATTCCAGCCAATCAGGAGGCTGGAATCGGCAATGGACCGCACAGAAGACCTGCGGTCCACCGAGGGTGAAGATCCCGGCGGCCATCTTCGCAAGGTAAGTAAGAAGTCACCGGAGCGCGGGGATTCGGGTAAGTACTATCCGTTTTGTTTTTTTTAAACCCCTGCATCGGGTTTGTCTCGCGCCAAACGGGGGGGCTATTGAAAAAAAAACAAAACGTTTCGGCGCGAGACAACCCCTTTAAGTCTTTACTTTGCTCAATTCTCTCCTGCATCAACTTTAAACTGACAAATCAAAGCATAAAAGTAGTTCTAATAATTCCCAGACAAATCGTGTCAAAGTATATACAGTTTTTTAATTTAGCAGTTGAATGCAAAATGGGGAAAGTGTACAATATAAGAGGACGTAGTAGACTGTATAATTGGTACGCTTCGTGTTATTTCCTTTTTGATTGATAAGTGTATCACAGTATATACTCGGTTGATCGTTCTTTGTATATTCTGTAGCACCATCTAGTGTTGCACAACATCAACAACCATTGCTGTATCTAATAAAAGTCATTTATTTTTGCTTCATTTTTATAGGTATCTACAGCATAACAAGATTAAGACCGTATCTGTGAATGCATTCAGAGGGCTCCACAACTTAACGAAACTGTAAGTACATGAGATATTAGTCATGTGTGTACAGCCTGCTGTAAGTACATTTACTACTCAGTCGTTGTATTTTGATTATTTATTTACAGTTACTTGAGTCACAATGAAATAACAACACTTAAACCTGGAGTATTCCAAGACCTTCACACCCTGGAATGGCTGTAAGTTGTTTTTTTTCACTTTTCACATGGGAACTAAAGTTTTTGCAATTAAAAACCAATTACTTTAAGATGAACATTTCATATTTCTAATCACAGTACTCAGATGTGTAAGACACTCTATTAAAAGTTTTGCTATAGCAGTGTAATCTCTGTTTGCTTACTGCATGTGATAATTCGGCAGGAGTGGTGTCTTCAAAGCAACCAAGGTTCATATTCTTTTTCTTTAAGGTATATTTGAGCTACAATTTTTATAGAGAACATTTCTTAAAGGGAACCTGTCATATTGAACATGCAATCTCTTCTGTAAGCAGCATGGTATAGAACAGGAGGAGCGGAGTTGATTACTATATAGTTTTGTGAGAAAATATTCAGTGTTAATACAGTAAATATACAGTGTAACATGTCATTTATTGATCTAAATTTCTACTCATGTTGAGGTTAAGAGTCCAGTGGGCAGTCCTAGTCAGTGACTGACAGTAGTCTCTGTAGGACCACCCACTGGACTCCTAAGCTCAACATGAGCAGAGATTTAAATCAATAAATGATAAGCTGTACTGAATATTTTCTCACAAAACTGTGTATTAATCTACTCAGCTCCTCCTGCTCTATAACATGCTCCTTGCAGATCAGACCACATTTTTAATATGATAGGCCTGCCCACTGGACTCCTAAGGTTAACACTAGCAGAGATTTAGATCAATAAATGACAAATTACACTGAATATTTTCTCACAAAACTATATAACGAAAACCCCTTTTTCCATGGCTGGCCCCCTAATCTTATGGCAGTACCCTGTTAATGTATATTCTGTCTTTTTTTCAACAGAGTCATGGAGAACAACAAAATTAACCGCATCTCTCCACAGATATTCAGGGGATTAAAATCACTCATACTGTTGTAAGTTACACAATTCTAACTTTTAATGTAAGGTTTAAATGGTCACTGCACTTTGAGACCACCTATGTTAGTTTGATAGCCAATGTGATAACAGTCAAAAGTGCAAATCGCCTTATCTAAAATGACACATTTTGCTGAAAGTCCCTCTAGTTCTATTCCTCATGTACATTCACATGCCAGCTTATTCTTTAAAGGCATCTGAAACAGCAGGGATGCTTTAAAGAATTGTGTAAAAAACACATACAAAGAATGATCACTTTACCCCAAAAATGTACATCAAAAGTATCCTTTGATAGATCCCATTAATTTCTGTGAGATCCAAACAGAAAACAATTTGCATCATTTTAGTCATGAGCAGTTTTTTACAGGTTTTTAAAAACTATGATATGACTTTGAAGCAAAACCAAAAAGATAAAAATGCACCCCCCCACTCCAGACATTAAAAAAATGTGCAAATTTGAATATGTCTCAAGCAACACATCATCCCAAACTGATTTCATATTAACCTAAGTGTACTTCAGTGGCCTTAATTCAATGGAGTATATTTTGGGAGGCATATTTGGTATTTCAGCCACACTTCAGTAGCGGTGAGCGATTCCAGCGACCTGATTGGTTGTTGGGTACACCCCCCCTCCCCTTTGGAGATGTGCACGAGTGGCCGGCCCGTTAAATAAGCAGCAGCAGGGCCGTAGGAGGGTCGGCAACAAACCCCAACCCTAAACCTAACCCTAAACCCAAACCCTAAACCTAACCCTAACTGTAAACCTAACCCTAAACCCTAACCCCCCGCTGGTCTCGTGAAATATTACTCGTGCACATCTCCAAAGGGGGGGTGTACCCAACAACCAATCAGGTTGCTGGAATCGCTCACTGCTACTGATGTGCGGCTGAAATACCAAATATGCTTTTGGGGGTAGTAGAACAGGAAATAAACAGCTACAAAATTGCAGGAAATATGTGATGCCATCAAGCCAGCATGGGCTAGAATTCCTAAGGAATGTTCCCACACTTTGTTGAAATAATTTCATAAAGAATTCACACAGTTCTAATGGCAAAGTAATAAGAAAGGTGCATCTAGTAAGGTGACAACAGAATGTATAACACATTTGACCCCAATGAGACCAACTTGTGATATTTCTGTTGACAACATTTGACCAAAGGATTTGTGTTCTTCTGCTGGGTAATCTATAATACATTGATCAGCAAGGAAGTAAAATGTTATGATTTACTCTATGTTTCAGAGTCATGCTGAACAACTTCTTGGGTCGACTGCCCGACAAACCTCTTTGTCAGTACATGCCAAAACTAAACTGGTTGTAAGTATGTTTTTAACTAAAAAGAAAAGGAAACAAATTCCAAGGGTTGGGTTACATTATTTTTAGTCTATAAAGTTTACAAGGACTAGGAACAGTTAGTGGTATGGAAGGAAAGTTTTTATGTTAGCAACGGAGGCTCATAACTATAAGAACCTGGCCTATTTGGTATCTACGGTACAATGTTATTTAGCACTACTTTCATAGTTATAGCCGGAAGTTTCAACCCCATGAACCATAGTTCTTTGCTGATTGTCAGATATGACTGACTTAGGGCCCTTTTACATGGGATGATTAGCTCAGATTCCAGCATCTGACACGGAATTTGAACAATTATATCATTCGGAGTAAATGCTTTCCCCGACTGAACGATGCATGAGAATTTGTTTGCTTCTCATTCATTCTTCAGTTTCTGCATGCAGAAAACTGAATGATAGATCTTATGAACGACTGCCTGCTTACTGTAAATGGAGACAGGTAGGCTGGAATGATCTCCGGCCCACTCTGCCTTCATTCATTAGCAATAATCATTCCTGTGTAAAAGCATAGGAACACTGGCGTAACTATAGGGGATGCAGGGGATGCGGTTGCACCCGGCCCCAGGAGCCTTGGGGGGCCCATAAGGCCTCTCTTCTCCATATAGGGAGCCCAGTACTATGAATAAAGCGTTATAGTTGGGGGCTCTGTTACAGATTTTGCATTCGGGCCCAAGACTTTCAAGTTACGCCACTGCATAGGAACGATTATCTTTGGGACGATCTGTCGGGCATCTGTGCCTGACAAGTCATCCCATGTAAAAGGACATGTGGCTGTGCATACAGAAACATATTTTCACACCTCAGTAGTTATCCCCTCTGACTAATAAATAGAGGGGTCTCAGTGGAAAACCTCCCTTCTTTGTCATCTATAACCTAAAGAGTGCGGTCATATATTGCCTTTTTGCTACAGATTTTATTACAGATTTTGCTGCAGATATGAAGATTTCACCCGCTCAATTTAAATTCTATTGAAAACCTAAAATTTGCTGCAGATCTGCACCAAAATCTGCAGCAAATCCATAATGTGTGAACACTCCCTAAAGAAGTTTTCTGAGACTTTTAAAATATATACAAGCTTAAAATGGTGTAATATAAAAATGGATGCTTACCTACTCCAGTCGCTCCTTGTCCAGTGCTGGAGTCCCAATGTCCATGGCTCGGAACAAGTGGTGGGTGGTCATGTGCCATTCATTGTGCATGTGACTACTCAGCCAATCACAGGCTTCAGGGGTGATTCTTTCATGGCCGATGAAAGAACAAATGAGCTGATCCCTTCTGACTTACTTATTTTTCTAAAAAAGATTTGTTGAGACCAGAATACTTCTTTAAAGGACAACTTAATTTGCGTTTTTAATTTAAAGCACTGAAAACAATTAGGCCGCCTTCGCACAGGTGGAAAAGCTGGTGGAGGAGCTGCGGAAATAACGCAGCATTTATAGTACTTCACATGGCGCAAAAATTTTCTGCAACAAATCCGCACCAAATTTGAAAAGTATTGCACTTTACATTTCCACAGCATGTCTATGTTGTGAAAACTGCATGTATCTGCATTGGATTTTTGCCATAGAGCTCAACAGGTAACATAAGAACTGCACCATAATCCACAAATAGAGTAATGTTGTGCTTTTTGCAGCTTTTCCACTGTGAAAACACTTTGAGGCCTTAGTCAGACGGGCGTTTTTGCGAGCAATTTGCGCATGTGTCCGGCGATTTTATAAAACCATTGTTTTGCAATGGTATTGGACACATGAGCGCTTTTTATGCGCTCGTCCGATAAATTATAGAACAGAAATCGCAGATTGCAGCTATCTGCGATCTGCAATTCCTGTTCTCTTCTCTATATGCGCTCAATGGGGCCGGCGGCAGCAGCGCCGACCCCATTGAGAGCATATACTAGACAAATCATTCTTCTCTGCCACGGCTGTAACAGCTGTGGCAGAGAAGAACGATGTTTGTCCATTGAAAGCAATGGGCTGCCGGCGATCGCGGGATGAATTTTTGGGAAGGGCTTAAATATATAAGCCCTTCCCTGCAATTCATCCAGAAATGTGTAAAAATAAAAAAAATATATATACTCACCCGGTCCCGGCAGACGGAGTTCAGCCGCGGCCGGCGGCAGTGCCTCTGATTGGCTCAGCGCATGGACCAATCAGGGACAGCTCTCACTCACACCCATTCATGAATTCATCAATGGGTGTGAGTGAGAGCTGCCTCTGATTGGTCTGGCTGTGACCAATCAGAGGCAGCTCATTCAGCAGGTGGGGATTTTAAATCCCCGGCTGCTGAATACTACAGAGAGCAGTTCAGAGAACTGCCGCCGGCCGCGGCTGAACTCCGTCTGCCGGGACCGGGTGAGTATTGTGAGACGGTGACCGGCAAGGTGCTAGAGGGCAGGTATGTGTCACCTAGGATGCTCTCCTATGCTGCCTTAGGGAGCGCTTGGGCAGATACGTGCCACCGAGCAGCCTGGGCTCGGTGGAGGAAGCCGGCAGTATAGTGTTAGTAGCATTAAGCTACTAACACGTTGTAGTGTGTAAGTGGCTCCAAGCCACATAATCCGGGCCGGCTTTTCCTGGAGTGACCAAAGCGAAGGGTGGGATGGTCACTCCCACGTACCAGGTGGGGCTGGTACCAGGCCTTATAAAGCCTGGGCCTACAGGGCCAGGAGGGAGAGCGGAGACCTTTGCAGGTCTGAGAGTCCTGGCTGGCTGTGGGCAGGAGCCATTTGTTTACCAGTACGTAGACAGGGACACTACCTGTATAGTAAGTGCTCAGACGAGCAGGATTTACGTTATATTTGCCTGATGTTAAGGCCTGTATTTTGCTTTTCTTTGCTTGGAAATAAACCCAGGCAAAGCCTGGACTAAAGACTTTATCCTATGTGTCACTGTCTCTGACTGCTTATGCCCAGGTTGCTACCGATCCTAAACGCTAACCCCTCACAGTATATATATATTTTTTTTTTTTACACATTTCTGGATGAATTGCAGGGAAAGGCTTATATATTTAAGCCCTTCCCAAAAATTTATCCTGCGATCGCCCGCAGTGCATTGCTTTGAATTCAATGCGCTGGACAGCTCCGGCCCGTTTCTATTGAAACGCGGCTAGGAGCAGTATTTTCGGGCGATTTTTCGGCCCCAGTCACGTGATTTGCGGATGCGCATCCGTCATGCGATCCGCAAATCGCGGGAAAAAACGCCCGTGTGACTAAGGCCTGAATCTGCTTGAAAATCCACGTTTGTGGATGTTTGTCAATACATTTTGCCAGTGTGACCTCAGAAGCAGGAACTATCACGACCATATCACAAAAACGCAATCTGCACATAAAAAAGCAATTACATGTACAAATTCCACAACAACAAAAAACGCAGCAAATTCTGCAAAGTTTATTAATTCTGCCCATCCACATAAATGCAACATAAATGCCGCAGTAGATTTTCCACAGCTCATACGTGTTGTAGGATGGTACTTTTAAGGTTCTGATTTTTGTTTGTGCTGTTTGTCTATTTTCTAGAGATTTTGAAGGCAATTACATTCCCAACTTAAAGAACACAACATTCAGTACCTGCACTACACTAACTGTTCTGTAAGTATTTGTCTTGGCTTTTCATTAAAATGTGGATTAAAACAATGCATATTGAATGTAAAGCAGACCGGGTCATAAAAATGTCTTCATGTATGGTTAGGACAATATTTGAACTGTGTGATGTTCGTAGTGCCTTGAAGCATTTCATAAAGTGAAAAATGTGATTGTTCTCAGCCTGAGAAACCAATGGCATTAACCCCTATACCAAGCTCCCTAAAATCTAACTTTTATTATATATAAATTTAAATCCACTTGATAAAGGTTAAAAATCTAGATTGCAGGCTGCCTGAAACAAATAAACACTCAGTAGGTAAATCACCCATATGAAAGTACAGATTTACCCTATTTCCCAGGGACACAAGTGGAAGACTCGAACTCCCTCCTTAATATAGGACACTGCTTGAAATATATGATTTTTGAAATTTCAATGAGCATCTGTGCGTGTGAATTGACATTGTTTGAAAACGAACAACTCGGTTATCGTTTGCTCATTCACTCTTTCCTAAGATTAATTGTTCAATGTTAAAGGACCTTCATAGAGGGCAACATTAAAGTGGTTGTTTGAAATAGGCTAAAATTTAGTAAGAGGGGACAGGCAAAAAATACTACGAAGTCGATTATATTCTGTACTCACCTGTTTACCTGGCTGAATCAAAGACGACATATCTACATGCCTAGTACAGGCCTCAGGGATTCGCTGCAGTGGTCACATGTGCTAGATATGGGCTCAGTCACACGGGCGCCGATGCGCCCGTGTTTCTGCAGGATAAGACCACTGCACTGCCCGTGCGGATGACTCTCCGCATCGGCCAGCAGATAGAATACATGGCCGGCAATGGAGCCGGTCATGCAGAGAGATGTCCGCATCCGGTGCGGCCTTCTTATCGTGCAATAACACAAGCGCATCGGCGCCCGTGTGACTGAGCCCTATGACATCATTACTGCAGCCAGGTAAACAAAGCCCAATAGGGAAGATGGAATAATCTTTATTTATATACTGCCAACATATTCCGCAGTGCTTTATAAATCAAGGCAAACACACAAAACAAGACATAACACAGTATTGGACTGATGGGCAGTTTGCACAATAGGGGTGTGGGCCCTGCTCACAAGAGCTTACCGACTATAAGGAAATAGGGGGTGACTGGAGGTGTTGGGAATTAGCCTGATTGTCTGGGGTAATACCATCCAAAGAACTTGTGCCACTCTTATGGCACAAGGATGGGGGTTTACAGATTATGCTGCAAGCAGTTTTTACTCCCTCAGGCCATGTTTTTGGACAGAATAAAACTAATTAAAAATATTTTCACTTCATTATTGTTGGATGTCTCATGACAAATATTGCTGCAGTACTGTGTGATGGGATGGTGTCTGAATGTCTATAACTCCTAAAGACAGTGCTGTCACACTTTGGACCCATTCACACTGCGTGAAGGCATTCCATTACAATTCCTTCACTCTTCCGCTTTTGAAGCAGAAAAACTAAATTAAACATTTCAGGCTTTTTTCCCCATCTCTTTCAATGGGGTTTCAAAAACATGATTGCTGTCAGTTTGCTTCTGTTCCATTAGGTTTCCTTCTTGTACCAGAACAAATAACACTGTAACTTATGATTAGAAAAATCTCCCTATTATAGTTATTATAATGAGTAGAAAGTCTTTTTGAACAATCGGAATTTCATATTCAGAATTTATGGCACAACCTATCTGAATGTTTGCAGTACAGGTACCTATACATTTTTTAAGCTTGCGTATTGCAGTAGGTACTAGACAGATAACTGTATCTCTTTACATAGTCAAACAAAGAGTGAAACAGTCCATTAAATACAGTACAATCACTAAGGCAGTACGCTTACATAGTGTGAGGATTCTTTTACATTGAGCAATGTACTTCTGATGATGGATGACGATCAACCAGATTGGCACTCAACTTGCCTGGCTTTCACATAGGCTGATTCAGACTCTATCAGGGGATGAACGGATCGTACCATCATTGTCAGCAGCACAGTTTGATGTGCAGCCAACTAGCAAACATTTTTATGATATGAGAATTTGCTGCTTTTACACAATTGGACAAGCAATTGTTAAGATGAACACTAGTGCCGGACAAACAGGTTGTGTCAAAGGGCCTTTAGTCCAATGAAACAAAAATATAATGCGTAGGTCCACTATGAACTATCTCAAGTCCAAAGAAGTTGAGGAATTGGTGTACATATGTATTTACTCACATTGTGAATGTCTATTTGAATTAATACCTTGCCTTTGCAGAGTTTTGCGGAAGAACAGAATCCTCACGATAGGTGACAACACTTTCTCATCACTCTCTAGACTGGATGAGCTGTAAGTATCGAATACCTGACTAAGGTGTCTGTTGGGGTGACACTGCATGTTTAATAGCCAACAGGGACAAGTCATATGGGCCTAGTCTAGTAACAGGTTTACTTAACATAAAAATGAAATCACTAGCATTAAAATTCCTAATAGAATCCGGGATTATAAATTATTCTAGATTATAAAGCAATCATAGAACAATACAGTATATAAAAAAGTGAAGAAGTGACAGGAAAAAGGCATATAATAACATATTAAACTAAAATGTGCAGCTATCACTTTTTCCCCAATTGCCTATCCTGCTTCTCGGATTTGAGATTATTTTGCTAGGAAGAAAGCACCAGAAAGGCCCTATTACACAGGCTGAGATCTTACGATTTTACGATTCTCGTTTGCCCAATCGAACAAGCTGGTGACGTCATGTTCCTATGTGAAACAGCGATCGATCAGTGTTTGGACTGCACGAGAAGTGCACTAGACGAGGCTGGTTTTTATGCCAGCTGAAACTGCACGATGTGCGAGAACCTCACGATTCTCGTTCGTCATTCACTCCTTTGCCCACTTTTAAACTGAAGAACTATCATTCCGTTTCACTCGTTTGAACGAATCGTTCTGTCTAAAAGGGGCATAACAGAATTTCTGGATGCTAGATTAAAATAGTTTTCTTGTACTTGCACTTTAGCAGCTCAAAACTGCCATGCAGAAGTATGATAAAATATGACTTCTGCAGAAAACTCTATGTACCATATGTAGTTCTACGGTAGTAGGACAAAAGTGTTATAACAGTAAAGCAAAGATGAAGAATCACTTCAGTTGTCACATTGTCTCCTAAGAAAGAGTCATTATAAACATAATGACTAGATACAATACAACCAATTTTGAGGCACTGCTGACCAGTTTCATGAACTCTCCTAGTATCTTTCATTGCCAATCCTCTTGCCAAATGTTTGCCAATTTGAAGGAGTAAATGATGCCACAAGATATCTCAAATGACAGACAAAGCAAAGTTTAACTTATTTCGTAACACATTAACATAACATTTTGTTCAACAGCTTATTTGCTATTTCCACTGCTTTACAATGTTTTGTTGTGTTAAGATAACAATAGCTTTCCAATGGTTTGATATATGTGCCGCAGAATGTTAGCACAGTCAAGTTTAACTTTGCTACATCTGTAGTTCTATTGCTGAAATCATCTTTCTAAGATGCAAATAGTATATCTTCAACCATTAAGTGAAGTAAAATGGATGTACTTGCATTTGAAAGATTTTTGGAACTATGATAACGTTAATACATGTGCATAATTCACTTTAATGAATGTGTCATTTTTATTTTGACAGAGACTTGGCTAATAACAGAATTGAAGCATTTTCCCCAACTTTACTTAGGGACATGAAGGAATTATCACAATTGTAAGCCTCTTAATATTTTGTTATAATATTGAGAAATCAACACAATCATAGTAAACACCAACTGTAACTAAAAATATTGAACATATACACAAATACATGTAGTATATGAGTGGGGATAAAAGGAGAAACGATTCCCTTCTCTACCCTCTCAATCACCAATTTATTGGTCCCTACGTCTATGTTAACCCTTTCCAATCCAATTTTGGATTCAGGGTTTTCTAAAAGGCTTTCTCTTTTTGCGGTTATACAACGGTGCCACCTGCTGGCTAAAGCCAGTGTGTGTGCACCAGAAAGGCTCCGACAGCAGAGTGGCTGGCAATAGACGGTAAGAATACCCTGTCGGACGGTTTCTAACATTGGAGCTGTACAAGCTTCAATCAGAATGTAGGAAGACGTCAGACAGTGGATTGGAAAGGTTTAACAAACCGGCTGGTTTAGGAGGATCTATCTGCTCTCCTGATATATTTTTTTAAATAAATACTTGCATTCCATGTAAAATAAAAATTCAGAAGCATCTTTTCTCAAATCTATATTTTGTTTTGTTCCTCTTTTATTCCTCCTGGAAATATATGAATAAACTGACGAATAGTTGTGACCCCTCCCCTTGATAATAGGGGACATGTCCATATACACTCTGACATTTGTCAGCACTGATTGCTCCTTTTTGCATACTAACCATCATAGAGCAGCAGATACCTGACGGAATGATGCCATGGTCTTTTATTTTCACCTTAACTGTACAGGATACATAAATCTATTATTTTTCTGGCAATTTGACAAAAAGCACAGAGAACATGAGAGTATATTTCTATCAAAGAAATCACATACATCTGTTTTCTCTTTTTATATACTGCATATAGGAATATTTCCTACAACCCCATGCAGAAGATTCAACCGGACCAGTTTGATTATGTACTTACATTGAAATCCCTGTAAGTATTGCAATACAAATCATGCACTTCGAATTTGAAGCAAATATTTCATTCTTCAAAATCTTGTTTTCCCTAATATGTTATGCAGATCTCCCGCCTAGAGGTGTTCTATAGACTCAACAAGTTACATTATAACAAATCTACAGATTTATACTGGAATGATACTTTATATAATCTTATATACGTAAGAACTTAGTCCAATGGTGGTTTTACATGGGATGACTATCTTCCGAATATCACTAGGAAGCGTGAATCCAAATGACAGTCGTTTTGTGTAAACACGGCCACCAACAGGTTGACAAGTAATAATATGCTCATTAGTCGCTAGTCATTTAATTTCAGCTGACCTAAAAAGTAGTCACAAGTTAATCAAAAGTTTTCTGGTACAAGGTTGCAGTCTGTGTATGACTTGTGAAAGAATTTGCATGGAGATCCTGTCTAATAATGATATCTCGGCAAACAACTAATGATGAATAATAGGCACTCTGTTTAAAAAGTTTTCAAACAACTCTCATTTGTACGCTTCAACGACTTTTCTGAAGGACTATCAGTGTACTGTTATGCCAAGCCTTCTAGGACCCAGTGCAACTCGCAGTATAAAGTACAATAGTGTAATCCAGCATTACTACCTTACTGTGCAATTCTAATATGCTGCGGTAGAAGGGTGTTTATGCCCCTTCAGGCATCTGCGCCTACATGGGACTACCTTCTGCACCCCCACAGCTATTCTACTGTGTATGGAAGTAGACGACATACCCTAATGACATTTTTATTATTATTTTGTGCTTCAGAAGTCTTGAGGGAATTGAAATTCCAAATATTCAAAGGAGGATGTTTATGCCACTCAAAAATCTCACCCACATGTACGTAATTTTCTGCTTTTCTTCATGAAATAGAATCTGTTTCCACTGCTATGCACAACATGTTTTCTCCAGGCTATGGAGCGTAATAGCCAAAATGGTCACATCTCGTTTAGAATCAAATGAATGCTTGTCACTCAAATGCCACATACATGTCCACCTACCTCAATGAAGTATTGCACCTTCATTTAGAATACAGTATAACATTGGATTATCTTCCCAAGGAATGTCCATGAACAAAAGAGGCCACTGCACTGCACTTGGCTGTACTCCTAATCAGAAACACAGTGCTTTAAAGCTTGGATCTCACATATGGAAATTGTCTAGGAACTATCTTAGTTGCTATGGCTGAAAAGTACTCTTTACACCTGAAGGCCACTTATTCAGAGAACTGAAAATATGTCAACCCAAATAAGACCCCTTTGTTGTAAAGATTCTCATGGGTTCTATCTCTCGCACTCCCACCAATTATCTTCACACATGTCATAAGACAACTAATAATAGAATTCTCTTAATCCAAATAACCTCCTTCCTAGGGAAATGTACAGTATTTGAATGCCACGGCAGTTCTCTGTTCTCTTCTGCTGTAGCATCTGTGACAATTTATACTTAGTTGTCAAAGCCTTGCTATTTATAAGATGTCTTTGGAACAGGTGGTATCTCCCGGGATGTAATGGTTTTTAGAAAAATCTTTCCAGTAAATATGAATGGTTATACTTAGATATGCCTCATATTAATACCATGATCAATGGTCGCTCTTTTTTAACAGGTGTAGCATTATATATTTGCAGTATTAATAAGGACAATCATAATGATATCAAGGTCGATTGCCTCCTACAGGCAACGATTATCGCTCAAAATTTGTTCAAATGGACGAAAATAAACGATAATCATTACACGTAAACGTGGGCATCGTGCACATTTCGTTTGAATGATGATTTAAAGGTTAACCTAAAATCCATCGTTTAGCGACTGAGAGATAAAGAAAACACATTTATCTCTTAATAGACCACAGGCTGTTCTCTCCACAGCATGTTTATACTAGCTGGGAGAGAACAATGCAGTCTGCTGGTAGCCAGGAGGAGAACAATGCAGCGTCGGCATGTGTTTAAACACACATTGGGCTCTGCAAACAGCTCCTGGAGGCCCTTTTACTTGCAAATGAAGATAATAAAATGTTAATGGCCATTAACACTTCATGCAAATAGATCGCTCAATCTTTCAGTCGTTTGAAAGATTATCTTTGGGTTTAAAAGGGCCTTTACTCCCTTTTCATATATGTAGCCAATTGTGTTTTTGTTAACATCCTGACTGAGCCATTCACTTCTTGCATTTATAACTTTTTCTTATTGTTGGTAGATATTTTAAGAAATTCCAGTACTGTGGCTTTGCCCCTCATGTGCGGAATTGCAAACCAAACACGGATGGCATTTCTTCTCTGGAGAATTTGCTTGCCAGTATTGTACAGCGAGTATTTGTTTGGGTTGTTTCTGTGGCTACCTGCTTTGGAAATATCTTTGTCATCTGCACACGGCCATACATCAGATCAGAGAACAAGCTACATGCTATGTGCATCATCTCTCTTTGTTGTAAGTAACATCATGTTAAACTTACAGTCATTGAAAATTCTTCTTTAATAAAGTATGCTCCAGGATAAAAAAAAAAGTGTTTTATTCAAAATTAAGCATCGATTTCCTTTGCATCTTCCTATTTTCACCAAAATGTCCAAGAGTTTTAGAAACTACAAGTCCAGATAAATGAAAATTGCTGGACGCTTGGTAGAAATGGGTTTATAATTCAAAGATTTGACAATGCTAGAAATTATAGAGTACTGATTTGTTAAAAAAATTCCATAAAGAAAATAATTTTTTTAATATACTATATATATTCAAGTATAAGCCTAGTTTTTCGGCACATTTTTTTGTGCTGGAAAAGCCCCCGTCGGCTTATACTCGAGTCAGGGAAGGTTTAAAAAAGCCTCCATACTCACCTCCCAGCCGGCGTCTGTGTCTCTGGCGGCGGTGCGGCAGGCTGCTTGAATTCTCTCCGCTGTCCTCTTTGCTCGGCTCTGTCATTCCCCGGCGTCAGCGCTGTGTAAGAAAGAGCTGTGATTGGATCAAGAGTCAGCCAATCACAGCCGGTGCTTGATCATTCACAGCCAATCAAGCTGCTTTAGAATTTTCCCCGCTGTCATCTCCCTGCTCGGCTTTCAAATCCCCTGCCATCAGTGCTGTGTAAGCAAGCGCTGTGATTGGATCG
The DNA here is from genome assembly GCF_035609145.1 of Eleutherodactylus coqui. Classification (NCBI taxonomy): domain Eukaryota; kingdom Metazoa; phylum Chordata; class Amphibia; order Anura; family Eleutherodactylidae; genus Eleutherodactylus; species Eleutherodactylus coqui. The sequence goes on along the minus strand of NC_089843.1, from coordinate 118,987,531 downwards.
AGCGCCAGCTGTGATTGGCTGGCGCTCAATCCAATCACAGTGCTTACTTACACAGCACTGACAAAGTCAAGCAGAGAGGACAGCGGGGGATGACAGCGGGGAGAATTCAAGCAGCTTGTCGCACAGACACAGGCTGGGAGGTGTGTATGGAGGGTTTTTTTTTACCTAGTATGTACTCGTGTATAGCTCGGCTTATACTAGAGTCAATAAGTTTTACCAGTATTTTGTGTTGAAACTTATTGCCTCGACTAATACTCAAGTATATACGGTATATTGTTAAAAATAATGGGGTTGGACAAAAATATGGAAACACCATTTGAAATGCATGCCTTAAAGGGGTTGTCTCGCGAAAGCAAGTGGGGTTCAGCACTTCTGTATGGCCATATTAATGCACTTTGTAATGTACATCGTGCATTAAATATGAGCCATACAGAAGTTATTCACTTACCTTACCTGCGCTGGCGTCCCCGTCTCCATGGCTCCGTCTAACTTTAGCGTCTAATCGCCCGATTACACGCGCTTGCGCAGAAGGGCCTTCTGCCTTCGGGTCTGCCCGGCAGCAGCGGCGTTCTGGCTCCGCCCCCTTCTACGCGTCATCGCGTAGCTCCGCCCCGTCACGTGTGCCGATTCCAGCCAATCCACTTTACTCTTAGAACTTTTAAAAAGTTTTTCAGTAAATTATACGGTACATAAAATAGCACTATTGAAAAATACAGCTCATCCTGCAAAAAACAAGCCCTCATACAGCGACGTCGATGGATAAATAAAGGAGTAACAATTTTTTAGAAAGTAAAAAAAAGCTTGGTTAGTAAGGGGTTAAATGACTTGAAAATGAGATGTGCTGCTATTATTCAGTTTTACAAGTGTAATCAGCATGTTTTAATTTTACAGAAACATATCAATTACTTTCGGTTAGGAAGTTTTTTTAAAGATTTGTTGCACGGTGTTATTAATTGTACATTTTTATTAAAAAAAATTATAATACATAACATTAGGGTCCATCAACAACATGAACAATCCATTTAGTCATTTTTATCTCTTATATCCTTCATCAATAGCCTCTCGCTGAAGGGTCCAACAACAGCATGTTCTCTTGACCACTGTAACATTTTTCCATTTGGGCGATATCTTGATGGAACCTTTCTCCATAGTCGTCTGAGACAGCTCCCAAGTTAGGCAGAAAGTAATCCAAATGTGTGGAAATTCATTTTGAGAGACATTGTGCAACCTAATGATTAGTATGAAGAAATTTTCCACTATTTCTATTGATTATGAAGTTCTGCTTTTTTACATTGCAGGTGCTGATTGCCTAATGGGAATGTATTTATTTGTTATTGGATACTATGATGTGAAATACAGAGGTGAATACAACAAAAATGCTCAGGCCTGGATGGACAGTACACAATGTCGGCTAGTTGGATCATTAGCAATTCTTTCCACGGAAGTCTCTGTCTTACTTCTTACCTACTTGACTTTGGAAAAATACATTTGCATAGTGTACCCTTTTAGGTGTCTGAAACCAGGAAAATGCAGGACGATAACCACCTTAATACTCATTTGGATTATCGGTTTTATTATAGCCTTTATACCTCTTAGCAATGAACATATTTTTCACAACTATTATGGAACAAATGGGGTCTGCTTCCCACTACACTCAGAAAAACCGGAAAGCACTGCGGCTCAGATATACTCAGTGATTATCTTTTTAGGTAAGACAATTAGTATATAATGTACTAACTGTTACTTAAAATGAATGTTCTTGCAAAGGCTGGCACAAAAATGCAAAAATGTTCAAAATATTTTTGTTAATTTACATCATCAATTTTTAGGATGCATTCACATGTGGCGAATTTTGGTGTGGATGCATACCATAATCCAGTGTTCCCCAACTCCAGTCCTCAGGGACCGCCAACAGGTCATGTTTTCAGGATTTCCTCAGTATTGCACAGGTGATGTAATTATGGTCAATGCCTCAGACATTGCCACAGGTGTTCTTACTATAGGATATCCTGAAAACATGACCTGTTGGTGGTCCCTGAGGACTGGAGTTGGGGACCCCTGCCATAATCCACAGCATATTTTCCACAGTGGATTGGGGTTTGGATGTGCACCAAAGTCCACATCAAAATCCGCACCTTGTTTTGCAGATTTTGATGCAGATCTGCTGGAAATTTCATCTTCTTAATTGAAGGAGTGAATTTGCATCAAAATCTGCACGGCAATCAGTTTTTACCAAATATGATGCTTTACTTGTGAATGATAATTACAAGTCTCCTCATTCATTCACTTATGCTAATCTAAGTGTATTCTTGCCTCTTTATGTGTTTCTGTTGGCTCCCTCACAGGATTTTTCCCACTAAATTTTGTATATCTTTTATGTTAAAATTTCACACCATCCACATAGCTGTATGTTTGTCTATGTTCTCTAATAAAAAATAGGAAAGAATTGCTATACTGTACGTAGAACTTAACTAGTGCTCCCTCTAAGGAGCGATCAGCTCATGGCCCATCGTTTATGTAGCATATATGATGGACGATGAGCTGAACGATGATCGTCAGTGTAAATAGCAGCCGTTCACTATTGAATGGCCGCTATGTTAAGTCAATGGAGAGGGGCAGGGGAGCGCGAGGAGAGAAATGTCCTGCAGCGGCACCACTGTGAGTCAGCGATACTAGCTCCCATGCAGCAGCACAACAGCAAGTATATGCAGGGACAAGTGTCGGGCATCGTTTGCCCGACATTCATCCTATCTAAATGGGCCTTTAGGGGCTGGGCATTCAACAAGGTCATGTTTCCGATAAGGGATCCGGCCTAGACACCTGTCCACTGAGGATTTTACCCTCGGTGTGGTATATGTAGATTCTGTGGGGATGGGAGCAGATCACTGTGTTTTCACCACAGTGTTTAGATATAGAGCTAGCGGAGTGAACTGACTTTGTCCCAAGTGAAGGAAAATCTAGCTACAGTTCAGTATATAACCACCAGCACTGCCCCTTCCCGAATGGGAAAGTTTGATGGAACTTTCAACTCTAACTTTGTTCTCAGGAGAGCATGCTCACTCACTACACTCTTTAAAAGCATCATGTTGGTGCTCTTATACAAGTAGTAACAGTTATTGAAATATATTGGCAACATTAGCCACAACAGTGGTCTAAATAATCAAGCTGCCAATCAAAATCTATTAGACTAATATAATGTTAATTAAGGAAAGTATATTGGTATAGTTTTTATATATATATATATATATATGTATATATATATATATATATATATATATATATATATATATACATATATATATATATATATATATATATAAAAGAAGTGGGACAGGACGATTATCGTTTCTCCTTAGAAGGGGACCTAGAAGGTATGTGGGGAGACTTATGAGGCCATTCATGCTCCTCTAAGAAATATGCAAATAGCAAGTTGGAACAATACCTCTGCAGTGCCACCCGTTGGAAGGCAGCATTCCTGCAAGTCAATGTTTTAAACAACTTTTTAAGCAACTCTTGTAACGATGACTGGGATTTGTGGTTATTCTGTCTTTGGTTCACAATTCCCAGTCATTGCTACAAGACTTGTTTAAAAGGTATTCTTCCATCTTTCCATTAAAAAAAGAAGAAAATGAAGAGTCGTGAGAGTAAATAAGCTCAAGAAGCAGGATGACCTATTGGACTCTTACTATTTTAATGAAGTCCATTGAGATTGGATGATAAGCAGCCAAGATAAGGCTGATTGCACAAAGCAAATCATAATACATGAATATGGTACTGTTCTAGTTTTAAAGACTAACAACTGACAAGGAAGATCATAAACTGGCATTTGCCTAAAGCGGATTCTTCCAAACTTCATAAATGATGAAAGTTATATAATTTGATATAGATATACTGTACTTTCAACTTGCTTTAATGCAGATGTTTATAAACCACTGATGATCTATCCTCAGGATAGGTTCTCAACAGGTAACAGCAGGGGTCTGTTGCCCAGACCCCGCTAATCAGCTGTTCATGGGGCACTATCTCAGTGTCAGGTGGAAGCACACAGCTCCATACATACTCTGGGTGTTGGGGGTTGGTGTTGCAAGTACAGTTTCCACTAAATTTATAGAGAGCGTCAAAAACAGCAAATTGCCCTCATGGGACACACTCTGAATAGACATCCCCTTTCAAGTGTTTTTTGGAATTAGAAAATATGGTTAATTCCCCTTAACTGGAGTATAACTATAGGGGTGCAGAGATATTAGTTGTAACTGGGGCCTGACACTGGAAGGAGCCCAGATATCAATATTATCAATGGCATATGCCATATGGTATTACATATGTATTGTAGCCCGAGAACTACAAGTTTGCCTCTTGGTACAAAACTGCTATTTTCCTTCTTCACATGAACTTGATAATGCACTCTTCATAGTAATTTGGTACCTGAGTCAAAACTAATTGGTCATGGAGGCAACAATGATAGGAAAAATGACCAAAGAGTGTAATAGGTTAAATTATTCCTAAAGAAATGGTGATTTTGCAGACACTAGGGGAGATTTATTAATACTGTTGTAAGACCTAAGTCAGCAGAACTGTTGCAAATTTTCTTTCCATTTGTCATGGTATATATGACATGATTAAATTATTGCAGCTTATTACACTCTTTGGGGCAAGTCCACTGCCAAGTCCACCATGGCATTATGGCAAACTCATAAACAAGGCTTACACACTGTTGATGAATCTGGAGCATGCTACATTGAAGAAGAGATGGCTCATAATGTGCACCAGTAGTAATAAGTATTCCATTTTCTTTCTTAAGGCCCCCTCATGGATGGTACAAATATGAATATTTTATGCAAACATTTGTGACATTTCCCAACTCTTGTAGGCTAATTTTCTTTCTAGACAATTTCTAAAACTGTAAGGTAGATGCTAAAATTGTGCAAAATTCATAATACATTTGGTACATGGCATGCCCTTATTTTGGTTCCATATGAAACGGATTTCTGTTGCATTTTGCTTAGTAAATTTTTCCCTCTGTAGTAAGAATATTTACTACATAAACTATTGAGTTACTACATCCGCATTGGGAACTTCCACAAAAACTCCCCTTGAAATGTTTTCCTTAAAGATGATCATGGGCACGTTTTTGGCTGTAAATATTTTGCTGTGCACTTTCATAGTCAGAGCTTTCTGCCTGTGCCAAAATGATAAGGGGGTCGTAGCTGTGTTCTCTATTAGAACTAGCCCGGCGCTTCATACACTTCTTCTAAAGCCTTAGCAGCTTCATTCTGTACTCAAGCTAAAGCCATAATCTTTTGAGTAGCTTTAAAAGAAATGTATTGATTGGGATCTGGATTCCTTATCATAGGCTCTCTTGGAAAATTTCCCTACAGTCTGATAGTCCTGGGTTGGGATTATATGGGAAAAAATATTACTTAAGAAATGATATGTTGCACAGAGATCATATAGAAAAGGAGAGAAATTAACCTCTGGTTCATCAGGATAGTGCAGGTAAGCTCAACAATGAATATCATTAGTAAGTGTGTATTTCAAGCAGAAAAGACTTTTCAAGATACTTTTTGTAATGTATGAAAATATTAAACTAGGTAAATCTACCATTTTTATCTATCACTTACCGTGTTGATATCTTGTATCTGTTTATATTTTCTTATTTTGGACATATACATTGTCTTCAATTGCCAGTTATTTCCCCCCATCTTCCATAGAAGCATGAGTACTTGGATTGGATTTCAGTAGGAAGAGGCAGGAAAGCGGCTTCCAAACACCTCTGGCACTGCTTATCTCTGATTGCTAGAATAAAGTGGCTGTTGTACCTGATGGGATGCTGTAACCCCATCAGCTGTTATAAGACATAGCGCCAGCTTTATTCATGTCTTGTGTAAACTTGAGAAATGTATTCCCAAATGTTCTCTAAGCTGGACGCAAAACACCTTGTCCATATCGGACATAATTTGTCGTCCTAAAAAAGATGAATATACACAATATATTAACACGGAAAACAAAAATATGAGTAACATAACCAAAGAGTGGGGGTACAGGAAATCTGACCCTAACCTACTAATGAAATGAGACCCTACCTAAAAGCGGAGCACTTGCCCTGATGAGGGTGACCACACATCAGGAACCTGGGGCAACCCTGACTATCCCTAGTTGGAAAATACGGAAGATGTTCGTTTCATAAAAACACAGGGAATATATATAGAGGGAGACAAGCACACAAAAAACAAGATGTAATACATCAGCAAAATAGTCATGAGATAGATGTCATAACACTGCAGAATATATTTTACAACAACAGACTTATCTCACAATAGAACAGGAGCCACTAATTTGACAAGAAACACCTATAGACTAGACAATTAGAGTAACAAACACATGCTTCAGCACTCATACACATTCAATATCTTCATTAAAATACACAACTGTTGTTTATACCAACCACGAAAAAACATGCAAGGTTCTTAGTGCATAATTTAATCAAAGTCTATGGGCCCATCTTTCACATCCAGGCTAACCTTGATGGGCGTGTTCTTAATTCTATAAACACCTCTTTTTGGGCTAAAAATCCTCCATATGGATGGGAAAGCTAGATACCTGACCATATACTATCACTGAACTACCTGAGACAGATGGGTAAATGGAGTGCATGACACATGTACGCAGCCACTTCTTCAAAAATGCACTTGCAACAAAAAAAACAAAAGTCTGTACTTTCAACAAATATATAAGAAGTGAAGCTATGGCTGTGACAATTACAGTAACAAACACATGCTTCTCATACACAATCTCTGCATAAAAATGCACAATGGTTGTTTATACTAATCACATAAAAAATGCAAGGTTCCTAATGCATAATTTGATCAAACTATGTGGGCCCATGCGCCACATCCAGGCAAATCCTGATTGATGGTTTGATTCCTAGCTCTACAGATACCTCTTTCTAGAGCTAGCCAGGTGTCCAGCTTTGCCATCCATGTGGAGTATTTTTTCCCCAAACAGAGGTGTCTATAGAGCTAGGAACCTGTCCATCAAGGTTCACCAGACATGTTGGGTGGGCCCACATAGTTTGATCTTTTTTTTATGTTGTTAGGATAAACAGTTGTTCATTTTTATGCAGATATTGAGTGTGTATGAGTGCTGAAGCATGTGTTTGTTACTGTAATTATCACAACTATAAATGTGCACCTTCAAGCGTAATTTATTTGTTGGATGCGCAGACTTTTGTTTTTTTGTTGCACCTACAAACTAAAAGTATACCAGCATCCTCCATGAGGAGGAGCCAGAATAAATGTATACAGACAGGTGTTGATTGGCTGGCTGGGCCACATGCCTCTCAGCTGACTAATTTATCCACACACCTAGAAAGTACTGCTCATATCCGCGGCCAGTGCCAAAATGACACTAAGCATGCACCAATGTGTGGATCACATGAGCTGGGACTGATTTTGTGACATCACCACAGTCTTGATCCGACATGGCTAGCGACACAAAACATACTTTGACATACATCTACCCCATAAAAACTTGTTTGAATCATATATATCTGTAATCTTCTTTTTGGTATACAGAGATAAATATCTGTATCTGGCCAACCATCATGTGACTGTAGCCTAACAGTTATACATTATATCATGCATAATAACCGTGTGTTGTATATTTTTCCAACAGGTGTGAATTTGGCAGCATTTATCATCATTGTGTTTTCCTACAGTAGCATGTTCTATAGTATCCACCGAACTGCTATTATGGCAACTGAAATCCACAACCACATCAAGAAAGAAATGACCTTAGCAAAGAGGTTCTTCTTCATTGTCTTTACAGATGCCCTGTGTTGGATTCCTATCTTTATACTTAAACTTCTATCCCTGCTTCAAGTTGTGATACCAGGTAGGTTTGAGTTTTTTTAAATTACATCAGTTGTCCCAAGTTTCAATCTTACTTCTCTTCTTCTGTGACTATGGGATATCCAGTTAGTGTGGTTCCAATCATTTAGGCCTCATGTCCACTAGAAAAATACAATCCGCGCAGAATCTGCTGCGGATTTCCACAGCAGATTACACGCGGATTTGCTTTAAATGTTTGTTTTTTTTCATGCGGATATCCGCACCTATAGATGGCACTGTGATAGCAACGTGGCCGATCCATGCGGAATCCGCACTAAAATGGAGCATGCCATGTTTTTTTTCCCGTGCATGAAAAACGCAAATCAATTAAAATGCTATCCGCGGGTACAAAATTCAATTTAATTGACCGTGGATGGCCAATGATTCCCTATGGAAAAAATTGAGTGCGTATTCCGCAATTACATTTTGCTAGTGGACATGAGCCCTTAGACTCCAACTGATCATGAAAAAAAGGTTTCCATTTGTTTCCTCCAGATGAATGAAGCAGCAGCCTAGCATGTGCTCTGCTGTTCTTCCTTCACCTCTGTGAGACTGCCAAAGATAGCCGAGTTTAGCACTTGGGTAGCTCTGGCAGTTCCATAGAATTGAATGGAGCAGTAGCGCAGGGCATTTACATAGTAAACAAACCTGAAAGGCCAGGAATGACGTACACTGCAGTCAAAAGTCTTCGAACACCATGAGCATTTGGAGTTTCAGGGCAAATACTAACGACTAAAACATGAGAACATTGTTTCAATAAAGGATAACATAACTACTGTATATAAGTAAACAGCTACATATCCCAAATGTAACCTCCATAAAGTAAGCACACAGCTGAGTGACTTACAACACTACGACACATTGGCAATATAGAAAGGAGTTTGCTGCTCACTGAGCCGGCACTCGCTGGGGTAGATGTGTAGGTGGAGGGTAGTTCAGGAGAGCAGGATGAGCAGGTAGCTAGCTAGGGGACAGACGGGGTAGATGGAAGAGAATCAGGGAGGCTAGTCCTGAACTGGCACACCCTAACAAGTTTGTAAAGTTGACAGATGAGATGAAATTACATGGTTAGCACTGCTGCAGCACGATATGTCCTCTGATTGCCAGGGAGATGACCACTCCAGTAAGAATGGGAAGGGGAGCGCAGGGCAGTCTAGACAGGTTTTAGTGATGGGGGACTCCATTATTATGGGAATAGACAGGGGAATCTGCCACAAAGACCGGGATCTTCGAACAGTGTGTTGCCTTCCTAGCGCTCGAGTTTGAAACACAGATCGACAGAGGCTGGTGAGGACCCAGTGGTCATGGTACATATTGGCACCAATGATAAAGTTAGAGGTCAAGGGAGGGCCCTTAAGAGCAATTTTTTGGATCTAGGATCTAAGCTCAGGACAAGATCCTCCAAGGTAGTTTTCTCAGAAATGCTGCCTGTACCATGAGCCACACCAGAAAGGCAGCTGGAGATTAAGGAGGTAAACAAGTGGCTCCAGAGTTGGTGTAAGCAAGAGGGGTTTGGGTTCCTGGAGAACTAGGCTGACTTTGCTGTTGGCTACAGGCTCTACCATAGGGACGGGCTGCATCTCAATGGGGAGGGTGCAGCTGTGCTGGGGGAGAAGATGGCTAGAAGGGTGGAGGAGTGTTTAAACTAGGATTTGGGGAAGGCAACAAGAGAAATAGGGAGGAAGACAGTGTAGACAGAGTTTTGGAATTAAGGAAGGGAAATGGGGGTCCAGTGGGGGGTAGGGGTTAGTACAGATAGAACTAACAGAACAGCTTATAGGGCCATAAGTAGCATTATGAATACAAATAACTACAACCATATAAACTGTATGGCAACGAATGCAAGAAGTCTGATCAGTAAAGTGGGTAAGCTTGAAGCGAAAATGTCTGAAGAAAACTACAATATAGTAGGCATAACAGAAACATGACATGATGAAGAATGCAACTGGGCGGTGAATTTACAGGGTCACAACAACCTCTTCAGAAGATACAATTAAAATCGGAAAAGGGGTATGTCTTTATGTTAAATCCTACTTAATGCCGAGACTATGAGAAGATATAGGTGTAGGAAATGAACACACAAAATCTTTATGGGTAGAAATACAGGGAGGAAAGGCTAATAAAATTCTGATAGGAGTTTTTTATAGGCCACCAAAAATAACACAAGAAACTGAAGACAAATAGAAGAGGTGTCAAACCAATATGAAGTAATTATTATGAGGGACTTTAATTATCCGGATATAATGTGGGAAGATGAAACCTGCAAATCTCAGAAGGGCAATAAGTTCTTCAGAATAATTAAAGATAACAACCTTACCCAGCTTGTGTGGGAGCCAACTAGAGGGAGGGCTATTCTGGACTTATTATGCAAATAAGGAGGATGGAATAATACCTTTGTAGAGCCACCTATTGAATGGCAGCATTCCTTCAAATCAATGTCAGACCCTTTAAACAAGTCTTCAAAACAATGACTGGGAATTGAAAACCAAGCCAGAAAACCATACACAGACAGCCGTTTCAGGGTTTTTCCCCCTCTTCACTATGTAGTAGGTTTCTGGCTTGGCTAGTGAGAGGCCTGTGATGTGGGTCAGAATGGGTATCATCTCTCCTTGAGGAGAGAACCTAGAAGGTGTGTGGAGACACCTAGGGGGTCAGTGAGGAGATAAGGATATGCATGTTCCTCTGGGAAATATGTGCAAATAAGGATAAGATGGAACAATACCTCTGCAGTGCAGACCGGACAGAATCATGGGGGTGCAGGTTGAGGGACACTTGGGAAATAGTGACCAAAATAATTTCCAGTTGTCATTCAATAGGAAGCCTTATCAGGAGGTGACAAAAAAATAAACTTTAGCAAAGCAAAGTTTGATCAGCTCAGAATTACTCTTGGCAATATTAAATGAGACAATGTCCTCAAAATAATATAGACAACAAATGGGAGAAGTTCAAAAACATCCTAAATACCTCATGTGAGCAGTTCATACCCTTCAAAAATAAAAGAACTATAATTAAAAGGAAACCAATGTGGCTCAACAAGACTGTAAGGTCGGGCAATTAGTGTAAAAAAGAAAGCGTTTAAATTACTAAAACAAGAAGGCAGTGAAGGCAGTGAAGAAGTGCTAAAAACATACAGAGAAAAAACTAAATATGTGAGAAAAAGATAAAAACTGCCAAAGAGCAGGCAGAGAGACTGATTGCCAAAGAGAGCAAAAATAACCATAAACTATTTTTCAATTATATTAACGGTAAAAAGATTTGCACTGCCTAACGCAGGAGTAAGTGCAGATCCAGCTAAAAAATATTAGAGACCGGCATTGTACCACTGGATTGGCGCATTGCCAAATGTAGTTCCAATATACAAAAAGGGTCAAGAAGAGAGCCTGGTAACTACAGGCTGGTAAGTCTCACTTCAAGAATTGGAAAAATATTCTAGATGCTTCTGAGAGATGCCATCTTGGAATACTTCAAGGAAAACAATAGTATAACTCCTCATCAGCATGGGTTCATGAGGAGTCGATCATGACAAATTAGCTTCTACAACGAAGTATGTTCTAGGCTTGATCTGAGAGAGTCTTTTGATTTCATATATCTGGACTTTTCTAAAGCATTTGACACCGTGACACATAATAGGTTAATATATAAAACGAGACAGCTCGGGCTGGGCGAAAATGTGTATTCCTGGGTTTAGAACTGGCTCGGAGATAGAAAGCAGAGGTTGGTAATTAATGGTTTGTACTCTGATTGGGCCACCATTGCTAGTGGGTTGCCACAGGGTTCAATATTAGGCAAATGAAGTTTAACATCGATAAATGTAAGGTTATGCACATGGGCAGGAGAAACGGATGTCAGCAATATATACTAAATGGGGTACTGCTAGGGGAAAGTGAGATGGAAAAAGACCTGAGGGTACTAGTGGACTGTAGACTCAATTGGAGCAACTAATGCCAGTCAGCTGCTGCAAAAGCAAAAAAAGGTTTTGGGGTGCATTAAAAGAGGTATAAGGGCGAGGACAAGAACATTATTCTTCCACTATATCGGGCACTTGTCAGGCCTCACATGTTATACTGTGTACAGTTCTGGACACCGGTGCTCAGGAAAGATGTTGCAGTGCTTATGGGGCTTCAAACAAGGGCAACTAAATTAATAAACGGAATGACATGACAGGAATACCCAGAGAGGCTATCAAAATTGGGATTATTCACCCTAGAAAAAAGATGATCAAGGGGTGGCCAAATAACTATGTATAAATACATTAGGGGACAATACAAGGATCTCTTCCATGTTTCGTTTATACCCAGGACTGTGATGGTAACAATAGAGCATCCTCTACGTTTAGAGGAAAGAAGGTTTCATCACCAACACAGAAGGAGGTTCTTTACTGTAAGAGCAGTGAGACTGTGGAACTCTCTGCCTGAGGACGTGGTGATGGCAAAATCAATAGAGGTGTTTAAAAGGAGACGTTTACATTACAGGATATAAACATTAAATAACCAGAAGGGATGTTGATCTCAAATGTTGATCCAGGAATTATTCTGATTGCCATTATGGAGTCCGGAAGAAAATGTTCCCCCCAGAATGAGGGTAAATTGGCTTCTGCCTCACTTGGGTTTTTTTGCCTTCCTCTGGATCAACAAGGAAGGGGGTGGAAACAGGCTGAACTGGATGGACATTTGTCTTTTTTCAGCCTAGCATACTATGTTACTGTTGCATACACCATCAAGCAGTTTCATGAAACTGGGGCCAAGACAAATCAACCATGAAGCAGGAGGCTACACATGACTAAAAAAGCAGAAGTTAGGTCCATTGTGACGGCAAACTGCTCCTGAAATTCAAGCAGATTAAAACTTTGGCCATGACAAGCAGGTATATGTGCAAATGTCAAGAGGAGACTTAGATCATGTGGCCTCTTCAGTAGAGTTGCGGTGCAGAAACCACTTATTAAGGCAGTAAATAAAAACAAAAGAATTCAGTGGGTGCAGAAACAAAAGAATTGGACTGTAGAAGAATGTTATGGACTGATGAGTCCAAATTTGAGGTATTTGTGAGCAAAAGAAAAATATATGTATGATACTCGGCGAACTGAAAAATCGTATGAACTCCAAAATGGTACCAAAAGAAACTACAGGACGTTCCACGAAAATCAAACCCTCACACAACTTTGTTGACGAAAAAAATTAAAAGTTATGGCTGTCAGAAGATGACGGCTAACAATAACTTTATTTTTCCAACGATATTTTATTGTTTACAAGTAGTACAATAAAAAAACTATATAAATTTTGTTTTGTCGCAATCGTACTGACCAATAGAATTAAGTTATCATGTCATTTTTGCTGCAGTGTGTACGCCGTAGAAACAAGATACCCCAAGTTTTTCAGTACATTATATGGTTGGTAAGATTGAAAAATACAACTTATCCTCAAAAAAGATCAATTTTTCCCCATTGATTTTAATGATGTTTCAAAAAAAAAAAAAAAAAAAGCAAATGAAAAGGCTTCAGTTTGCTTCTGTCTCATTAGGTTTCCATTTTTTGGACAGGAAAATAGAACAGTCTTCAGCATTATTTTTCCATCCAAAAAAATGAAGCCTGGTGGAATGGAAGAAAACAGAATCGCCCGATTAGACGCGCTTGCGCAGTCCGGTCTTCTCCCTGGTGAATGGGGCCGCTCGTGCCGGAGAGCTGGTCCTCGTAGCTCCGCCCCGTCATGTGTGCCGATTCCAGCCAATCAGGAGGCTGGAATCGGCAATGGGCCGCACAGAGCCCACGGTGCACCATGGGAGAAGACCCACGGTGTATCGTGGGTGAAGATCCCGGCGGCCATCTTGCTAAGGTAAGGAAGAAGTCGCCGCAGCGCGGGGATTCGGGTAAGTACTAAACTTTTTTTTTTTTTTAACACATGCATTGGGTTTGTCTCGCGCCGAACGGGGGGCCTATTGAAAAAAAAAAAAACCCGTTTCGGAGCGGGACAACCCTTTTAACAATTTATTTGTTGTAACAAAGCTGTATGTATGAATGAACAGTTATTGTAACATTTTGTACCCGCTGGACAAATCCTAAATTCTACTTTCAAACTAAGTAATTTTCTTACATATCTTTATGACTTTAGAGTTGATGTATGAGCTGCCATATTAAGCCTCAAATCCTGAGAATTATATGAATATTAAAGAAATAGCTTGTAGTGGCTTGAATGGTTCTTTATGACACTGTTTTATCTCTAGAAGGCTTCCAGGTGGAATAAATTAAAGACGAATTTTAATATGGAACAGGCATGCATTATGTGGACTGTAGCGACAAGATAACGTGTTAATGTGCATTCTAAAGTAGGGTGATGAGCTGGCAAATAAAAATGCTTATTACATTAGGTTGAGAATAACGAATGTGATAAGTTACAAACGTCTGTTTGCCCCCAATACTCCACTGTTATATCTAATATGGAGCTGAATAGAGTGCATGGTTATTTGATTGATCTGCAGAATTATTATAATTTGATGAAACATCAAAAGTTTAGAGAAAAATCTTAAACTTTCTATTGTACCAAGGACATTGCGAATACATTTTTTCCAGCCTGGTAGGCAAATTAAGCATTTGAAAAAACCTTGAAGAGGTATTCGGTGTTCACAGATTAATATACACTAGATTGACTTGATGTTCGCTACGCAAACAGAAAATGTTTGAAAAAATGGTTGTAAATGTTTTAAGAACTGTCAAGCCGAGAATTCGGCTTGAACTATTCGCCGTCCATGGCTTGGTCTTCCACGTTTTGGGGACATGGCAACAGTCAAACTGGTAGCACTTGATATGAACGTTGCTTACAAACTCTTGACATTTCCTAGCGGTGCTGTTGGCTGAAGCACAACAGCGCCGCTAGGCTTAACATAGGAACTTTGATCTGGCCTGAAAAGTCACTGAATGTATCAAACTGAAATTCTATGATTTTACAGTCGTGGTGAGGATGTAACAAATTATCCACCAAATGTCACACAAAGGGGTCAAAGTGTGGTGCAAGAAAAAGCTTGTAGGCTTTTTTATATTAGATATGATAGAACCCTTCTTAACCCCTTCATGACGCGGCCCTTTGTTTTTTCCCTTTTCGTCTTGTCCTCCCCCCCCTTAAAAAAATTATAACTCCTTTATTTATCCATCGACGTTGCTGTATGAAGGCTTGTTTTTTGCGGGACGAGTTGTAGTTTTCAATGGTGCTATTTAATGTACCAAATAATGTACTGAATCACTGAAGCAGGACGAACACCAGATGGTCAATTACATTTGTCACTGTAGGGTTCGGAACTAAAACATAACTTTTATTAAATATTTATAAAACAGAGCTTGATAAACAAGTCTCAACGAAGACACACATAAAACTAAAAGAAGATACTCCTTAGGCAGGAATCCCAGAATTACTGTATAGAACGGAATAACCGTATTCCAGGAAAAAAGGTTAGAGCTCTAAATTTAGTCCAGAGCTTTAAAGGAGTCAACCAGAAATGGTTCAAACAATCAGCAATTTGCTACAGAGTTACGTGGTATAGCTGTAGCCGTTTACTTAAAGGGTCAACCTAGCTATTGCGTTCAGATGTTTTCAGAACACCAACCACCTAAATCACATGTGTCAAACACAAGGCCCGCGGGCCGAATCCGGCCCGCTGCCTTGTGTTATGTGGCCCGCGGCGTGCCGACGGCCGCTCACCACTGTAGTGATTACCAGCTGGGGTGCCGCAGCTCCCCGCTGGTAATCACACTGACAGCGCTGGTCCCTTCTCCCCTGAGTCCCCTGCTCTTCAGTTCCGCAGGAGAGGACTCAGGGAGGAAGCGTGCTGTGCTGCTCACTGATGTCAGTGCACACCCGGACGCATATGAACTTTTTCCACAAGACTTCTGCACTTGTCAGCAATTCCAGCAATCTGATTGGGGAATCAGCCAACCCAGAGAACCAAACAACCAATCAGGTTGCTGGAATTGCTCAATAGTGCAGAAGTCTTGTGGGAAAAGTTCATATGCCACCCGGGCTCAGCACCGTTCCTCCTCGGATCGTGGAGGTAAGCACATGGCTGGGGAAGGGGGAAGTTAATATTGCTGCTGGGGGGTGAGGGTTAATATTGTTGTTGCTGGGAGAAGGTTAATAATGCTGATTGCTGCCGGGGCTGAGGGAGTTAATATTGCTGGTGTGTTGGGGGGTGGGGGTTAAATTGTTGCTGGCAGGGGGTTAATATTGCTGCGGGGGTCGGGTGGGGTGGTAATATTGCTGGTGGGGGTGAATATTGTTGCTGGCAGGGGGTTAATATTGCTGCGGGGGTCGGGTGGGGTGGTAATATTGCTGGTGGGGGTTAATATTGCTGCTGGGAGGGGGTTAATATTGTTGCTGGCAGGGGGTTAATATTGCTGCCGGGTTGGGAGGGGGGGGGGGGGTTAATATTGCTGCTGGGTGGGTGGGGGTTAATACTGTTGCTGGGAGGGGGTTAATATTGGTGCAGGGGGGAGGGGTTAATATTGCTGGTGGGGGTTAATGTTGCTGTGTGGGGGGGTTAATATTGTTGCTGGGAGTGGGTAATATTGCTGCTGGGAGGGAGTAATATTACTGTAGGGGTCGCTATTACTACTGGGGCCACTGTGGGGGTCGCTATTACTAACTGGTCTACTGTGGGGGTCAATATTTTTACTGGGGCCACTATCAGAGTCACTATTACTACTGCGACCACTATGGGGGTCACTATTAGGGCTCGTTCACACGGGCGTAATTGCATTTCGGTCGCACAAATACGCTACGTATTTGCGCAATCGAAAATTGCTTATGCCTGCGTATTTGGGCACGCAGAAAAGAATGCAGATGGGCCCCTGAGATGGTGCGCAAATATAGGCTTCCTGCGCATTCACCACGTATTTGCGCGGCCCATTCACTTCAATGGCCTATTGGGGTGCGTAGTTTGAAACAATATAGGTCATGCTGTGTGAGATTATACATCATGTGAATGAAATCATTGACATCAATGGCTTCTATTCACTGCATATTATGTGCGCAAATACGCTGGTGTGAACGAGCCCTTACTGTACTGTCTTATAATCGGCCCTTTGAAGTTCACCAAAAACCTGATGTGGCCCTCGGTGAAAATGAGTTTGACACCCCTGACCTAAATAGTCCCCGTCACCCTCTATAGAAGGGGTTAGCCCGGTGATTGTGTTTAGAGAATAAGGAACTTCACATGTTACCCCAGCCAGGTTAGTGCACAGGGATATAGATAAATCCCTTAAAGGTGCACTCTGATAGAGACTGAAGGGTAAAATCAGCGGAAAAGGAAGATCCAATCCTCTCAGAGTTAGTCCACTGGATGTAGATAAATCCCTATGTGGCTATATCTGATAGAGAATGAAGTTACTGATCCATCAATAACCAAGAACGTATTCCAGAGTTGGTTAATTCCACTCCAAACGGGGAGGGAATAACCAATCCATCAACAATATGGAACAGTTTTAGGACGTCGCTTTAAAAAAATTACGCGTTGCGACGCGTTTCTGCTACAGTTAGGGTAGCGTCATCAGGAACCTAATTCCATAGCTGGACGTCAAGAATTCAATAGAGAAAACCCTCAACTGCTCAACAGATAGATAAGCTGTGGCGGAAGTTACAAGGTTAAGAGGAGAGGTAGACGATACTAACACTTAAAGGAATAGATATACCCAAGAGATTCCCCCTATAGTAATGAGAACGAAAAAAGGTAGCAGCACCAGCCCCTGTGGTAGGCTGGCGGCTAATGACCAATTGTGTGTCTTACAAGGGTTTAAGTAGTGGATAACTCCTCCTCTGATGCGGGGGGTGTGGTCACATAGCCAATTGTGATAAAGTGCATCGTAGCTCCGCCCACTATAACGTCATTCACCTGTCACATTAAATACAATGTTGTAAAGACGTGTATCAAAACTTGGGGGTAAGTATAAATTTAATGTCAGTTTCGGCTAACTGAAAGCCCATCCAGTGCTCAATGATTCTTTGTCCTGTTCTTTAACACGGCTTTCTTGTGTATATGCCGTTGCTAGGGGGCTCAGCTAGGCGTCCACCGTCAGTGCGTGACCACGTGAGCACCGTGGGTCACGTGATCAAACGTGGTGACGTGGATTATTAGGAGAGTGCATAGGGAGGGCCGCAGTTGTAATTACCTCACCGCGCGCGCGGTAACGTGAATATCTCCGATCATGTGACCGGACTTGCTAGTAAGGCCGATGTGTAGGCGGTGTAGGTATCCTGCCCTTATAGTCACATGACTTTCGCGAATAGTGTGACTAAAAGTATTTTATAGAGCTGTTATGTGGTAACTAAGTGTGCGGCGCCAAGATTGATCGTCAAAGCATTACCCCTGTTTATAGCCTGGTGCTGGTATATTCCCCCATGGTATACACAGGTAGGTATACCCTCGGGGATGAGCTGACAGTATATAATCATACAGATGGGGGGACTCACTGACCGATGACTAGCAAACACTCTGCTTACAACTAGCTGATCAGAATGAGGACATAATGAAGAACATGTCCACCCTTATATGCATCCGACAGTATACAAATGGCAGGACAGGAATGGATTCATTAACACGCTATTTGTGGTACTGGGCATACAGTCATATCCCCTAACCTAATTTAATACGATTATGGTCAGAGTGAATGTCAGAGGATTATAAGGAGATTTAAAGTAGGTAAAGTCATCTCCCTGTATAAACCACTGGTAGAATGTTGCACATTCTCTTATAAGGCTATATATGTGATGCATGAGGGAGGAGGGCGTGCTGATAGCGCCTCATATCCCATTAATAAAATTCCGTATAGGGACTAGTAATGGTGAAAAATAGGCTAGAATAATATAGGGTAATATAGGATACTGCTCAACTCATGAGAAATATGCAAGTAAGATATAGCTTAGTCCCAATTCATACAAAACATGCAAATGATAGGGTTTCATTAAGGCCCTTTGGTTGTATGCAGTCTATGCGGTAAGTCCATTGTGACTCCTTTTGCAGGAGCCTCTTGTCGAGGTCGCCTCTCCTCCCATAACTCCTGATGGATTCTACCCCCTGGAACATGAGTAGGCCAGGGTTACCCCCGTAATAATCTCTCATGTGATTTGCTACAGGTGTTTTGTCGCCCCGTCGGATATTCCCAAGGTGGGCAAGAATCCGTCGCCTAAATTTCTGCCTTGTCTTCCCTATATAATTCTTCTTGCAGGGGCATGTCGCCATATACACTAAATGAGAGGAGCGACAATTGAAAAACTCTCTCAGAGTGTACATCTTGCCTGTATAAGCACTTTTGATCGTATCTCCTTTCAGAATATTTTGACATGCTAAGCAGTCAGAACACGGGAAAGTACCCATGGGTCTTGATATAGTCAGCCAGTTTCCAGATTGTGGTGTCCTCAGGTGGCTCTTGACTACTCTGTCCTTGATGTTGCGACCCCTTCTAAAGGTTAGAAGCGGATTTGGAGGTAATATAGTTTTGAGGTCCGGATCTTCTTGGAGAATCCTCCTATACTTGGAGAGGGTGTTGCGCATGTATGGAACTCCATTGTCAAAAGTAGATATAATACGTAATTGACTATCGGGGTTCTTAGTTTTAGGGACCAGTAGTGCTGGCCTACTTTGTTGTTTGGAGAATTGGCATGCTTTTTCTATAGAGTTACTGGGGTAACCTCTGCTTGAGAATCTATTTTTTAATTCCGTGCTTTTATTTTCAAAATCCATTAAATCTGAACAGTTTCTCCTTAAGCGCAGAAACTGTCCTTTAGGTATCCCATTTTTAAGGGAATAGGGGTGGGCACTATCAGAGTGCACCTTTAAGGGATTTATCTATATCCCTGTACACTAACCAGGCTGGGGTAACGTGTGAAGTTCCTTATTCTCTGAACACAATCACCGGGCTAATCCCTTCTATAGAGGGTGACGGGGACTATTTAGGTGGTTGGTGTTCTGAAAACATCTGAACGCAATAGCTAGGTTGACCCTTTAAGTAAACGGCTACAGCTATACCACGTAACTCTGTAGCAAATCGCTGATTGTTTGAACCATTTCTGGTTCACTCCTTTAAAGCTCCGGACTAAATTTAGAGCTCTAACCTTTTTTCCCGGAATACGGTTATTGTGCTACTTTCATAGATCGGACTTTTACAGACGTGGCGATACCAAATATGTATTTTTATTTAATTATTTAGACTTTTTAATTATAGATATGGCAAAAGGGGGGTGATTTAAACTTTTATAACTTTTTTTTTTACAATTAAAAAAACTGTATTGCTCTTTTTTTTACTTTACTTTTAAGTACCCCCGGGGTACTACAATATGCGATACTTTGATCGCTCCTGCAGTATGACGTAATGCTATAGCATAGCTGGTCATGTGATTCTGTGCTGATGCATCCTGAGAAAGCTAGCCCAGCATAGAGGAGATAAAGCAGGGAGAAATCTCAGCATCAATATGGTGCCTGATAAGCATCAGACAGGAGGCTGTGCTGCATGGAAGTGACTACACTATACATAGGAGAGCTCCAGAGTGTGACATCCAATAAGATGAGGGAGGCGGGTATGGAATCATGTGTTTTTGCAGGAAGGGCTCTTTAAATGCTTTAAATGGCTAAAGGACATTGGGTCTCATGGTACTCATTAAGTGTGCCGTTTTTGACACCCACCTACTATCACCTCAGTTTGCAGTGGTGTCGTGAACGACGAAACTGGATTGCTATGGAATGAAACCAGATTGTTTTCAGCGCCAAATCCAGGTTTAATGTGGGCACTGGTGACGGCCATGTTCATGTTTGGAGACCAAGGAGTCAGCACCTTCTACCTTTGCTGTGGAGCGGCACACTGCCACCACTGCTGTTGTGATGGTCTGAGGGGCCATGTCGGTCACCCCAAGTAGTGGTACGAGGGACAATGACAGCTCAGCGATATGTTCAGGACATCCTGCAGGATTATTTTTTGACAATGAGTGTACTTTTTGCAGTAGTGGCTGCATTCCACACGTTTCTTTGTAAGCACTGTAAATATGTTTAACAGGTACCCCAAATGATTATGAAATCTAAGGATGACATTTAGACAACCGTCTAATGAATTAACAGCTAACTCTATTAACAGTGAGAGCCATATCACCTACTTCATTGCCACAGATTTTAATCTGATGTTATTGGTTGAGAGAACAAACCGAAAACATACTTTTACCTAAAAAGTAAAGCTGGCTATATATCAATAAATTAGAAATTACAGAAGTAGACAAAATTTGGTAATAATGTTTTACTTACAGAAATTCTGGCATTGATATGTGTTGGGACCACAGCCATCAACTTTTCTCACCTCTTTCCTTCAGCAGTCATGTTCTCCGTTCTTCTCCTCCTGTCACTGCCAGCAGATGCCACATCTTAACTTATTAAATGCCTCTGCTCACTGCCCTCTGAAGACTGCCTACACATGCCTGACCCACCTCTTAAAGGGCTAGAACACACACCCAGCTTTCCAGTCCTTGACCAATTCAGACAGGCTTCTCTCTAATTAAGGAACACTTACCCACTGAAGGCTACCTGAGCAATAAGTCTCTTAATGTGTAAAGGTGTAATAGTGTTCAGTCTGCTGTCTTTTTTTTTTATCCATGTCCATTCCACGTAATTTTCCCGACTTCTGTCCAGAGTTCAGTTTGTTTATTAACCAGGTTTATTCAGCCTGCTACCTGCCCTAACCCTTGGCCTTATTCATTGTTACAAAGGTACTCTGCCTGTCCTGACCTCGGCTCTGTTCCATGACCACATCTCTGTCTACACCCTCTGGGAGCATGTTACAGTAAACCTGACCAAGTTGTAGGAAGTTGGTCCTGCTTTGTGTTATGGAGTTTGTTGTGTTTCACTGTCTTTTTGATTGAAAAAATCAATAAACACGGTTTGATTAAAAAAAACCTGACTAAGTTGCGCCAGCTGTCTCTTAACCAAGATTATTTCTGTGGTGATGGTCTGGGGTCCTCCACTGAGAAGACTAGATCCTGATTTAAGGAATTAAAGGGTGAAAACAGGAATCCCCTGGATCTAGCAGGAAAACAGATGCAGCCCCTGGATCTAGCTCCAAGCCAAATCGGTTTTCAGGCACAGTGGATCCACGTTCGCTTTCTTGACAGTCATTTTTGTTGTGGCAGCCATTTTATTCAACGTTATCCACTTTGGTTGAATTAGATTTGGTGGTCATAATGTTCATTGCTTAGTATGAAGTCAACAGATGACCAAGCCAATATTTTCCGTAAGTTTTGTCTTTATATATCTGATACTCTGATCACTCCTACAATCCAAATACATAATGTTACACTAAGTTACTCCATATGAAAATGACCCCATGGTTATGTGTGTTTGATATTGGGTGTCAAGGATCACTGTAAATTTATGCATATGGGACATGTAATATTTTATAGTGAAAGTGCTGTGAGGCAAAAAAAAAATATTTTATACTATACGTGTGTAAAGTTGCATGAACAGAAATGCTAGAATGTACATATAAGAAGCTATAGTGTGTAACAGATATCTTATTATGTCCTCCAGGTTCCATCAGCTCTTGGGTGGTGATTTTCATACTACCAATAAACAGTGCTCTCAATCCCATCTTGTACACCATAACCACCAGACCATTTAAGGAAATGATCTCTCAGATTTGGAACAACTACAAACAACGACGTTCTATTGGGAACAAAAGCAAACAGAAGGTTTATTCATCAACCTTTTTCTGGGTAGAGATGTGGCCATTACAAGATATTTCTGCAGAAATAATGGGACCTGGTCTTTACACAGACTCTGAAGTATCAGTAGCTACTCATGCCACAGGACTGAGCTACGCATAGTAGAAGGCAAAAACTTTGTATTTTTTTAATATAAAATAAGCGGTTAAGCGGACTTAAGAAACAATAAATCAGTCTTCTGACCGTCTGACTACTGAATCCCAGCAACAAAACCGATGACTGTGTGCTCTTGTCTGGACTAATGGCTGAGTGGTCTATAATATGTATTATGATGACAATTTTCTACATTTTTTTGTATCTCTACTAATGTACTGTTAACCATGGTTCAACAATTTGAAGGTCGAATCACAAGAACTACCGGTAGTGGAAAGAATGGATTGAAAATATAGGCTGCAAATTCATTTTATACCACAAATCCTGAGTATGAGTCAAGCACCACTTATGTCATCATCCACCAACCATCTATTTTGTCAAAATTTGCTTGCTTTTGAGAGAAAGGACAGCCGTTACATGATAAAAGATGCTCTAAATGGTGATTTAGATATGAGTGCAAAACAAAATAAATTTCCTCCTTTGAACATGTTTAAAAAAAGTAAATTGGATCTAGTAGAATAATTGATCTGCGTGTTCCCATTCTGTTACGGCACTCTGCCCCCCGAGCGCCAGTTGGGGTGCCCTGATCTCCCGCACCCCCACTGTCCCTGCCTACTTGCCTCGGCCCTGGCTAACCCCAGGCGGACAACTGGACGGCGGTCCCTGCCCTGGCTAGGGACCTGGCGACTGACAAGCAGGAACCTACCTAATGGGGGGAACAGAGTGCCGACAGAGGAGGCAGATGAATCAGACCAACAAAACTGACAAGGCTGGAGATGGAACTCACAGGCAAACTGGCAGGGTGCTGGATAGCAACTAGTGCTGACTGGGCCAGACTAGATTAGAGGCAAACAGAACCAACTAAAACAGACTGAGTAACAGGGGACCAGAGGGAGCTGACCGACAACTAGGGACTGCCTGAGGAGGACCGCAGACAGACTGGCTAGGTGCATGCAGAACCAATAACTGGCAATGAGCTCAGTTCACTGCCAGTCTTTTAACCACAAGGTTCCGCCCAGGGGCGGAGAGTGGGAGGAGGCAACTCCACCCACTGCTGTATAAGAAGCACAGAGGAGTGCGGGCGGCACCCTACGGGCGGGCACGCCCACGCCGCCGCCCACTGGCCAACCCAAGCTGCTGGGATGACCTCGACACAGGGCTCCAGGCTGCTGGAGCCGACGCCGGAGCGACGCGCGCCGACCGCGGGACCCCATGCCGCACTGTATGGTAACATTACCCCCCCTCTGACGGGGGACCTCCGGGCCCCCGGAAACTCGACCAGGCTTATCCAGGCAAAGGCTGTGAAAACGCTGTACCAACCCGAGAATGTGACCCTCCTGAGCGGACACCATGGACTGATCCTCAGGTCCATGACTTCGGTAGTCTGTGGCTGCCCCATTTCCTTCAGGGCCAACCGTTGACATATCGTCATGTTTCAGGTCGTCTTCCGAGTCAATGTCCAACCATTCGCCACTGTCTTTTGACCCATCCTCGCTACCAATGACGCTGCCTTCAAAATCTGAGGCATCTCTAACTTTAAAATCACTGTCATCTGAGCTATCATACTCCAAAAAACTCTTCCGGGCCCCCAAATATTGTACGGTTCCTGGACCCCGGCAAGAATCCAGGACCTCCTGGGCCTTGTGTTCAACTTCATCACAGACCAGGGTGGGCGGCGGGGGACCGGAGGTGGGCATCACCAAAGAGACAACAGGTTTCGACAAAGACTTATGGCACCCCGTGCGACCCCTCCTTTTGCGATTTCCAGAGGATTGGTACCCCTTCTGTTCGACTGAGCAGGGGGGAGGGGGAGCGCGATGGCTATGGCAGGACGGCCCCCACTGGGTTAGCTCCCCAGTGGCCCAATCGAATTGGGGGTTGTGCAACGCCAGCCACGGCATCCCTAGTACCATGTCTACCGACATTTTCTCCATCACCAGGAATGATAGACCTTCCGAATGGCGACCCCCCACCATGAGTTGTAACACTGGGGTCCTCCATCGAACCAAGCCCGAAGCAAGGGGAGTAGCATCAATGCTAGCAAAACGAATTGGCGTCTTCAGCGCCACAAATTCAGCCCTCAGGGGCTCAACGAGACGCATGCTTATCAGGTTAGCAGCTGCTCCGGAATCAATAAACGCCTGCCCTAGGCGGGAGAAGTTCCGGAATCTAACCTGGCAGGGTATCAGAAGTCTAGGACGTACCTGAGGTCCTAGGCGACCCTCCCTGCAGTCGCCTAGGACTGGAAGTCTTTCTGCCGATTCAGACTGTGGACGCTGAGGCCTCCAGGGGCAAGTTATCACCCGATGTCCAGCTTTCCCGCAGTAGAGACAGAGATTATGTAATAACCGAATCCGGCGTCGCTCCTTGGGGTCCAGCGAGTCCAGTTCCATAGGTTCGGGAACAGAGACTGGTACGGACGGGGAGGGAACAGGACAAATGACCTCCCTGACTCTATGGGTCGGTCTATCTTGCTTCCCAGCCCTGAGCCTCCTATCTGCCTTCACTGCTAACTCCATAGCCTCCTTTAAGGACCCGGGGACGGGATGGGAGATCAACAGTTCTTTGACC
This sequence comes from Eleutherodactylus coqui, assembly GCF_035609145.1. NCBI lineage: Eukaryota > Metazoa > Chordata > Amphibia > Anura > Eleutherodactylidae > Eleutherodactylus > Eleutherodactylus coqui. The sequence continues at coordinate 118,962,243 of NC_089843.1, read as the reverse complement.
GCGTCTGAGAGACCTTGCATAAAAACGTCTTTCAGGGCGCTATCGTTCCATGCAGTATCACCCGCATAGCGTCTGAAATTGAAGCAATAATCCTCCACACAAAGCGACCCCTGATGCAGCGCCAGCAACCGAGAAACCGCCAACCCCACTCTGTCCGGTTCATCGAAGATGCCCCCAAGTTCCTGAAAAAAGGAATCCACCGAATGCAGGGAGGGGGAACCCTCGGGAATGGAAAAGGCCCAAGTCTGGGCAGAGCCCCGCAGCAGGGACATTATGAGCCCGACCCTCTGGACCTCCGAGCCGGAAGAGCGGGGACGCATCCGAAAAAACAGGCGACACGCCTGTTGAAAAACAAAAAACTTGTTCCTCTCCCCAGAGAACACCTCGGGAAGAGGGCACTTGGGTTCGGGACTGGTAACGGCCTTCTGCTCCTGCGACAATGCCCACTGCTCCTGGGCCACCATGCGAGCTGACAAATCCCGGATCACCGGCACCAGGTCTTGCAGCTGGTTTGCGAGGGCGCTGATCGCCGCCATGAAAAGAAAAACAGTATTTTAAGGGCCAGTTATTATGTTACGGCACTCTGCCCCCCGAGCGCCAGTTGGGGTGCCCTGATCTCCCGCACCCCCACTGTCCCTGCCTACTTGCCTCGGCCCTGGCTAACCCCAGGCGGACAACTGGACGGCGGTCCCTGCCCTGGCTAGGGACCTGGCGACTGACAAGCAGGAACCTACCTAATGGGGGGAACAGAGTGCCGACAGAGGAGGCAGATGAATCAGACCAACAAAACTGACAAGGCTGGAGATGGAACTCACAGGCAAACTGGCAGGGTGCTGGATAGCAACTAGTGCTGACTGGGCCAGACTAGATTAGAGGCAAACAGAACCAACTAAAACAGACTGAGTAACAGGGGACCAGAGGGAGCTGACCGACAACTAGGGACTGCCTGAGGAGGACCGCAGACAGACTGGCTAGGTGCATGCAGAACCAATAACTGGCAATGAGCTCAGTTCACTGCCAGTCTTTTAACCACAAGGTTCCGCCCAGGGGCGGAGAGTGGGAGGAGGCAACTCCACCCACTGCTGTATAAGAAGCACAGAGGAGTGCGGGCGGCACCCTACGGGCGGGCACGCCCACGCCGCCGCCCACTGGCCAACCCAAGCTGCTGGGATGACCTCGACACAGGGCTCCAGGCTGCTGGAGCCGACGCCGGAGCGACGCGCGCCGACCGCGGGACCCCATGCCGCACTGTATGGTAACACATTCTCTGTGCCAGGGACGATCCAGGGTTCAGTTTTCAGTTCTACAATAATTTCACAAACCATGTGAAGTCGAATTGTGCTGAGTGGAAAATACTAAAATGATTTACACGTTTAATAAGCAAAGTAGTGACCAAACTAGATTTCTTATTTGGATTTTTTGATATACACAAAAAATGAATGACTCATGGCACATCCATAGATTATGCCATTAAGGTCTGATAGTTGCAGGAGGTCCCACCTCTGGAACATGCACTTATCTCTAGTTCCAGCCCCAAACGTCTCTGTCCTGTCTGAATGCTGTGGTTGGGACTTACAGAAACAGCCGAGTGAGCTTTGCTATGCTGTTTCTGTAGCTGCCCTAGAAGTCAACAGGAGCTACAGAAGCACCATAGTCAAGCCCACTTAGTAATTTCGGTGAGTCCCAACCATCGCATTCACCCAGGGGCATTGGGGGCTAGAACTAGGTATAAATGCATGTCTCAGAAGAGGGATTCCCATCTATGAAACTTTCATGGTATATCCTGTGGATGTGCCATGAAAGTCTCAGATTGGTAACTTTTTGTTTATACCACGTTTTTGCAAAACAATTTAGGCATATGTTTTTTTTCTGCTTACAGGAAAAAGTATACTGCTAGAACAAGATGCAACGGTATGCCTATATAGACTCATCCGGTTACCATTACTTGTAAAACAGGATCTAGTATCTATTTTTTCACAATAAAGATCAATAGAATACGATCCAACTGTATGGGCAGTTATAATTGCTTCCTGCTCTAGTAGTATATTTTTTGCAATAACCAGTAAAAAAATGTATGTCTCCACTATATACTTATAGGATAAGCTGCCATGTGTGTACATATGTAATAATACTATTCTTCACTATTATATAACTTGTATATGGAATTTATCATCAGTTTTCCCCTCTGCAGACTGTATCTCTTCTTCTTAGTTTTGTCTCAGCTGGTGGGTGGAGACTAGCTGCTTGAGGTCTCCAATGCACTGCACGTATAGGACACCAGGATATTTTCATTGCACCCCGTCATAAGTAGCAGCATCATGGTGGACATTATAGAGAAGTACTGAGCAGTCTAGCTGCAATTACAGTAGCTGTGAGACAGTAAATGCTCACTGTTAGGCTGGGCTCACACAAGCGTATTTGAATTGCATATTATGCGCACAATGTACGCGTATATAATACCCGGTAAATCGCAGCAATTCAAATACATTGATTTTCACTTTTCCACTCACACTTGCGTATATTCATTGTGTATAATACGCTCACAAAAAAGAACACAGCATGTTCTATTTTACCATGTATTACGTGCAAGAGAGCCCTATTGTTCTCTATGGGTACATATGAAAACGTAGTACATACGCAATTACTTTGTTGATGTGCTGCATATTTACGCAACGTTGCTAAGAGACAATAGAAGGAAAGTTTAAAAAAAAGGAAGAAACTAGGAAGCCAGTGCATGACCACGTCCGTGAGATGTGACATCTCTTAAGAGTCCAGATCCACAATGGATGTATATAAAGGAACAATTTATTATTTATGTGGTTGGTACAAAACAGTAACATAAAAATAAAAACTACAAATATAGGAGTGCAACGCGTTTCAGAGGAACCAAATACCTCCGTTTCCAAGCACATTCAGGGTTCATATAATGAGTATATATATACGGCTACTAAGGGGTGTGGTATAGGATTCCTGTCATTACATTCTTTTTTAGCACGCTGATTGCCGTGGAATCGGGTGTTACCTCTCGACGAAATAATCGGTGTGGATAACATCGCTGAAGTGCAATTTTTTGCGCTCCAATTTCCAGATATCCGTAGGTGATTGTATTAGCGTGTCAAAGTGAGAGTGTTTAGGAGTTCCAGCGACCGGATGTGTGCTCACTTGGATTTAACATTTAGTGTTCTCATAAAGAGAAATATATAGAATGAAGGGGGCAAATTAGGAATTAAAATAAAGTCATAAAACACTTCTAGAAATACAGCATTAAAAAGTTAGCAGGAGTGGTAAATCCAAGGGTACACTCAAATAGGAATTGGAATAAAAATAGGAAAGAAATTTGCCCCATTTAGTAACATCCATACTAATATTATAAATGCAAAAGTAACTGTCTGTCTGTTTGTTACCTTTTCATGGCTAGACCGCTGAAGCCATTTTGATGAAATTTGGCAGGGTGATAGCTTGCATCTTGAGGAAGGACATAGGCTACGCTTTATCCCGAAAATGAATAGGGTTTTGCAAACAGCGACAAAACAGATTTATTTGGTGATGCGCAGACGAACCTCCACTCCACTGCCACGCCGTGCGACAAGGCGCACATCATAAACTATGCCTACACAAATGGGCAGATGTCGTTGCCGCACGTATGCGATTATTAAGTGCAGTGGAGGGGAAGGGGGTGCACATCATAAATTAGGCCTCACCAAATGGGCATACACATGAGGACAGACGTCGTTGCCGCACTTATGTGATTATAAAGTGAGGCGGAGTGGAGGGGAAGGGAGTGCACATCATAAGCTAGGCCTCACCAAATGGGCATACACATGAGGATAGCCGTCGTTGCCACACTTATGCGACCATTAAGTGAGGCGGAGTGGAGGGGAAGGGGGTGCACATCATTGATTAGGCCTCCCCAAACGGGCATACAGATGAGGGGAGACGCTGTTGCCGCATGTATATGATTATTAAATATGGAGGGGAAAGGGGTGCATATTATAAGCTAGGCCTCCTCAAACAGGCTGACACGTGGGGACGGCCGTCATTGGTGCACGTTTGTGATTATTAAGTGTGGCGGCCCGAAGGGTATACACATCATAAGCTAGGCCTCTCTAAACGGGCAGACACGTGAGGGCAGATGTTGTTGCCGCACGTGTGTGAATATAAAACTAACAGGGATACCCGGCGTTGCCCGGGATTAAACTTGAACCAAAGACACATTAACAGGGTTTGAGATTTTTTTAAAAACACTGTGTTGCCCATAGCAACCAATCACAGTGCAGCTTTTATTTTACCTCAGCAGTATAAGAAATGAAAGCTGGACTGTATGACACAGACACAGATTTTGCCTTACAACTTGAACAAAAGACACATTAACTATGCAATGGCACACAAATACAAACTATACACTTGTAGTGAAATATTGTTAAAACCATTATTGGGATGGGAATAGCAAAAGGAGAAAGTGTTTTAATTCCACGCATTTCGATAACACCGATGGATTTGCCTTTTCAATTTGAAAAGGCTGCAATTCCCTCTGAAAATAGCATTCGCTATGATGATCAGTAAGGCTCAAGGGCAAACACTTTAGGTAGAAGGTGTACATTTAGATAAAACATGTTTTTCTTATGGGTAGCTGTATGTGGCGCGCTCACGTGTATACAGCCCGCAAAACCTTTATATCCTAGCAAAACATGACAAGACCAAAAACATATTGTATAGAATGTGCCGACATAGCATATTGCAGTTACATACCTTTCACTATTTCAACTTTTTACGTTTCAATCTACAGCAAAACACAGATTCGATTTAAAAAAAAAAAAAATTCCACGCGGACCAAGTCGTGGGTAACAAGCTAGTTGTGCATAAATCAGACAGAGAATGTAAAACTGGATAAGAAAATTTGTTTAAAGCACAGGTGTCAAACACAAGGCCTGCGGGCTGAATCCAGCCTGCCACCTCATTTTCTGTGGCCCGCACAAAGTTCCCTCACCTCAGTGCTGCTGTCAGTAGGCGATCTTTTATCGGCTTGTTCTGTCTAGTGCAGACAGTAATAGGATTGCCGATAGCACACTGACAACGGCCGCTGAGGAGGGAAGACTGCAGAGAACATGATCTCTGCAGCGAGGAGAGCGGCGCTGAGGAGGAGCAGCTGCAGAGTGAGAGCCTGGTCAGCGCTGAACTCCTCTCACCGGCCCTCCCTCTGTTCATGGCTGCAGGCTTGGGGAGACATCAGGGGCCCAAGTATGCAGGAGGGCCCCAAAAAGAGAACAGCCGGTATACCTGCCAGTGGGACCACATTGGATGCAGGTAAGTATAAATTGTGTATTAAAATGCAGAAGTGTCCTTGTGTGCATGTGTATGTATGTGCGTGTGTGTGTATGTATATATATATATATATATTATATATATATATTATATGTATATATATATATATATAATGTGCTCCTGTGAGTGTATTTATGTGTGTGTATATATATATATATATATATAAAAATAATGTGTGTCTGTGCGTATATAGGTGTGCGTATATATGTACAATACTGTGCGTCTGTGTGCATGTGTAATAATAGTGTGCGTCTGTGCATGTATGTGTATAATAGTCTGCATCTGTGTGCATATGTGTAATAATAGTGTGCATCTGTGCATGTATGTGTATAATAGCGTGTGTCCGTGGGCATATGTGTAATAATAGTGTGCATCTGTGCATGTATGTGTATAATAGCGTGTGTCCGTGGGCATATGTGTAATAATAGTGTGCATCTGTGCATGTATGTGTATAATAGTGCGCGTCTGTGTGCATATGTGTAATATTAGTGTGCATCTGTGCATGTATGTGTATAATAGTGTGCGTCTTGTGTGCATATGTGTAATAATAGTGTGCATCTGTGCATGTATGTGTATAATAGTGTGTCTGTGTGCATATGTGTAATAATAGTGTGCGTCTGTGCATGTATGTGTATAATTAGTGTGCTTATGTGTATAATAGTGTGCATCTGTGCGCATATGTGTAATAATAGTGTGCGTCTGCGCATGAATGTGTCTAATAGAGTGCATCTGTGCGCATGTATGTGTATAATAGTGTGCGTCTGTGCGCATGTATGTGTATAATAGCGTGCGTCTGTGCGCATGTATGTGTATAATAGCGTGCATCTGTGCGCATATGTGTATAATAGTGTGCGTGTATGTGTATGATAGTGTGCGTCTGTGCATATGTGTAATAATAGTGTGCGTATGCGCATTTATGTGTATAATAGTGTGCATCTGTGTGCATGTATGTGTATAATAGTGTGCGTCTGTGCGCATGTGTATAATAGTGTGCGACTGTGCGTGTATGTGTTTGATAGTGTGCGTCTGTGCATGTGTAATAATAGTGTGCGTCTGCGCATGTATGTGTATAATAGTGTGCGCCTGTGTCTGTGTATATATATATATATTTAACAGTGTGCGCCACTCGCCGCTATGGGGGACCTTATTACCAATCGGGCCACTGTGGGGTTCACTTTTACTATACTGTCTTACAATTAGAATTGGCCCTTTGAAGGCAACCATAAGACTGATGTGGCCCTCGGTGAAAATGAGTTTGACACCCCTGATTTAAAGTATTAATAGCATTTAGGAAATATCTTAAAAGCGCTGCGGAATAAGTTGGTGCTATACAAATAAAGATTATTGTTATTATTAAAAGCCATATAAAACAATAAACATGTGTAATGTTTTATATAAAAGTTGTATAAGGCCTCCTTCCCACGAACGTATTTCTGCCGCATAATTCGCAGCGAAAATCCGCTGCGTTGCCCGCAGCTATTAGGTTCTATTGAACCTAATAGCTCAGGGCACACGGTGCGGAATTCCGCACCGTGAAATCTCTCATTTTCACCCGCGGCATGCTCTATTTGCCGCGGGTGTACGCACTGACGGCTTCCATTGCAGTCAATGGAAGCCGTCCGTTCACGCTATCTCCCGCTGTAACACAGCGGAAGATAGCGTGAAAACGCTTTCCCGCCTACCGCCGCCGCATCATACGACGCGGTCGGCGCGTCACATGACACGGCCGGCCACATCATGTGACGCGGTGGACGTGTCATGTGACGCGGTGGGCGGGGAAACGTCATGCGGGACCCAGAACGGCGGATCTGCTGGTAAGTATGGGGTCTCTGGGGGGCGCCGTGACGGGCTTCGCCGCGGAATCTTCCGCGGCGGAGCCCGTCACGCTTGTGTGCAGCCGGCCTAAGACTTATAAGGTAAACGTATATAAAATAAAATAAATAAAAATATATCTAAAAAATATGTAATAAAAAAATTATTACAAAATAAATACAATATATAAAAGGCTGTATGTTTTCCAAGTATAAACAGTATTGTAAAACATCTGCATAAAAGAGAATCTGCCAAAAAAGGAGGAGAAAGGCTTGTTCATGTACAGGCTACAATCATTAAAATTCTATATTAAGAATTTTTTATTAGAGTATCTTAAGAAATTATAAAAATTGGTTACAATTTCTCAGAGTTTTACCATAAATTCTTCCACATGGACCACTCAGTGTCATACCCTTTCAAGAACTTCACTAAGACCATTGGAAGTTATTGTGTTGAGGCAAAATATCAAAAATATGTCCTTGGATTTGAGTTCTGAAAATTTTCCCTCGCGAATCCTTTCAAGAGGTGTTATACACATGCTAGAGGAGCCATGCTGTGATGGTTAGAGAAATATCTAGACACACTGTGCTACATGAACCCCTTTTGAGTATTGGATCTGTGCTTGTTGGCTCTTATTCTCAGAGCATTGATGGTTCGGCCTATACACCATAGGCCGCATGGACACTCTACAGGATAAATTACATTCGAGGCACAATTTAGGAAATCCCTCAGGGAGATTTAGATGTTTTCCTTCTCTAGATGGATCTCCTTACAATTGCGGCATGTATTAAACATACCTAAAGAAACTTTTTATTGATTTCCCTATGATACTCCGATAAGAGGGCAAGGCATCATGTTTACGGGGGCCAGGATATTTTTAAGGGTCTTGTTCTTATGAATGCTATTATAGGATGTTCTTTAAGTTGAGAGTGTTGAGAATTAAAATAAGTGGAAAACAGGGTTGTGGTCGCTAGCAGTAGCAGACCTCTGCAGGCTTGCTTCTCTCCCCTCTTTCTCCACTTGAGTTTAAGCTGACTGGCTGACCCTATCCGGGTATCCTTTTTCCCTGAACCAATGTTTTAGTACCTCTGAATGTTTTTTAAAATCTTGATCAGAGGAGCAGTTGCTTCTGATCCTGCTGAAATTCACGTACGAAACATTTATTTTCCATTTCTTAGCATGGCAACTAGAAAAGTCCAGATAACTGTTAGGTTTTTGTGTATGTAGTTGTTACATAGCTGTAGGTCTAAAAAGATTATATTTGTCAGATCAATGGAGCCAGAAAACTCCAATTCCCAGTCATTTCTATTCAAATTGTCAATGAAAGCATCCAATTCCAAACGATCACCATCCCAGATAAACAAGATATTGTCAATAAATCTTTTGTAGATCTTCATGTGGGCGTCCTTAATACGTTCTTCGAAAGCCCCCATAAAATGATTAGCATAACTAGGTGCAAATTTTGTTCCCATTGAGGTTCCGCAGTAGATTACTCTCAAAGTATTGAAAGAAAAGAATCATAGAATGGCAGAGTTGGAAGGGGTCTCCGGGGTTATCAGGTCTAATCCCTTGCTCAATGCAGAATCACTAAATCATCTCAGACAGATGTCTGTTCAGCCTTTGTTTAAAGACTTCCATTGAAGGAGAACTCACCACCTGCCGTGGTAACCTGCTCCACTCATTGATCACCCTCACTGTCAGAAAAATGTTTTCTAATATCTAATTTGTGTCTCCTACCTTTCATTCCATTGGTTCTAGTCATTCCTTGTGCAAAGGAGAATAGGGCTGATCCCTCTGCACTGTGACAGCCCTTCAGATATTTGTAGACAGCTATTAAGTCTCCTCTCAGCCTTCTTTTTTGCAAGGTAAACATTCCCAGATCCTTTAACCGTTCCTCACAGGACATTGTTTGCAGACTACTTGCCATCTTTGTAACTCTTCTCCAAGCTTGCTCCAGTTTGTCAATGCCTTTTTTAAATTCAGGTGCCCAGAACTGCACACAGTATTCCAAATGAGGTCTGACTAAGGAAGAGTAGAGGGGGATAATTACCTCAGGTGATCTGGACTCTATGCTTCTCTTAATACATCCCAGAATTGTGTTTGGCTTTTTGGCTGCTGCATCACATTGTTGACTCATGTTCAGTGTGTGATCTATTAGTATACCCGTCTTTTTCTCATGTGATGGAACTTAGTTTAATTCCTCCTCCTGTGTTTTTTTTTCCATTTTTCTTGCCCAGATGTAGGACTTTGCATTTTTCCTTGTTCAATACCATTCTGTTAGTCGCTGCCCATTGTTCAGGTTTTCCAGTTCTTTTTGAATCCTCCTCCAGTGTTAGCCATCCCTACAAGCTTTGTATAGTCAGCAAAATGGTCAGTTTCCCCTCAACTCCCTTCTCTGGATCACAATGTTGAACAACACTGGGCCTAGGACAAAGTCTTGTGGTACCCCACTTGAAACATTCTTCCACTTGGTTGTATAGTTATTTATGACCACTCTCTGAGTACAATCACTCAGCCAGTTGTGAATCCACCTAACAGTTGCCTTGTCAATCCCATATTTGGTCATTTTTTTCAATAAGGATGTTATGAGATACTTTGTCAAATGCTTTACACAAGTCAAGCTATAGTATATCTACTGCATTTCTCTGATCTAACCAGTCAGTGATTCTGTCATAGAAGGAAATTACATTAGTCTGGCATGACTTGTTTGTTACAAACCCATGCTGGCTCTGGTTAATTACTCTATTCTCATCCAAATAATTGAATACATGCTGTTTGAACAAATTATTAAAGATTTTCCCAGTATAGAGGTCAAGCTCAAGCCTGTAGTGTCCTGGATCCAGAGTCCTTTTTTGAGGATAGGGCCATTTGTCCGTCTCCAATCTTCTGGGACTTCTCCTGTTCTCCAGGAATTTTCAAAGATTATGGCGAGTGGTTCAGCAATTACCTCCGCTGCTTCCTTTAGTATCCTAGGATGTAATTCATCTGGACCTTGAGATTTAAATTCATGTAAATTAGCTAAGTGTTCCCTCACAATCTCTCTGCTTATAGATAGCCTGCATTACTTTATTCCTTCAATAGCACAGGCAAGATCAGTTGATGTTCTATCTACTTTCTGAGGGAAAACAGATATAAAATAGGAATTTAAACCATTTGGCCTTCTCAACATCATTTTTAAACAATTCTCCTTTTTCATTCTGTAAACATCTTACAGCAGCTTTGACTTTTCTTTTGGCCTCTGTTGCAAGCCTCAATTCATTATCAGCTTTAGCTTTTCTGACACTTGCCATACAGTTTCCGCAGACCGCATTATATTCTTGTTTAGATATTCCCTCTTTCCATTTGATAAACATATTTTTCTTCCTTTTTAGCATGTATATACGTTGTGTTCATCCATTCTGGCCCTTTTAAATGCTTTCCATTCTTCCTTCTTTTAGGGATTATGAACAATTGTGCTTTGAGAACCTCATTTTGCAATATTTCCCCACCTTCGTGGATGACATTTCTGTCCTTAAGAACATGCAGCTATTGGATTCTTCCTAGCCTCTTTTGAGGTTCATTAAAATTTGCCTTTCTGAAATCCAACCTTAGGGTCTGAGTCTTCTCAGGTCTTCCTCCCCTTTTTATCCAAAATTCAAGGATGGCATGGTCGCTGCCTTCTAAGGCAGTGGTCCCCAACCTTTTTTGCACCAGGGACCGGCTTCAAGCACAACCATTTTTCCATGGCCCGGCAGGGCGGGGTGGAGTGGGGCAGGGTTTTGGTCATATGGGGGCAGGGTTTCAGTAGTAGTGCTATTACTACTGGGGCTGATATAGGGGACACTATTACTAATTGCGGTCCCCTGTAGTAATAGTGACATCCCACCGCGGCCCCGTGTAGTAATAGTGACATCCCACAATGGCCCCCAGCAGTGACAGTGCCCCCCCTGAGACCCATATACTTACTCCCCTCCACCTTGTGGAAGCTCCATTGCCCAGCGCACCGCTAGCAGCGCTGATCCCGGGTGCACACTGTGATGTCAGTGTGCTGCCGCACGCCTCCATCTTCTTCTCTCACGGAACCTAGGAAGAAACGTCAGAGGAGGGGGATCCCGGCTGCACACTGACGTCACAGAGTGCACCGGGATCAGCGTTGCTTATTGAATATCGGCAGGGGAGCTGTGGACCCTGCCAGTATTCACTACTAACGCAATGAGGGGCCAACGGCGGCGGCGTGGACGGGCAAGAGACCTCCAACGGCTCGGTCCTGGTCCGCGGACTAGTGGTTGGGGACCCCTGTCCTAAGGTACCAGCCACCCTTACTTCCACAACCATTTCCTTCCCCTTGATAAGAATTAGGTCCAAGATACCAAATGCCCTTGTTTTCCCTTCTACCTTTTGGAAGATAAAAATGTCAGCAAGAGTGGATAAGAATTTTTTTTCGATTCATTACTTTTGCCTGAGAGAGATACCCAACAAAAGTCTGGACAGTTAAAATCTCCCATCATGACTATGCAATACTTTTTTTGAGAACGTGGCCATCTGATGTAGAAAGAGTTCTTCCACAGCTTCTGCTTATCCAGTTCTTTTTCTTCAGTGCAAACGCCAGGCAGCTGAGCAGAAACCAGACGGACCCGATTATGTCAATGGGGTCTGTTCAGTTTCGTCCTGAGATGGAGCTGTTGAACCATGGGAATTCCCCTTTTCTGCTCCCTGAACTAAGCCGGAAAGAGGTAGCCAGAGCGCAAGTGCAAAAGTGCCCTTTGTCTTTGCAATCCCAAATTCCAAATCCAAAGTAAACTCAGACAAAAGATGGTTTATTACAAAATCTAAGCGGTGGATACGGTTGTACACAATAGAACAATCAACCAATAAGCATCTCACAAATAGACAATATTTCTGAAGTTGTAGCATAAGAAAATTCTGTCAACAGTCAACATTAAGTAACACTTTACAATGATAGAAAAAAAGTGCACTGTGCTCAAGAACAACAATGGTGCTCATCCTAATGGTAGCAAAATATTTACCAAATCACGTGTATAACATATTCATATCAGATGTAAGTTCTACATTATTTATGTAGCCGAGTGTCATATACTTGTTTGCTGATGCAACACTGAAGATTCCTTAAGGCCCCCAGAAGGTTAAGTACTGGGTTTCAATGACTCATATCCCTCCTTCAAGAGGTCTCTCCAAGCTTTCAGAAAGCAGGCATTCGCTTTGCATTTGACAGCTAGCTCTTCAACTTGGGATGATACAGCAGTCGTTGCTTCCAGAAGCTTTGTCAGTGAAAAGGCGGCCTGGAAAATAACACAAGTTGGAATTTCAACTCACATTAAAAAAAAAAATTAAAAATCGATAACTGTCAATAGAAACTCATCGGTAAAAACCAGCAAACTCCAGTCCCACCAGCCCTAAAAACACATGTAGAATGTGCAGTACTCTGTTCTTGCATGACACAAGTGGGGGAATGGCTGAACTCAAGAGCATGATCTTAATTACGCAGTGCAGAGAGTTTCTGGAAGCAAGAATTTTAAAAAGTTATTACCTGAGCCCCACCCCCATCAAAACAAGACTCAACGGGACCCAGTTCTGAAAAGTCGAAGGGGGAACCAAGGAGTTCACCTTCATCTATCAGAATATGCCATAAATGGCTGGGTTCACACCATGTTTACCCCTAACATCTAGCATATACATTGGGAAATGACAAAGTAAGCATGTCCTTAGAGGCCCCAGCGTGTCCTTTCAGCCCCACTCTGTCCATTATTAGTCAGAGATTACTTTTATTTCTGGATGGAACAGTGCAGTAGATTACACCGTCATCCTGTAGAGTCCTAGAAAACTACCCATTAAATGGATCACATATTAGTACAAGGATGACAGAGGTCACTGTACGGTATCTGTCACAGTCACCCATGGAGACCGGGGATTGTGATGCGACTATGTGGCGGATTCATGCTGAAGATGCTATAGGGAGTGGAGAGGAGGCCTCCGGCGTAGGGAACAAATGATGTGGGGCGGGGGTAAAGATGCTGCTTAATGTGGCACGTGGTTCTGATGATTGAGGGCACCCTGCCGATAGGGGATCACACAATGGGCAGCGAGAGAATAATATCACCAATTCATTCATCTTACATTTAACCCCTTAACGACCAGCCCATAGACTTTTTACGTCCTCAATTGCTGGGCCTTATTCCCTGAGGACGTAGAAATATGTTTCCTGCAGGGATTAAGGCCCTGCAAGCTGAGGACGTGACAGCTGCATGCTGCCGGCTCCGGGTGGTAGCCGGCAACCTGGAGCTGCCATTCCGGGCCGCGGGTCCCCTCCCCCGGTCACATGATCGCTGGCATTTACCGAATGCCGGCGATCATATAAAAGTTAATAAAAAGTTGAAAAAAGTGAAAGATTCAGCTGCCCCGGTGGTTCGGATTCATCGGGGCAGCTGAAAGTACTCACCCGCCTTCGCTGCGATGACCAGCGATGTCCCAGCCTCCAGGTCCCATCGGCGCCTTCTGCGCATGCACGCCAGACGTCATACGTTGGGTGCGCACTTAGAAGGCGCGCGCGGCCTGGGAAATTAAAAAATTCTTCTGCTGCCGGCTCCCATGTGTAGCCGAGAGCAGAAGGATGTCACCGGGAGCCGCTGTATGCGGTTCCCAGTCACATGATCGCTGCTATCCAATGGATAGCAGCGATCATGTAAAGTAAAAAAAAGTTTTTTAAAAGTTTAAAAAAAAGAAAAAAAAGTTTAAGTTTCATCTCCCCTCACGGATCATATCCGTGAGGGGAGATGAAATAACGTACCTAAGGCACCGCATTTATCCGTTGACTTCACCACGGCTTCTGCGCACGCGCCCGCCATCAAGATGGCGGACGCATGTGCAAAAGGCACAGAATGCCAGGGTAATTTAAAATCTCCCTGCTCCTGGCTACCAAACGTAGCCGAGAGCCTGGAGATTTCACCGGTGCCCGCAAAACACGGTTCCTGGTCACGTGATCGCTGTTTTCGAATTGAAAACGGCAATCACGTAAAAGTAAAAGAAGTGAAAATTTCACCTCCAATCACACATCATATTCGTGAGGGGAGGTGAAATTACTTACCTAAGGCCTCCGGCGATGTCCCCCGATGGGATCTTTATCCACGGACCTTTCCCCAACTTTGGCGCATGTGCCCATTAGCAAAATGGCGGACGCAAGCGCAAAAGCTGTTGAGGGCCCTGGAAATTCAAAGTCTCCTTGCTCCTGGCTACTAAATGTAGCCAAGAGCCTGGAGCAGTGACCGAGGGCCACAGTGAGTGGTTTCCGATCATGTGATCGCCGTTATCCAATAGATAATGGTGATTAAGTAAAATTTAAGACAGTTGAAGTTTGATGCACCTTTCCTTTTGAGTCCCGTTGTGCATACAGACATAATATTAAGGCCACAATGGGTATGTCTCTGAAAACGGGACAAACAGGGGTATCCATTTTGGGGTGAACTTTTTCATTCTTATGTACGCTATACAAAAAAAAAAATGTTTTTAATATGACACAATTGCCAAAAAAATTAAAATCGTAATTTTTTCCATCTGCTTTGCTCAGATTCATTCAAAAACTGTGGGGTTAAAATATACAGTACACCCCTAGGTGTATGCGTTAAGTGGTCTAGTTTTCAAAATGGGGTCATTTGTGGGGGTCCTCTGTCGTTTTGGCCGCTCAAGGTTTCTACAAGTTGGCAATGGGGCCTAAAAGGCCTTCACGCAAAATGTCTGCTCTAAAAGCCACCGGCTGCTCCTTTAGTTTTGGGCCCCGTTGTGAATACGGACATAATATTAGGGCCACAATGGGTATGTTTCTGAACACGGGACAAACAGGGGTATCCATTTTGTGGTACAAGTCTTCATTCATATGTATGCTGTGCAAAAAAAAACGGTTTAAAAGTGACATGATTGCCAAAAAAATGAAAATCGTAGTTTTTTCCTTCTGCTTTGCTTAGATTCATTCAAAAACCGTGGGGTCAAAATGCGCAGCACACCCCTAGATAAATTCATTAAGAGGTCTAGTTTTCAAAATGGGGTCATTTGTGGGGGTTCTATATCGTTTTGGTCCATCAAGGGCTCCACAAGTGGGCAATGGGGCTGAAATCGCCTTCCAGCAAAATGACTGTTCTGAAAGTCACCGTCTGCTCTTTTCGGTTTGGACCCTGTTGTGCATACGGACACCAGATTAGGGCAACAATGGGTATGTTTCTGAACACAGGACCAATGGGGGTATCCATTTTGGGTGCAAATACACATTTTCATGTGCATTATAGAAACAAATCCCATCTTTTAAATAGCATCTTTGCAAAAACATGAAATTTTATTTTTTCTCCTCTAAATTGCATTAATTCCTGAAAAACAATCTGTAGGGTAAAAATACTCTTGACCCCCCTCAGTGAATACATTAAGGGGTGTAGTTTTTAAAATAGGGTCATTTGTGGGGGTATATATCATTCTGACACCTATGAGCCTTTGAAATCTTGGCTTGGTGCCGGAAAATAAAGTGTTCCTCAAAATGCTGAAAATCAATGAACTTTTTCTAATGTGCACCCAGAATAAAGTAAAACAGATGGAAATATATATCCTATCAAGAATTTGTACAGTATGTTTGCACGTATTTGAGATATCGCAGTTGAAAATGTGAAAAAAAATGAAAATTTTTTTCAACATTTTCCCAATTTTGGTGCTTTTAATAAATAAACACAAATTCTATCAGACTATTTTCACCACCTAAATGAAGTACAACATGTGGCAAAAAAACAATGTCAGAATCACTTGGATAAGCAAAACCTTTACGGAGTTATGCTATGTCAAAGTGACATGTCAGATTTCCAAAATTTGGTCTGGTCATTAAGGCGCAAACAGGCTTGGTCACTAAGGGGTTAAACTAATGAATTGATGACCGGTATGACTTTGACTCTTTTTAGGCTACGCAGGGCTGTTTGATTGGCTTATTGTAAGGCTCTGTTATGGTCCTGTGTGCTCGCTAGTATTGGTCTTCCATATGGGTCTATCTCATTCTATCATTTTTGCTTTAGTCCGCCTGCACATGTGCGGATTTGCACTGCGGAATCCAGAGCGGGCGTCCTCCTCCGGAAGCCGCAGCAAATACTGCCCATAGCATGCCATGGCAAAACGTGATTTCCTCTACACGAGCGGAAATCGATTGTGATTTTCCGCTCACAGAAGAAAATGCAGCATGCTGGGATTTTGTGTGGGTTCTGTACGGACGGCTTCCATTGAAGTAAACCATCATTGCGGAAAGATGGCGGGATCCGCGTTATTGTCTAGTCACGGCACTGCATAATCTGTACAAGTGTGCCGGCCGGCACATCCGCAGCACAGAATAGAAGACAGTGGACAGGTACGCAGGGGGCACTGGACAGATTCCGCTGCAGGATCCCAGCCGTGTGCAGGCGGCCTTATTCATTTAACGAGTGGGTAAGGCGCTCGTGACTTTTTTCCTTGCATTACTCCCTCTCAAAAGAATTTTGAAAAGTTAAAACACAAAAATACGTACCCACAAAGCGGTCCTACTAAATAATATGACTGCCCTATTACTACATTGTATTGTAGCCCCTTAATGTTAACCAACCAAAACTGCTTCTGCGGCCCTGCATTAAAGGGGCATTCCGGAGACTGGGCAACATTTTCTAAATGGCCCTAACATTTTCACTTATTGACATTATTTCAAATTTCCATCCAAATCATGTTGCCAACCTTTCTAACCACTGCTTTCCCGTCAGCTTCAGGTTTCCACTTTGTCATTTAAAATGGCCAAAACTACATTTCCCACAATGCCCCAGTGCCAGTTACTGCTGAGTGCTCATTCATCATTGTGCCGTTAGTACAGTTTTGTAAAATAAAACGTTATATTGCAAAATGACATATTATCACTTTATGAATCGTATAACTTTCCCTTCACATTGCTGAAGTTTCAGTGGGGGGGGGGGGGGGGGGGGGAGGGCAAACAGTAAATTTGCAAGCAAAAAAGCAGCCAGAGTAACAGACCTTCGGTAGCCACTTGTACGGCTCACTGGCCCAATCCCAGCTTATTTAGGCTATTTGGTAATACGTTATAGGTTCCTAAACTTGTGGAAAACTTTGTCACGACGACATTTTCCAGCCACTTCGGGCCTTATTAGTCACCAACGATGCTTAGGGAGCCCTGCCTGGAGGAGTGTCGAACGTCACACAAAAAGTTGACCAAGTTCCAGCAAGTTAGCTTGCTTAGATCAAGAACAGTGGCAACATAAGCTTGGATTCTTTTTGGAAATGACTTGCGAGGGAAGAGTGACCGTTAGGCCTCATGTCCACGAGCGGATCGGATTCTGCATGCGGCTGGGGACCCTGCTTACCTGTCTGGGTCTTCTTTTTTCTGTACTGCAGATGTATGCGGAAGCTGTACTTTTTTTTTTTTTTTCAAACTCCTGCTTCCCCGCGGAATCGGACGGCTTCCGTTGACTTCAATAGAAGCCGTCCGTGTGGGAACCGCAGCAAAATGAAACATGCTGTGATTTTTTTTATCCACGAGCGGAAACCACAATTGTTTTCTGCCCGTGGACATGAAGGATCGCTTTCCCATAGCATGCTATGGAGGGTTAAAGCTACGGAATCTGGAGTGGAACGCCGGCTCCGGAGTAAAGATCCGCCTGTGGACATTGGGCCTTATACAAACGGCTCCAGCGCCCCAACCACGCTATACACCAGGCTGAGGATCTGAAGGCTTCATACAGGAGGCGGAGGGACTTCTGTGAACAGGTCAGCAAACCTGAAGGTGGTCCAGCAGGGACCCTCTCCTGAAATAGCCGGGGTGACGCGGAATGACCCGGGGTATTCTGGGAATTTACTAACCTCAGGATAGGTCCACCGCTCCGAATACCCGCCGATCAGCTGATGCTTGTGTAGCTGGCCGGACGCGTCATAGCGGCTTCACTCCCAATGAAATAAATGGGAGCGCCGCGCTTCTACTAGACGTCCTGCTCCCCATTGTGGTCAGCGGTGGAACTACAGTGGGAGTGAAACGACGTCCGGCCCCGCTGCATCAGTTGATCGGCGGAGATCCCAAGCAGCGGCCACGTCAGAGGACTGCAGATGTAAATGCTGGAATACCCCTTTAATGCACAAGGAAGAAGGACTACTAGTAATAAACTGCTGCCTAGAGGTCCGGCCTCCCCATCGGCCCTGCAGTGGTGATCAGTGGGGTTATAGACTGCCCGCCATAGTCCCCTCCGTACATCATCTATCTGCAGCTCCACCTCCTCCAGCGTCTCCCGTGTGTCACTCCGCCCCGGTGTAGCCATGGCCCGGGATCCGTGAACTTGGCGAGCGGACCTCCTAGCTAGGACTTCAAAACAGGCGCGGACTAGACGGATTATCCTGCCACAGCCAATCACAGCGCACGATTTTCCTGACCAATAGGAGGCGTTGTCTCAGGGTACACTTTATTTTTGAACTAGCTTTATTAAACAATGTGAACAGTCGACAAGATGAGTGGAGGTCACTGACAATTGTTTCCGTTCCCATCGCCTTCTGCTGTAAGAGCCGCTCTGTGTAAACATTGCCTGTCCTGGCGGCAGAGGGCGCTACATCCAGCTAGCCACACTCGTGTTTCTCTGCTAATCTGTTAGCAAAGACTACATTTCCCGACGACCCGTGCGCTGTCTGCGCGCAGGCGCAGTTGGGGATGTGTACGCAGCAGTGCGCAGTCCAGTTCAGATAGTAAACTGGGCGCCGCTGTCCCAGGACGGAGATCTACTGCTGCAGCGTCATGATGTCTGGCTGCAGGTATACAATGCAAGGTAAGCGGGGACTGACAGCTGTTACTAGTGCACCCCTCCCCCCAGCATGTGTCAGTAGCCTCTGCCTCCCAAGGCATGCTGGGAGTTGTAGTGTCAGTGGTGGTACTCTCTGTCCGTGTTATGTGCACTCTCTGTAGCCCTTGCTCGTTACCCCCGAGCTCAACAGTGTCTTGTGCCCAGGGGGCATGGAGTGTGACAGGCTGTGCCCTTGTCTATTCCTACCCTGGAATACAGGAGCTGCAGCTCAGTCCTGCCCCCAGTGGTCACACAGGGAATCTGGGGGAAAGGTCACCACACCTGACGTGTGTATGAAGCTTCCCACAGGTGTGGAGGATCCGTCCCCGCAGGCTTCCTTCGCCAGGTTAAGGCGCATTTTACATGGAACGATTATCATTCGGGTTCCCGTGATCCAGCGCGAATCTGGACGCTTACCGCTCAGTGTAAACGCACGCAGCGACCGACCGAACAACAATTTGTTTGCTTCTCGTTCGTCGTGCAGTTTCTGGATGTGGAATACCGAGCGATGGATCGGCCGCTTGTGAATGGAGGCGGGCGGACTGGAATGATCCCCGGGACCGCTCAGCCTCCATTCTCTATATAATCGTTACTGTGTATAAGCGCCCTTTGAGGCTGGGCTTAGTAAAAGAACCCGTCAGCGCCTTAGCCTGGGATCCAACGAGGAGCGTGGTGTAGAGCACAACCGCAAATCCTGCAGCTCCCGGTTCAAGGAATGCGAGGGCCATGTAGTTGCTGGAGAACCTGCCTTATTACTGGCCAACTGTCAAACATAGCAGGATGACAAGAGTCAGGAGGGTGCGGCCTGGCGGGACGCTCAGTACTGGCGTCACGGCTGTTATGTCCTTTCTTTGGTGTATCAATGTGCCGCTGTCCGTAGGGGAGCAGCAGCCTCAGAACTCCCATAGGGAACAATGTTATAAACTCCAGGGACTGGTTTTTCTCCTTCGGCTATAAGCACCCTGGCAACACAGCTTCTTGCTAGGACGCTCCTCGCACCACAAAACTACTGCACACATCAGGCCTTAGGCTCTGCCCCCGTCACATGGTCCTTACCTACCTGCCTCATGCAGACTGCCGGATCTTCCCTTCTGTATATAGGGAGAGAGCTGTCACTCTGCATGCTGCGGGTGGGCAGAGGTTGGCGCGGCCCGTCTCCGTGACTCGGAGCTCCAAGTCAAACTTCATGAATCTGGTGACAGAATCCCTTCATAGAAGCCCCATCACTTGTTGCAGAAACCTCCACAGCGTCACCTGCCCCGAGGGTCACATTCTCAACGTGTGGGTATATGCTTCAGAACTTTCACACCTTTAGATTCATGGTGGACTGTCTGCTGTGGATGTGCCTCGGGGTCTGTTCACACGGGACGCATTTACTGCAGTATTTCTGCGCATAAAATCTGCTTTTTAAATCTGCTAATGTTGCAGAATTGTTGCACGTATCGCAGGGTTATTTGTGTATTTTCACATTTAACATCTCTACCAAATCTGCGGTTACTGTTGTGGATTTACTGCAGATTTCAGCAATTTTCAGCGCCTCCGGTGCTATAATCGTCTTGCTGCAGATTGAAATTCTACATTTATATGTCACAGCGAATTTTTTTTTTCGCAGATTGGGAATGTCATTTAGAAATTCACTTTGCTTCTTCTGTAAATGCTGCGGATTTTCCTCGCGGACAGTCCATATGGAAAATCCACAGCAGGCTGCTGGAGCGTCCTCTGTGAGCAATCAGTTATCAGCTGTCCTCACACTCCATACGGCACTATGGCTTCTGTCTATCACGGAAGGAGTCACATTGTAACAATCCACCTGCACCCAATGAACTTCAGTGAATTACACTGTTGAGGTTTCCATTGATTTGACGCATATCCAGTTAACAGAAAAGTCAAATGCAGGTCTGACCACGGGCTGAAGGTGCTTTAGACAGAGCGATTATCGTTCAAAAAATTGTTCAAATGAGGAAACGTGGGCAATAATTGTTCAGTCTAAACGTGAGCGAATGACCATATTAGGCCACTGGTTCCGAAAATACCATCCATTTCTTTTTAGCACCTCTAGTTTTTGAGATCTTCCTGATGTCATTATCTATTTTTGTTCTATTTCCTTTATTTTCCCGGCAGCATTTACTTACTGTTAGTACTAGTGATAAGCGAGTATACTCGCTAAGGGCAATTGCTCGAGCGAGCATTGCCCTTAGCGAGTACCTGCCCGCTCGAGACAAAAGGTCCAGCGGCGGGCGGGGAGCTGCGGGGTAGAGCGGGGTGGAACGGAGGGGAGATCTCTCTCTCCCCCCCCCCCCCCCCCCCCTGCTCCCCCTGCTCACTGCCGCTACTCACCACTCCCCCGCGCCGGTACCCGAACCTTTTGTCTCGAGCGGGCAGGTACCCGAACCTTTTGTCTCGAGCGGGCAGGTACTCGCTAAGGGCAATGCTTGCTCAAGCAATTACCCTTAGCGAGGATACTCGCTCATCTCTAGTTTGTACATATGATACATATCGCCACCACCGCACATCACACTTGGGTTGATGAAACAATATATAAAGACATTGAAGAGAAATGGAATATGTTTCAGCTACAATTGTAGAACATTTCCTGCGATGAGCACGGAGAAGCTAAAAGCAGGTAAAGTCGATGGACTACAAATCCGAGAACTCATGAAAGACTGATGTTTCCAAGATTCAGTGGACTGAAGCGCGTGCACAGCCGTTGTTTTGTATGGCTGTAAAGTATTTACTTGGGAACTATAAGGCTGTGACCTATGGCAAACTTGTGGAGAGTATGCTGACTTCTGTTTCTGAACACCTGGGTGTAACATGAACATCAGATTGTATCACCTGCATTCATTCTGGGTGAATTTCCAGATTGTCTTGGTGTAAGGGCGCCCACCCACTGGCGATTTTTTTTTTTTCCTTTGCGTTTTGCGTTTTTTCTCAAGAGCAATTAGTTTTGAATGTACTCCTGTCCACTGGCGTTTTTTTTTTTCAGTCCGTTGCAATTTTTAACATAGGAACTGTCAGTTGCATATGTGTCCTTATTTTTCTCTTAATGCACCCATGAATGTCAATGTAAATTAACGGGAAAAGCCGCCAAAAACGCGCCAAAAACGCTGCGTTTTTCACGCACGAAAATCGCAAACGCCAGTGGGTAGGCGCCCTAAGTACGATTTCACCAGGAAATAAGGACCATGGAAGAACAGTACTTCGGACAATGAGATACGCATATTATGGCAGACTACTGATGTCCGTGGAAGAACAGTACTGCGGATGATGTGATACACATATGATGGCAGACTACTGTTGTCCGTGGAAGAACAGTACTGCGGACGATTGGATACGCATATGATGGCAGACTACTGGTGACCGTGGAAGAACAGTACTGCGGACGATGGGATACACATATGATGGTGGACTACTGATGACCGTGGAAGAACAGTACTGCGGACCATGGGATACACATATGATGACAGACTACTGGTGACTGTGGAAGAACAGTACTGCGGACCATGGGATACACATATGATGGCAGACTACTGGTGACCATGGAAGAACAGTACTGCGGACGATGGGATACACATATGATGGCGGACTACTGATGACCGTGGAAGAACAGTACTGCGGACGATGGGATACACATATGATGGCAGACTACTGATGACCGTGGAAGAACAGTACTGCGGACGATGGGATACACATATGATGGCGGACTACTGATGACCGTGGAAGAACAGTACTGCGGACGATGGGATACACATATGATGGCAGACTACTGATGACCGTGGAAGAACAGTACTGCGGACGATGGGATACACATATGATGGCGGACTACTGATGACCGTGGAAGAACAGTACTGCGGACGATGGGATACACATATGATGGCAGACTACTGATGACCGTGGAAGAACAGTACTGCGGACGATGGGATACACATATGATGGCGGACTACTGATGACCGTGGAAGAACAGTACTGCGGACCATGGGAAACACATATGATGGCAGACTACTGGTGACTGTGGAAGAACAGTACTGCGGACCATGGGATACACATATGATGGCAGACTACTGGTGACTGTGGAAGAACAGTACTGTGGACGATATGATGCACATATGATGGCGGACTACTGTAGACTGTGGAAGAACAGTACTGCGAACAAGGGGATACACCTATGATGGCAGACTACCGGTGACCATGGAAGAGCAGTACTGCTGACGATGGGATACACATATGATGGCAGACTACTGGTGACCATGGAAGAACAGTACTGCTGACGATGGGATACACATATGATGGCAGACTACTGGTGACCATGGAAGAACAGGACTGCTGACGATGGGATACACATATGATGGCAGACTACTGGTGACCGTGGAAGAACAGTAATGCGGATGATGGGATACACATATGATGGCCGACTACTGTTGACTGTGGAAGAACAGTAATGCAGATGATGGGATACACCTATAATGGCAGACTACTGTAGACTGTGGAAGAATAGTACTGCGGACCATGGGATACACATATGATGGCAGACTACTGGTGACCATGGAAGAACAGTACTGCAGATGATGGGATACGCATATGATGGCAGACTACTGTAGACTGTGGAAGAACAGTTCTGTCCCCGTCTCCATGGCGCCGACCAAAGCTGCCTTCTTCCTGGATTAGACGCACTTGCGCAGTCTGCCCTCTTCTGTCCGGCTCCGGCGTGCTCGCGCCACAGAGGTCTTCTGTGCATGCGCAGAAGACCTGTGATGCGCGAGCACGCCGGAGCGGCCCCTGCAGCACAAGCGCGTCTATTCCAGGGAGAAGGCGGCTTTGGTCGGTGCCATGGAGACGGGGACGCCAGCACCGGAGGGGTAAGTGTATAACTTCTGTATGGCCAATACTTAATGCACGATGTATATTACAAAGTGCATTAATATGGCCATACAGAAGTGCTGAACCCCACTTGCTGTTGCGGGACAACCCCTTTAATGATTTCTCATTTGAACGAGCCAACGATGTATCTGCCTGTCTAAACAGGCTAAATGAGCTAGCAGTGACATAATTTGTTCTTTCAAATGATAAATCTGCTCATCTAAAAGGGCCCGTAGAGGTTGTCTCATCTCGATAACCCTTTTATCCTTCATGGCTGGCACGGCATTAGACCGGTCCCAGCCATAAAGCCTCCCGCTGGTCACACGTGCCCCTTGCGGTGGTTGCAACAAGAGGAATGTAGCATTTGAAGTGTATGGCTGTCCATGTAATACGTAGATGGCTTGGATAAACTACAGCAAGTTGTGTTCTGGCTCAAAACACTTCTGCTCCTTACATGTCTGTTATTGGGTGGCAATAAAGCATGACTGGGTCCATGTTGACGTCTATGGGATCTGTCAGGTATTCTTTCTGCATGGAATAGCTTAGTTGACTATGATATCCTGACTGTTAAAAACAACTGAAAGTTTAGATCTCATATAACGAGAAAGTCCGCAGCAATAAAACGCCAATCTTGGATCATATACTGTATATAGCTTTCTGTTGTCTTTATTTTACGACGGCTAGTATAATTCTGAAGACTAGGGAGCTGCTGTGTCTTTTCACACACTTGTACCTACTATGACCTGCCTTCCCTTCTTTCTGAAGGCTGAGATGTGCTTTCTGCATTTACGATGTCTTAAGATTGACTTGTAACTTGACTTGGCTTCACATTGCCTTGAATATATTAAAGTAAACCTGCCATGTTGTACGTGCGGCACGTCACAGCGCAGGGGGAGCTGAGCCGATTGATACATAGTTTTGTTAGAAAAGATTCCGTATAACTTGCATCTCATTCATGTAAATCCCAGCTCTTTCTAAGCTTAGGAGGCCAGCGATTGGTAGTCTCCCCATATGTCTACATGCAATGCATTCAGAAAGGCTTTCTCTTCTTTTGACGTTTTGTTATATTGTGGCCTTGTGCAAATTAAAAAAAAAATTCTCTGGATTATCTTAGAAATGTTTCTACGCTTTGATTGTGGGAAATTTAATTTATGGGTCATAATTTTAAAACACACTCCTGTCTATAGTTCTCACAGCTCACAATGCATATCTGAGCCAAAAATAAGCCATGAGGTGGAACAAACTGCTTGTAGAGTTTAGAGATTGCATTGTGTGGAGGCACAGAAAAACATTTTGCTACGTTGAAAGTTCCTAAGAGCACAGTGCCCCCCCCCCCCCCCCCCCCCCCCCGCTGTGGAAAAGGTCTGAAGTGAGGAACCTGGAATTTTGGTAGCAGGGATAGAATGGAGAAGACTTTTTTTCTTTAGGAAGGTGCAGCCCACCAACGAAGTGTTCTACCCATAGGTTGAATGTGTGGAATCGGAGACAAGGAATAAAAAACAAAAAAAAAAAATCTTTTTTTGGAGGGGTGACTATGGTGCAACCTTTAGGCTGGGTTCACACAGGGTGGATTTGCCGCGGGATTTAGCCGCGGCAAATCCACCTGCGGCCGCTAATCTCGGGATTAGCCAGCCATGTGGACGAGATTTCTCAGAAATCTCGTCCACACGGGGTGGCCAATCCGCTGCGGTAAGTCAGGCTGGAACCATGGCTGCGGTTTCAGAATATGCAGCATGTCCACTCTTTTTTTCATTCCGCTGCGGCTTTTTCCGCGGCGGTTCTCCCGGCGGAAATCTCGCTGTTTTTGCTGCGGCCAAACCGCGAGATTTCCGCTGGAAATCCGCCCCGTGTGAACCCAGGCTTAGACAAAGATGACTGTTGTGTATTTGCCAAAAGAAGTATTAGTTTGTTAATAAAACGCGTTTTGGGGTATGTGAACCTCTTCCTCAGTACTTGCTGGGATACACGTCCCTGACGGCGTATATTAGAAAAGATTCTTTCAGCGCTGAATGCCTTAAAAATGAAATCCAAAAAACAAATAGCAGATTTTTTTCCCCACGAATCTCCCTGAAAATAAAAAAAAGTGAATAAAAGTTAAACCATACATTATATATACCCCAAAATGATGTAATTAAAAAATACAACTGGTCCTGCAAAAAAAAACAAGCCCTCATATGGCTATATTGATGGAAAAAATTAAGTTATGGCTCTAGGAATGCGATAATGGGGGAGGACAAATTAGTTGGTCATGAAGGTGCAAACAGTCTTCGTCACTAGGGGGTGAATGAAAACCTGATCCAGAGCGCAAGGGACCTCAGACTGGACAGAAGGTTCTTCTTCCAACAAGACAATGACCCCAAGCATATAGTCAAGACTACACAGCAGTGGCCTGGGGACAACTCTGTGAACCCACTTGAACATCTCTGGAGAGACCTGAAAATGGCTTCCACAGATGTTTCCCATCCAAGCTGACAGAGCTTGAGAGGATCTGCTGAGGAGAATGGCAGAAAATCCCCAAATCCTGATTTGTAAACCTTGTGCCATCATACCCAAGAAGACCGGAGGCTGTAATCGCTGCCAAAGGTGCTTCAACTAAGTAAAGAGTACAGGGTGTGAATACTTATGTCAATGCAAAATGTTAGTTTTTCATTTTTAAAACCCTTTTTAGAAAGATTTCTAACCTTCACTTTGTCATTACAGGGTACTGAGTGCAGGGCCACAACATAACACAATGTAATACAAGTGAAAGGTCTGAAGACTTTCCAGATGTAATGTACAAGGTGGCTGATGGAACCAATCACTGGACTCCTAAACTTGGAAAGAGCAGGGATTTACATGAATAAAATAAAGCTATTCTGACTGTTTTGATCAGTTCATCTGCTCCTCACAGCTGTCTCTTTGTGGTGATGGAAGAATAAAACCATATTTTTATTGCATCTTTATATGCTGCCGGTCCACTTCCTATGGAGTCGAAGGTTTGAGGCTCCCTGACTGGCGATTGCATATGGTGGCCTGACCCAGAGTGGGATGATATTAGTGCTGCTGATGCAATTTGTATGCGTTAGCCAGAGACCAGACACATCCAGGCCCTCCTTATCAGGCAGGGATTACAATGACTTCCGATAGTGTGATTTATTTCCATTAGCGTCAGGGGCTCTACATGTGGTGACACAAGACCTGACTGTACCCCACGTCACGGTCTGATGCCTGTTTTATAAGCTCTCTACAACTGGCCTGTCCTAGTTTTACCATGATGGGATGTCCATCAATATAGTTATGTTAGAGTTTTCTGTTCTATTTCATCTTTTTTATGCATTTCAAAAGGATTATTCTATAATGCTGTAAAGACGCTGAAGGGAAACAGTCATCACTTTTTAACACTTTGTTTGCTATACCTGAAGAGTGAGCATTTATACATTTCCGGCGCAGTATGTAAATTCTGCAGGTCGGACCCTCTATTTCCTAGAGGTTTTTCCCATAAATGTTATGATGTACTAGCTGTCATCCACGGAACGCTGCAGATCTCGCACATACTCCGGGAGTTCGCTGACCGACACGCATGGAGATCACATGTCCCTTTCCTTGGCTCCCCTACTTATAAACGCTGGTTCTGCAGGTACACTTTTATGAAGAGCCATATCAAATGAAGTTTTGGAAACACATCTAGGTCATCCTTCTATAGCTGTGCTTGGTTTAATGGGGTAAAAAGTGATGACGGGTTCCCTTGAGATTGTTCCTATTTGCAGTAGTGGTTGTAGTGACATTATACTCCATGAGCGGCAGGCAGGTGCCACGTTACGCTAGGAGTGTGCACTGTCACTAAAGGCCAAAACTGGCGCCATCCTCAAGGGGTTAATAATAGAGTATTTTTTAAGTGATTGTTCTTTTCTTGTGTCTTTGCAGCACATCAGTGCTTACGGAACTTGAAATCACTTAAGACTTGTGTGCCAACATTCTGCATCAAGAGATGGTCATCGGCTACTGTGCCACAGATCACCACCCATTATACCATCCACCCCCGTGACAAGGACAAGAGATGGGAAGGTATTTCTCCTACGCTGCTGTAGTGGCATTGTGAAATCCTACAGAAGGATCTTGTTTCTAGATCAATGCAGCCCAATCTGCTAGATCACTTTTGACAATCCCCAGTTGCGGATGTGGCCATATATCCGTATGTCCATTGCTATCTTGTGGTGCTTTGAACAGACATTTGGGGTAGACGGAGGGTCTTGTGTAAGCTGAACCCTACAACAAGCTGATCAATTTTTGGGAAGGGAGCTGCTTGGTGTCTCGTAATTTCAAAAAGAAGCATCACATAATCCTGAATGAAAAAGACTTTATCCATGTGTCAGGGTAAATTTTGGAAGAAGGTTCCTACATGTACTTCTAGTTTCATTGTTCCTTAATATTAGTTTGCTTTAGATGCTTAATAAGATTGTAAATTATAACAAAGTCCGTTCTAATGACTTTTTGTCCTATCAGGTGTCAGCATGGAGAGGTTTGCAGAGGAGGCCGATGTGGTGGTAGTTGGTGGGGGTCCTGCGGGTCTCTCTGCCGCCATACGGTTAAAGCAGCTTGCAGCGGAGAGTGGTAAGGAGCTGCGAGTTTGCTTAGTGGAAAAGGCAGCCCAGATCGGGGCTCACACACTCTCTGGGGCCTGTGTGGAGTCAAGAGCCCTGGACGAACTGTTCCCGGACTGGAAGGAACGAGGGGTATGTACCCATACATATATCTTGTGCTATTGACCATTGACTTGGAGTTAAGCAAAGTACAACACTTCTATAAACTGTGAGAAACTACCTGCTGGACACTTGCAGGGAAATGAGGTTTTGCACAGAGATACACATTCTTGCTGCTGTTATGCTTTAGGTAGATTGAATCCCTGTCTGTATGGATCTTTTGCTGATATGAATACAGTTGTGGGAATGGATTCTGTATCAAAAGCAGTACTCTTGGGTAATATTAGAATTTATACTGCTGTGATAGTGCAAATCGTTTGTGGTATATAATTAATAAAGTGGCTCTATTAGAATTACATTGCTCTTACAATGCACATTATCTGCCACAATCAATTTTTTTTTTATTTTCCTACTGTAAAATCTTTCTATAGTTACAAATATAGTTTACGCCCAATTCTGCGCATGCGTTTCCTTGTTTAATAATTCTGGCAGATTTAAGGCCCATTTACATGCAAAGATCTTTTAATTTGCATAACGTGTTAATGGCCATAAACACTTTATCTTCATTTGCATGTAAAAGGATCTCCAGGAGCTGTTTGCAGAGCCCAGCGTGTCATTAATCACAAGCCCAGCTGTGTACACAGCTGCATTGTTCTCTTCTTTGCTGTAGGCAGATTACAATGTTATTTGCCGACAGCCATGGAGATAATAGTGTGCGGTCTATTGAGAGAGACTTTTAAGTTCACCTTTTAATCATCGTTCAAGCGAAAACTGTACAATGCCTGTATTTACATGGAATCATTCGCTCATTTACAATCGTTTAAATGAATTTTGAGCGATAATCCTTACGTGTAAATGGGCCTTTAGAGTGTGCCTTCATTTGAATACAAATTCACTGATCGTGGCGACAATTAAATTGGATATATTCACTGATGAAAAAAGGTAGATAAAACGGAAACTTAGGAACGTTTAAGAATAGAGCACACAAGGTGTGTGTGTGTGTATAATGTATGTCCTATATATATATGGTGAAGGAAACACAAAGGCGTTCCACCTCTATTGCCCCAGTAGAAGCTGGGGGAAATAAAGGGAACTGGTGAGTATGGTTGAGACCTGCTACACCCACAAGATGGACAAATGGTGAGCGTAAATACAGAAATCAAGACTCTTATGGGTACACCCAACGCATTTCTACCCTATTGGGTTTCATCAGGGGTATCCTATAAATAATTCAAGAACTGGTAATGATCTGCATTAGCAGTAGACCGTGAATAATGCTGAAAGGGGCAACAAACTTGGAGTATAAAGGTCGAAAGCTCCCCAAATAACAGCTGACAGACTTATTATAGTCTAGGGTGCAATTAAAGAATGGCCTTGCATACAGAGCTACAGCCATTTGAGTACAACCATGTTGTGGTCTATTAGCATCTGCGTTGTGGCTTCTATTTATAATGGAAGCTGCGAGGCTTTACGGGATCCACCATGCCGTTTGTCATTTTGATGGTAAGAGTAGCACCGCATGCTGCACTGTCGGAGGTGATGGAACGGTCAGTGAAGGCTCCAGAGCCCTCCTAGTGTGACCTGAGCCTTCAGTAACTTACACGTACCAATATTTGTTGGTGATGGCTTTCACTGACCGTGTTTCATAGTGTTATTTAGGTATAGCTTACTACCATGGTTGTGGATGTTTAAAATGGATGATGGATTGGCAGCTTAATAGTCTTTGGTCTTGATTTTATAAAGTCCATTGAATACCGCCTTGCTCTTCCAGGCCCCGCTGCATACCAAGGTGACTGGAGATAAGTTTGGAATCCTGACAAAAAAATATAGGATCCCAGTGCCCATACTCCCCGGTAAGTACTTGGTCCCTGTGATCTCCTGTTACACTGAAGAGAATTGTTCAGAATCGCGCTAGATCGTGGGAATCTGAACAAAGTAAACGCTTGCAAAATCTGAACGGCGAACAATAATTAGTTTGTCCGTTTTCTGCAGGCATAAAAATCAAACTCTGATCAGCCGGTGTAACTGAGCCGGTGTTCATCTATGACTGATGCCGGTTTACTCTGAATGAAGACATGCAGCCGGAGTATCTCTGGCGCGCTCCGCCTCCATTCGCTGAGCGATCCTTGCTCTGACGACTGTCGGGTAGTGACATTCCTGACAAGGACCCTTACAGGACACATATTGTTTTCATGACCATATTTCATATTTCACAATTGCCTATGCCACAACTTGAGGAAAAGCAAGTCTTGTAGATGTATAGGCGTACAAAGGCCATTGTGGTTTTTATTTTTGCGTAGTGTGAAAATTCAAATGCGAGTGCAGATAACTGGAATATAGTCCCCATAATAAGTGACTTTGGGTGCATTTTGGTGTGGATTTTTCCGCTCAGATCGGCTATCTACGTAAGGCCGCTATTTAAAGGGGGTTTTCTTGGTAACAGCATATTAAGGGAAAGTGTAATGCATTCTCTGCATTACTTACATGTGGCTGATGTCTCTCATTCAGAGATCTGCCGTTCTCCTTCTGGTCACATGATGGCGGTGACTGCCGAAGGCCACTGGTCATCCTGGGCAACAACCACCTTTGCCCTACATCACGATGTTGTGCATGCCACTGGTGATTGGCGTGTTACAGCATTAGGTGCCCGGAAGTCCCGCCTCTCTGGCCTGTCTATAATCCTATGCTCTTATAATTATAGCAGCGCAAGCGTTATCCGACCCTCAGCCAGAGCCACGGTACAGCCGCAGTTGGGCTTGTGAGTAGGAGTTTTGGCTGCGCTGTGGGAGGAGGGTCTGCAAGGAAAAAAAATGCTACCAGTGATCAGACCCACCCCCTTTCCATCAACCTTAAAGGAGAATAGATGGAGGCAGTAACCCAACAGTTGGGTGACTATGCAGAATGACCCTTTTCAGTGCAGCAGCCCTATGTAAGTAATGCCAACAGTGCATTACAGTCGATGCTAAACATTTTACCTGGAAAACCATTTTTACTTTGTCTAATCAGTTTGTTTTCCCCGTATCAGCTCTGCCGATAAAGGGGACAGCTAAATATGCTCTCCATTGTGTAAACCAATACCAAATATCTCCCAATATCTCAGCATCCATAATCCATATGAATGAAGAGTAGGGCTGTAACTGCAGGCACAACACCATTTTCTCTTGGTTCCTGTTTCCACTGGTTGATTTAAGCTGTATTTTGTTTCTTTGGACACATAACTAGGTAGTATCATGTCTTTAAAATACTAATGAATATTAGCTGTATTTGCCCTTTTGTATTAGAAAAATTAAAGCATTTCTAAGCTTTTGACTATTTGACCCTTTTGAGCAATTACTGGTTCTTTACATCATCTCTAGAACAATATACTACTTTAGGCCTCCCTCACACAGGTGTTTGCAGAAATGCAGCGTTTTTCAGTGCTGCGTTTTGCTGCTGATTCAGCCCGGTTTCAGCAGCGCTGGTATGTGTTATGCCAGCGTTTGGGCTGCGTTTTCAGCACAGCTGGAAACGCAGCCAAGGATACTGCAAAAAAAGAATCCATACTCACCTGGCAGGTGCTGTCAGGGACTCTCCGGACCTCCGTGCAGGCTGCCGGAAACTTGTCAAGCCAGTAGAGGATCTTTTGCCAACGACTGAAATTAGAAATCCCCACCTCCAGCAAGAGATTGCTCTGATTGGCTGAGCAATGTTGTGTGACAGCCCACTTAGCCAATCATAGCCACCACTGGATGCTCCAATCACATCCATTCATTAGAGCATCCAGCGCTGGCTGTGATTGGCTGAGCAGCTCTCAGCCAATCAGAGCAAACTCTTGCTAGAGGCCGGGTTTCTAATCTCCGTCGCTAGCAGAAGATCCTCTGCTGGCTTGACAAGTGCCCGGCAGCCTACACAGAGATCCGGAGAGTCCCTGACAGCACCTACCAGGTGAGTATGGATTTTTTTTTTCCCCTCAAGTAGTGTAGCTAGGGTGTTTAGCACTGCCCAAAACGCAGCACCAAGTCGTGATGCGTTTTCGGCAGCGCTGAAACCTCTGCCCATTCATTTCAATGGGCGACGTAGGGCCGAAAACGACCAAAGATAGAACATGAATTGCTGTCAAACAGTACGTTTTGACGCTTTTGTGAGCAGCCCCATTGAAATGAATGAGACAGCGTTTAGCGCTGCGCTAAAAAAGGCGGCGCTAAACACTGTTAAAAAAATGTCTGAGTGAGGGAAGTTTGTTTTGTTTTGTTTTTTTTACAAAAGGTAGGTAAGGTTTCCACTAGCTGTCCAGTAGTTTGTTACTTTATTGAGGTTAATGGCTATGTATACCTTCACACTTTGATTTAAAAAAAAAAAAGGGGGGGGTTTTGGAAATGAAGACTTTGTCTTTATAAAAAAAATTGATTGTGTGGTTTCTATGCTTGTATTGCTCTCCCAGGCACTGCAGGCTGGAGGATTGAAATTTTAGCAAATTCTGTCAGAGTAAACCGACTGACTTCTCTACTAGCCTGCTGCCCTGTTGTGAACATGCATTCACGGTCTGTCCCTTGAGCTTTTACACAGGGCTGGATGACCGTGCCCGGGGATGGTGGAGGAGAGCAGTGAAAGTTACTATTACAGAAGGCTGTAATTCACTCCAGGTGAATTTATGCTCTTACTAACGGTCAGTGGAACAGCCAGATGATACTTAAAGACAGAATGAGATGGATGGAGAGATGCTGTGTAGTATTGAGTGAGCGTGGTTATGCTACACAGCCTTTGACAGAAAATCTGAAGGGGGAGCTGAACTTATGCTCATTCATGAGAGAGATGAGCTGATCAGTGTTGAAAAAGCCCCACAGCTAGAAACATGAATGTAGGAGAGCCTGCAAACCAAGTATGAGTTTTTCTACATGCATCAGAAGGAAAACTAAATGCAAAAAGATGCACAAAGATTTAGCCTTTAAAAACTGAGTATGACCTGAAAACACTTTTTTACCATTGAGAAAGAGGACCCATTTGTGCAATGGAAAATTGTACCATTGCTTTGATGATCTTTGCTTTGCACATTTAGGACTTCCAATGAATAATCATGGCAACTATATCATAAGGCTTGGACATTTCGTCAGCTGGCTTGGTGAGCAGGCAGAGGCTCTTGGTGTTGAAATCTACCCTGGATACGCAGCAGCAGAGGTAAGTTACTTTTTTTCCTCAGCTTTAACCTATATCTTAATGGTTCTTTCTATATAGTGATAGACTTTTATACCTAATGTACAATATTATATTTTCAGGTACTTTTCCATGAAGATGGCAGTGTTAAAGGCATAGCTACAAATGATGTTGGCATTCAAAAAGATGGCTCCCCGAAGGTAACATTGAAAAAAATATATATCGTGACACAAGCTTCTTCTATCACTGAAACACTGGATAAATCTTGGTCAAATTTAATTGATGATCACTATGTTCCTGACCAGAAAATATGGTTGTGTGTTCTATTTTTTTATTGGCCACATATGACCATCTAAGCATGTAATAATGTTGAGAGGAATCTTTTTGCCCAGATTGTTTGACTATATTCTGCCCTTTGGTACAAAGCAATGACTTCACTTGTTACTTTTGCTTTATTCCTATAGACCACATTTGAGCGGGGCCTGGAACTGCATGCCAAGGTGACCATCTTTGGAGAGGGTTGCCATGGGCATCTTGCCAAACAGTTGTACAAGACTTTTCATCTTAGAGAGAACATCGAACCACAAACCTATGGCATTGGACTGAAGGAGGTAAAGATGAGTGGTATCTTCTACTTTTTATTGGCTCTAGAAAGGTGTATTTATTGCTTACCTTTTGGTAAAATGTTTTTTTTAGCTCTAGGTATATGCATCATAGTATATTGAAAACCTTATTTTAAATCCTATATTTGAAGATTTGGAAATCCTGTATCTTGTCAATGTACTCCTTAGTACTGTACAGAGATTGTCATCACTTACTCAGTCTCTGTCCTCAGAGTGGCTCATAATCCAAATTTCGTATTTTGGATACACATTATGGGCAATTAATCTATCAGTTTGTGTTTTGAGTGTGGGAGGTAACCAGAGAAAAGACAGAGAGAACCTACAGAGTCCATGCAGATCTTCTCCTTGGTCAGATTCAACCACAGTGCTACAAGCTAACTTGTATCTTATACTGTTCTGTGAAGGGGAAGCCTACTTTGTAATATAGAAAGCAATGGTGTTCACAGATGTAGGTTGTCTTTTCTGTCTAATTGCAATAATGATTCATTGCTCATTGGATTGTGTCAGTGGAGTTAGCTACATGGATTACATAAATGTTACTTTTTTTTTCCGCCCAGTTATGGCTCATTGATGAGAAGAAGTGGCAGCCCGGTCTTGTAGAACACACTGTGGGTTGGCCTTTGGATATTCACACCTATGGTGGATCATTCTTGTATCACCTCAATGAGGGAGAACCACTTGTAGCTCTTGGATTTGTGGTAAGTGTAAGCAAGATACAAAAAAGGCTTAATGTAGGGAAAAGGCTTGGTCGGAGTTGACATGTCACTAAATTGACTACTATGATCTAGAGCAGGGTTCCCCAACTCCAGTCCTCACAGACCTCCAACAGGTCATGTTTTCAGGATTTCCTCAGTATTGCACAGGTGATGTAATTATTGTTGGGGCCTCAGACATTGCCACAGGTGTTCTTACTATAGAATATCCTGAAAACAAGACCTGTTGAGGACTGGAGTTGGGGACCCCTGGTTTAGAGCAAGGTGTAAAATTCATTTTCACCAAGGGCCATTTCAGCATTATGGTTGTCTTCAAAAGGTCATTTATAATAAGGGCTCATACTCACAGGTGTATTTGCGCTCCATATTTTTTGGGGGTGGTTTTTTGTGCATAAAATGGACCGCTTAACCCCCATTGATTTGCATTGTGATTTTCAGACATGCGATTTACCCATGTGTATTTTACTAGAGCGAAAACAAATCACAGCATGTCCTATTTTGATCCGTAGTATGGACCAAAGTTAGCCATTAAGTCAATAGAATCGCGTAAATATGCAGTGAGTATGCATAATACTTGGGTATTCACTGCATATTTATGCATGAAGACAGGAGAAATCTGTGGGACCTTCTTGCATGTTTCACATGCGCAAAAAACAAAAACCATTGAATATATCCAAAAAACGCCACAAAACCATACAAATACGTTGTGAATATGCACTGTTTCAGTCTGTGAAAATTCTGTATATTACTTGAAGCAAAACTCCATATGACCGTGTGAGCCCTAAATATAATTACCCCTTAATATGGTTATGGAGCTCTATGTACTATGATGGCAGTTCTGCCCTTCTGCCTCTTTAACATTCAGCTTCCTACTTTGGAGGGTGGCTGGGTAGGGCTGTCAGAGCTGTGCCACAACTGGTGCATTGTTGAACCCAGTGGTGTGGGGGGTGGGGGGTGTCATAGTTCAGAATTTAAGATGGCACCTGCGCTTCCTGTTCTGGCGCCACCTCCTCTGCCAAGTGCTGGCCGTGTCCTACAGGGAAAGTGGATGGCCGGTCCTTCTGTGTCCAGACCTCATCGCAGGTCTCCTAAAATCACATGGCTGGCCGGATTCGGCATTGAGTTTGACATGTAGCTTAGAGAAATCACCGAAAATTATCCTCACTCCATTTATAAAAAAAGACTCTCTGTAGATGTCCAAACTAGTGCATAGATTCTTTTGGCTATGAACTTGTTGTATTGCAGGTTGGTTTAGATTATCAAAACCCATACTTGAACCCATTCAGGGAGTTCCAAAGGTGGAAACATCACCCGACTGTGAGCCCTACTCTGGAAGGTGGAACCCGAATTGCCTATGGAGCACGTGCTCTTAATGAAGGTGGCCTCCAGGTAGTATACCTCTTTATACTGATATTGCATTATGCTGCTATGTTATATACTGTAGCTGTATCCTATAAAGTAAGAACTTTGTCCACAGTTCTTTGTGCTTCTCGAAGAACTGAATTTAAAATGTTCTTTGATACTGACATTCTCTGAATTTCTATAACATAAGGAAGCTTCTTTCTTCTCCCGTTATAAAACTTTTACTTTGTTTCCAGTCCTTGCCAAAGCTCACCTTCCCTGGAGGTGTGCTGGTTGGTTGCAGCCCTGGCTTCTTGAATGTTCCAAAGATTAAAGGGACTCACACAGCAATGAAAAGTGGGATGCTGGCAGCAGAATCAATCTTTAAGCAGCTTACTGATGAAAACCTCCAGTCAAGTACTCAAGGTATCTAGTACATTTTATTGCCGCATCAACAGTTTGCTACAAATTGTGCATGGGTTAGAAATGATTTCATGAATGCATTTTTCCAACCTGCAGCTCTTTTTGTTTCCAAACTTCAGTCAATGATGATCCTATGAAAATACAGTTTTTTTACAGAATCTGTGTAATCAAGCCATATAGTGTCAATGCATGTGTGTTTGTTTGGTTTTTATTGTTTTTGTATTGGGTTTCTAGGGCTCAATGTCACAGAGTATGAAGAAAACCTAAAGAAATCATGGGTTTGGAAAGAACTTTATAGTGTAAGGAACATTAGACCTTCCTGCCATTCCTTCCTGGGATTGTACGGTGGAATGATCTACACTGGTGTTTTCTACTGGATATTAAGGGGAATGGAACCTTGGACTTTAAAGCATAAAGGTACTTGTGTAAAAACTGAATAATTGACTATTAACCAGTGCACATAGCAAGGGATTAATCGGACTGTAGTAACTTAGTTTATATAACAAATCTTTTAACCCCTTAGTGACGGCCGTATCTAAATTCTACGTCCTGCTGTTGCAGGACATGTATGGAGGGAGATAGCGCCGCTATATCCCTCCATACAGCGCGGGCGTCAGCTGTTTTACAGCTGACACCCGCAGGCAATAGCCGCGATCGGCCACCCAAAAAATCGCGGCTATTAACCCTTTAAATGCCGCTGTCAATTCTGACAGCATTTAAATCCCCCGAACGATGTCCTGTACACCCCCCCCCCCCCCCCCTCCATGAGATCGGGGGAGCTGTGCAGGTGTCATGGCAGCCGGGGGCCTTTAGATAGGCCCAAGGGCTGCCTTAGCAGACTGCCTATCAAGCCATCCCCGTGGGGTGGCTTGATAGACTGCCTGTGAAAAAGCAGTATGACGTAATGCTATAGCATTACGTCATACTGCAGGAGCGATCAAAGCATCGCTGGTTGTAGCATCGCTGGTTGTAGCATCGCTGGTTGTAGTCCCCCCTGGGGACTGAAAGAAAGTGTAAAAAAAAAAAAAAAAAAAAAGAACAAAGTTTTAGTCATTATTAAAAAAAAAAGCCATATTTGCAATAAAAAATCTAAATAATAAACCAAAAATACGTGTTTGGTATCGAAGTCCGATCTATCAAAGTAATGTATTTTTTACCCCGCACGGTGAACGTGGTAAAAAAAATAAAGCTCCGTCACTAAGGGGTTAATCCAGTTTTTTCCAGTTATCGGTCATACAAGTGTATGCTGTATATTTCCTGCCCACGTGTGATCATGTGTATATATTAAATACGTCTTTAGATTTGTTCCATTAATGCCTGAGGAAGGACCCTGTGAGGTGTGTATTTTTGTTAGCCATTAAAAGGGATCATATCTACAAGATTACTTCGTTTCTCTCACTGAGAACAATTACATTCTGTATATACAGAAATGTTATTATAAGGTAGCTGGCTAGTCTCTACTCTTCTCCTTGACTCAGAATATAACCGACTTGACAACTTACCTTTATGTATTTCATTAAAGGGGAACTCTTGATCATGTTGTCCAAACTGCAGACATCGTGCGTAATGGAGCAGAAGGAGCTGAGCAGATTGATATGTAGTTTTGTGGGAAAGGATGAAATCAAGGAGAGCTGCGCCAGCCACTATGCAATGTCCAATTATAAAGATGGGTGCAGCCCTCAGGAACTCTTTCAAGAATCCATATAGATAAAGTTATAAACTTTATTTTACTCCATAGTTAAAACATGTGACGTTTCGACACAATAACTGTCTTTGTCACTGGCCACTATACAATGGGCACTGCCTGGAAAACCCCTTTAACATCATTTATGCTGCACAGTGTAACATTTCTAACACAAAAAAACTGGCAGAACTTTTTTTTCTACATTTCTCCACAGAAGCTAATAAAAGTTAATCAATTAGTTATATTTACACCAAAGTGGGAGGCCATTAAAGAAAAAAAAACAAGCTCACACAGAGCTGAGCCATTGGAAAAATAAAAATGTTTGACTCTTGGAATGTGACAGTAAAGATATACAAAAAGAATTATGCTTGGTCCTTGCAGTCCAAGCATTTTAGAAATAAACCTGGGTCAGGAAGGAAATCGTTTCGCCTTAAGGAGGGCACCTAGAAGGTGAGTGAGAAGACTTATAGGGCCATCCATGCTCCTCTAAGAAATATGCAAATTGGAAGTTGGAACAGTACCTCTGGGAAATATGCAAATGTGGAAGATAGAACAATACCTCTGCAGCGCCACCTTATTGGAAGGCAGCATTCCTGTAAGTCAATGTCAGACTCTTTATACAATCACATACCTACTAGATTCTTAGGAAGAAACTATATCCTTTCTGACCCACATCATGGGCCTCTCACTAGCCAAACCAGAAACCTACTGCACACTGATGTGGGACAAACACCCCGAAACAGCTGTCTGTGTATGGTGATTCTGGCTTTCAGTTCCCAATCAAGGAAATAAACCGCTTATAGGCGAGTGCATTGTTTTGGGGTTTTGAACACCATTTAAATAGGATTCCTGAGATGGGAATACCCTTTTTAACACATGGAATGCACTTTTCTATACAAATGTATTTTTTCCTACAGGTTTGGATAGTAGCCAGCTGAAACCAGCCAAGGATTGCACACCTATTGAGTACCCTAAACCTGATGGCAAGATAAGTTTTGATCTCCTTTCATCAGTGGCTCTAAGCGGTACCAATCATGAGCATGACCAGCCAGCACATCTAACGTTACGGGATGACTCCATACCTGTTAACAAGAACCTTGCTATATATGATGGCCCAGAGCAAAGATTCTGCCCAGCAGGTGAGTGGCAGCAGAGTGGTAAGTCTATTATAGACAGTGATGCAGTGGGGGTACACAATAGTGTCATAACATTGACTTTTTACATGGGTAAAAAAAATATTTAATTTGGCACAACACACTGTATAATAGACATATAGCTCTGCCTTATGGGCGCTTGCACTTATATGTCAGCATATTGGTAAAAGGTGAAAGTGATATGTTTGATGCAGTCATTGCAAGTTCTTTATCCATGACCCTTTATGCATATTTAAATTGTTCTCAAGTAAAACTTTCAATGATGAAACTGCCAATGAGTGCACTTGGACTGTAGCTAAACTTCCCAGAATTTTACCGGGAGATAACATGGATGATTCTGTTCCTATACCTGCTTTTGACCCAAATCACTAAGGCCTCATGTCCATGGGGAAAATCGGTCCCGCCGCGGATTCTTCATGCAGAATCCCGCAGCAGGTCCCTCCTTTCCCGCGGACATGAGGCTAAAAAGATTTACTTACCTGTCTGGACGCTGCGGATCTTCCCTCAGTTGCGGCCGGATCTTTTTTCTTCGGGCCGGCAGATGTGTTCGGCACGCCGGCAGCTTGCTGCACCCCCTTTTTTTTTTTAAAACTCCTCTCCCCCGCCGGAAAGCAGGAATTCAGCTGCGTGTGTGCCGCGGATCCGGACGGCTTCCATAGAAGCCTGCAGGAGACCCGCACTAAAATGGAGCATGCTGCGGGTGATTTCCCGCACACGCAATCCGCGCCTCAAGGGAAAATGACATCCGCAGGTATTTACCTACCTGCGGGTGTCCAATGCATCCCTACGGGCCGCGGATCACGCGTGCGGGACACCCGCTGCGGATTTGTCCCTGTTGACATGAGGCCTTAGGCCGGGCTCGCGTAACCTTATGGTATAACGTTGGGTTAAAATCGCTGTTTATCGGCAGGTGGAGCTTCATATCACCACGTTTATGATTGCATACAATAACGTGTCTTACGCACGCCGCCATGCACTGGCTTCCTGGTTTCTTCTTTTATTTATTTATTTTTTTAGCTCTCCTTCCATCATCTCTTGGCATTGTTATGTGAAAACGCAGCACACACGCGATGGAATTGTGTATGTGCTGCGTTTTGTCACGCACCCATAGAGAACAATTGGGCTCTATCATGCGTAAAATAGAAAACGCTGTGTTCTTTTTTTACGCACGGATTCTACACAATGAATATACGCAAGAGTGAATGGATCAATGAAAATCAATGTATCTTCATTGCCTCCATTCACTGCATAATACACAATTAAATTGCGCTCATGTGAGCCCAGCCTTAGTAGATTTTCTACTCCATATGGTGGCCATTGCTGCTAATGAAAATTAAATGTCATGATAAATGCTAGTGGAAAAGAAGCAGCCTCTGTTTTTTGTTTTTCTTTCTTGTGGAACATTGACAGCTAATTAAACAATTCAGGATCCTGCCAATCAAATCTGTAAATGAGAAATTGGGGGAGGGTGAGTCTTAACTGCAGTCAACTCTGAATAGGGCCCAATGTCCACGGTTGGATCTGATTTGCGGAATCCGTGTGGAAGATCTGCAAATCAAGCCGTCCATAGAGCTACATGGGCGTCCACAAATAAAATAAAGCACGTGGATTTGATTTGCAGACCTTTTTGGTATGGAAAATAAAATTGCAACATGCTTCATTTCACTGCAAATCCCGCATGGACAGCTTCCATTGAAGTCAATGGAAGCCATCCAATCCGCGCCCAATTGTGGGTGGGCCGCGGGAAAGCAGAAGTTTAAAAAAAGAAAAAAAACCTCTATTATGCATGTGCCCCGGTCGGCGCTTCAGCACGCATATGCTGTGAAGAAAATGACCCACACAGGTATCTCAGTATCCTCGCCCACAGGCAGGGTCGGATAACGCTGCGGGCTCCCGCAAATTGAGCAGCGGATTCTGCGCTTGTCAGCAGGCGATCCGCTACTCAATGTGCCCATTAATGCGTGTGGAGATTCCTCTCTCTGTGCACACCAGCAGATTTTATTTGCGTCCACTCTGCGCCGAAATAAAGTTGCAGCATGCTCTATCTTTAGAGCGGATACGCAGGATGGCTTCCACTGAAGTCAATGGATGCCAGCACTTCTGCAGTGAGCATTGCAGAAGTGTTGCGGATCCACGTCATCGTCTAGGTGACCGCGCGGCATCCTCTGTACTGCCCGGGGGTACATCAGCATACAGAAAGACCACTTCTACCAGGTCCACTGAGACGCAGGCACAGGAGGATTCGTCCAGGATTTCCCACACAATCCGTGCGTGCCCGTGTGCATGAGGCCTTATTGTTATTTTATTGAAAACTGTCTTTATTTAGTATTTGCACTGTTCTGTTTGTTTGTGCAGTGTACACTTCTTAATAATTGTTCAGCTTGTACTTTTCAGACTGACATGTATATGTTACACAAATATTAACCCTTGTTCTCATTTTCAGGTGTTTATGAATTTATTCCTCTGGAAACGGGTGAAGGGTCACGGTTACAAATCAATGCTCAGAATTGTGTGCACTGTAAGACCTGTGATATTAAAGATCCAAGTCAGAATATCAACTGGGTTGTGCCAGAAGGGGGAGGCGGACCTGCCTACAATGGGCTGTGAGCCGGCGTGGAGAGCAGTACTTTCTTCTTCAGTGACTGTTACCGACCTCTGGCATCAGAATGGGTCTGGAAAACTAATTATCAGGTTTATTGGAATGTGAGACCAGGGCGGTGGAGTCCCACGGTTGCTTGTGGGACTACACTAACACTAATTGTGATTGGGCAGGTGATTAATGCCCTTGAAAATGGTTTATTGTGCCAGTGCATTGCCTTACTTTATCTGGTCAAATTGAAAAGTACCGTGAGGCCCGCTCCACATCGGCTATGGACAATGCCTTAATTTTGCATCTAATGTACAAGTAAAGCTTTGTATGGTCCATGTTTTATGTGAAGAAAATAAGACCTTTTTACAGAACTCATTTGCTTTTTGCTGTGTTTTTACCGTCGGATATGTTCGAGAGAGGCGGTCCCACATCAAGAAAACTACAGCTAGTTCGGTCATTACAGCTGAGGTCCCAAAACTTTTGTACCTTGGGAGCCACATCCAACTCGAAGAAATGTAAATAAAAGGAAAAAAAATGGAGGCGAGACATGGTAAACGTGGAGAAACAAGAAATTGTCAATTTGCAAACAACTGCTGCTTAAAATTGGTCACGAGTATCATGCCATCGGAAGTGGCATAGTTTGGTAGTTAGGATATGTCTGAAGGCCCATTTAGACGCAATTATTGCTCAAAATGCGCTGAAAAGCCATCTTTTGAGCGATAATCGTTGTGTGTAAATGTGCCCATCTTTCAGTTTTCTGCCGAACGACGGATCTCAGTTTGACTTGAAATCTGTCGTTCAGCAGAACAGCTGATAAGCAGGACCGCACAATGTGCTCTGCCCAAGGACCGCTTATAACAGCTGCTTGCGTTGTCTCAGCTGTCAGCCCCTCCGGCAGAACAAAGCGGATTTATTCAGAGAACAGCGGGTGATCCTCTGAATAAATTCAGCTCCTGATAGCTCACAGGCTACTTATTGGTACTAATAGTCATCGGATAACATCACGGCATCCCCCCAAAGAACCCATACTTGCCTCCAGATTTGGTGCGTAGCTCCCGCATGACACTGCTGGCGCAGTACAGCGCAATGCGCTGGCAGTGTCGCATGACACGATGGGCGGGGCGCGTATTCACACTACAGCTGTGCTACAGCGCAAGTATAGCATGACTGGCAGCTTCCATTGACTACAATGGAAGCCATCCATGTGTATTCCCGCGGCAAATGGGACATGCCATGGGTAATTTCACGTAGTGGAATTCCGCAGCTTGTACATTGAGCTATTCGGTTCAATAGAACCTAATAGCTGTGGTGAAATGTGGCAGAAATCCGTCCGTGGGCATTAGTCCTTAATAGTTTATGCAAAATGATTGCTCAAAAGCCATCTTTTGAGCGATCATCTTTGAGTCTAAACGCACTTTAACCTATTAAGGACCAGACACTGTAAATTTACGGCGGCTGGTCCTGGGCTTAAAGCACCACCGATAGTAAAATTACGGCGGCGCTTTAAGTCTCCTGCTCTGCATTCAGTCAGAGGCAGAAACGGGTTAGTAACAGCTGATAACCAGGAGAAGAAGGCAGGAGCGGTTTTTAACCCTTCCTGCCTTCTGCTCCCCCGAGTGCACAGTGCTCAATGAGCACTGTGTAGTGAAAGTACAGTGTAACTTTCACATCAGGAGTCGGGGGCGTTATGTGACCGCCTGGGTTCCCTGCTACAGCAGAGTTGGAGGGTCACACTAGACCCTGGCCAGCTCTGCCGGTGACCTGTGTCTCTCCAGGGGTTGTTTCGCCCTGTAACTGGGGCTCTTATGGATGCCCGAGCTACAGTGGGAAAGTGTCAAATGAAGAAAAAAAAAAAATGTCCCTCAGAGGTCTTATATGACGTCATGGGGGACACAGATAGTAAAAAACATAATTACATAAATAAGTAAAACAAAATAACAGAATAAAATGGCAATATATACACAAGAAGGAAAATAACACAAAGCCGACGCCAACAAAAACCGTCACCGTATGCGCCCTGTAAACCAAAACCATACATACTATAAATTAAAATGTCTGAAATAAAGAGGAACCCGTTCCCATACTTAATTTTAGCATAAATATACTAAATTTAAAAAAAAACTATAAATGTTAAACAAAATCATTATTTTTTAGCATTTTACCCCCAATAAAACTAAAAAACTGAAAGTCAGTGAAAAAGATATTAAAAAAATAGCCCTATGTGTCACGGAAAAAAAACACAGCAAAAATAATTTTGATAGCTAAAGGAATAGAAGGAGCTAAGGAGCTGAAGGAGATAGAATGCCTGTCAGAACACAGTATAATATAATGCTATAGTTTTACATCATACTGCAGGAGCGATCAAACCATCAGAAGTTCTTGTTCCCTATGGGGACAAAAAGTGTGAAAATCAGTTAAAAAATTAATTTAAAAAAGGCACTTTAATTAAAAAAAAAATTTTTT
The DNA here is from genome assembly GCF_035609145.1 of Eleutherodactylus coqui. Lineage (NCBI taxonomy): Eukaryota > Metazoa > Chordata > Amphibia > Anura > Eleutherodactylidae > Eleutherodactylus > Eleutherodactylus coqui. The sequence goes on along the minus strand of NC_089843.1, from coordinate 118,917,636 downwards.
AAAAATCTACATTTAAAAAAACCATTTTGATCTATCTAAGCAGTGCATTACTTGCCCTGCATGATGCTAAAAATTATCACCAGAATTACTTTTTTTTTGGTCACCCCATTTCCAAGAAGAAAAAAAGTAAGAAAAAGCAATCAAAAAGTCATATGTACTCCAAAATATTACCAATAGAAACTACAGGATGTCCCGCAGAAAATGAGCCCTCCCACAGCTGTGTCGACGGAAAAATAAAATTATGACTGTCAGAAGATGTTTTAAATGTGGTACAGCAAAAATAAAACTACATAAACTTGGTATTGTAGTAATCGTACTGACCCATAGAATAAAGTTACGTTGGGCCCGAGTCCTTAAGGGGTTAAAAGGAATCTGTCACCTACTTTTAGCCTAAGCTAAACATATGGGCTGAAAGTAAGTGGCCTGTTGAGTACGGGGTTGTAAGTGTTTATACTTGCCTTCCCCCGTTGTTCCCCTGGTGTAAGCGCTGAAGGCCTCCACTCAGTGCATTGAGCTGCGTTGCTAATTAGTTCACCGATTATAGAATGAGAACGGGTGGACCACTGGGTACACTGCTCAATGCATTCGGCAGCGCCTTTCAGCACTCACAGCGGAGGAATGATAGGAGAGGTAAGTACAGGGTGGAGCTCGGTAATTTGCTAATTTGGGAGGGAAAGAAAAAAATAATGAACTTGTAAAAACTTTATTTTATATTTTATTTACATTGAACAGTAGTGGAATTTACAAATTATTTGGTTTTAAATATTGTATCTGGCAAATGTTGACCTTCGCTACGAACATCGAACGAGTTAGAGCAGCAGTATTGCAATCTCCGAAACGCTCTGCTCGGAAGCAAGCACTTGCTCTTGGCATTTCAAGACGTTCTCTCCACCGGATTCTTCATAGTGAACTGAATTTTCACCCGTATAAAATGTGCGTGGTCCAACAATTGTCAGCACGGGATTATGTTACACGACGAACATCTGTATTGCAACCGTCCCAACACCCTGGAAGACCTAAGGAACAATATTGACGCTGAGATTGCCAGAATACCAGTCGACATGCTTCAAAGAGTGCATGAGAACTTCAGAAAACGTATGCAGCAGTGTGTGGATAGCGAAGGTCAACATTTGCCAGATACAATATTTAAAACCAAATAATTTGTAAATTCCACTACTGTTCAATGTAAATAAAATATAAAATAAAGTTTTTACAAGTTCATTATTTTTTTATTTCACTCCCAAATTAGCAAATTACCGCGCTCCACCCTGTAAAACTGGATTCCACAGGGTCACCTACTTTCTGCCCATATTTCTAGCCCTCCAGGCTAAGCTTAAGTGATAGATTCCCTTTAAACTTGTAGGTCCTTAGAAAACCCTATAAATGATTCACTGCTTAAAATCAGTGTCCTACAGGTTTTTCTAAGGACTAGAGCTAAGCTTAACCAGCCCCACTTCTGTAGGGGCAGAGTCTGTCCATAAAAAGTGTGACGTTGGGCCACATTCACATTTTGAAAATCTTGTTTCCAGTGCAAATTTTACTTAAAAACTAAAGTGCAATTAAAATAACATTCAAATGTTGCATGAAATCAAACAGCTAACGACCACTTGTCCGTGAGTATGTGTGTGGGTGCTTCTCATGCTCAGCCCCTGATCACATAATGGTGAAATTATCGCCGGTCCTACAGCATATATAAAACACAGAGCCTGACAGAAGAACAAAGGAGTCTGCTGTGCTGGTTGTCATCCCTGCTGATGAGTTGAAGAGATCAGGATGTAGCAGAGCTGTGTGTATGATATCTGGGAATCGGGATGGATGTGGATGTAGCAGAGCTGTTTGTGTGTGAATCAGGATGGATGTAGCATGCAGCAGAACTGTGTGGCGCCTTGCGCCACCAGAAACACTGGTGCTATAATTTCCTAATAATTACTAGTATCTCTATAGTGGTGAGTGGATTTCACCCACTGCATTAACCCTTAAGGATCCAACGATTTTGGGGGGATTTTCATTTCCACCTTTCAAAAGCCATAAACTTCATTATTTTTCAGTTGCCATATGAGGGCTTGTTTTTTTGTGTGACAAGCTGAAATTTTTATGGATACAGTTTTCTTGGTACATGTAACACCTTGCATAACTTTTATAATAAAAAAAAAATTTGAGGGCAGGGAGAAAAAAAACAAAAAAAACACCTCAATTCTGCCATTGTTTTTTACACTGAATCGTGCAGCAAAACTGACTTTTTTGCCTGTGGGTTGGTACGAGCACAATGGTTTCAAAAGTGTAATTTATTATTTAGGCTTTTTTTTCACTTGTGGATAATCGTTTTTTGGAAGGTTTTTTCTTTGCATCTCTGCATTCAAAGTTCCATAACTTTGTTTTTCCATGAACAGAGCTCTGTCTCTGAAAGTTTGTTCTTCGCATGAAAAATTGAAGTTATTGGCACCGTTTTGGTTTTTTTAAAGACTTTTATTGCGGTTTTTGTGAAGAGAAATAACGAAAATAAGAATTTTGGCTCTGTCCTTCAGCATTTTCTTTAATCCATGGTTTATGCTTTTTTTTTTTCCTTTAAAGAGGGTAAAGTGAGCGAAAAAATTTATTTATTTTTTACACACACATTATGCACGTTGGCTATGGTACTACATTATCACTATTGCTAGTCATTATATGCCATGGCAGATCCAGACGCCAGGCAATGCTGTCCGGTTGTCATGGCAACCTATTAGCACACTAAAATCCCATCATAGAGGGCTGATAGTATTGCAGAAGGAGTGCACTCCTGTGACCCCTGTCTAACATGTCACTATCAACATTGAGCTTGGCCTGTAGGGGGTAAACAGCAGGATTCGGTGTTCTCAGTGCTCCCTGCTGTTGCATTGGGAGAAGGCCAGCTGTCAGTCACAGTTGGCGCCCAATGCAGATGGCATGGGCGCAGCTTCTGAGCCCATGCCATGCACAGGACGTATGTTTAAGCCCTGTCTTAGTAAGTACCAAGCCCAGGACGTAAACGTATGTAATAGAGCGTTGAGGGGTTAAACATTGAAATGTGTGTTTAACAGGTGTGGAGTTGTCAGTTATGCTATGAAAAAAAAAACCAGCATGAGAATATATAGTATAAATAGCAGATTGAGATGGAATGCAGTCTAAAAGTAATCTTGTGACTCTATATAAAGTTTTTACACTAAGAAAGAGAAATCTAATGCTATGGAGAAGGATTTGGATGCAGGAAGTCCGGCAGCAGCATTTAGCATATCCATTTCGTTGTTACATATAATGCACCAAGTACAGATGAATAGAACTTTGCCTCTTTCAATCTTCTGAAATCCACTTTTGCATGCTTCCTTCATAGTATCTAAATGACCACCAACTGTCCTATGGGTAGTTTCACCATCCAACCTCCCAAATCCTCCTAATTCATAGCTACAGCCAGACATGGATTCACTGTTCTGCACTTGCAACTTTGGCATATCTGGAAAAACAAATAGACATCCGTGTATATATGCTAAAGTTGTAATGCTGCAGCAGCACCGTCCTTCAGGTATGCACAGATGGAGAGGTCAACTAAAAGACTGCAGTAGGTGCGTACTGCCCTCCCTTCATCTCTCCATACATATGTAAGAGTAGATGTGCCGAAGTTGATCAGAAACACCACATGTGATCGCAAGAAGGTGTTTCGTGCCACAGAGCATGCTATGAAGTATGCGAGAGCAGAGGTAATTTCAATGTTGCAAAAAGTAATGTTTTTGTTGGTAGCAGGAAGGAGAACACTAATTCTTATGCATGATGAGACCACAGGCATCTTCAGGAAAGTCATATGACCGTTACAGAAGAGCCTAAAGGTCACTAACTTAAGGCCCATGTAGACGGAACGAATGTCGGGCCAACAATAGCTGACACTCGTCCAAGTACATACTCGTGCTGTTGCACAGGAGCTAGTATCACTGTCTCAGTACTGAACGGCCACTATGTTAAAGTCAATGGAGAGGGGCGGGGAAGAGCCAGGAGTGAAATCTCCTGCTGCCTGCCTGCCCACTGCTGGCTGTTCTGTGAGCGAGACAGTGTTACTAGCTCCTCTGCAACAGCATGGGAGAGAGGACACACAGGGACGAGTGTCAGGCATCATTTGTTCCGTGTAAATGGGGCTTTACTCCCTATACACCAGAGACCAAAACAAGAACAGCAAAACCAGACAAACCGTGTGCAATTGGATTATTTGACTGGTTAAAGGGGAGAGGTATAGATCTCAAACTAATTGGCAGTGATATCACTAATGACATGTCTGGTTGGAAAGGTGGCATGCTTCGCTGTGTTGAACTTCTCAAAGGCTTTTTAGGTCTTTCTGCTGGCTTCACATCAATGAGCAGCCATTCTGTCATATTGTGGCAAAGCTTGATGGACCAACCTCTTCAGAGAAAGGCTGCTATGGTACAGTTCGTAGACTCTTTTCCAAAGTTGAGACTCGGGATAGAAAGACTGAATTTGAGCTAATTCCTTTTCTGGAACTTTTTGTTGGTATCAATGAGAACATTGCTAGCGAAATGAGCACCGACAGTATAGTAGCATGAAAGTATCTTCATGGAATAGTGAAAGGCAAGCTCAATCCTGAAGTAGCGGCTCTTAAATGTGGTCAACTGTCACACAGTAGGTGGCTTACGTGTGGCATGCTGCTCTATTTGAGTAAGCATTAGCTTGGACTTGAGAATACAGAGGTGTTACCCAGGTTGCAAGCAACTTCAAGACAAGTTTACCCTTCCATGTTCTATGACGTTAAAGTGAACCATCAGATCAAGTATGGACCTTGGCATCCAATAAAGTTACTTCAATTTTGGCAGAAGCAAGAGGTGAGGGTCAAGGATGCCTCAAAGCCCTACCTCAAAAGCAGATCCTGGTGTGCTCATCCTGAGAATGTACTTGTCACTCTTCTAATACAAGACAGTGTGTGCAGTTGACACAATAATGGCAGTCAGAGTTGGAAGTGAACAAGGTTCCACTGCAATGCGGTCTCATAGTTCCCGAAACAGTAAACCTTGATGCTTGCAACCTCAAAGCGCTCATTGATTGGGAAGCAGAGACTATCACTGAACCAGTTTTCACAGCAAACAAGTCTTTGGCCCATCTTGATGCATTACAAGTTGCCCCCTGGAGCTTCCTCCATATTCACTACACACTTAAAGTTGTGAGAGCAGTCCAATTGGTTACAGAAGAAGCAGCTGAATCAGTGTGTGGTTGGGCCGAGAGATGACTTTATACGAACAGTTGCCTAAATCGGGAAGTGATGCCATCTTTGAAAACAAATAAAGACTTTCTAAAAAAGTGTTCCAAGCCTAACTAATAACTATATCACTGACTGTCTGGAATTTTGCTTTTGTGCACTAAAACAGAATGCAGATATACTTTTTAGCAGTTCAGTCATTATTCGTATGCACAATGTTTTATCACCTATTTGTTCTTATGTCCAAATTATTGTAATTTACTGGTGTTTTACTAGCAGTGACTAAAGTAGGTTTTATTTAACTTCCATTTTAAATAAATGTTATGAATTGATACTAAATGTCTCTACTGTCAATTAAAAGGCAATCATAGGATTAATATGAACATTGTCACATAATTTGTATTACCATTTCCTGGTACGTAAGCCTCAATATTTTACAAAAATACCAGAAATTAATTCTCTATCTCCAAATACATTAGGTTCCAAATGCTCAAGCCAATGTATAAAAAAAAATAAAAAAATAATGATTTTTCACTGACACACCCTACTGCAGATATCAATCAGCAGCTTTAGGGGTGTGGGTGAGAGGGTTGGGCTGTGGAACCATCAGATGGGTTGGTGGTTACTTACACACTGTGTGGAAGCATGCAGTTGTGAATTTTGCTTGATTACAAGCACTCAGGATTAGAGGTAGTTATAATCTTTTTTCACTTGCATATAACAGCAAACTGCATATAGTAAATGCTGCTGTCCAATTTCCTTTAAGTCAATTGGCTGCTTTAAGAGGGCAGACTAAGATTGGAATAGCTGTATGCCATTACTTTCCTCTGCTTTTGTCAGCTGCAACACCAGATAGAAATATGACATGACTCCCTTACCCAAAAGGAGTTACCAGTTAGGTCTACACAAAAGCTTATAATGCTAAGGCATTACTGCAGCAAGTGCACCGATTCAAGCCAAGTACAGTAACAGTGCAGAAATTGACATGTAGTGTGGAATTTAAAGGTGCAAGAAGAGTACTAATTTTAGCACTAGAAATGCTACGGATTCCACCTCTTCTCAATAAGGGGGATAAATTCCATGTTAGAAACAGCACCAAGACATGAACCAATTGGAAATCTTAAAAATCACATGACAGGACTGTGGGGGTGGGTTTAAATGTTACAGTTCTATATCGGTTACAAACTAGATATAGTCAAAGCTCACTGTTCTTACCCTGGACCCTTCCAAGTAGGGAGAGATCTCAGCAGCTGACCAGAAATATCTTTGCAGAGCCTCAATTGGTGGTGTGCTTACATAACACATCCAGGTTAGTACATTTCCACGTTGCTCAATCATACATGAGGAAGCGGCCCTTATGTTGGTCTTTTTAAACAGGACAAACTTTCACACAAGTGTAATGAGTTAACCTTACACTTACAACCATTGGCAAAGTCATACATTGATGGGTTGCCATGCAATAATTATGCACTTAGTGAGTACTGTATTCTTCAGCATGGCAGCAACCTGCACTTTGTTTCAGACTTATATAACCCCTCCTCCTAATATATGTTGGGTGTGAAGTCTGTGGGTCCAAGATGCTTCTCCCATTACTAGACCTCAAGTACTAGCATATCTTTCATACACAACTTTCTCATTCCACAGCCTGTGAGGGATATCTTACCGTGCATGGTCTTCAGCATCTGTCAACAGTTCCCTCCTTAAGCAGCTTCTATGAATTCTCTCCTTTCTCTGTAGGCAGACTGAGTCACACTCTGCAGAATGCTGTGTGCACCATTCTTCCCATCTACACCCCAACCCACTATAGCCTGTGTGAGCCACCCTCCCTCTGATCTGTTGTGTACAACCCTTCCTCCCAACTCCTACTGAGAAACAGCAAGAGGAAAGAGGCCACAGCGCCAAGAGCAGGGTGTGATCAAAAGCAGCAGGACAGCTAGCCATGTGAAGATACATGGGTTCTACACCAGAAAATAGTGCACATCTGATGCAAGCTTTTAGAAAAAGTTCCTTAATTTTGAGTTTAGGAAAATTTTTTTTTTTTTTTTAATGGTGCAAAAGGTGGCTGCAGCCTTTAAGCATTTGACACGTCAAGGCCTGATGGCAAGACTTATTAAAGACAGTAAACCAATTTATTCTATGACTGAGTTTATGAAAAACATAAGCAATTACACAGGATTGCTGCTCTTCTTGCAATACACAGAAAGTGAGCCTCGTTGGACCAGTAGACAAGGGGTACACAGCTCAGTGTCTGTGACAAAGGCCACATAACTGCAGTGCAGCTTCCTGCAGTGTCATCGGACACTGGCAGGTTACCTTAAAAAGGTGTTATCCCAAATTTTAGTAGGTCATCAGTGGCAGATTTGTGGGGATTCATGCCAATCAGCTGATCCCTAGGTTCGGTCAGTCAGTACAAAGCTGTCTGTACCAGACGCAGACAGCTCCATACATTGTGCAGTGGCTGCAGCTGGTATTAAATGTGAAGTCCCATTGAAGTAAATGCGACTTGACCTGTAATACTAGCCGAGGCCACTGTGCAATGTACTTCCAGCACAAAGACTGCTCGTATTGACTGACTGGCTTAGTGGATCAGCTGATTAGGGCAGATCCCCATGATCTGCTATTAATGATGTAGCCTGAGGATAGGTCATTAATAATAAACAGTGGGACAACCCCTTTAATGCATCTGCTACAGTAAAGGCAATGATTTCACTACAAAAAAGGTACAGTTGTTTGCGTTGTGTCCACAACTTCAGCTGTGTAACCCTAGGCTTACAGAAAGATACAAGTAAATACTGCTTTCACTGCTGGAGACCAATAAAAGCCTACCCACAAAATATAGATACAAAAAAAAAAATCCACTGCACATCCCACTAGTTGCATAGTTCATGCAGTGTCACAGGAGACAAAAAGTAAAACTGAAAGGAGGTTGTAAACGGTCAAAAATACTTGGGTGTAATATTTCACCTGGGTTCAAAAACTACACTTTTTTTCTCTTTTTTTGGTTTAATATCCGACTGCAGTTTTGCTTTGCGCCCAGATGTACTCGTCAGTATACTGCATGCCCAATTCAGTGCAGTCAGTTACGCAAACATCTTTGCATACACGGCTTTCTCCTTTTCCTTCTGTTCTTTAATCCTCTGCTTGACCCGAAGGATCTCGCTGCCGATGGCTGTGAGGAAGGAGTAAATGGAGTGAGCACAGGGTTTCCTCATATGAGAAGGTTAAACAGCACATCCATCTGAAAGCTACCAGCACCTGCTTGGAGCAGTGGTATGCAGAATGCTCATACAGGCTCATGCTAGTAAGCAGAAATTAAAGCCACGCACATGTTCGGTGCAACAAATGAGAAGATCGAGTTACTGAACAGGTTTTGCAAATGCCAGTGTGCATGCGGCACGTTCTAGAGGTTCTCCCATAAGTTACATTTGGGTCATTCCGTGTCAGTTCAACCAACGCTCCCGGTCGACCATCTCAGATTTCAATGAAACTTTGCACAAAGATAGACCCTGACCCTAAACTAAGATAGCCAGAATATTAGGCTTCAAAGTGCTTTGGTTCACGAGCTACAGGTCTTAATCTAGGGGGTTGTCATGTGATTACAGCGCGCAACCTGAAAAAAGGGGCGATTTCAATCCATTGCCAAGCCAGTTCCAATGACTCTAGAGCAATGAAACTTCACACACTAGGAGAACTTTTGGTGCTGAATCCAGCTAAGCTACTTAGACTGCCACTCTTATCATTCTGCCACCATTACATGTCAAAGTAGCTGAAAAATTCTATCGCGCAAAATAAAACTCATATTTTAAGCAGTAATAACTCATAATCAATGCAATCCAACTCAGCTATGAATTTATCAATGTGTACTCCATAGAAATGTTTCTCATTATTCACATTATGGACCCAAACGGATGCATAGCTCTTAAGATACAATGAGTCAAAAATGGCAAAAAACACTTTTTTGCTAATTTTTCCCTTTTTCAAAGGCAAAAATCGGAATGTACTCCACTTTTATTTTTTTTCATTTTTGTTCTATTTGGAAGAGAATTTTTTGCTCTACAAGATTCGATGTTTTTCATTTTGTTCCCAGACCTTCTACATGGGAAAATATCGATGCCTGTGAAGGTCCTATGCACTCGCGGAGGTCAAATAATAAAATAAGTGTAAGTTTTGCATGGATGTATAATTAGTTTAGAAATCATGAGAAGGTAAATTATTTTTGGAATGAGACAACTTTTTGTGCTCAAGAAACTTATGTGATCAAAAATTGCCTGGCGAGTTCAGGTGAGCCCCAAGCTTTGGCCTAAGATGGTCAGAATATCATTGAGTGTTGCATAATGATTGTGGTATATTACAGTGATCACTGGGCTTATTTAGCACTCTATCCATATTGGGTACTAATATTATCTAAGGCTAGCATTTGTGTAATAAATAACTAGTTATTCATGCTAGCCTTAGATAATCTTAGTATCCAATATGGATAGAGTGCTAAATAAGCCCAGTGATCACTGTAATATACCACAATCATTATGCAACACTCAATGATATTCTGACCATCTTAGGCCAAAGCTTGTGGCTCACCTGAACTCGCCATGCAATTTTTGATCACATAAGTTTCTTGAGCACAAAAAGTTGTCTCATTCCAAAAATAATTTACCTTCTCATGATTTCTAAACTAATTATACATCCATGCAAAACTTACACTTATTTTATTATTTGACCTCCGCGAGTGCATAGGACCTTCACAGGCATTGATATTTTCCCATCTAGAAGGTCTGGGAACAAAATGAAAAACATCGAATCTTGTAGAGCAAAAAATTCTCTTCCAAATAGAACAAAAATGGAAAAAAATAAAAATGGAGTACATTCCGATTTTCGCCTTTGAAAAGGGGAAAAATTAGCAAAAAAGTGTTTTTTGCCATTTTTGACTCATTGTATCTTAAGAGCTATGCATCCTTTTGGGTCCATAATGTGAATAATGAGAAACATTTCTATGGAGTACACATTGATAAATTCATAGCTGAGTTGGATTGCATTGATTATGAGTTATTACTGCTTAAAATATGAGTTTTATTTTGCGCGATAGAATTTTTCAGCTACTTTGACATGCAATGGTGGCAGAATGATGATAAGAGTGGCAGTCTGAGGAGCTTAGCTGGATTCAGCACCAAAAGTTCTCCTAGTGTGTGAAGTTTCATTGCTCTAGAGTCATTGGAACTGGCTTGGCAATGGATTGAAATCGCCACTTTTTTCAGGTTGCGCGCTGTAATCACATGACAACCCCCTAGATAAAGACCTGTAGCTCATGAACCAAAGCACTTTGAAGCCTAATATTCTGGCTATCTTAGTTTAGGGTCAGGGTCTATCTTTGTGCAAAGTTTCATTGAAATCTGAAATGGTCGACCGGGAGCATTGGTTGAACTGACACGGAATGACCCATTTATTACCTAGGCATAGGATACAAGATGAATGTAAGATAGCTGGGGACCCACTGATCACCAGAATGAGAATATATCTTGATTCATTTACCTTTGTCTTCAGGTGCCAACTCATGGGCCTTTTTAAGGTCCTCCTAAAAAAATGGGGGAAGGGGGAAACAACTTTCAAAACAGGAACTATTATAGATTTAAATTTTAAATGGTACGAGTTCATTTTAATACTATACCAGTGCTTGCTCGTAATCTTTCAAACCCTGCCAGCCTTGGGCCCGTCTATAAAGTGCTTTCGTGTTAGATGGATCAATTTCAAGAGCCTAAAACAAAGAAGAAAAGAAGTGGTTTAAAAAGAAAATAAGAGGCAAATCCAAGAAAGCAAGGATTTTTTTTAATTTATTTTTTAATTTAGCAGTTTTTTTATGTAGGCATTCAAAAGCAGAGCAGAAGCGACCACTAACCTCATGGCAGCTTTCTATTGCTGCTCTGAAGTCAGACACTTTCAGTTTGCAGGCAGCGATATTCAGGTTGCAGCTTACAGCTATTGGATTTAACTTAGCAATGTTGTCATCTCCAGTGACATCTTTACAGCTTTCTACATATCTGAAAAAGATATAAAAAGTCATATTTTAAATTTTAAAATTAATAGTGTGATTAACATTTAGATTTTAAAAGGGGCTTCTAGAATGTTGTCGATATCTCAAAGGGTCCGGTTATTTGTTTATTAGAAAATGTTATTTCCCATTCTATAAGTAAACATGCATTGATTTAAAAGTCTTCACACATACCCCATACCAGTGCAGTGGGCCCACAGTAGAATGTTACGGTCTGTCGACAGTAATGCAAGTTATTTATGTGACCCCGGTATTCAACTGACACTTACCAGGTATCTAACAGGCGATTACAGCTTGAGGAGCAGAACTCGCACAGCATTATCTGCGGAGTCTTGTTTTGTCTGTCAGTTTGTGGAGAAGCAGCTAATAGGGTATGTTCACGAAGCAGAATTCAGCCTCTAAAAACTGCATTTTTCGGTTTCTGACGTGAATCTGTCGGCACAATTTACTCGTCAATTGGCAAACTCCATATGGGGAATTACAAACACAAGACTTTGCCCATTGACAGAGGTAAATCCACATGCAGAAAGTCACGGATTTTGCAGCAGTTTTTAGAAGCAAAATTCTGTGCTGCCCTCCGTGTGAGCAGATCTTTAGGGCGCCGCCCTCCGTGTGAGCAGATCTTTAGGGCGCCGCCCTCCGTGTGAGCAGATCTTTAGGGCGCCGCCCTCCGTGTGAGCAGATCTTTAGGGCGCCGCCCTCCGTGTGAGCAGATCTTTAGGGTGTGTTCACACAAGTTGCTTATTTGATGCATATTTCACCATTTCAATAGATTTCAAATTCAAAGAGTGAAATATGCTACATATCTGTAGCAAAGCAGCAACATGTGAACACATCCTTATAGTCTTCCTCCCATCTTATCTGGATGCGCTTTGGGTTTTTAGTTTTATTTTTTTTTTTTAAACAGTTTAAGGGGTTTTCCAGGCAAATACTATGAATGACCTATCCTCAGAGTCATCAATAGTCATTAGCTGGGGACCCTGGCTAATCAGGTGCAAACTGTCAGGGCCACAACAAAGGGAACAGATAAAAGCAGAAAGTTCCAACAAGTGTAGTGGTTGGCGCTGGTAATTGCTGACACAACTCCCATTTAGGGAGAGAGCTGTCGCTGCAGTTACTAGTGGCACACCCCAGCCAATCAACTATTGATGCCCTATCCTGAAGATAGGTCATCAATCGTATTTGCCTGGAAATTCCCTTTAACTTTATCACCACCACCTGGAGACAGTTGTGTTAAACAGTTTAAAACACAAGTCTAAGTGAAGTGGTTAATAAAGTTAGCAGGGAAAAATAAAAGTAAAAAAACACCACACAGTAGAGACAGGAAGAAGGTAAAAGCTGCTTCTCCAGGCACTGACAAACATGACGAGATGCTCCAAGTAGTAATATTGCGTGAGATCTGACACTCACCTATTAGTGTCAGTTGAAACAAACTTCTGGCCTGTCCACAGGACAAGCAACCAAAGTCAGATAGAAGCAAGTCCCAGAGGTGGGATTCACATTTATCTGTAGTAACTCAAAACATTTTAATGTACCTTAAAGCCTTATTGTACTTTTTAATTGCCATATCCCAGTTCTGAGCTTTGAAGAGATTATTGCCAATATTCTTGACATCCTCTGCTATACTGACGATCTTTTCAACCTGTGAAGATATGGACAACATGGTTATGGTGTCACTGTTAGTCACAGAGAGCCACAAGTTCACCAAATCAGTCAGATCCACTGAAAATAGAAAACTTTTATTAGAGAGAGTGTTAAAAAGGCATCAGCCACCAAGAAAGCCATAATATATAAGCCTGAGCTCACCCTATATTGCCCTAATAATTGCAACCCTTGATAAGCAGGATCATCGCCCTGAAAAGGGCACCCAAGTCCTCCATCCTCCTCGAAAGCCCTAAAGAATCCTCCTAAATTCATGCAAGCCAGATCCAAAAGGTAAGTCAATGTCAAAAGGATTAAAATAAAATGCTGGTGTTGGGACGCTATGTTAAATGCAAAAGGTGGAAAAAATTGCAATGTGAAATTACATTTTTTCCATTTGATTAAAGCAGAAAAAAATTGCCTTATTTAGAAATTGATGGCAGCAACACATCTCACAAAAGCTGGAGCAGGACCATGTCTATTGTTGTGTAGCATCCCATCTTCTCACTTTCCAAACGTTTACCAACAGTTAAAAAAAAACAAAAATGACTGCAGGAGTTTTGGGAGGGAAATGTTGTCCCATTCTTGTCTGATGTGGGATTCTAGCTGCTCCACAGTCCGGGTCGTCTTTACTAGATTTATCATTTTATAGTGTGCCAAATGTTTTCCATTGGTGAAAGGTCTGGACTGCAGGCAGCCAGTTCAGCACCCAGACTCTTCTTCTGTGAAGCCAAGTTGTTGGGATGGATATAGTATATGCGATATATATAAGGCCTTTGCTGAAAGACGTCTGGATGAGAGCACATGTTCTAAAACCTCTCTATACTGCTCAGCATTGATCATGCCCATCATGATGTGTAAGCTGCCCATGCCATAGGCACTAATGCAGCCCCATACCATCAGAGATGCATACTGCTGAACTGTGCGCTGATAACAAGCTGGATGGCCCCTCTCCTCTGCAGGACACTGCATCCATGGTTTCCAAGAAGAAATCCAAGTTTTGATTCATCTGACCACTGAACAGTTTTCCATTTTAAATGAGTATTGTTCTAGAGAGGACGCTGGCGTTTCTGTATTGTGTGGATATTTGGCTTCTTCTTTGCATGATGAAGCCTTCACTTACATTTGTGAATTGAACATTGAACTATGTTCACAGACAGTGATTACTGGAAGTATTCCTGAGCCCATTCAGTGGTTGCATTACAGAATCATGCCTGACTTTAATGCAGCAACGCCTGAGGACCTGCAGATCTCAAGCGTCCAATACTGACAGTCGACCTTGTCCCTTGTGCACGGAAATTTCTCCAGATTCTCTGAATATCTTCATATTATGTACTGTAGATGGTGAGATATTCAAAGTCTTCACAATTTTAAGTGGATAGTTTTTCTGAAACTGTTGCATAATTTTTAGACACCGTTTTTCACAAATCAGTGAACCTCTGACCATTTTTGCTTCTGACACTTTTCCTCTCCAACGCGCTTTTTTTTTTTTTAATACAGTCATGTGACTTAGGATGCATTCACACGACCGTATATCGGCTGGGTTTTCATGCCCAGCCGATCTACGGCGTCTCTCTCTGCAGGGGGAGGAGGCTGGAAAAGCCAGGAGCAGTGCTCTGAGCTCCCGCCCCCTCTCTGCTTCCTCTCCACCCCTCTGCACTATTTGCAATGAGAGGAGGCGTAACAGGGGCAGGGCTAAGTTCCAGGAATTAGCTCCGCCCCATCCCGCCTCTCATTGAAAATAGTGCAAGGGAGGGGAGAGGAGGTAGAGAGGGGTCGGGAGCTCAGAGCACTGCTCCCGGCTCTTCCAGCCTCCTCCCCCTGCAGAGAGACGCCGTATATCGGCTGGGCGTGAAAACCGAGCCGATATACGTTTGTGTGAATGCACCCTTAGTAATGAAAAACAGCTGGAGGGTTCATGTTCCACTATCACTTACTTTTCCAGGCTTTTGTTACCCGTCCCAATTTTTGTGAGATGTGTTGCAACCGTCTATTTCCTAACGTGTTTTTTTTTTGTTTTTTTAAATAAAATAGAAAATAAAATGTCTCACTTTGGATATGTGTTAGATTGTGAATAAAATATGGTTACATGAGATTTCCAAGTCATAGCTTTTTTCCTTTACATTTACTTTGAGAATTTACAACCTAAATTCCAAACAATATTAAAATCCTTTGGGATTGATTAAAGTGCTAGAGATAAATCTAATTAACAAAGTGCAAAAGAATTAAGCCAATCACAAATCCTGATGCATTTTTCTAGAAAGCCTAGCTTACCAGGGACATCCGAGTACACCCCCAGAGGTGTAATTTATGACAGCATAAAAATAGGTATACTATCACCCAAATAACTTAGATGGCAAAATACTCAGATTAATGTTTTTAAGTGTAAGTAAAACATTAAAAAAAAAAAAAAAAAAATCTATCAAACGGCACCATAATAATTAATTACATTTCTGATTGGTTTAAGACTTTGCACTCTCCCTCTTCCACTTGGCACTTTATTCTAATCCCTTGCGATTGGATATTGTTTAAGAACTTATATCAAGCACTTTGTTATAATACTTTGACATTTTAGTAGGGCTTTCTAAGAGGTTGGAAGACAGAGCCGCCCTTTTCAGGGTGATGACCCTGCTCACCAAGGATCACAGTTAGGGCGATATAGGGCAAGCTTAGGCATCTACTGATATTTCTTGTACCTCCTCCTCACCATTGTGTTTTTGGAATAGGTTTTTGAATAGTTATTTCTTGGTCACTAATATCTCTTTAATACTAATCAAGGTTAGGTTTTATATTTCGTTATATTTTCAGGGGATCTGACAAGTACTACAAGCCACACTTAAGTCTAAAAGCAGCGAGTTTGGTGTTGAAGACAGACCCTGGTAGTTTTTTCCCCGTTCCATTTTGAACAAATGAATACAAAATTCAAGGCTTAGGGAAGCCCTTCTAAAAGTATGAGCGTGAAGTGTGGAAAGTGCTTACATCATTTAATTCAACATCCGAGTCTTCTGGGAAGTCGGGATGGGTGTCTCCAGAGCCATCCACAGGAGGCGCGACCCACTCATCGCCATCTTTCAACTCGCCACATTCTGCTATTACACACAACTAGATGGAAAAATGAGAGCATTTTAAAGATATACAGCCTGAAAGTTATTACAATTTCTATAAGATTACCAAGTACTTGAGATATTCCTTATATACAGGTATCATTTTATTTACATGAATTCTCCCACTTAGTTTAAGTGGTCATCAATTTCCAACACTCCCATTGAAATTAATGGAGCAGCAGAGGGCATGCGTGACCACGACTCCATTCATGTGGGGACCCTAGGAGGTCCCCATTCTCTGTCAGAAACTTATCCCCTATTCAGCAGGTAAATCAATCATTTGCTGTTCTGGCATAAGCCTCATCTTCAGGATGAAAAAAAATAAAGTCTTTCAACTAAAATTATGCTGAAACACTTTTAGGTCAGGAAATTCTATAGGGGACACAAATATTCTGATGCATGTGAACAGGGTTACAGAAGCCCAATTCATATGCATGGAGTGCAGATTGTTAGCAAATTTCACATTGGAATTAGGTGAAGAACCCACCACGATAATATGCTCCCAAAACTGTTACACCCATCCACAGCTATTAAAATATCTGACCAATTACTCTCAAAATTAATATCAGGTAAGAAAGGTCTAGAACACTTACTTTAGAAGGTTTCTCCTCCTTAACTTCAATATTTTCCAGCATTTTCACAATGCCATATCCTTTGAGAACTTGCCCAAATACAACATGTTTTCCATCTAAATGTGGTGTGGGGACAGTGGTGATGAAGAACTGAGAACCATTAGTATTGGGGCCGCTATTGGCCATACTAAGGAGGCCTTCCCTGTCATGCTGCAAAGGGGAAAAAAAGTAATTAGCAGATTTTAAACATAGAAGACAACATGACTGCCATTATAGGAACTACACCCCATCTATAATGATCCTCTCTGGGAAAGGCAAAACAGGAGAGTATAGTAAAAGGCGGAGCTGTAGGTCAAGGGGGTGGGGGGCACAACCTCACTGACAACATGGAATTTAAATGGGTTAAACCACCTTCAATAGGGCTGCCTGGGGTGAAAAATAGAGACTGAGCTATACTTACAATACCGAAAGACGCTACAACCCTGCTGTGGCCTAGGCGGTTGCTGCGACAGCTGCCATCACAGGTAGTCAGGTGATTTGAGTGCCAAGATGCCAGGAGTTTGGGAACGCAACGTTGCACCCTCTGATTGGCTGCAGAGGTCACCTGACTTCCTGTAATGGCAGCCATCACAACCAATGCTGGGACCACAGAGTGGCTGCAATTCTGTATCTTGGCGACAGTGAATGTGCATGTATGGGCTCATGTCCAAGGGCGGGTTTGAATTCCGGGATCCGTCTGGGGCACCGGTGCGGACGATCCGGAGTTTAAGCCACCCATAGACAATTATGGGCGCCCGCAGCTTAATTAAAGAATGCGGGTTTGTTTTCTGGACCTTATGGTTCAGAAAACAAAACAGCAGCATGCTCCGTTTTGCCGCGGATCCCAAAGGGACAGCTTCCATTGAAGTCAATGGAAGCCGTCCGATCTGTGGCACACCCGGAACTGTCACTCCGGGTGTGCTGGGGGTCCCGTGGGAAAGCATGAGATTAAAAAGAAAAAAAAAAGAAAAATCTCCACTGTGCATGTGTGAGGGGCACGCTGGCCGGCAGGCCCACCCACAAGCACAGAGGAGATGCCGGATGGCCCACACGCATCCAGACTGGTAAGTAATGTCCTCATGCCGGAGCCAGGGTGGGATCCCGCAGCAGGGCTTCCGCCCACGGAATCCGACCCGCCCGTGGACATAAGGCCTATAGCTCAGTTTATTATTTTAATACAAGCAGCCCTATTGTGGGGGTTTTGGTGTCAAGTAACCACACAACCCATTTAACTTTAGGAGGATTTATCATAATTTGTGGAGCAGTTGCCTGTGGCTACATTTCAGCTCCCATTTCTTTTCACTGAATAGCCCGTTCTGATGGCAGAAGTTGCCCATAGCAATTAATCACAGCACTGCTTTCATTCATGACAAATGACAGGTTCTGATCCTTGATGTAGGCAACTCCTTCACTTTTAGGTTTTCCCTGATTTTGGCAAGTCTCTCCACTGTGTATAGCAGTTGCCCCTCCTGCCGAGAAATGCACTGGGAAAATATTAATAATGAGGATATGATAGTTTATACAAACAGGACCACAAAGAGTTAAAAAGGGGTATTCCTATTTGCTGAATTAGCCAGGAGGCCGGCAGAATAGCTTCAATATGAACACTTAGATATTCCTTTTTGTAGAAGGTAAAGCCTCTTCTAGAAGGCCATCATGAATACCTTGTAATAGAAGTTTTCATCATCAAACTTCTCCCCATAAATACTTTCGCCACCAGTTCCGTTTTGGTTGGAGAAGTCTCCCCCCTGGATCATAAACTTCTTAATAACTAAGAAAAGAATTTAAAAAAAAATTATATATATATATAATAAACCAGTACAAACGACAGACTCCTGTTAGCTTATGAAGTGCATAGGATTCAATGGCACCGCTTTACCTTAGACTAATCGCTACTCACTTCTATGAAAAGGACATCCTTTAAAGTGAAGAGGTTTCCCGGTCGTCGTTCCTAAACCCTTTTCCCCTGTGCACAATGCGCGAAAGTTCTCAGCAGTCTTTGGAACTACGTCCGCAAATAATTCTAGTACGACTCGGCCAACTGCAGGGAGAAAAAGACAAGAAAGTTAGATGGAACATGTAACAAGCAAGCAGACCATCTACTGCACAATATAGGCCCTGGCCCTGCAGAGGGGGACTTACTACAAACTTTTGGAGATTCTCAGACTGAGCCACAAACGTGGGACGGCTTCAGGGCACCTCACACAGGTGGGCACATCTGCCAAGTACTTCACCGTGAAGCAATAGTTTACAACTTTTTGCCCCATTTCACTTCTCTTTTTTTCAAAGTGCTGAGTAAAGTGGGGGACACTTAGCTGGTGAGACATGAACTCCTCACAAGAAACTAGCAGAGTTTGTAACTTAAGTGCAAATCTAAGACAGCTGGTAAGATAAGCGATCTTTAGTGCATCTGTCCTACAGAACCTGATGGGGTAAGTAAATTACATGAATGGAAGATGAGGAAGTCGCTGGAGTAGCCAGCATGATCCGGCCCCCTCCGTGCCACCGACAGCTCATTCTATGAGACAGGTGACAGTAGGGCCCGGCTGTCTCCTCGCTCACCCTTACCTATTAGCAGGCAGCCCATTAGGTCATCAGCTGACAGGCAGGAACACCCACCGGCCAGCAACCAAGGACAGTCATATGACAAGGCAGTGAGCCCTCCGCAGTTGTAAAGCCAGCAGGTAAGGCAGCGTCACGGCAGACCCCACACCAGACAATACACCGCTTAAGGCCGGGCTCACACGGGCGTCTGATTACCACTGATTATGCCTGCGCTGCACGCCCATGTCATACACGGTAACTCGCAAGCAATCCATTACATCGCCTTTTATGTTTTCAATCATTTAAGCATGTCGGAATGGTGTAATACGCGAGCGCAGTAGGTTTTATTTTGCCGCATATAGTGCCCATTATTCTCTATGGTCATGTGTATAAATGCGCACCCATACGTAATTACATTGCCTAAGGGTGGCCTGTATCTGCACCATTGATTCATGTCAGTGTGGGAAATGGAGAAAAAAAAACAAAAAAAACAGGTGGACCGCGCCTGACAGCGTGCGTGAGAAGCCATGTCACGCACAGTACAATTTCGCCACCATGCCAGCAGTACGCCAGGTCACCGCCAGCTCCAGAGATGTAGAACACTGCGTGACCCCGCAGCGCTTTACGCTTACGGATGTGCGAGCCCGACCTTATTTGTATCTGGACCGTTCCATCAAGGAGAACATTCCTGCCTCACTGACCAGCAGGTGGCGCACCTCACTATTCCCAACTTCTGCCTTTGAAGGGTGATTCCAAAAATCGACTCCTCTCCTATCCAGGGGGTCTCAAAGCTGACCACTCCCAAAACCTGGTGCCCCCCTCACCTCACTGCAGGGAGATTAAGGTCTTTTCACAGGGCGGAAATGCTGCAGCAGATTCTGCATCCAGAACAGTCACTTCAGCATCACCTGACCAGCGGCGCTGTACCCACTAGAGCCTTCCGGGGGAAGGAGCGCCCCACCAACAGCCAAAACCTTCGGAGGGGAGCGCTGGGTCTCCTGAAGTCAGCTGTACAGCTGATCTCCAGTTGAAATCAGCACCAGATGGTAGTTTTGATTCCGTCTGGGATGCAGACTTTTGCTTTGCGGCCGCCCCGTGTGAACACCCCTACGTGGACTGGTGGTCGCACATGCAGGTGGCCACTCTATGCATTCCAATGGGGCAGACGGATATAACGGAGGGGCAGCACTCAGCAAGCTGCAGCGCTGAGGATGACAGAGCGGCGCTGCAGTCAGCCTCCGCCCCGCTGCAGGGCTGTACAGTGAGGAGAGGGGGCACAGGACCCCCATTACCAGGATCTGTGGGGGTCTCCTTGGTGATCAGACTTGCATCACCCACCCTTCCTATAGACCTCCTTTAAGCCAGTGATAGAGCAGCCCTGGTCCATAGGAGCAGATGGAGGAGCGGCTGCCGCTCAGCTACACTGCAGCGCTCCATCACCCTCCACGAGCTCCGGTATACCGGCAGTCAGTGCTGTAGCGCCTGTGGCAGGTGTGGCCGCCGCTCCTCCGCCGGCAGAGCTCCCTTACCATTCATTCCCACCATGCCGCCGGCCCGCCGCAGCACTCACCCTGCTCTCCGCCCACCTCCACGTCCAGGAAGACCCGCGGGTTGCCCGGGCTGCACGGCCGGTTGTTAGGTACCGGGTTGGACATCTTCTCCCTACAGTTTCCTATAAGAGTTCGCCGGCTTCTCACACCTGAGCACACTTCCGCTGCGGCGGGGCGTGACTTCCGCCGGCACAGGCCCCGCCCCCCGGAGTTCTGGAGCGTTCTGGAGCTTTGTGGAACGTTCGCACATGTGTGAGCGGCTCTTACCCCGAGGCCGGGCGGAGCTTTAGCCACGTGGGCCGCTCACACCAGGCCGGATAACGTGTGAGGACCGGTCTCAGGGACATTGTGCCCGGCACTTACCGCCTACCAACTGTGTACTGGACAGCGGAGCCTGTAGGGTCCTATCAGGACAGCCCAGACCTCACATGTGCCCGCTTTGCCCCTTAAATGCCCCTCTTTTTGACCTGGGAGATAGATCAGCGCTACAGGGGTTTTATCATTTAGGTCTGCCCTAAAATAAGAATAAGAGCACATGCATTCCGCAGGACGCAGCTGACTAATGAAAAATGGCCGGTGGTAGTCCGGTGACTACCGCGACCAATGTCACTGCCTATTTACAGCACTGCATCATAAGCCTAGTATGGGCCTCCTGTGCCAGAGGAAGAGGATGCCCAGCTGTTCCGATGGCAGCCTGGCACTTGTCATAAAAGCATGGACCAATGAAACCGCCAATCCCCATTGTTTATCCCTTTGTCACTGTGACCCAACGGACAACCAGAATTTGATCTCGGGGTCCTGATGGGTTGCTATGACATTGGGAGGTTTGAAGATGGCCTCTGGGCCTGCTAGGTGCGTTGGCCTATGAGACTCAGCTTCGTTGGCTTTATAATACACTGCTATACTGAAGTATAGCAGTGTATTATAAGAACTATGAAAAGTGGTTCAAACCCAAGGGGGACAAAAGTAGAAAGTGAAAGAATAATAGTAAAAAAAATACAAAAAGAATTTTAAAAATTGGAACCCCAACTTTACGCCTTAGGGCTCATGCCCACAGGCGTATGCGTAAAACGCATCATGCAGCATTTTACCGCTGTGTGAAGCGGCCATCTCAGTGATAGTGCACAGTGCAGGGCGGCATATCGCACCTACATTGTCATGCACAGTATGAGTTGTTTTTTATAATTCCCCACTGTGTCTCGTAGCGGCGTTGCTTATACAACCATAGGCAATGTATTGCGTATGGACATTGTTGAATACACTACCCATAGAGAACAATAGGGTGGTATGAGAGTAATATGCAGTGAAAAAGAGCATGCCGCCATCTTTTTTTTACGCGTGTAGTTACATGCAATGTATATATGCTAATGTGAGTGGATCAGTAAACATGTACTTTCATTGACTCCATTCACCACGTACTACGCGGCGGTGCAACGCGGGTGTAATACACGCTGAAATCACGACCGTGTGAATGAGCCCCTAATATGTTGAAAAATAACCACCCTAATTTGGTATCACCGTGTTTAATACACTTATTTATTCTGTATGCCAAACACCGCTAAAATGAAATTAAATAAGCAATGGATTTTTTTTTCCAAATTCCCCTTAAAAAAATAAAAGTTATACAATACATTATATGTACCCAAAAATGATGCCATTGAAAAATACAACTTGTCCCGCAAAAAACAAGCCCTCAGATGGCGATGTTGGCGATCGATTGAAAAAAATTAAAAAGTTATGGCTCCTGGAATGCAATGAAATTGGTTGTTCATTAGGGCATAAAATGGGCCTGTCACTAAGGGGTTAATAATAACTAATAGGATATATATATATATCTATATATACACACACATATATACATGGGGAAGTGAATGTACTACACAACTATAAGTGTCACTCTTTGTTCAGGAAGTTAGGAGGTATGACTACCCTGTTGCAGATGTCATATTGGGAGCATCAGAAATGATAAGGCAGCAGAATGCAGTCCTAAGCTCTCGCTCACGACCCGAAGGTTGCAGGTTCAATCTCCACTTGGTTGAGGTAGCCGGCTCAAGGTTGACTCAGCCTTCCATCCTTCCGAGGTCGGTAAAATGAGTACCCAGCTTGCTGGGGGGTAAAAGATGACTGGGAAAGGCAATGGCAAACCACCGCGCAGAAACAGTCTGCCAAAGACAACGTCATGTGTGACGTCACCCTAGGAGTCGGTCATGCTTGCACCAGGGGACTTTACCTTACCATGGTGATTACAGGCTCTGTAGTTCTATGTGTCAGGAAAATGCACTGTGATATTGTAGTGGTCCAGAACACCATCCTGGTCCCCTCCATAAATGTCATCCATGTTTGTCCTATGTATATGCACTGTGCAAAGCTTGTCTTGTCATTCCCAGTGTGTGTGATGCACAGCTGCAGCGCTTGAGAGGTTAACTTCACTAAAATCATTGCCTGCATGTAAATATAACAGTCATGTCATGTCGTGTGAGTGAGGGTATAAATAGGAGTGATTGAGAGCAGGAAGAGGAATTTGGTCTTCAGAAAGAGTGCTAACACAGAGCCACATGGAAGCACCTTCAGCTTCTATGTAGGTGAAAATGGAGAAAAAGGAGAGATATCCCGTAGCGGTTGGAGTCTGGATGTGAATGGACTGAGTCCTAAGACAGTAAGAGAGAGCATCCCCAAATAAATCTGTATATAGAGACCCATCGTTTATGTACCAATTCATATCACAAGTTTTCTAATGCGGCCATCTAGCTCCATGGATCACCGCATAGAGGTACACTGCTGAGTCACACCCTCGCACCTGCCGCGCTTGCCGTGTGGGGTGTTATCACTAATCATGAAGTAAATAATTGTCGCTAGAGTGTTTGCGGAGTGACTCCTACCCCTTTTCCTCATCTGGAGTGCTCCCAGTCCAGGAGTGGTACCGTACAGATACCGCAGACTGTATGACCGGTTTCATCCGGTGTATCCTCCCTGATCTCTGTTCTATTACACTGTGAAGAATTGTACCTGTTTTTTGGCATTCCCTATCCTAGGGGTATCGAAGGTAGCCTGTGATCCTGCTCTGGTCTTGGCTATATGTCATCCCTCTGGGACTAGAGCCTGGTAAGTGCCACTGTGACAAGCCAACACTTATCCCTCCCAGCCCTCCACGTTAGTCAAGTGTCCGGGGTACCCCTCTAGGGTGTTGCAATATTACATGATATAATAATATTGATTTGTATAGCTGACATATTCCACAGCACCTCTGCGGCAACATGAACAGGCAAAATCAGATGTTACAGTAGTTTGAACAGTAGCGATGCTGCTCACATGAGCTTACGATCTATGAGGAAATAGATGTACTGGTTCTGTACAATGCTCGAGCGGTCTTATATGTATATATAAAGATACGTGATCTGTGTATGTACAGATATGAAGTGTATGGGGTGTGAGGGATACTGATGGATGATGGTATCAGGTTCTGAGGGAGAATACAGAAGAGCGATCAATGCTGAAGAGAATAAACTGGTGCAGCTCAAGAAAAGTCTTGGAGATGGCAGTGGGAGGTCTGGATTATGGGAGATGTTAGTCTGAGATCCTCAGCAGAATGGAGACCGTGGTTAGGGTGGTAGACAGAAATGAGGGAGGAGATATAGGGCGGCGCAGCACTGTGGAGAGCTTTATGGATGAGGCTGAGGAGTTTTAATTGTATCCTATATTGGATGGGCAACCAATGCAGTGACTGGTACAGGCTGGAGACATTAGTGCAGCAGTTGAACAGAAAGATGAGCCCGGCTTCTGTATTCAGGATCAACCGGACAGGGAAGAGTGGTTGATCCAACAGGAAGAAGCATATAATTGTGTGTCATCAATAGAGGCTGTGTAGACAGAAAATAGGGGAGTACCTAGGACCGAACTCAGGACCCCCAAGAGCAAGGGCATGGGATGAAAATGCAGAGCTAGCAAATAATACACCGAGTGAGCAGTCAGAGAGGTATACAGCCATATGCAACTTGCACCCTCTGCCGCATCTCTTATGAGTCAGCACATAGACACACACATGTACAGTCCGATCCCCGCAGGCACTCCACATTGCTGGTGAGTAGGACATGAGTGTGAAAAATCATGCCTATGGATAGCCTCTAAAATGGGACTATGTGCTGTCCATGGAATACACGAACAGCACATGGCCCTAAAGTATAGTCATGTGCGTCGGTTCTAAGGCCCAATGTCCACGAGCGGATTTGATTTGCTGAACCTGTGCGGGAGATCCGCCCATAGGGATGCATTAGTGTCTACAAAACAATTAAAAACATGTGGCTGTCATTTTTTCCCACAATGCGGATTGCATGTGCAGGTAAAAAAAAATAACAGCATGCTCCATTTTCTACGCATTCCCACACAGACAGCTTCCATTGACGTCAATGGAAGCCGTCCGATTCGCGGCACACCCACCGCCGACACTGTGGACATGCCACGGATCCGCGGTAAAGCAGGAGATTTGAAAAATAAAAAATGCACTGCACAGCACGCTGGCCGGCACGCCGAGTGCATCTACCATGCAGAAAAAAGAAGATCCGGCTGGGACGGAGAGCACCCTCACCGTAGCCCGACAGGTAAGAAAATGTTCATAATATGTCCATGGCTGCAAACACGGGTGGAATCTGTACGTGCCAGTGGACATGAGGCCTTAGGCTAATAAAGTGATGCATGCTGAAAAGGTTTTTGTGACCTGCGGGGTTAAACACTGCAGAATGATCCAGAAGAATCAATAGAAATTGACTTGTATGTGGTTTAAAATAACATTTGTCGAAAACACAACTAAATAGGGTAAACTAAATTATTTAACCCTTTGCAATCCAATTTTGGATGCAGGGTTTCCTAGGGGGCTTTCTCTTTTTGCCATTATACAATGGTGCCATCTGCTGGCTAGAACCAGTACTGTGGTGTGGGATATGCTGGAGAGGCCCCCAACAACAGAGCGGCCAGTAATCTACAGTAAGAATACCCTGCCGGACGTCTTCTGACATCAGAGCTGTACAGCCTACAATCAGAATGTCTTTAGACGTCAGACAGTGGATTGGAAAGGGTTAATAGAGTAATCTTCAGTTATACTTTAGTTTGAGTGACAATTCTTTCCCTATTTTACGGACGAGCGCACCTGACACCTGAACAGCGTCTAGACTTGCACTGGGAGAGAGTGGCACTGACAGAGCGACACTTGGAAATTCCAAGTCTTGTCATCGCCTGATAATTATCAATTTTTTTTTACTTTATTTTTTTTTGTGGCCTGGTTTTTGGCTGGCTCTAAGGCACATACCTTATTTGCCTAATGGTTAATCCGGCACTGTTTAAAGGAAATCTGTCACCTACTTTTAGCTCAACCTAAACTTATAAGACTGAAGGAGATGACCCGTGGAGTTCGGGGATGGATGTTTTATACCTACCTTCCCTGTCATTCCCCCGGTATTAGCGATGGAAGCCACAACTCAGTGCATTGAGCGGTGCTGCTAAGTAATCCGCCCTTTCTAATTTTATAATAAGCAGACTACTTCGAAGCGCCGCTCAATGCATTGAGTTGTGGCTTCCAGCGCTGACACTGAGAGAATGACTGGGGTGTAAGTATAAAACTTACATTCTCGGACTCCACGGGTCATGTACTTTCAGCCCATAAGCTTGGCTTATAGGGCTTAGGCCACTCTCACACATGCCGTCAGCAAACCGCTGCAATTTCACCGCTGTTTTCGGATGCAGGTTATTGCTTCCGATAGCGGGTTTTAGCGCACCCCATCATAGTGATGAGGTGCACTGAATAAAGCAGACAGTGCTCGAAAGTCGCGGCGCTAGAAAGTGCCGCGTTCTAGCGCATGTTTGCGAGGACCCATTGAAGTTAATATGAGTGTTATACCGCGACGTTCAAAAAGTCGCAGTAATCACAGTAAAAAATGGATGTGTGAAAGTGGCCTAAGAGCAGGTGACAGATTCCCTTTAAGGTCCTTTTATACGGCCTGATTGTTGAGCACAAACTTTCCTCTGAATGATCATTCATCCGACAATCGGGCTGTGTAAAGTTGCCAACGATCGGCCTCAAGAACAAGTGAACACTCATTCATTGGCTGAACGGTGAGTTTCAGCAAGCATAAAAATGCCTTCCCCCATGAAGCTATTCTTGTCTTCTCTCACATGATGGGGCTTCACGGCGCTCAAACAGGTCGGCTGTCGGGACGATGAGGGCGGGGGATGTCTACAGGCTGCACAAAGCTTGAATGTAGTGCTTCATTTACACTGGATGACTGTTGGCTTAATGACTGCACAAGTGCTGACGTCACCGCTAAGGTCGTTAGTGTTCGGGCAGAGCATTTACACTGACAGACTTCACTGCTGATCGTGGGCTTCTTGCTGCAAGAGTTTACACTGAATGAGAAGCAGGAGGAAATCTATTGGACGTTGCATTTTTTTTGCAAAAAACGCAAGAAGGTCGAAATACACATTGAATATACAGAGTTTCAGTCTGTGAAAACGCTGCATATTAATGGACCGAAACTGAACATGCCCGTGTGAATGAGCATACAAAGTGCTGACGGTTGTCATGCCCGAACTCCAAGACGTTCACCTCTACTGCCCTAAGGCCTCATGTCCACAGGGAAAATCAGGCCCGTGTGGATTTCTGCTGCGGATGCACTATAATTGTCTTTTTTTTTTCATGCGAGAGATCAATTGAGATAGAGCTCCGGCACGCGTGATCCGCGTTAAAATGGAGCATGCCGCGTTTTTTTTCCCGTGCGTGAAATCCGTAAATCACTTAAAATACCATCTGCGGCTACTTAATTAACCGGGGATAGTCACTGCTTTCCTATGGGATGCGGATTTGCGTTTTTTCTCCCTCACGGGTTTGCTAAATATAATTTCCCCGTGGACATGAGCCCTAAAAGTTGGCTCCAAAGTGCTAAAACCATATAAATAAGCCACTGAAGTTTTGGGATTCTGTTCAGTGGAGCGATAAAAGAAAACTGGAACTTTTCGTGCCTATGGATCAGCAGTATAGTGTATCAGGATGAATGGCAGAATGAAGCATACACTGAAGATAGCTGCCGCCGCCTCTTTGACTTTGAGCTCCTTTCTGAGTCAAACTTTAAAACATGTATATTCTGAAATAGCGCAACATTTCAGAATAACACATGGGAGTAATGGACATACCTGTCCTGGATTCATGCTACCGTGGATCGGGCAGCATGAACTCAATAATAGATTCCCTTTAACAGATTGTCTTTGATGGAACAGTACCCCGCTTCCTCACTGCTCCACTCAGCACCTATTACATGTGCACCAGCTGTTACAGCGAGGGCGCGAAATGTAACACTAATTGCCAGGCTGCACCTGCACTTGTAAGTTCAGCCTGGCAACAAACTGGAAGATGTGAGTGCTAGCGGCTGTCACTAGCGCTTGTGTAATAAGGCCTTTACAGGGAACATGGATTGGGTGGTCATTTGACAATTTTGTAAAGGGAGTTTCTATAGAAAATGGAAACCAGATTATAAGGGGTCTAGAAGAGTTATCACAGAGATAGCTAATTAGGTGAGAGTAGACCAAGAGTTCCAGGAGCTTAGAGATGAAGTGGAGATTAGAGACACAGGATAAAGCCCCATTTACCCAAGACGAATGTCGGGCAAACAATGCCTAACACTCATCCCTGTGTGTATTCGCTCCCGTGCTGTTACACAGTAGCGAGTATCGCTGGCTCTCTGACAGCAGCCAGCAGGGGGCCGGGATGGCTGGAGGAGATTACTGTTTACACTGAAACGGCTGCTGTTTTAGGCTGCATAAACGATAAAAGATGAGCTGAACGATGATCATTCAGTAGAAACAGCAGCCGTCCAGTACTGAACGGCAGCTGTGTTAAGTGAATGGAGAGGAACAGGGGAGAGCGAGGAGTGAAATCTCCAGCCTCCCCGCTGCGAGCTAACGATACTCGCTCCTGTGCAGCACGGGAGCGAGTACATGCGGGGACGAGTGTCGGGCATCGTTTGCTCGACATTCGTCCCTTGTAAATGGGGCTTTAGTCATGAGATGGTTTTGTTTAGTAATGGGGTTATAACTGCTTGTTTAAAGCTAGTCACACAGATTACAGTGATATGTCTGCAGTGTGTATCTGTGCAGGAGTTTTGGAGAAACTTGTCTTTTATCAGTAGCAGCACATGCATAGAGGCCTACTTGATGTAGTCCTGGATTTTTATGAGCTGCAGGATAGCTACACCCACCCCGCCCTCCAGGCAAGGACTAACTGTTGTCTAGCTATTACTGTGCAGAGAGAGAGCTACCAATCATTGGCTGGAGTTCTCTGTGTATGGCGAATGCAGACAGCTGGGTCGCATTCCGACTGCAAGATCCTTGCAGCGGGATGCGACCCTCTGCCCATACGGTGACCCCCGGCTTTTCTCTCTGCTCTTCAGATGTGACGGCTGGCGCACAGCCGCACATACGCAGAGCAGGGCCGGCAATGATGTGGATAATGCGAGCCAGGACATGCTGTGAGTTCCACCCCGCAAGCAGAATATCGCAGTTGATTTCCACTCGTGGGCATGGAAATGCTTTATTTTTTTAATGCATGTCTCATGGGCTGTATTTGCTGCGGGATCCAGAGCTCCAGACCCCGCAGTGCAAATATGCTCTTGTGCATTGTGCCTAAGGCTAGTTTTAGGAAATGAAAATCACAATAACACGTGTTACATGTCCTGAATTCACTGTCTGCTGAAGAAGGTCGTGGTGGAGTGGACTACAGTCCAAATGCTGCAATGGGGACCTATGTTTACATATTGCATCCATGTTAGCGTATGTACTGTATGATGTTTAACATTTAGAATTGCTGACTGTTTCCCTTTAACTATTTTGCAAATGGAATACAAAATGCAGGCATGTTCTAGCTGGGACATTGTGTAACCTGTTCATATGTTCTAAAGTTATGTCACTGCTATCGAAGGGGTAGTTTGGGCTCTCTTCAACTGGTGACCATCAGTAGTTGATGTAAAGAGGTCTGCCACTCAGGACCCCCGTCCATCATCTGATCGTCCGGCCTGCTGTCCAGTGCAGCGGGCTGGACATGGTCCTCAGCGGACAAGAGAGAAAGTGGGAATGCTGGCCTCCCTCCCATCGAAATCAGTGGGAGTGCTGCGCTGCTCTTCCTGCCCAGGACAGGGTGTCAGAAACGGAAGTATCAACTACTCATGGCCTATCCAAGCAATAGATCACCATTTGAAAATAACTCAGACTAACCCTTAAATATATCCGGTACTGGTGTATCTCGACACCACCAGGAAGTCCTGGTGGAGACAAGATTGGCAGGGGGGTGACGCCCCTGTACCTGATTGGCTGCACAGATGGGTCACCTGCAGGTCCGGGCAGCCCACTAAAGATTTTCTTTACAATGCTGAAAGCGGCCCCCGAGAAGCCGCACTGCCCCATGTGCAGACTGGGCTTGCCAGCAGGGAGACCACAGCGCCCCCCCATGTCAGCTCAGCTCGCGGCGGCGGCCCACACCACCCCCCCCTTCCCATGTCAGCTTCACCTTATGGCCAGCAGCAGGGAGGTGACAGCACTGGACAGAGAGAGAGCGTGAGAGCCGGCGTCCACAGACTGCAGGAGCAGAGCAAACCATCGACACAGCGCTCAGTGCATGAGGATAGCAGGGAATGTGAGACCTAGCCAGGTAACAGCGCAGGAGTACGGGGCTGGGTAAGACACAGAGACGCATCCTCCCTCAAGCAGAGAGGCAACAGTGGCGGCACTGTGACACACAGCCGGGTTACAGAGGTGCAGCAGAGCGACGGATGACTGACATTCCACACTGCTTCTACCCATAATCCATTCAAGGACCTTCCAGGACCTTGCCGTATTACGCCAATCGGCAGCTAGGTGTGTGACAGGGGCATTCCTGTACTACAGCGGAAGTATAGCGTGATGGCCGGCTTCCATTGACTACAATGGAAGCCGGCAGCGTGTATTCCGGCGGCATTTAGAACATGCCGCTGTTTATTTCACGCTAAGGAATTCCGCAGCGTGAACATTGAGCTATTAGGTTCCCCAAAAAAGTCAATAGGTGCATAGCCAGTGTGAATTTTTTCAGAAAGCTGTGATATAATTGATGACAAGTTTCTTTAAAGCCCTTAATGACCGCCCATACGTCTTGACGACAATCATTAAGAGGCTTTATTCTGCGCAGGTCTCCCATGTAAGGGAGAGCAGGTGCTCAGCTGTTGGATAACAGCCGGCCACTTGCTCTAACACCAAGACTGAAGAAACCTTGGAACCCTGGTGTTAAACCCTTTAGACGCTGTGGTCAGTGCAATTGCGGCATTTAAAAGGCTGACAGAAGGAGGGGGCTCCCTTTGTCACCCTTCGGATCTCTGCGATGTGATTGCGGGGTCTTGATGGGTTGTTATGGCACCCAGAGGCTTCAATATAGTCTCCAGGTCTGTGCATCCTATGCATCAACAAATAGGGCCATTAAAAAGTTCAACTCATCCCGCAAGAGAAAAACTTTTTTACAGCAAGGTTGACAAAAAAAACCCAAAATTCTAGGAGTCCTTGAGTGGAGCGATAAGCAAAAAACAAATTTTTTAAGGAAAAAGTTTTAAAAAAACCCTACATATATAATTTGATATTGACATAATTGTACTGGCCTGAAAAATTAAATTAACATATTATTTATTCTGCATGGTGAATGCTGTTAAAAATAAAAAAAACATTTTGTAGATTTTGTTAATCGTGCCTCTAGCAAAAATGGAACAAAAAGCAATCAAAATATTATATAGTCCCAAAAACTGGATAAATAAAGACTAGAATACATCCCACAAAAAACAAGCCCTCATGGAGCTCCATCAATGGAAAAAAATAAAAATATTATGGCTCTTGGAATGTCACAAAGCAAAACCAAATAAAAATAAAAAGTTGTTTTTGTGTACAAAAATAGCAAAATATAAAAAACTGTATAAAATTGATATCACCAGAATCGTGCTGACCCAGAAAATAATGTTAGCACAATATTTATTTTGTACACTGAATGCTATAAAAATGAAATCCAAAGAAACAAACATTAGAATTTCTTTTTTTCCCCAATCCCCCTAAAAAATGTTTTAATAAAAGTTATACAATACACTATATGTACCCAAAAATGATGCTGCAGAAAACAATCCCTGATATGGGTATGTTGATGGAAAAATGTAAAGGTTATGGCTCCTGGAATGTGATGATGAAAAAAAACTGAAAAATTAGTTGGTCATTAAGGTGCAAACAGGTTTGATCACAAAGGGGTTAAATAACGCAATACAACTAATAATAGTTGTTCCTCCTAATTCAAAACAAAGTGCAGTCTCAGAATTACTCAACCCCTTCATGAAATGCGTCTTTAGTACTTAGTAGACACTGTTTTGCTGTTATGACCTGCTGTCCATGTGATGCTTAGTCAGACAGCAGCTTCTGACAGCGTTCCGGAGGAATCTTGGCCCATTCCTCATGGGCAATGGCATCCACTTCACGAATATTCTTGGGTTTGCATGCAACAACTGCCTTCTTCAAATCCCATCATCTCTAACGATCTTTATATATGTTGTGACCATGCAAACACACAAGACCTAGTAAAGCAGCTATTAATGATCAAGCCAATAAGAGTTATGCCAGGGAGCAGGGGAGAGGACTGACAGCTCTCCACGGTGAGCCTGTCTGACTGATACATTCACCATGGAGAATCGCAGCAAATCACAGAATGCCCCGATTTGAGTCCCGTAAGCGGAGAATCGCTATGATTCTCCGCTTGTGGATAGGGAGCTGCGCTTTCCATAGTTAGGTCTATGATAAGCGGGCACTGCGTTACTCGTGGCCAGATTATCGCTGCGAGTAACGCAATGCAATATCGTCTGTGGACAGGAGCCCTTAGGCCTCATGCGGAATCTGACCAGGTGCCTCTTGCGTACCTGTCCGGATTCTCTTCTGTGCTGTGGATGTGCCGGCCAGCGGACATGCATAGTACAGGTTTGACTGTGCCGTCGCTAGGTGATGACGTGGATCCTGCTGCCTTTCTGCAATGATGATTGTGGAATTGCCACGGGATGGATGGCTTCCTTTGACTTCCGTGTGTAGCCTTACTAAAATAGGGCATGCTGCGTTTTTTTTTCCCCGTGAATGTTTTGTATCAGATTCTCTCCTCTAAAAATGGAAAAGAGAGACAGAAACCCTGAACTGAGCCCTATCGTAGGTGTGAAAGCAGCTTAAGTTGTGCCTTATTCTTCAATATGTCTTATGCAGCATGTTAAATGCTATATACACCTTTGCACTCCTTTTTTTCTTTAATCAGTGTGTCTTTGGAAAGGAAGACTTTTTGGAGTTGGTTTTCATTAAAAATATCTGATCGTTTGGTTTCTATGCTTCTACTGTTTTCCAAAGCACTGCAGATTGGAGGACTGAAAGATTTGTAAAATTGGTCAGGGAGAGTAAACTGACAACTACTTCTCAGCCCCTCCCCGTGCCTGCTTTTCTGTCTGAGAAGGAGCAACTGTGATGTGGATACATTACACAGCAAGGGATTTGTGAGAGATGACCAATCAGTGAAGAAATCAAGACATAATCTTTTGTAAGTTCTTGTGAGTCTTCCACACTGGGAAGTGCTGTCTATGGAAATCTTATATGTTATTGTGTATTACATTTACTCCAAGTTATAAGTAGTAAAAGTGGATAAAACCTGTGATATTTCTGGAGGGAGAAACCTTCTTACAGAGGGCTGCATAGCAGTATTGGGAGATGCTGATCATCTCACCAGGCCCCATACCCCAGCATCCTGAACCTTCTAACTTCCAATCATCATACAGTATCTCTGCATAGAAGTGAAAGTCCATGCACATGTAAAAGTTTTCAGACCACACTAAAAGACGTGGACTTAAAGATATTGTACTGGATTAGATAAAACATGGCTGTTTTCTTTTAAAAAATAGCACCACACTCGTCCATGAGTTGGGTCTGATATCACAGCTCAGCTCTACTGAAGTGAATGGAGGTTAATTACAATATCACACACAGCCTGTGGACATGCGTGACACTGTTTTTGTAAGGAAGTGTAGTGGCCCAGAGTTAGGGTACCTCTAGGTTGGTGTTTGTTTACCCCAGGTGGATTGTCTTTGTGCCTTGGTATGTGTAGTTATGTTAGTCTATCTCTTGTGTTCATGTTGG
Organism: Eleutherodactylus coqui; assembly: GCF_035609145.1. NCBI lineage: Eukaryota > Metazoa > Chordata > Amphibia > Anura > Eleutherodactylidae > Eleutherodactylus > Eleutherodactylus coqui. Next base: position 118,883,740 of record NC_089843.1, on the reverse strand, counting down.
TGTCACTATTCTTAGCGGTGACGGTGTGTCTGTCTCCCCAACCTGCTCTGTGTGGTGTGATTGGTCATGAGAGGTTGGGGGCGGAGTTAGTAGTGGGTAGAGAGAGTAAAGATGTAGTCGTTGAAGAATGGTATGTGTTCTCCCAACAAATAACTGGGACTGATGACATCTGTACTTCAGGGGAAGAGTGACTCATAATTGAAAGTGTGTTGGAGGTTGTGCAGAAGAAAAATGGGCCAAGGGTGTTGTATCTAAGACTGTTTTCAGTGTCTTGTTCTTGTAAAATCAAAGTTGGAACATGTGACCAAAAGAAAACCGTGTGCCTTCAGTTTGAAACTACCTCTTGATTGTGGACTCTTTCATTCGGCTTGGGTGATTTATCACTCGGAAGAGGCACTGGCGTCACATGAACAGATAAGTACCAAAAGTTCGTAGCACAGTTGCTAACTTTATACCTTGCACACAGCTGGGCCAGGCCGTGCTTTGGATGTAACGGGTGGAGATGGTAGAGCCATCGTGACCCCCACCATCTTGTACCCCGCTGTCTCCCTGGCCAAAGGTCTAACCCCGGCCGCTGCAGAAGCAACCATGTTTTTCTAACTTTGGACAACTACTTTAAAAGCTATGGAAACGTTTGTGCATGAATAAACCATACACACATATCTTAATAAGTTCCTGGAGAAAATAAATGGTGCACTTTTCAGTTGTTTTTTTTGCATTGAGTATTTCTTCTCATGCATTTAGAAAGAATGATAGTCGGTTTGCAGTTTCTCCTATATTTAGGTTTCTGGCTAGGGGGCATTCCCACCAGTGATCAGCTGGTCTCTCTGTTAAACACACACAAGCTTAGCTCCCCTCTCTTTCAGAGGCTGTGTAGCATAACCATGTCCACTCAATGCTACACAGCTATCTCATTCTCTCTCTACATAGCTGCTGGTTGATCCCCCTCACTGCTGATAAGGGCACAAAATTCAGCCAAGGTGAATGTAATGGTAGTTATCTCTGTTCTCCTGATCTTGTTCACCATACCCTGGCAGTCGTACAGCCCTCTATTGATTAAAAGAAAAAGAGTGCAAAGGTGTACATAGTCTGAGTTAATTTAAAGAGAATCTGTCACCAGGTTCTTGCTGCCTGAACGCGGGACAGGTATGCACTGTGTCTCCTTGAAAGTGTTATTCTTAAATGCTGCGGCATTTCAGAAAGAAGCATACTTTGAAGTTTGCCTCAGAAACGGAGCTCTGAAATCAAAAAGGACAGCTGTGCCAAGCTCTCCCCACCCTCAGTATGTTGTCTGACAGGTCTCTCCCTGCTTATGTATAGGGACAGAATATCAATCAACATGCTGCAGGTGGGGAGACCAGCATGGCCCACCACTTTGATGCAATAGCTGCTTTCCCGAGTAAAACAGGCAAACTTCAAAGTGCGTTTATTCTGAACTGTAACGTTTCAGAAGAACACTTATGTATTGCGTATGGACAGCGTTGATTATGCTGCCCATAAAAAAAGAATAGGGCTCATGCTGCTTGGTATGTAGTGAATCTTTGCTGTTTTTATGTTTTTTACATAATTTATTTTTTCGTAGGCTGGGTTCACATGGGTCAGATTTGCCACAGAATTTCCATGCTGACCTTCCGCACATAAATTCCGATGCATTTACAGTATCAGCAAAGTGGATGAGATTTTGAAAATGTTGTCCACATGCTGCGGAAAAAACCCGCACAAAAGAATTAAAATCCACGACATGTCAATTATGTCACCATCTCCGCTGCAGAATTCACCCCCTCTCGTTGAGGGGGTGAATTCCGCACAGGATTTTGTGATGAAACCTGCACCAAATGGTGCGGGTTTGGAGGCAGGAATGTCCGCTGTGGACATTCCTCTGGAAATCAGCCCCGTGTAGACCCTGCCTTATAGTTTTTTAGTACTTCTTCGCTGCCCTCTTGTTTTAGTAGTTTAAGCGCTTTATTTTTGCCGTTTATTGCCCCCATTACATCTTTATTGAGCCATATTGCTTTTCTACTATTCCTAACCATTTTATTCCTGTAAGGTATGAACCGCTCACAGTAAGGATTTAAGATGTTTTCAAACATTTCCCATTTATTGTCTGTACTCTTATTTCTAAGGACATTGCCCCACTCAGTAAGGTTAAGGGCATCTCTGAGCTGATCGCACTTGGCTTTCCTAAAGTTTAGTATTTTGGTAGCTCCGCTATAAAAGTCTCACTTGAAAGACAAGTTTAAATTTATTATATTATGGTCACTATTTCCCAGGTGCTCCCCAAGTTGCACCCCTCTTATTCTGTCAGGTCTGTTGGTTAAAATTAAGTCCAAAATGGCCGTCCCTCTAGCTGGGTCCTGTACAAGTTGTGTAAGATAATTATCTTTAGTTATTGACAGAAACTTGCTACCTTTATAAGATCCGCAGGTTTCGGCTTGCCAGTTTATATCTGGATAGTTAAAGTCAACCCCATAATAATTACCTCATTGTGATTTGCTACTTTATGCATTTGCCTCAGTAATAGATTCTCAGTAGCTTCTGTTATTTTTGGTCGTCTATAGAAAACCCCTATGAGGATTTTATTATTTTTCCCTCCATGTATTTCTACCCATAGAGACTCTACATGTTTATCTTAGACTTTAAACCTTTTAAGGATTTTAAGCCTTTCCCCTTTTCCAGTTTTTGAACCTGTAAGTTCACTGCCCAGTCACAGCTCACATCCAACCAGGTCTCCGTTATTCCCACTATGTCGTAGTTTTCCTCAGGCATTATTGCTTCCAGTTCATCAGGAATAACAGAATGTGAACCTAAAGACTCTGTAAACTTTCCTGTAATAAATCATAGGTTTTCCAAAGTATTAAATGTTTTGAGATGCAAAATATGTCCATTTTTATAATCCTGATTTTTCTGTGGTCAGTGTATAGTCTTCATCTTTAATGCTGCTCATGTGAGTACTACTATTCTCCCTCCCTCATCCTGATTAAGGTCATTATCCTTCCTTAGCCAGTTCTACAACAACACCATTCTAGGTGACATGTGACAGCTGTGTCCATGTGTTCGGTGGTTTTGTTGGCTTGCTTCTATTCAGCTGAGGTTTCTGAGTCACTTTGCCCATCACAGCATCTGACAGCAAATTTACAAGGAGAAATATGACTGAGTCAAGTCATCTGTGTATGAGGATTTATAACCGCAGTATAGGTAGGAGACGGGGCTGAGCTGGATGGAAGCAGCAGATCACTGGAGAAGATAAGAAAATCCTCGTCTACCAGTCTAATAATGCCAAACTATAACTCTAAACAGCACTGCTTTATGCTGCTTGACGCAAATTACTCCAAACCACCAGGACTCCGCAACTACACGGACAAGCAAGTAGACTGTTTTTCAGATGTGTGTCTAAAACCGGAGGGAGTTTATAATATATAATCATTGTATGCCATTAGGGTATGGTCACACATTACAGTGTAATGGTGCATTCAGACGACCGTATATCGGCCGGGTATTCACGCCGGCCGATATACGGCGTCTCTCTCTGCAGGGGGAGGAAGCTAAAAGAGTCGGGAGCAGTGCACTGAGCTCCCGCCCCCTCTCTGCCTCCTCTCCACCCCTCTGCACTATTTTCAATGAGGAGAGGCGGGACTGGGGCCAGGCTAATTCTCAGAACTTAGCCCCGCCCCCATCCCGACTTCTCTCATTGCAAATAGTGCAGAGGGGTGGAGAGGGGGTGAAGACGAGGCAGAGAGGGGGCGGGAGCTCAGAGCACTGCTGCCAGCTCTTCCAGGCTCCTCCCCCTGCAGAGAGAGATGCCGTATATCGACCAGCGTGAGTCGTCTGAATGCACCCTAAGGGTGGTTTCACATGGGCAATAAAATCGTACAATCTGTGTCCGATGCGAAAGTGAGTAAGAACACAGAATTATGAAAACCAATTATTTTCAATGGTTTCCTTCACATTTGCGATGTTGTCACTCATGCGATGTTGCAATAAAAACAAAAACGCAGCATGTCCTACCTTTCTTCGTTTTTTTTTATCGCCCATGTTTCCCTATGGAGACTCCTTTTTATCGCAACGCACGAACTTGCAATTTTTGTGCAATGCGATGTGTTTTTAACATTAGGAAGCCCAATTGACTTTTGCGGAAAAAAATCGTGGCAAAATCACGCAAGAAGATCGCAAGCCGCAGCGATGTTTTTACTAGAAAAAGCAGCACTGATGCTCAAAAATCGCAGGTACAAAGACGCGATTTTATCGCGGTGATATCGCAATTGCTCATGTGAAACTACCCTAAAGCCGGCTGCATATGAACAGGTTGGATTCCCCATGCAGGAGCCTGCAGCGCAATCCGACCCTGTGCCCGGTCTGGCGTCCGCGCATACCTGTATTTCTCTGTACTGCGGATGTCTGGATCGCTCGCTGTCGGACATGCGCAGTACAGATTGTTTTTTTTAATCCTAGCAGCTCGGACAGCTTTTATTGACTTCTATGGAAGCCATCCGCGTGGAATCTGTGCAAAAATAAAACATGCTGCGATTTATTTTCTGCAAGCAGAAATCGCAACCGCTGTCTGCTCATGTGAGCAGATGTGCAAATGTTCTATTCATGCTAATGGATGCGGAATGCCGCGGATTGTCCGTGTGGGTGACGATTGCGGACTCCACAATCCAAATCCTGTCGTGTGCAGCCAGATCAAGTCCGCAGAAGAATTGGCACCAAAATCAATGCACATTTTGTTGAGGATTTCAGTTTGGATTTTTATGCAGATTTCACTCATGGAATTGCGATGAATGAAATCCGCTGTGAAAATCTGTCACTTTTTTGCGACAAATAGAGCATACTTTGGATTTCAGCATCTCTATTTTCTGCTGTGAGTGGTGTTTGTTAAAACCCTGTCCACTTACACTGAACTGTATGTTCTTGTGGAATCCCACAACATTTCTGCTGTTTGTGGACTGACCCTTGCCTTCAGCTCGGCACGCCACTAACATCAGTTGTCATGTTGTGACAATGCAGTAGCTCTCAGTGGACGGGATCTGTCTCCAGTACTTGTAAGTGATACTCCGTTGTCATCCTTCTACAGATGTGGCCAATAGTGTGGAAGCGTGACTTGGTCATATACAGCCTGCTGCGCTCTCTAGGAGATGAACAATATCCAGATGTATAAGGAGTAACACGTGGCACTGCATAATGAATAAAACGCTACCTTTATTATTTCCCTTGGAGGCTCCAATCTGGGGATATAGCCTAAGCGCTTCCCGAAAGGTATGCTTATTAATGGTGGACCATCTGAGGGGCGGTTCGCCTCACACTGCGGTTCGGGCTGCCTCTCTCTTCCTCCTAAAATGCCCCTTTCATCCACCTTTTGCATCTTCAATAGTGATTGATGTCTCCAGTAATGGCAGCTGAAGATGTCATGTGTTCCATCTACGGGGTGCCTAAGCCGCACCAAAAAAGCAGGCCAATTCAGTATGACTCCTGCTCCTCTGGCATTATGCACATGTAGATGAAATACTCCTGGAGACGTCAATTGGCAAGGAAGAGAGCCAGGACCACAATACAAGGTAAGGGCTTAGTCACACGGGCGCATCAGCGCATGCAGAAAAAATATGTATTTTTTATGCATGTTGCCAGGGGGCAGTTGGGAAATAATGACATCAATTGGGTCTTCTTGCGTTTTGTTTTTTCTTGAGCATTAGGCTAACTTCACATGGGCGAGTGCGATATGGGGCTGTGAATCACGGCTCGATATCCGGCTTGCCAACATGCCATTTTTCCGTGGATGCGAGTCGTTTTTATATCAAAACCGCCTTGCATCACTTCGGGGAAGTAGCAATCAACCGCGGCGGAGGATCACAGAGTTTCTCCCATGGAAACATTGCGTTGCATGCACCTAGCGCGTCTTGCAATGCTGCCACCAGCCCCATTGAAAACAATGGAACAATGAATATGGATGTCAAATAGACGTAAAAACACACACATGCATCAGAATTAGCCCAAAATTGCATATGCCCGTGTGAATGAGCCCTAAGCACGGGTACAGTTACCCTTCGTGCAATATCGAGCTACATCGGTAGCTTGTTCCAATCAGAGGACAATTACAGCGAATCCGATGTCAGTTGCAGGAAGGTGAGACGCGATCCCCTAGCGCTGCCCATAGCAAGGAGACTCCGCGATGACGTCATGCCCTGGGTGACATCACACCGCCGCACGTGTGGCGGGGGGGTCCCCCAGGATTAGTGGTGAAGAAGCCGCTTGGCCCCGCCCTCTCCTGTCTCCTCGCAGCTGGCCCCACCCCCGGTCACATGAGCCGTGGCTCCATGCAGGAGATAAAGCTCTTCTCCCACCATGGCGAGCAGCAGCGAGCGAAGGCGCTTACCGGACCCGGTAGTCGTGCTCGGCGGGCACCGGAGACCCTGCTAGATGTGCCGCCATCATCATGGCCCTTCTCCATAGGCTTTTCAGCAAGAGGAGCAGCTGTGCCCCCGTACCCAGCAGAGGTGCCAAGGAGGGCGCCGCTTTCAGGTGATTACCCCGCCGCATAGACATGATGGTGGCACTAGGGCATCTCTAGGGTTGTGTGAGGAGGCTGGCACTGCAGGATGCCCCATCCTCTCTGATGTGATGGAGATTCTCCTGCCTTGTAAGGAGGCACAATGGTGGGAGCACTTGGTCACCCGGATTGGAGTTGATGTAGTGCAGAGCTGGATGCAATGCATGCTGGTGTCAGACTGCCCCTTTAAGGGAGCTTTCACACGACACGGAATATTCTGCAACAGTGTTGCAAAATACGCTGTTCCTTAATTCTGCGCTGCTAATTGCAGATTTTGATGCAGGATTTTGCCACTTTCAATTCTGCACCAAAATCTGCATATTTGCAGTTCGGATTTGGGGGCTGAATACTTTGCAGGATGGCAGATTCCACATGCTGCGGAAAGTCTGTGGATGTGACCCGTGCTGAAAGGTGAGAATCCGCACCATAAATTGACTAACTGCAGGTGTAAAAGCCCCACGGGGCAATTTCTGCTGCGGATCGTCTCCTGCGCACTGCTGGCCATGTGAGATCTGCATCACTTCTACAGCATCAGAACGTGCCCCCCAACTCCGGTCCACAGGGCACCCTGACAGATCATGTCTTCAGGATGTCTAATAGTAAGAATACTTGAGGCAGAAACCATGACTTGGGGTGCCTTGAGGACTGGAGTTGGGGTGACCTGGTGCCAAGGTTAACTATGGAGCGTGCCAACTGCTGCCACTTCACTCTTTGCTATATAAATGGGAAATCTGCACCAAATTCCATGACCATTCACAGCATGAGGCCGGCTTCACACGGGCTACAAAATCGCATGTATGTGGGGCTGCGCAGCTTTTATCACGAGTAGCAGTAACGTGCTGCTACATTTCCCCCCCCCCCCAAGAAAAAAGACACTACAAAATCGTGTGTGCATCGCAGCGCTGCCGCTGCGGCCTTTGCTGCAGATGTTAGCACTGCAAAACCAATGTGGTCCATGTGAACATAGCCTTAGACTAGTTCCACATGGGCGATCGCAATTTTTCCACGAGGAAACCGCGGCCGGATCGCATTTTATTTTCACTAAATCACCGCTGTCTCTTGCGATTCTTCTTGTGCGTTTTTAATCGCCTGATTTTTGCCGCAATATTTCTTAGTGATGGTCAAGAGAACTTTCTAATGTTGAAAATCACACCGCAAGTTTGTTGCATTGCGATGCGCTAAAAAAATAGGCACCATAGGGAAACATGAAAGATAAAAATTAATAAAGATGGAGCATGCCGCATTTTTTTTTTCTCTTAAAGGGGTTGTCCCGCGGCAGCAAGTGGGGTTATACACTTCTGTATGGCCATATTAATGCACTTTGTAATATACATTGTGCATTAATTATGAGCCATACAGAAGTTATAAGAAGATTTTCACTTACCTGCTCCGTTGCTGGCGTCCTCGTCTCCATGGAGCCGACTAATTTTCGCCGTCTAATGGCCAAATTAGCCGCGCTTGGGCAGTCCGGGTCGTCTTCTTATCTCAATGGGGCTCCGTGTAGCTCCGTGTAGCTCTGCCCCGTCACGTGCCGATTCCAGCCAATCAGGAGGCTGGAATCGGCAATGGACCGCACAGAAGCCCTGCGGTCCACCGAGGGAGAAGATGCCGGCGGCCATCTTCAGCCGGTAAGTAAGAAGTCACCGGAGCGCGGGGATTCAGGTAAGCGCTGTGAGGATTTTTCTTTAGGTCCCTGCATCGGGGTTGTCTCGCGCCGAACGAGGGGGGGGTTGAAAAAAAAAAAACCCCGTTTCGGCGCGGGACAACCCCTTTAACATCACATCAGTGGGAACATCACAGATGGGAAGGAAACCATTGTAAATCACTGGTTTCGTAATCTGCTTTTTTTTTACTGGCTCTCACGTCACGTGAAAACTGCACGATTTTTCTCTCCCATGTGAAACCACCCTTATGGCTCATTTGCACAACCGTGATTTCGGCACATATTACTGCCGTGTGATACGCAGTGAATGGAGTCCATAAAGTACATGGACTTTCATTGATCTATTCACATTAGCATGTAAACCCCAGGTGTAGGTACGCGAGAAAAAGATTGCAGCGTGAGCCCTATACGGGCAGCGTATGCAACACTGTCCATACGCAGTGCATTGTATATGGGCGGCCATTCGTACGCAACCCCCGCTATGAAGCAGAGCTGGGAATTTAAAAAGACAGTCACACCGCGCATGACCGTATGCGTGAGATACGTGGCCATGTGCGGTACGAACTCTGCCGGCTCACACAGACTGGTAAAACTCTGCAGGAGTCCCCCATACAGTTGTGTGAATGAGCCCTTGGGGCGTGTTCACATAGCAGAATCACACGCTGATTTTTCAGCATGGACTCCCATCTCCAAAACAGCAACATATATTTGTTGCATATCTTGCAGTGGATCCGCAAGTGGATTTAGCCCTGTCAGAGGACAGGATCCATGCGCAGAATATTTTGACGTGGATCAGTGCGAAGAGGTGAAGTCACTACTGTTAGGCTGGGTTCACACTGGGCAGACTTGCAGCGTAAATTCCGTCCGGAATTTCGCTGCAGCAAGTCCGCCTGCAGCTGCTAATCCCGGAGTTAGCCAGCCATGTGGACGAGATTTCTCAGAAATCTTGTCCACACGGGACGGCGAATCCGCCACAGCAAAGCCGGCACGACAGGTTTTAAAGCAGCGGATTCTTGGCGGAAATCTCGTGGTTTTTCGCTGCAGCCAAACTGTGAGATTTCCACCCTGAATCTGCCCAGTGTGAACCCAGCCTTAGGGTGGTTTCACACGGGCGATACAATAGCACGATTTTCACACAGTGGGAGAGTGTGAAAAGGCAGAATTCTGAAACCAATGATTTTCAGTGATTTCCTTCACATTTGTGACGTTTTCACTGATGTGATGTTGGGGGGGGGAATTCAGCATGCTCTAGATTTCCGCGATGTGCTATATACAATATTTTTACTTTTATCTCCCATGTCAAGTCTATGGAGCCTCCTTTTTACCACATTGCAAAGCACAAACTTGCGGTTTTAATGCAATGCGGTTTTAACTTTAGAAAGTCTTATTGACTTTTGTGCAAGAAAAAAAAAAACGGGGCAAAAATCGCAAGTTGTAGCAATGGATTTTGAGGAAAAGCAGTGCTGCCGCTTAAAAATCGCTGGGAAAAAAGCTGCAATTTTGCGGCGATCTTTCTCATGGCGATATTGTGATTGTCTGCGACAAACTACCCTTAGGGTGCCTTCAGACTTGGTATTGCGATATCGCTGCGTTTTTTTTTAACACGAATGTCAATAGGACTTTTTTAATGTCAAAAGCGCATTGCACAAAAATTGCAAAGCGCAAACTTGCGCCGAGTGGTGAGTCAGGTGTACAACCCCTAAAGAGTATCGCCTATCTGTTCTAACTACGAAGTGGCATGGCAGGGGGCGTAAACTGAAGGCCAAAAACTCCACATAAGGCCAGTTTCATATGTGCATTTGAACCTCCTTAGAGGTTCTGCCACAGATCCAGCTCAAAATACTGGAAGAAAGTCCTGCGCTGAAGCGCTTCTATCCTCAAGCCGAGCAGCTGAGCAGAAACTGAACGGACCCCATTATAGCCAATGGGGTCAGTTTGGTGCTGATTAGAGATGAGCGAGCGTACTCGGAAAAGCACTACTCGCTCGAGTAATTTGCTTTATCCGAGTATCGCAAATGCTGCCCATAGCATGCCATGACAAAATGCGATTTCCTTTACACGAGCGGAAATAGATTGTGATTTTCCGCTTGCGGAGGAGAAATCGCAGCATGCTCCATGTCTGTGCGGATTCAACACGGATGGCTTCCATTGAAGTCAATGGAAGCAGTCTGATTCGCGGTCCTTCCGCAATAACATATCGGAAAGGTCGTGGCTTGCGAGTCATCGCTAGGCGATAACACGGTAAAAGCGGAGATTATAAAAAAAAAAAGCTGTACTGCACATCTGCAGTACAGATAGACTTCAGGACAGGTATGCATAGATGCCGGCCGGGCACAGGGTTGGATTCCACATGCAGAATCCGACCCGCTCGTGTGCAGGGGGCCTGAAGGTATGATTCCTCGGAAATGCTACAGATTTTCCACAGCAGAAAATCTTCACCAATTGGTGCAGATCCCCTCCCACCCCCTCTTATCAGAAAAGGTACGCTGATACGCAGCATAAACTGGCATGCCGTGGACTTAAAATCCGCATAGTAAAAATTACTGAGTGGGCTGAAATATGAAGAAACGCAATTGTTTTTTGGGGTTTTGTGTTTCATGGTGCAGTGAAAAAGGATATGTTGCATTTATTCTGTGGGTCAGTAAAACAATAGAAATGCAATTTTAATAGCGTTTTCTATGCTTTACTAATTGTAAAAAAAAACCCTTAAAATGCGCGTTTTCTCTGTTGCTATATTCTGAAACCTACAATTTCTCTGTTTTTCTACTGATTGAGCTGTATGGGGCTTGTGTTTTTGGAAAGCAACCTGTAGCTTATATTGGTACCGCTTTTGGGTGGATATGACATTTGATCAGACTTTTTGTCGCTTTTTTTTTTTTTTTGGTTCCTGTACGCCTTACAGACGTATTGACAGATTGCAGTAGCCTGTTACTTCCTGTAAACAGGCTGCTGCAGCAAATGGCAGATTTCCTTGATCGGACAATGAGCTGTATCATTGGCTGCAGCAGCCTGTTTATGGGAACTCGCCGGCTGCGGCAGTGTGTAAACAGCATATCACAGCAGAGATGCAGAGCCAGTTGTGGAGGATGAGTGGCGTGTGGGAAGTGGACAGTATAATCCGGTTTATGATTTTTTTTAAATTTTTTTTTTACACCCAGTGGACCAGATTTTAAAGATAAATCATCTATGGAAACCCCTTTAAGCCTTGCCTAATTTCTGAAATACGTGGCAAACCCGAGAGCCTTCAATAGGCCCCAGACTGCCATGGCAATTCATTTGCACCCATGATCATGTCACAAGAGGGTGTAAGGGGCTCCCTGCCTCCGGTCTACTGCTTTGACACCACTGCCAGCATTGATAGCAGCATCTAAGCAGTCGGAGATATCATCAGAGGCCCTTATAAGGAAAAGGGTTTCCAAACTGAACAATGTATCCAATCCTAATACACACTTTCTGAAGGAGTTTATATGTTAACCACTGGGTGACGCTGTTGTGTTGGGTTTACTAATTATATTGCTTAGTACTTGTAAAGCATGGCGACTAGCAACCAAAGACCTTCACAGTAATCTCAGATTAACAGGAAAAATGGTGCATATCAAATGGGGTATTTCGTGATATACAGACTGAAAACAATGACCAGGGCAATGATTGGTATAGTAATGTGCTAAAGGGGTTCTCTGGGGATAGAGAAACGTGCCCTATATATGACTAAACCAAGTAAAATCCAGTCTTCATTAAGCCCCATTTACATGGGACGACTGTCAGGCAAACGATGCCTGACCCTCCCCCCAGCATGTACTCGCTCCCGTGCTTTTGCATAGGAGTGAGTATCGTTGGTTCACAGTGGGGCGTCTGCAGGAGATTTCTCTCCTTCCGGTATCCCACCCCTCTCCATTGACATAATGTAGCGGCTGTTCAGTACTGAACGGCTGCTGTTTACACTGAGCGATCAGCGTTCAGAATTTTAAACTGCATAAAATCCTGAATGGTGATGAGTGTAAATAAGTGTGTAAGTCAATGGAGAGGGGCGGGGGAGCGCGAGGAGTGAAATCTCCCGCAGCTGCGAGCCAACGATACTCGCTTCTGTGCAAAAGCACAGGAGCGAGTACATGCAGGGACGAGTGTCGGGCATCGTTTGCCCAACAGTCGTCCCGTGTATTAAATGGAGCTTGAGACTGTCTATATACAAATGTATTTCTTCATGCACACGGAGCCTGTATGGAGAACAGTTGTACAGCACTCCACCACATGCATGAGCCATAGTGATCGGAACTGAACTTGTAGTATGTTGTTAAGTTGGAGCGCACTATTTCTAACGGCAAGTATTATTTTCACACTCCCTTTAGGCCCAAAGCACGCGGATGGATTTTTGCTGTGGAATTGGCGGCCAGACGCCCATCGCAAATTACATCAATAGCATGCAATGTAAAATAATTTTCCGCTCGTGGAGGCCGGCTGTCCATGGGCGATGCAGTATCCTGCCGCCCGTGCGAATTGCCTGCCGCGAGCAGAGAATCGCAATGATTCTCCACTCGTGGACAGGTGCCAGCGCTTTCCATAGCAATGCTATGGGAAGCGTCGGCTGGCGTGATTCGCCGGCGGTTTACCGCCGGCGAATAAACTGCCGTGGACAGGGTGGTCCTGCCAGCTTTGGGTAGAAATTGACATTGTTTCAATTAGTGATACTTTTGCTCATCGTCACATAACTCCATTAGTCATTTTGCATACAGCTTGTGTGCCCTTGAGCCTTGAAAGGGTATTTCAGTAACAGTAAGTAAACCCCTTTCCACAGGATAGGGGACAACCAGTTGATCGATGGGAGGTCCAAAAACAGGGCTCTGAAGCATCCTTGCATGAATGAAGTGGTAGTCTCATATGCGCCTTTCCACTCTATTCATTTTAATGGGACGGCGAAAGATAGAAGAGTTCAAGCGCTCGGCTCTCTCTGATGCTGCCATTCTTTTCATTGACTGTTGAAAGTTGCTGAGTGCTCGAATTCTGTTCTCTTCAGTAGTCCCTTCGAAATGAGTGGAGTGGCAGTGCGCATGTGTAACCCCCTCTCAATTCATGCGAGGACACTGTGGAGCACTGTTTTGGGATAGGTGGGGTTCCTAGCAGTCCGAATGAATGGGGCTTGGTATGTAATACCAGCCAAGGGCACTGCACAATGTACAGCAGTATCTGCTTTCAGCACAAAGACCGTTGCGTACACACAGTGACCGCCCAGGTGGAACAGCTGATGGGCAGGGATCAAGTGTGGACGAGCCTTGAAGATCTGCTGTGGATGAGCTACCCTGAGGATAGGTGATCAGTGGCAAAAAGTGGGACAATCCCTTTAGGCCTCTCACACGGGCGGCAGCGATATGGCTGCGAGAAAAGCGCAGCTGTGTTTTCTTGCGGCGATATTGCAACTTTGTAGCACTCTGCCTGAATTTTCGCAGGGAAGCTCTGGCTGCATTAACAAAAAAAACCTAATACATTACCTAACGGGCGCTGTCCGCTCCGCCGCCTTTCTCCTCCGGCAGTTCCGCAGCACTTGTTTGTAGTCTTCAGCCAGTGCTTTCTGGTCAGGGGGTTCAAAAATCCCACCTCCAGGAAGCGCTGGCTGGATTGGTTCATCGAGCACTGCAGTGATTGGTACTCGAGCGCTGCAGCTCAGCCAATCAGAGGCAGTGCTTCCTGGAGGCAGGATTTAGGCTGCCTGTCCAGGGGCGTTGCAGAGATCTGCCACGGGATACCGTCGCCCAGAAGCAGGAGCCGGCAGACGGATCTCCGCTTTTTAGTCTATCTGACAGATAGGCTGACCGCAGAGAATTGCAGCAAATCGCAGCATGCCGTGATTTGCCATCTCCGAGCGGAGAATCGCAATGATTCTCCGCTCGTGGACAGGGGAAGCGCTCTCCATAACAATGCTATGGAGAGCTTTCACTGTGTTTCCGCGGCAATAATCTGGCCGCAGGGGAGCGCAATTCAAACCTGCCCGTGGACAGGCAGCCAAAGGCAGGTGGATTCTCTATTATTGCATGCTCAATAGACAGACAGGAGAAAGACCATTTCCTCCAAATCGTACAGTGAACATCTGTTAGGTCTGTCAATGTTCTATACACAGTAGTACTCTACGTGCTCTAAAACACCTTCACTTGGCCAAGTGATGTTTGCAAACACTGATGGGTTGTGTTTGGGATCAAAACAAGTATGGCCCAATTATTACGAAGTGCAATGTGCATTATTGGCTCATACCTCTGTACTTGATCTAAAAGGAGTCTGTTCATAGAGCCAGCAGAGAGTAATGTCTCAGCTGGTGGTTGAGGTCCCTTGTATGGCCCATTTTGGACAGTTGTAGACATCCAAATGTCTCACTGAGTCTCCCTTTCTATGGGACCTCTACTAGCATAGTGAATAGGTATATCTATGGAAGATAAGAGCTGGATCATTGTACATACTGGACTTCTGTATCGGGGTTTATTAACATAGATTGCCAATGAACCCCACAACTTTTTTTTTTTTTTTTTTCTCCTCGTGATCTGGCAGTAAGGACTTTTATAGTTCAAACCAGAAGTTAGGCACTTGTACAAAAGTTTTTTTTGGTCTCTTGGGAACACTGCTCCTGTGGAAGGCTATATGCGAAGCAGATCAATTAAGGAGATGCAAGAAGCCTTGGACAAGTGCAAAACCACCTGCTAAACGTTGTATTCAGAGCTGGCATCAAACTGGGTCTGTTTCAAACATGGAGAAACCAAGACCGCTGTCGGTGACATTCAGCGGCGGACTTCAGATGGCCCTGAAAAATAACTTGTAGACAGTCCCAGCAGGTTGGTGGGTCGTGATCGTCGTGTCGGTGAGCACTGAAATCCCTGAGCCTGAAACCGTATCAAATAACTAAGAGCGTAAATTATTGAATGTGGTTGTTGAATGAGGTACTGGCCACCATGTTCCCCAGACTTGTCCATGTCACAAACACATGAGCTGCAGGCATGTTGTGACTTGGGATCCTATACGTCATGACTGGAGATGAGCGAGCATACTCGTTAAGGCGATTTACTTGAGAGCATCGCCTTTTTCGAGTACCCGCTGGCTCGACCCTGAAGATTCGGGGGGGCGGTGGAGGGGAGCGGTGTGGAGAGTGAGAGAGAGCTCTCGCTCTCTCTCTCTCCCGATCCCCTCCGCCCCCCCCCCGATTCTTCAGGGATGAGCCAGCAGGTACTCTAAAAAAGGCGATGCTCTCTCGAATAAATCGCCTTAACGAGTATGCTCTCTCATCTCTAGTCATGACACCTGAATAATAAACACACAAAACACATCATTTGGATTATAAAAGGCTGTGATTTATAATTAACCCTTTCCAATCCACTGTCTGACGTCTGAAGACATTCTGATTGAAGGCAGTGCAGCTCCTGCCGGACGTCTTGCGACATCGGGTATTCTTACTGGATACTACTGTCCGCTCTGTTGTCGGGGGGGGCCTCTCCAGCATGTCCCATACTGCAGTACTGGCTCTAGCCAGCAGATGGTGTCATTGTATAATGGTAGAAAGAGAAAACCCCCTAGGAAACCCTGAATCCAAAATTGGATTCCAAAGAGTTAAAGGGCTCCCCAACTTTGATTGGTATTCAGTAAACGCATATAAAACCTTTCCAGATACAGTCCTACAGACTCAATGCTGCCAAGTCCAAAACTATTTCAATAGTTTAATTCAATGTCCACCCACATGAAGCAGGAGACCTCCCGCAACGACATTAGCGATGACATGCCAACTTCCAACACTGCAGCTTTCTCAATTATAGTTTGAAGAGTGACACTAAATATTTCTAATGCTACTTCTGATACACCCAAAGGCTCCTGCACATTTGTGTTTTTTCTTGCGCCTTTTTTACCTTTTTTTTTTGCTTTATTTACTTTTACATGAAAAAAAAGACTTTCTAATGTTAAAGAATTGTGATTTTCGTGCGATGCGTTTTAAACAATAGAAAGTACTATTGACTTTCGCATTAAATGCAGCAACATCTTGTGAATGTCAATTGCTGATGGAACTGCTTCCATTGACTTCAATGGAAGCCATCCGTGCAAAATTTGGGAAAAATAGAGCATGCTGGTTTTTTTTTTTTTTTTTTTTAACACACCCTTCCTCCACGAGCGGAAACCGCAATTGGTTTCTGTTCGTGTGCAGGAAGAATCCCTTTTGGGCAGTATTTGCTGTGGAATCTGGAGGCGGACGCCTGCTCCGGATTCCGCAATGTAAAGCCGCCCGCGTGCAGGCAGCCTTAGGCCCAATGTGCACAGGTGGAATTTAATTCATCTGCAGTTCAAGCTGCCCATAGATAATCATGGGCACCCACATGTGGATCTGATTTGTGGACCTTTTGGTCCGGAAAACGAATCGCAGCACGCCACGTTTTTCTGCAGGTCTTGCACGGGCAGCTTCCATTGAAGTCAATAGAAGCCGTCCAATCCGCGGCACACCCATAGCTGACACTGCAGACAGGCCGCGGATCCCGCAGGAAAGCTGGAGATTTTTAAAATAAAACTCCACTGCATCGTGAAGGAGATGGAAGACCCACACAGCCACGCAGAGGATCCGGTGGGGTAAGTAATGTCCTCGCGGGCAAGGTGGGATTCCGCTGCGGGCTCCCGCCTGTGGACATGAGGCCTTACTCTGAAAAGCAAACTTGAGGGAAGATTGTTAGCTAATATCTTTAATGAGCAGGCCCAGACGCCTTACTTTTGTAGCTGGTAGGCCGGGCTCACACAACTGTATTGCTATACGCTGCATAAAAATTGCAATGTTTTACTGGCTTGGGAACTGTGTATTGCTGTGGGGTTCTTTGGTTGTTTTCTCTGTGCACATATGCCCGTACGTGTGCAGTGTATTTTACACAGTCTGGCACGGGCTTCCTGACGCTACTTATAGTATGCAAAGTTTTTCATAACCTAACTGTACGACCAACCCTGACGGACAAGATTATTTATGGGTAATCCATTTCCCATGACCGCATCAGTGAAAGACCGCCTCCCATCCAGACCGGAAATTGGAACCTCCCACATCTCTTTAACCCCTTCCCGCTCCTGGACGTACCTGGTACGTCATGGTAGCGGGATACTTCCCGCAACATGACGTACCTGGTACGTCATGCCATTAAAGTGTCGCCGCGGTGACAATCGCGGCGACACAGCAGCGATCCTGGCTGATATCGTCGGCAGACAAGTGAGGCATCCGGGCTGGGGACCAATCAGAGCGGTCCCTCCCCCACGATCGCTGTGATTGGTCAGGGAAAAACTCCCTGACCAATCACAGCGCAGCAGCGGACTTCGCGCTGTTTACAGTAGGGGCTCCATGTGCAAGCACCGCAGTGTGTTTCCGGTGCTTGTACAGAGAGCACCTACTGTGTTTTTTTCTGAATATAAGTGCGATTAGAGTGTAGATTAGGCAGGGAGTGAGTGTAGTGGAGTGTAGTGGAGTGGAGTTAGTCATCAGTGTGGTGTAGTGGAGTGAGTGTTAGTGATCAGTGTGGTGTAGTGTAGTGAGTGTAGTGAGTGATTGATCAGGCAGTGTAGTGTAGTGAGTGTAGTGAGTGATTGATCAGGCAGTGTAGTGTAGTGAGTGTAGTGAGGGATTGATCAGGCAGTGTAGTGTAGTGAGTGTAGTGAGTGATTGATCAGGCAGTGTAGTGTAGTGAGTGTAGTGAGTGATTGATCAGGCAGTGTAGTGTAGCAGAGTGGAGTGAGTGATCAGAAGTGTAGTGTAGTGAGTGAGGGATCTGTAGTGTGTGATCAGAAGTGTAGTGAGTGAGCTGTAGCGTGCGATCAGCAGTGTAGTGTAGCGCAGCGTGTAGTCAGTGTATCCCTTGGTGTGTGTAAAAAAAAAAAAAAAAAAAAGTTCCTGTTGTTCCCATTTCGTTACCTGTCCCGTCACCCGTTATTAGTTAGTGTAGCGTTTAGTTAGTCCGTCTAGTGTGTAATGTGTCGTTAGTCCGTGTTGTGTCAGTGTATTCGTCTGTGTAAAAAAAAAAAAACCAAAAAAACAAAAAAAGTTCCTGTTGTTCCCATTTCGTTACCTGTCCCGTCACCCGTCATTAGTTAGTGTAGCGTGTCGTTAGTCCGTGTAGTGTGTCGTTAGTCCGTGTTGTGTCAGTGTATTCGTCTGTGTAAAAAAAAAAAAAAAAAAAAAAAAGACAAAAAAAAAACACTTACGTGAATACACCACATAAGTTTCCGCGTTCTTTCCGACCCCCGTCCCGTGGTCACCCCATCCCGCAGTGTCCCATCTAATAAAACTTTTTCCCCGTGTGCCCCATTTTATATAAATATGGCCCGCAGGAGGTACACTTCAGAGGAACTGTATGCAATCATTGCATCAGACTCGGACTCAGGTAGTGGTGATGACGACCCCACTTTTTTGGCATTCTCCGACTCCTCATCCTCATCCTCATCCAGCGAGTCTGAGCTCCCTGCACCCCCGAGAAGGCGTCCAAGGACCGCCACTGACCCCAATGCATCAGATGCTCACTGGAGTACCCCGGAAGATTACAGACCCCAGATCCCTGATTTTATTGGGAACCCAGGGATTCAATTTGATCCGGAAGGGCTCAGAGGGAAGGACTTCTTCAAGTTTTTTTTTTCAGAAGAGTTCATTGCCCACATTGTTACCCAGACTAATTTGTACGCCCAGAATTTTATTCAACAAAATCCCACCTCCAGCTATGCCAGACCCGATAAGTGGACCCCTGTGGATGCACCAGAGATACAAAAATTTTGGGGGCTTATACTAACCATGGGGCTAATAAAGAAGCCAACAATCAGGGCGTACTGGTCTACCGATATTTTGTACCACACCCCAATGTTCCGCATGGCGATGTCGAGGACGCGCTTTGAGTGTATTTTAAAATTTCTGCACTACAATGACAACCAGCTGTGCCCCCCCCAGCGATCACCCCAATTACGATCGGTTGTATAAGATCAGGCCCGTAATAGACCATTTTAACGCCAAGTTTGCCCAGGCGTATGCCCCACAGATAAACATTGCAGTAGACGAGTCCCTGGTACACTTCAAGGGGAGGCTAAAATTCCGCCAGTACCTGCCCAGTAAGCGGGCACGGTATGGTGTGAAGTTGTACAAGCTGTGCGAAAGTACATCAGGGTACACCCACAAGTTCCGTATTTACGAGGGGAAGGACACTAAAATTGAGCCCCCAGAATGCCCCCCCCCCGTGCTGGGAGTAACAGGGAAAATAGTGTGGGAACTGGTGCACCCACTATTAGACCAGGGTTACCATCTGTACCTGGATAACTTTTATACCAGTGTCCCCCTGTTTCAGTGCCTCGCTTCCAGAGGAACAGTGGCATGTGGCACTGTTCGGAAAAATCAAAAAAGCCTCCCTAAGACGCTGCTTGGGCAACTGCTCAGAAGGGGTGAGAGCCGGGCCCAATGCAGCGACAATGTATTGTGCGTTAAATATAAGGACAAGAGGGATGTCCTTATGTTGACGACAATACACGGCCACAGCAGTACCCCCTGCCCAGTACGAGGTACCAGTGCAGAGACCCCCAAACCAGACTGCGTCCTCGACTATAATAAGTACATGGGAGGGGTCGATCTATCAGACCAGGTACTGGAGCCCTATAGAGCCATGCGGAAAACACGGGTGTGGTACAAAAAACTGGCCGTGCACCTCGTACAGATGGCACTGTATAATGCCTACGTGCTGTTCCGAGGTGCAGGCCACAGGGGGACATTCCTTGAATTTCAAGAGGAAGTTATCAAGGACCTAATATTTGGGGACCAGGAGGTGGGGGAGAGGCCCAGTACTTCTGGAAGCGAGGCCACAAGAATTGTACCAGGGCAGCATTTTCTCAGTGAAATTCCCTCCACTGCGACGAAGGGAAGGCCCCAAAAGAGGTGCAGAGTGTGCTACAAACAGGGGATAAGAAAAGACACCAGATACCAGTGTGAAACGTGCCCCACACAACCCGGCCTCTGTATAAATGAGTGTTTTAAGATCTACCACACGTCCCTGAAATTTTAATTTTTTTATTGCCCTGACGTTTTACCCTGATGTACTTCGCACAGCTTGTACATAAAGCCACATGCTAAGTCCTTCCCTTCTGAGCCCTGCACCCTAAAAACAGTTTAGATTCACATATGGGGCATTTCCCTGTTGGGTAACATCATGGATTACGTTTTCTCCTTCTGCCCCTGGTAAAAAATAAAAATCTGGGCCTAAACTGAGCATTATTGGAAAAATGTGAATTTTTCGTTCTCAAATTGTTAAAAAAAATTCCTCAAATACCTGTGGGTTCAAACCGCTCACTACACCCCTTAAAAAATTCCCTGAGGGGTGTAGTTTCCAAAATGGGGTCAGTTGTTGGGGGTCTCAAATGCACTGGTACCTCAGGGGCACTGCAAACACTACATGGGGTCTGAAAATTATTCCAGCAAAATCTGCATTCAAAAAAAGCGCTCCTTTCTTTCTGAGCCCTGCCATGTGCCCAAATAACAGTTTACATCCACATATGGGGCATTTCCGTGCTCGAGAGTAATTGGGTAATGCATTATGGACTATGTTTTCTCCTTCTGCCCCTGGTGAAAAATGAAAATCTGGGCCTAAAGCTGAACATTATGTGAAAAATCTGAATTTTTCGTTCTCAACTCAAATTGTTAAAAAAAATTCCTCAAATACCTGTGGGTTCAAACCGCTCACTACACCCCTTAAAAAATTCCCTGAGGGGTGTAGTTTCCAAAATGGGGTCAGTTGTTGGGGGTTTCAAATGCACTGGTACCTCAGGGGCACTGTAAACACTACATGGGGTCTAAAAATTATTCCAGCAAAATCTGCATTCAAAAAGCGAAGAAGCGCTCCTATCCTTCTGAGTCCTGCCATGTGCCCATACAACAGGCTACGTCCACATATGGGGCATTTCCGTGTTCGAGAGCAACTGGGTAACGCATCATGGGGTACGTTTTTCCTTCTGCCACTGGTGAAAAATGAAAATCTGGGCCTAAAGCTAAACATTATGTGAAAAATTGGATTTTTTCGTATTGAACTCAAACTGTTAAAAAAAATTCCTCAAACATCTGTGGGTTCAAACCGCTCACTACACCCCTTAATAAATTCCCTGAGGGGTGTAGTTTCCAAAATGGGGTCAGTTATTGGGGGTTTCAAATGTACTGCTACCTCAGGGGCACTGCAAACACTACATGGGGTCTGAAAATTATTCCTGCCAAATCTGCATTCAAAAAGACAAGAAGCGCTCCTTTCCTTCTGAGACCTACCATGTGCCCATACAACAGGCTACGTCCACATATGGGGCATTTCTAAAAACTGCGGAATCTGGGTCATACATTCCAAGTTTTGTTTCTTTGCTAACTCCTACTGTTTTATATTAAAAAAAAGGTTTTATATTGAAAATCAGTAGAAAAAAGGAACTGTTCTAATTTTTGATGCACTTTCCTTTAATTCCTGTAAAACATCTAAAGGGTTAATAAACTTTCTAAATGCCATTTTGAATACTTTGAAGGGTGCTGATTTTAAAATGGGGCAATTCATGGGGGATTCTGATATACAGGCTCGGCAAAACTATGTCTGAACTGCATTGGTCCTTAAAAAATTTAGATTTTGAAATTTGCTAGTAAATGTGAAAAATTACTGCTAAATTTATATACTTTGTGGAGTCTGCAAAAAGTAAAATAACACTTAAAAAATGATTGCTGTGTAAAGTAGGCCTATGGGAAATGTTAATTAATAACTATGTTGTGGTGTTTGACTTTCTATCTTACAAAGAAAACAATTCAAAGTTTGAAAATTGTGAATTTTTCCAAATTTTCAGTAAATTTGGATTTTTTTTCCAAATAAGGACAAAATTTATTGATGAAATTTTTACACTAACATAAAGTACAATATGTCACGAAAAAACAATCTCAGAATCACCTTGATAAGTAAAAGCATTCAAAAGTTATTAGCACAGAAAGTGACAGATGTCAGATTTGAAAAATAAGGCTTGGTCCTTAAGCTCAAAATAGGCCATGTCATTAAGGGGTTAAAGGTAGGAACACCCTTCACACTGGCGGTAAAATCGAGCAATGCGAGCAAAAACGCAGAATTCTGACACCCATGCTTTTCAATGGTTTCATTCACATCTGCGATGTTGCGAGACTTGAATATCGCAGCATGCCCTATCTTTCTGCATTGTGCTTCCTTTCTATTGCCCGTGTTTCCCTATGGAACCTCTGTTTTATTGCAGCACACGAACTTGCGTTTTTTTTTTTTTTGTTTTTTTTTTCTTCCATGCGATGCATTTTTAACATTAGAAACTCCTACTGTCGTTTGAGAGGGAAAGTCGCAGGCGGCAGCGCTGCGCAATTTTTCTCAGGAAATCACCTGAACAAAATTGCAATTTTCTGACGATTTTCTCACGGTGATATCGCAATCTCTGGTGTGAACGAGCCCTCAGTTCTGTACCTAGATCCATGGACTAATTGAGGCTGATCCCTTTTTATTTTCATATTATACTTGAAATAAATTTGATTAAATAAAGTTTAAACTCAAATACTGCAGTGCGGGGGGATTAATGGAAAACAGATTACCAATAAGTAATCTTGTTTCCCTCACGCCCATGACCATGCCAGTGAGAGATTAAACTAGATTAATAACTATGACCACCAAGTCATAAAGGCTGCAGTAGGCTATTAGACAATCGGCAGAGTCATAAGGCTTTAGGCAAAGCTATAAAGGCTATAGGCAGAGTCATAAGGTTTTAGGTTAAGCTATTATGCTATAGGGCGAGCCATAAGTCTACCAGGCAACAGGCAGAGCCATAATATCTATAAAGACTAGTATGCTATAGGCAAGGCTATAAGGTTATAGGTTACGTTATTAAATGCTATAGGCCAGTGGTGGCGAGCCTACGGCACAGGTGCCACAGGCGGCACGCAGACCCCTCCCTGCTGGCACGCGTCGCCGTCGGGCGCTCATCATGTTAGTGAATACCGGCTCCCCTGCCGGTATTCACTCACCGCGCTGCTAGCTGCTCAGATCCCGGCGCACACTGTGATGTCAGAGTGCAGCCGAGATCCTACCCCTCTGCAATAGGCAGAGCCATAATGGCTATTATGCTGTGGGCAAAACCCAATAGTGCACTAACCCATATGAATTTAGCCTTTTTCTGGGTAATTCTGCTTACTGGACTATCTGGAGATCCTCTCAAGCGCTCATTTCTTCCCCCAGCTCCCCTCAGTGATGATGCTAGGCACCACCCAGAGTAGTACACACCTAAATTGTATCTGATGCCAGGCCGGGTGCAACAACACTGGGAGTATACCATCACCACCGAAGGGTTCTCCCACAATAGCAGAAATATCCCATGAGGTAGAGAAAAGGACTTGCCTCCAGAGACAGGGGAGCCCAGCATCTGCTGCAGGAGGCGAGAGGATGATTCCAGAATTATCCAGTGCCTCCTTGTGGAGACCTACAGCGGACAAGTAACCTCTCATGCCATAAAGTTTCAGAGTGAGGCCCTGCTGTCTGCCACCTTTATTAGGCTGGGTTCACACGGGGCGGATTTTCGTCGGAAATCTCGCGGTTTGGCCGCAGCAAAAACCGCGAGATTTCCGCCGGGAGAACCGCCGCGGTTTAAGCCGCGGCGGCTTTGAAGCAGCCTGGCCGCATGCCTTTCCGTTGCGGCCGGCTCTCCCATAGAGGAGAGCGCGGCCGTAACATAAATAAACAAAAAACCGACTGTAAACAAACATGCTGCTTCTTCTGAAACCGCGGCGGCCGCAGCCGCGGTTTCAACCGGATTTACCGCAGCGGATTAGCCGTCCCGTGTGGACGAGGTTTCGGGGAAACCTCGTCCACATGGCTGGCTAATCCCGAGATTAGCGGCCGCGGGCGGTTTTGCCGTGGGCGGATCTGCTGCGGCAGAACCGCGGCAAATCCGCCCTGTGTGACCCCTGCCTTAGAGATCTGAAAGAATCCTTGAAAGGGCAGAGGCGGCCATGTAGCAGCTACCGCAGCATTCTCAAACCTGTCTTAATGGACAGGAAATGGGAACTGAGGGTGTTCCTGCCTTTAAAGAGACCTGGA
Organism: Eleutherodactylus coqui; assembly: GCF_035609145.1. NCBI lineage: Eukaryota > Metazoa > Chordata > Amphibia > Anura > Eleutherodactylidae > Eleutherodactylus > Eleutherodactylus coqui. The sequence continues at coordinate 118,859,460 of NC_089843.1, read as the reverse complement.
TGGAAGGTGGTCTCTCACTGGTGCTGTCATGGGCATAAGGGAAAGAACATAAAAAGGATAGAGATACATTCACAAAATATCAGAATACATTTTTCACCAGAATTCTCAGGCTGACTGATAATCTTGCCATGTCTTGGGTGCGACTGAATGAGCCCATAGTTAATACATTAGTTCCATATTGGACCCCATAGATGTGTTGGGCATTCCTAGCCCACCATGTCTGCCTCTGGTGCTGCTTCCTGAAATCTCTGCATCTAAAAGCGAGGCAAGGCATCCGCGGTACTGGTGCATTATGTCTCCACCAAAACTAGCGGTGGAGACATGGGTTGGGCTGGATCAGTGACAGGGAATGCCGACGGCACGCCCCCAGATGTGGTTACGGTGCTACCGCTATGTTCTGCTTCGGCCCTTGTGACGCAGATGCTCCTACCCCCAGTCCGAAGCTGTGGTTGCAGCTTTTGTACTGCATCCATCCATGTCTCTAGTATCCATAAGGACAGTGACAAAGGGAAGGCCCCCAGGGAGCCTGGCCGCAGTCCCGTGAGTGGACACATGGCAAGGTGCCGGCCACTGTGACAGCTCCGCCCTGTCTTGCCCCCTCCCATTTCAAACGCCGGAGTGGAGGAGAGTGGCGGAGAGCCGGGGAGGGAAGGGGAGGACTGCTCAGATGGAAGCGTATATTGGCTGGCTGTGAAAACGCCGGATGATATACACTTGTGTAAATAAGCCCTGAACCTGTAAACTCAGGAACAAAAAACCCGTACTGAAAGCCCAAGCTAATTTGTTGGTCTGGATAAACTTCTAGCCCGGAAAGTATTCTTGGAAGCTTCACCTGTGTGTTAGATACAAATTCTTTACCAGAGGGCTGGATGTTAAGCTGAGCGGCGCTTTTTTTTTTTTTTTTTTTAAACGCCACAACATGGTTTGCATTCCACCACAAAAAAAGCATTCATGGCCGTATCTACAATTCTATAACCACTTACATTGGCCCTCGTTAAAGGGGAAAATTACGATAATTTTTAGAAGCTTGTGTTGAAACAACCCAGAAGCACTGACATTCAGACAAAACAGCAGCAAATCTACAAAAGGCTTTTAGCCAATGTATTACAGTTTCACAGGAGCTCTCCTATACTTGTCCTCCTTGTCATCAACCTTTCTATCGGACTTTGTTGCAAACTCTTTTGCCGGCAGCAATCAGGACAGCTATTCCACAAATTTACCTCTCCATTTTTTTTTTTAATCTGTTGAAACTTCGCTGGAGATGAAAACCAAGAGGGGACCGCTCACAAGTCAGTCAGGTGTGTAATAAAAGGCAAAATGTGATCGTTCCCAGGAGGAGAAACCAAGTAATCTTGTTAGCCATTAACCCCTTGAGTGGCACGCCCGGAAAATTTCCGGGGACGAGCTCCACTGCTCATAGTGACATAGCCCGGAAGATTTCCGGGCTATGTATCACTATGGGAGCTGCAGAGCACAATGCCACAAGCTGTGACAGTGTGCTCTGCCTGCACAGACCCACAGAGAACAAAGCAAGGGCTTTGAAAAACCAGCAGAAGATATTGCCGACATGTCGGCAATGTCCTGCTTTGTTTACAAGTTGCCATAGAGACCATCGCCTTGTCAGAAGCAAGCCGACTGTCTCTGTGGCAGGGAGAGCTGGTTGTTAGCTGTCAGAGGACAGCTAGGTACCTGCTCTTACAGCAGAGATCAGAGAAAACCTCCGATCTCTGCTGTTAACCCTTTACATGCTGCAGTCTATGTGACTGCAGCATGTAAAGGGTTGTCACTGCAGCATGTAAAGGGCTGTCACCATCGGACCCCCGGAATGTGATCAGGGGTCCTGATGGGTCCCTGTGGAAGTCCCCTAAAGGGACAAAAAAAAAATAAAATTTTTTTTAAATTTAAAAAAAAAAAAAAGTTAAAAAATTATTAAAAAAATAAAAAAAACACTTGTCTCCCTTTTACTTTGTAAAAAATCAAAAATACAATCACACATGTGGTATCCGTGTGCGTCGTAATGACCCAGAGAAGGAAGTTAATACATTATTTAACCCCTTAATGACATGGCCCCTTTTTTTCTTTTTTCCCCATTTCTTTTTTTCCTCCCCCCTGTTCAAAAAATCACAACTTGTCCCGCAAAAAACAAGCCCTCACATGGCCATGTCAATGGAAAAATGAAAAAGTTATGGCTCTTGAGACGCAACTGCAAAACTAGTTGAAATTTAATTATTAGACCATTTTAAAAAACCTGCCCTGGTGGGCACGACAGGGTGGTAGGAAACCTGCCACTCAAGGGGTTAAAAGGTATCATATCTACAAGATTACTTGGTTTATCTTGCTGGGAACAATCGCACATTGCTCTACTGGCTAACACCGTACCAAACTTTTTTCATTAGAAAAGAGGCACTAACACCTGCTTCTCTCTCCAAACTGGGTATAACAAATAGGCTCCCAGGCTGGACCCGGACCTAAACTTGACAACCCAGAATCAGGGCTTATACGTTTTCACGGCCGGCTGATATACGCTACCATCTGATGCATTGGATTCCAATGCATCAGATCACACAGGCATATTCCCATGGTGTAAAAGCGCCCGGGCGGCCAATATAGCGCCGGGCACTTTTACGCGGGGCAGCAAAGATAGTCCCGGAACTATCTTTGTGCTTGGAATACATTAGCCGCTGGATAGGCTCCTATGGGAGCCAATGACAGTGGCTGGAGAAGGGAGGTGGGAGGTAGTTTTGCAGTGTGACTGCTAATCTTCCTCCTCCTTCTCTCCTCCCCTCTCGCTGTTTGCAATGGGAGGGGGCGGAGCTTAGCTGCAAACAAGGGGCAGGAAGGAGGTGGGTGCTTAGCTCCACCCCATCTCGCCCACGCCGATTGCAAACAGCTGGAGGGAAGGAGAGGAGGTGAGCCGGGGAGGCAACGGCATTGTGGCCTTGGCGTACATGCGCTGGCCATATGCCGTCTAAACGGGTGCACAAACGTTGGATTTGTGTGCCTGCTCACATGTTTCTATGGCGCCGGCGGGCACACGTAAAAACCGCCTATGCTCGTGGGAAAGGGCCTTCAGATGTACTGGCTGCTAACCTTGCCCCACTGACTTGCAGCAAGCTAGAAAAGGTTAATAAAATATTGTTCAAAGAGGCCTCCTAACTTGCAATACCTTCAGAACGTGAACAGATATACTATGCGTTTCTAGATGTGACCCCCCCCCCCCCCCACCCCTCCACCAGTATTATATATGTGATCAACACTATCTAATGAAATACTTAATGCATTTTTATAAGGAGCTATAGACTTTATTCTATCAAGGTGTTTGAATCCTAGATGAATACAAGAGCAGGATGAAAGAAGAGTTTCGAGTCCAGCACAGCTACGGTACTAGACTTAAGACTAATGCCCACGAACGGATTTTTGCTGCAGCATTCGTGGCCAGACACCCTCCTCAAATTCTGCAGCAATGTCCGTCCATAGATATGCTAGGCTAAAAGATTCTCCCCTGCCTACGAGCTTAAATCAACTGTGATTTTATTTTATTTTTTTTCCCCGCTCGTGGGGGAAAATAGCAGCGCGTTCTATTCTGTACGAAAAAAACAGACTGCTTCCATTGCCATCAATGGAAGCCGTCCGCCCCGCAGCACTTCCGCTGTGAACACTGCAGATGTGTCGTGGAAATCCGCGTCATAGCCCAGTGCCGGTGCGTCATGCACTGCGCCTACGCACCGGCTCGCTGGCCCAGACGCTCACAGCAGATCTGGACAAGGGAGCATCGGGTCTGATTCTGCTGCGAAATATCGTAGTCCAAATCGGACCCAGCCGTGGGCATGAGGCCTTTGGAAGGTAATGTCTGTCCTACTTGCACCAGAAGTAGCCATATAGTGAATGTGAAGCTGAGAGAGATCCTGGCCCTGTGCCCTCTCGTGGCAGTGTTGCCCTTGTAAGCCAGATTTGGGTATTCGGATAACAGAAATTTGCTTTCTATGTGTAAAGGTTTTGGAGGGATTGAGGCAGGATTCAGTCATTACACTGGTAGATAACACTGACACAGACATTAGACTTGATGCCTGGCCAGGAGTTTGACCTCTGGACTCAAAACTGTTGTCACAAGACTAGATCTGCATTGTTTATCATCATTGCCACTGGAGATTCAGACCTGTACATGAAGCAAGGAAGCTGATGAGCCTGTGAAACTAGATCAAGATAAATGGCAGATGTTGGATAGTATTGCTAGACCTCCTGCGTGAGCAGTTTCCAATGTTGGCTCTCACCTAAAAGCACTAAAACTGGACACTGAAGTGACATTCTATTCCTAGAATGACTTTTCACTTTAAGGGGTTGTGTCAAGTTTGCAGGTTATTCGCTATACATAAGTGGATAACTTGCTGACTGGTGGGAGTCTCACTGCTGAGACCCTGCCGATCTCCAGAATGGGACTCCTGTGTCCTGTTCTGCCTGTCATTGCTGGGGTCTCGTCTCCCATATAGTGACGTCAGCAAGAAAGCAGCAGTGCGCGAACATCCGCGGTCAGTGCTCCATTCATTTCAATGGGGCTGATGGAAATACCCAAGCAGCACCTGAAGGTGAATGGAGGGTTAGTGCACTTGCACGACCAGCGCTCTGCTCAGTGTCCTCACTTCTGGGGTGCAGTAACCACAGAGAGAGGGGGACAGGTGCAGGTCAGCAGTAAAGGCCCAACCAAATTGAGTACAATTTTGGTACAACCTTTTTATTACATAATGGGGGGGGGAGGGGGGGAAGGGAGGAGCAGCAGCAATATTGTGCTTTAAACAAAAGACAAACTCCTCTGTAGGTTTTCTTTTCTTTAACTTTTTTTATGCTGGTGCAGGCTAGTGTGTGTCCGTGTCCGTGTGTCCGTCCGTGTGTGTGTCCGTGTGTCCTGTATCTTACATGGCTATGTCACGGCTTTATACGACGGCATCCATACAAGTTAGCTGCTCTGACTGTAAAGCCGAATGCACACAGCCGGGCCCGATTCCGCATGTGGGATCCCGAAGTGATCTGTACCTGTCCACAGTTGTCTCTTCTGTATTGCTGATGTGCCTGCCAGTGCACATACGCAGTACAGAAAATGATGCGGAATCCGTGACCCTTCCGCAATATCATTGCAGAAGGGCTGCGGATCGGATGGCTTCCATTGACATCAATGGAAGCTATTGATTTCCCCTCGTGAACATGGGAAAAGCACTGTATTTTATTTATTTATTTTTTTCTTTTCTTCCTATGTTATGTTTATGGACAGTATTTGCTGTGGAATCCAGGGGCAGACACCCACTCCAGAGTTCGCAATGCAAATACGCCCGTGTGAATTCGTCCAAACTCTGTATGCCTCTTGCCATTCTCCATTGAGTTTCATATGGTACAGAGATTTTCTCCCTTAGGGCCGGCTCACATGAGCGAATGCATAAAATGCTGCGTGTATAATACATCTTACCACTGTGTGAATTTAAACTGAATAATTGGTGAACTCGCGCCCCATAACTGGTCGACAAATGGTATTTCAACGCACGTAGACTATGTCCTTCTTTCAGTGATTGCAAAAGTGAACAAGAATCGCTCTGTATGAAAACGTTTTTTTTTTTTTGTTTTTTTTTTTTGTCCCTCAATAGTAATCCACATGTGACTGCTCTTCCTGCTGGACTGGTATCTTCCCGCTCCTGTTCCCCCGGTGGCGACTGCAGCTGGGACCACTCTCACTGTGGTCCTCGCTCCTCTCCTTGGTGGACTGTGGTGTGGTCAGGTGCTCCTCCTGCGCCACTGAAGCTGGCCCTGCTCTTGCCATGGCTGCATGCCACCACTCTCGGAGTTGGATGGGCAGCAACACAAGTGGCCGCAGAGTGCCGACGCCGCTTCCAGCAGCATGTTTCCCTGCTTCGCGGGAGGGGGGGTTGCTGCAGGACCTGGTCGCCCCTCAGAAGTAGCGTTCGCAGCTTCAGTGCCTGCCGCCCACTGCGTTACCCGTGGCGATAATCCGGCTGCGGGAAACGCAGTGAACGCTTTCCATAGACTACTATGGAAAGCACAGCCCCACTGTCCACGAGCGGAGAATCATAGCGATTCTCCGCTCGCGGGATTTAAATCGCAGCATGCCACGGTTCTCCGCGGGGAGCCTACTTGTCAGATAGGCTCAGTGTGGAGAGCTGTCGGCTCTTCCGGCGGCAGGTCCCGTGGCAGAGATCTGTCGTGGGCTATCGCTACGCCCATGGACAGGAGGCCTAAATGTGACCCCAGGCTTAGTGTCCATTTTACACCAAACTAGAGATTGTTTGAACAAGCGAATGTCAGAGTTCAATTGGGCTGCCTGTTTATATAGGCAGATACATAGTTGGCTCGCTCAAATGAGAAATCATTAATTCGCTGGATAAGTGCATGAGAACGACTGAACGACAAGTGAATGAGCCAACGAGGATTTTTATTCCTGCATAAAATGAACAAAAAGCGACTGATTTGTCATTGGCGTGCGTTTAGACTGAATGATTATTGCTCACATTCACTTGTTTGAATGATGATCATTCCATTCTAAAAGGGCCTTTTACTGTGGTTTTGGTCTCAAGATGGGATGCTGTATTATAACCATGTCTAGTGTGAAGACCCCATGAGTTGTGGTTAGCCACGTCAGAGGTAGTACAGTTTATACCTCTCCCTGCAGATAAGTGTACGGACTTCCAGGATTATAGGAAGAGGACAGGCAGGTCAGAATACATAACCACACAGGGAGCAGCAGAGCTACTTTCTGCTGTCACATGACTACTTCTCACATGACAGTCATTTAGCAGGTTGCCAAATGTTACTACAATCTATTGCAGAGGGTGTGCACCCTACTGAAGCCCTGCCTTCTACCAAACATATGCTGGAGTCTTGTGACTTCCAAATACTATAATGTATGGTCGGTTACTAGAGATCTGGAAGCTGCATGTCCAACCTGTCCGTATGTTATCATTTGTTAAAGGAGTGACCCTGCCCTGGGATTAACATGTGCTGTAGGTGGACGTGTCTCTGAACTAAGGGAATACACTTTGTGGGACTACTTTTGTGAGTGAGCAAAGAGGATGTGTGGGGGCACCCAGAGAACCAGCAGCCATGCCGTGTGCTGTTCAAGCAGACTAAGAAACAAATGGATTGCAAGTTGCCTGCTTGCAGACAGGTGCAAGTATGCTGACAGCAGTACAGCTGAAGGAAAACTCATCAGACAGCCAATTTACAAGCGTTCTGATTATTACTCCCAGCCAAGGTAGGATTGTAGCGTTTTACTAATACAAGAAGTGTGTATAATACCAGGGCAAATGACCAAGAAGTTTGTTTGTTTAATTATTTGACTCTTTATTTTGTTCCATATACAGTAGTTTGCTCTGATTTATGGGGCAAATTGAGCAGCGGATTCCCTTCTTGTCAGCAGGCACAGGCGATCCACTACTCAATGTGCCCATTAATGCGTGTGGAGATTCCTCTCTCTGTGCACACCAGCGGATTTTATTTGCGGCCACTCCGCGCCAAAATAAAATTGCGGCATGCTCTATTTTTAGAGCGGATATGCAGGATGGCTTTCACTGAAGTCAATGGAAGCCTTCCCTCCCGCAGCACTTCTGCAGTGAGCATTGCAAAAATGTCGCGGATCCACGTCATTGCTTAGGTGACAGCACAGCGTCCTCAGTACTGTGCGGGGGTGCCGGCGGCACATCCGCATACAGAAAAAAGACTACTTCTGACAGGTACATGGAGCCGCAAGCAGCGGGCACAGGAGGATTCCGTGCCGGATTTTCCACACTGAATTCGTGCGTGCCCATGTGCATAAGTCCTTACAATAGGAACTTATGGCTGTTCATAAAGCTGCTATCACATTAAGGCTGGGTTCACACGGGACGGATTTCCGATTGAATTCTCGCAGATTGGCCACACTGAAAATCCGTGAGAATTCTCCTAAAAAACCACAGCTGCGGGTTTTGAAGCGGCTTCGCCACCTGCATTTCCGCTGTGGCCATTTCTTCCCATAGAGCGGAGAGAGGCCGCTGCAGGAAAAAAAAAATTACATGCTGCGTCTTTACGGCGCATGGCTGTTTCTGCACGGTTTGGCTGCTGCTTGTGGACAAGATTTTTGCAAAATCTCGCCCAATTTGCTGGCTAATCCCAGAAGCTGCGTGCGGTCAACCCACAAGGAAATTCTGCAGCAAATCCATCCCGTGTTAACCTGGCCTTAGTGTGTTGTTGTTGTTTTTTTTTTCTTTTTCTTTTTGTGTTTTTTTTTTCCTCTCCGTATTTTTTTTGTCCGCCATCGTTGTTTTTGTTTTTCTTAAAGAATGCATTGTTAACACATGCATGTGTTTTGCTGGGATTCTCCACTCTTATTCCTATGAGAAAAAAAGGTAATGTGGACTTAAAATCCACTAGTGTACTTTTTACAAATCTATTAGTGCACATTCTGAGGGTGGTCAGGTAGGACAGGATGTCTAAATGGGTAGTAGTCTTCAGAATGCACAGGGTATACTGCTGATTATCCTGTTTTTTTTTGCTTATTCTTGCTTAAGACCGAATGCACATGGCCGGGTCCGATTCCGTATGCGGGATCAGGCAGCGAAATCAGACCCTGTGCCTGGCCATTGACCCCTGCGTACCTGTCTGCATCTGTATTGCGGATGTGCCGGCTGGCACATGTACAGTACAGATCATGCCGCACTGTGGCTCTGGCAATGACGCGGATTCCGCAGTCTGTCCGACTTCCATTGACTTCAATGGAAGCTGTCCGTGCGGAATCCACTCTGAAATAGAACAAGCTGCAATTTTTTTTACTTTCCCCTCAGAGCGGAAAATCGCGATTGATTTCCACTCGTGGACATGGAAAAGCGATTTTTCTCCATACCCGTATTTGGTTTTTGTCAGGTCGCCGTTTCTTTTCAGCGACATACATAATGTTCCATGGTACACCATTATGTTAAGTAAAAAAAATGCAGATCATGATGTGTCATTGCGCCTGTAAAAATGGAAGCCAAGACAACAGAGTGAACAGAGCCTAAAACTGCACATATACATTCTGTAGCTGTCCGTCTGACAGCTGTTTTGCCTAACTCCACTATACACATACATGGTATAGAGCGCACATGTGCTCTCAGAGGGGAATAAGCTCGGGCAGCGGGCCATCCCCTGTGAAAGCAAAGGATTGTGTATGTTGAAACTCAACACGTCTGATTCTTTCCCCGATATCTACTGTAGGGACAGCCCCATACAAATAAACTTGTTATCAAATCTTGCTGAACTCTATAGACTTCACTGTGTATGGATGCTTTAATAAGCGTGCAATCCCATAGGCGAGATTCACGAAGGAGTTCCGTCCGATAGCGAAGTGCGAAGAGCTTCATGGAGAAATGGGCAAGTTTTTCCTCAGGATACTTGATACAAGAAGCAAACTACTCCTATTCCAGTGGCATTTCGAAGACCATGTCCTCCTAGTTCCATCTTACTCTGTTTGTCCGGTCCCTGCTCCTCCCAAAGTACTTTCACTCCCGAGTCCCTCGCCACACAAGACAGAAGGGCCATATACTAGAGACAATTATCGTTCAAAATTTGATCAAACCAACAAATTTGAGCAATAATCGTGCAGTGTAAATTCAAAAAAATCGCTCACTATTCGTTCGCAAATGCTCCCCGCACAGTGACTCCCAGACGGTGAAGCGCTGAGCGTGAATCCTGCGATCTAGCAGCGAACTCTGCCTGTATAAACGCTCTGCATGAGCGCTAACTACCTTAGCAGTGGCATCAGCATTCGTGCAGTCGTCCCGTGTAAAAGGACCATTAGTCCTTTATGCTAATTATATGAAGCGTTCACATGACTTTCCATCGGGGAGATGACTCATTAAAACTGGATACAGTTAATCTGATGAAGTAGTAATCTGCCATATACTAAAAAGAAAAACTAACTGCTCTACTAAGAGACTAAGGTGTAGAGTTTACGACTATCCCTGCACTGATGGAGGCGTCTATAGACTCTAACTCCTACATGGTTGGCCACAGAAAAATAGGCCGACGCCACACTGTTAGGAAAGCTGCTTAAAAGAAAACCTGTCTTTGTGGCCCATAGCAACCAATCACAGCTCAGCTTTCATTTCTTATACTGCTGGGGTAAAATGAAAGCTGCGCTGTGATTGGTTGCTACGGGCAACAGAGATTTTTTCTTAGTCAGTTTTCATACGAGTGTGGTGCGCACCCTGTAGTACTACTACTGCACTATAGTACTTAAATAAAGGTTGCTATCATCCAAACATTTGCTGTGTGCACAGTATTGCTGGGATCCTCCTCTTGTTCAGGGCAGCTCGGACCTCTACACGTTTAGCCATCTTGGACATGACTGAAGGTTCACGCAGCATGGCGTCCATGTGTGCTGGCTGAACCTCATGGCGCTGCTACAACAATCTCCACCATGGCTCTTCTAGAAGTGGTTACCACTAGATTTTGGTACAAAGCTTTTTCTTTGTAGCTCAATGTGTGCTGCAGGAATCCATGATGGCGGAGGGGGCATGGAGGCCCATAAAACGTTACTGCCACGTGCATGAAGGTGTTTTGCCAATTTTTGGCAAAGAAATGTAAATTACAGCTCTCAGAGTACATTAAGGCCTCATGTCCACGGGCAAAAGAAGAATTAAAATCCGCAGCGGATTTTAACTCTTCTCCTGCACGCGGATCCGCATGCCATAGGGATGCATTGACCACCCGCGGGTAGATAAATACCCGCGGATGGTCAATAAAAGTGATATTTTTTTATTTTTATTTTTAAATGGAGCATGAAAAAATCTGGACCATGCTCCATTTTCGTGCGGGTCTCCCGTGGGGACGGCTCCCGCGGGCTTCTATTGAAGCCTATGGAAGCCGTCCGGATCCGCGGGAGACAAAAATCGGATTTTACTCACCCGCTCCGGTTCTTCCCTTCACCGCGGCGTCATCTTCTCTCCGTCGCGGCCGGATCTTTTTTCTTCGGGCCGGCGCATCCGCCGGGTCGAAGAAAGAAGATCCGGCTGCGACGCAGAGAAGATGACGCCGCGGCAAAAAGAAGATCCGGAGCGGGCAAGAGGTGAGTTTCTTCTTATTTATTCTCATTTTCAGCGCTCATGTCCGCGGGGCAGGAGGGACCCGCTCCGGATTCTCCACGGAGAATCCGGAGCGGGCCTCATTTTCCCCGTGGACATGAGGCCTAAGGCTGGGTTCACAGAGGGCGGAATTAGCGCGGAATTTCCGTGCAGACTTTATGCACGGAAATTCCACTGACCATCTTTAAAAATCTCATCCAAACGCTGCAGAGAAGCCGTTGCGGCCAAGTTGCGATGAAACTGACATGCCACACGGAATTCAAAGCCACGGCATGTCAATTTTATCGCCGTCTCTGCAGCAGCCATCTCCCCTCTCTATGGGAGATGGGCACGGCCGCTTCAAAACCTGCGCCGAACTGTGTGTGTTTTAAAGCTGTATTTCTGCCATGGAAATCTTGCGGTATTTCCATGCGGTCATACCGTGAGGTTTTGCGAATTTACGCCCCGTGTGAATCCAGCCTTAGACATTGATGAGCGTAAAAATAAAAGATGTCCTTCATGACAGACTAGTGTTCCCAGGGGAATGAGAGGGCATTGCTGGCCTGGGCACTGAGAGGAGGTGAATGCCGAGTGTTATTGGTGTGTGATACATTGTAATCAGCGCCCAGACAATGCAGAATAGAAGAGCAGCCGTCAGTCTGCTCAGCAGCTTTTGTCATGTGGGTTGAGGGGGGTCAGCCCATAGTCATCTGATAGTCTTGTGCTTTTGGAATGGACCCCAAATGAAGGTGAGGGCAGTACTCTGTGGAGTGCTGCGGACAACCTACCCGTGTCCTTGTGGAGGTGCATATGAATAGGATGCATTGTGTAGACCGGTATTACTTTTCATTTTTGGCAGATTGTAGTGTTCTTTGTAGCGAGGATGCCTGTCTGTTCTGCTAGTGGATGTAATGCTTTATCCTGATAGCTGGGAATGGTCCTGGCGTTCCATTTCTCATAAGCAGGTTTCAGAGCCTTTCTAAATCCCAGGTATATATGGCTGTAAGTTGCTAGGACTTGGGAAATATTCATAAGGCTTTTAATTCTAACATGTTTATGCACATTTTAATGTAGTACACATTATTTAATCAGGTATTACTAGATGGGTGCTGCATTGTCTGCTAGCCAGGATTATGGGGTAGTATAAAAAACTGATTATGAGAACTTTTTGGAAGGGTTGGGGACATGTATTCATACCTGCCAAACTCTCACAAATCTTCCCTATAGAGGGAGATGGCGTTTAGGACCCAGCTAAGAATCATAGGTCATATTGTATGTTCCTTTACCCTGAGGCGTGTTCGGAAGGTGTACTGACAGGAGAGGGTGTTCCCTCTGGGAAATGTTACATCATTACCTTAGTGTGTTGGCCATGTGCTTCAGTAAATGCACCTATGTTATAGTATGCCTTTTGTGACATGTAAATTCCAGTCTGGCTGACCAAACTTTTATTTCTTTTTTTCTCTCCCTACAGCTGGCCTTGTCCGGAGTTTGATTTGAGCTGCATTCGTCTGATCGTTTACCAGGATTGTGAAAGAAGGGGCAGACAAGTCTTATTTGACTCCAAGGCCATACGTGAAATAAAAGATGAAGATGCACAGGTGAGCCGCCTTTATTTTAATAAAAACATTCAAACATCAAATGCAATAACTTAATATCATTATAATCTGTTGTGAGGCAAAAATTGTTCTGTTCCAGATAAGCAAAGGGCAGTGATGGCAAACCTTTTAGAGACCGAGTGCCCAAACCCACTTATTTATCGCAAAGTGCCAACACCTCAGGGGGCAGGGCTTATCATGATTTTACCCCCCTCGTTCTAAAAAGTAAAGGGCCGCTTCAAAATGGACAGGGTGCAAATTTTGACTGCTTTTTGGATGTGGAAATGCTGGAGAATGTACTCAGCGGAAATTTCTGTCGCAAATTCTGCAGCATTTCTGCATCCAAAATGCAGTCAAAATCTGCATGCTGTATAGTTTGAAACAGCCCTGCCCATTTCTGCCACATGTAAACCAGAGGTAATGGGTGACATCCCCCAGTATAATAATGACATCCCACAGCGACCCCCAGGATAATAGTTTCCCCTCCACCCAAAAGGATTGGAGTTGCTCACTGGTCCTCAACCAGCAGAGTCGGACAGCAGCCATGTGCTTACAGGACCTGTGATGTCACCATCTTGTGATCAGTTGCGGGGCTCTGAGCTCCGCCCCTGATTACATGATGGTGACATCACAGGTGCTAAACCAGCAGAGCCGGACAGCAGCTGTATGGAGCCCTGATGACTAATCACATGAAATCGCTCATTAAGTGCACAGGAATGAAGGACCTGTATTGACGTCACCATCATGTGATCAGGGGCGGAGCTTAGAGGCCCGGTGACTAATCACATGACAGGGGCATCACATGTAACTCAGTCACTTACGGATAGGTGGTCGTTAGTATTTTGATTGGGGAACCGCATCAAAATCGTTTTTTCTTTAAAGGGAATCTGTCATGTGAAAAATCATTTTCAATCTGCTGCCGTAGTGTTTAGCAGTATGTCACAAAAAAGCCTTTTTTCAGTTGTAGAAATTCTTACATACTGGGCGCACTACTTTCAATGTAAGTCATCTGCCTCGAGTCAGAGGCGGCGCCTGCTACTGATTTTTCAGGTATATAGCCCAAAGGGCAAATAATGGGTTGTTGAGTGGTGGAAACCTTATAAACAGTGTTACTAGTGTCAAGTGCTTGAGCTTATTGCTGTAACCGGGGGCGGCTTCAGCTGACATGAAAGAGTCATTCTGCATCTGTCACAAGATGATGTATCTATAATACCCATTTATATGGCTGCTAAGGAGTATGATGCACTGCAATAAATGTAGTTGTGATATGTGCCGCACTCGTAGATCTTCTGGCCAGTCCCTGCACAATAGAAGGCCTAGGTCTTCCTCCCATTTGGCCTTTAACATAAGAGAAGAGCCTTTCAACAAACTTTCTAACAGACAGTAGTAATGCAAAGCTAGAACTCCTCTCGTATCGCCTTCTGTAACTGAGTCTATACAATGCATAAGAGGTGTGAGCCTGCTTTGGATGGAGTATGTATGTCTCAGCTGTAAATGCAGATGGAAATAATTGCCATTGCACGACAGCTGCAGCCCTCCTTCATTGCTGTGAAATGTTAGTTCCTCACGGCTTACAGTCTGCGGTGTGACCTAACACGTAAGTGATTAATGCGGGTGTGTGCATTGTGCTTAAGAGCATCACATGATGGCCTGAACTGCTGCCAAATAGCCGTTCATGCAATGTCTGACTGATCATCTGCTTGTGAGCACAAATGGGTCAGGCCTTTAATATTAATGCCTCTCTGTCACTGACTTTCATCCACAGTGACAAGGTCACGTGGAACGTCGGGTCGCCACCATTAGGAGATAACTGGAGATCTTCTATCATACCCTGTCTATTGCCATTGTAAAAATGTTCAGAAATATACAGTTTTGTGATGAATGCAGCTGATGAGTGTAGTTATCTATTTTGGACTTCTTTTTCAATCAATAGTTTTTTATTGTTTTCTGGTAAAGGTTACAGAAATAGAAAGAAAAATCACGTTTTAAGTATTAGCAGTTTACGTAAATCTTGTGTACATGGCATTCATTTATGCATATGAAAAAGTTAACTGTATTCGTAACCATTAGTAGTATTTTGGACTTCTTCTTAAATGTGTATATCCAGGAATCTGCTCGGGACCAGCACGGTGACAGTCGTAGATTTTCTGGAATGCTTTGTCTAGTAGTTTTCACTTGTGAGTTACCCCATGGGTCACAAGCAGGGATAGGGGGGTAGTTGTCACAGTAGTGTTGCATGCTAATCACTCCTGCTCCTCGGACTGCAGAGATCTCTGACGGACCTGAAGTTAGTTGTCCTGTGTAAAAGGACTCAAGTGTTTAAATGCCCCACAGTTTCCAAGTAATCATTGCTTTTGTGCAGGAACTTGGCTCCGCCCCCGCCCCACCTCCTCTCATTGCAAATAGTGCAGAGGGGCAGAGAGAAAGTGGAGAGGAGGCAGAGAGGGGGCGGGAGCTCAGTGCACTGCTCCCGGCTCTTCCAGCCTCCTTCCCCTGCAGAGAAGGACGCCATATATCGGCCGGCGTGAATACCCGGCCGGTATACAGTCGTCTGAATAAGCCCTAAGGAATGCATATAGATGCATCCTCTCACCATGCAGGTAGCAGATTACCAAATGATGGAGCCAATTGCACCTGTGAGGGATACCGGCTGTCTCATGGGTGTCCCTCACAGGTACAGTTCGCTCCCTCATTTGGTAGTCTGCTACCTGCATGGTGAGAGGATGCATTTATATGCATTCCTTAGGGTGCATTCAGACGACTGTATATCGGCTGGGTTTTCACGCCCAGCTGATATACGGTGTGTCTCTCTGCAGGGGGAGGAGGCTGGAAGAGGCTCCTGCCCCCTCTCTGCCTCCTCTCCGCCCCTCTGCATTATTTGCAATGAGGAGAGGTGGGGCGGGGCTAATTCGCGGCACTTAGCCCCGCCCCTGTCCTGCCTCTCCCCATTGCAAATAGTGCAGAGGAGACAGAGAGGGGGTGGGAGCTCAGTTCCTGCTCCTGGCTCTTCCATCCTCCCCCACCCCTCACCCTCACCCCCCCACCTGCACACGAGGACGACGTATATTGGCTCAGCGTGAAAACCGAGCCGATATACGTTCGTGTGAATGCACCCTTAGTAAGTATATGTCCGTTTTCTGTGACTTCAATTATAGGATTTAACCTAATTTGACTCGTTTGGTGAAAATCCAGTTTTCCTACTGTATTCAGGAGGCTAAAAAAAGGAGAAAACTATTTCAAGTGCCTAAGTAGAACAAATACCTATGTTACATCTAAGGGTGCAGTCACACTGGCGAGAAAAATCATGTGAGTTTTGTGTATTGCGAGAGACACTAAAACACAATCCATTATTTGCAATGGGTGCATTTACATGAGTGTTTGTTTTTTTATTTCCTCTTGCATGTTACAAGATGGAAAAATCACAGCATGTTCTTTTTCTGTGCAAATGTCACACAAGAATAGAAAGTGCAGATGAGCGGTATCCTGCACGGCACACGGATGGGAGAATCTGACTGCACGCTTGGGTGTCTATCAGGGCCACAAAACTTCACTGGTTCAACTGAATTTATTCCAATAAAGTTTGGCTCAGTAGAACAGCATAGAACTGGGTATTGCGGCTGTAATGCAAATGCTGAATTAGAGTTGAATTACAGGAGCTTGAAACTGGTCTCCACCCCACCTCCCTCCGCTCTTCTTTAATTTTTTTAAATTCCTAATACACTCAACCTTGTTGAAAATGTGTGTATCTGGCTTGGAGATACAAAGCAGATGGTAGTAAAAAATGGATCGTACTCTTATTGGGCCACCGTTGCTACTGGGGTGCCACAGGGCTCAGTATTAGGCCCCAATTCTGTTCAATATATTTATCAATGACCAGATAGAGGGACTACACAGTAAAATATTGATATTTGCAGACGATACGGAGGACAATGTACAGCTACAAAAGGACCTAGATAAGCTGAGAGCTTGAGTAGATAAATGGCAAATTAAGTTCAATATTGATAAATGTAAGGTTATGCACATGGGCAGGAGAAAGGGGATGTCACCAATATACACAAAATTGGGCACTGCTAGGAAAAAGTGATATACAAAAAGACCTGGGGGTACTAGTGGACTGGATTGTAGACTCAACTGGAGCAATCAATGCCAGTAATAAACAGTTATGTTTTCACCGTTATCACTGG
This sequence comes from Eleutherodactylus coqui, assembly GCF_035609145.1. NCBI lineage: Eukaryota > Metazoa > Chordata > Amphibia > Anura > Eleutherodactylidae > Eleutherodactylus > Eleutherodactylus coqui. The sequence continues at coordinate 118,842,609 of NC_089843.1, read as the reverse complement.
TTCCTGGAGTCCCTCCCCACTATTTGCCATCGGCACTGAGGTGCCGCACTGCCCTCCAGGAAAAAATGTACTTTTTATTTTTTGCATTTTTATTGTTTTGTCCGGCGCAGACCTTGGTCTGTATACAGACTGGCGTCACAAACTTGGCAAAAGCCCTTTCCACCTGTGAAGGGCTGCACCATAAGCGCACCTTTTCTAGTATAAGGGAAGCAGTGCCACCATGACAAAAAGCTGCTTTTCCGCTGCTCCTTCCCTCGGTCTGGTACGGCCCATTGCAAGCTCAATCTACTACAGACTAAGGCTACGTACCTGATGTGAGCACAGACCTAGTTGGGGAGTCTGGGTTGGGGCACGCAGCCACAGGTTAGGACTCGTAGAACAGGTTCAGCATGGTACAACAAGCCAGAAGTCGGGACAGGCAGATGATAGACACCGTATAACAAACCAAGGTTCAGAATGAAGACTATAACAAAGTCTGTGATGGACAAAGTCGGAATCCAAGAATTGGAACACTTGAATAGAACCTTAAGCAAGACTGTAAAACAAAAACTACAGACTCTGGCACCCTCCATAGGGAGGGGATGCCTGTTCTAGCTAAGAGTACCACATGATTGTTAGGGGTGGAATATACAAGGTGCGCGATGGCCATTTAACAGCACAGCCTAGCATGTGCGTATGCCCTCAGGGTTGCTGCTAGTTAGGCCGGCTGTCTGCGGGCATAGCGATATACCCCCATGGATTTCTGCCACTGGAGAACACTTTGTCACCGTGATTGTCCGCGATGAACCTATCATTACAATAGGTAAATAGCAGCATGCCGAAATTTTTATACGCGAGCTGAAAATTGCCGCAATTTTCCGCTCATTTACATCGGGTTGTGCTTTTCATAGTTATCCTATAGAAAGCGTTCATTGCGATACTCTCTGGTAATGCAGTGAAATATCGCCCGTGGACAGGAGACCTTACTGGGCAGATGCCAAAGTAAGACTGCTGCTGAAGAAAGGAGTGGGACGCATGCCAAACCCACCAGGAGAAATGAGCTGGTGGCCTCAGCCGCGGCCTGTAGCATGTGGCCTATATAGCAGATGTAGGAAGTTAATCTTTGCTCTGTCAACCGACTCTCCACACAAATTGTGACAACTTTTTGTCCACAGGTTGTATATGGTATTTCAGTTCCCTTTTCTTTCACCTCAGCTGGTGTATACAGGATATATATGGAAGGGGGTGGTGGTGTTTCTCCTATTACCTGTAGGAGTCCACGCTGTATAAGTAAGCAGCCTATGGTCCTTCTCCACCTGTCCTTCATGGGTGCATGCAGCAGATGTACGGTATTATGTGACTGTTTGCAGATTGATAACAGAAGTGGGTTAATGGATTGTGCATGGATACGACTCTGGAGAGAGGACATGTTTAATGGCTTTGTTTTCCCTGCATTGTGTCAAGCACATGACTGCTGCATGTACATTAATAACCTAGTGATAGTCACATTGCAGATTGAATAAACCAGATAGCCTTTGTGTTTACTAGGGAAAGGTCTACAAAATCTGCAGAGCAAGGTAAATATTCTATGTGCCTCTGAGTTAGTAAAGTCATTGTACACGTTGAAGATCTGTAATAAGCTTTCAGCTCTGGTGATGGACAAGAATGTAGCAGAACCTGTGTAGAACGTCTTGTCTTCAGTTGTAAAAATGTAAGTTTAAAAATAAGACTGAAAGCAGCTGTTCTCAATGGTGATGGTCACTTTGTTGCCACAACTTGGCATAGAAATTCTAAGGGGTTTGCTCATGGGAAAAAATAATGGATAAACTGTTGCAATAAGTAATAGTAGGACCATGTGGTGCAGCACACCAACAGACGAGAGAAATAAATGCGTAATCTAAAAAATGTTGAGTATTTAAAAAAAAAAAAAAAAAAAAAAAACCCCACCCACCATAGGTTGTTTTTTTTTTTTTTATTTTATTTTTTATTTTTTTTGGCAGAGAAAAAAAAAATATATATATATATATATATCATTTCTACCCGGATTTCGATTTGCAATCTCAATTATCAGTACTTAGAAGGAATTGCTGTGTATATGACTCCCTTATGTAAATAGAATGGTGTATGAGTTTTAGTTAAATATACATAAAGGATGGGGCTCCTTACTTCCCAGTCATCCTAGCCCCTCCCCTTTGCACACCCTCCCATGTACTGAGCACTCAACCCCATTCATCCCAGCTTTCTCATGTACTATGCAAACAAACTCTCCACCCAACCCCCCCCCCCCCCCCCTCAACAGGGTGACTGGCTAATCACACAATTCCGTCAAAAGTTGGAATCCTGCTTCAATTAAATGGTAATTTATAGAATTAGTTTGAATGAATTAAGGCTGGTTTAGACACAATAGTTCTCGCTCAAAACTGTCTTTTGAGCAAGAATCGTCGGGTCCAACTGTACTGACATCCTGCAGTTTTCGCTAACGAGTCGCTGATCGTTCTCTTTCAGCATGCTTAAGGCTCGTTGTTCGCTTTATCAAGATCACTGGTGTCCTGCTCCGTGAACACAGCTGGAGTATGAAGAGCACGGGGGTCCAGCTGTGTTCTGCATGCCCTGCTTGGAGCGTACAGCTGTATACCAGCTGTGCGCTCAGTGAACACAGCAGGAGTATGGGAAGCCGGCACCCCCACAGTGTTGAAAATCAGATAGATAGATAGATAGATTTCAACGGATGATTTTCAACACTGTGGGGGTGCCGGCTTCCCATACTCCTGCTGTGTTCACTGAGCGCACAGCTGGTATATAAATTTTTACTCGCCTCTCCGGGCCTCAGCCGGGTCTTCTCCCTGCACTGCTTTGAAGTTCTTTGATCTGCTAAAAGAGCTGTATTTGATTGGCTGTATCGCTCGGCTGTCATTCATCGGCTAGCCTTTATTTTCTACACATGCTATGGCTGATTTTTCAGGGAAGGGCTTATATTTAAAGCAATTCCCCAAAAATCACTGTGGGGTTGCCTGTCTTCTGCATACCCTGGTCGGAGCGCTCAGCTGGATACCAGCTGAGCACTCCGAGAAGACAACAGCTGTATACAGAAGATAGCAGTCCCACTTGTCTCCTGCATACAGCGTGAGCCTTTATTTACACACTTATGCAAACTGAACACTCAAAACTGTCACTCAAACCGGCTTTTTGAGCGATCATCTTGCCGTGTAAATTCAAATAATGATCATCACTCAAAAGATGCCTTTTGAGCGATAATCGTTGTGCCTTATAGGGTATTATACAGCCCTAATACTCCGGCTCCCTGAGCAGCACCATAACTTTAAAAATATATCTCCGCGTGAAAAAAATTTCCCTACTTTACTACAATGTGAGGATAACTGAAGAGAAACAAATTCCAAGGATGTAATGACTATTTTTGGACTCCCCAGCAGTAAGCCTGCAAACCAGCCTGAAATAAAAAAAAAACTTTTAACTTAATTTGTTTTGTAAACCTAGAGATCAGAAGAGGCTCCAACTCGATCAAAAGCCTGTCAGACCAGCAGCAGTGGAACATGTACCATCTCCTCCCGAAATGCATCAGGATGCGCCCACCCCGCAAGGGAGCAACTGCCCAAGTACCAGGTAACTTAGCCGTTTACTAGTGAACTTGTATGTAACTTTTGGCAAATCTGCAGATGATCGTGTGATCCCCACAATGCACTGCTCTCCAGTTATAGGAGATCAGCAGGCTTTTGACTTTAGGTTCGTTCAGAGAATAAAACCTGCCATAACTAATAAGCAGCACATAAGTTGGGCAGCATTAGGACTCGTTCACATGAGCATAAATACGCAGTGCATTATGCAATGACTAGAGCCCATTGAGTTCAATGGGTTAATTCAGAGCTGCATATTTTTAATGTGATGTTCGGTCACGTAAAAAAAAAAAAAAAGAGGGAGGGGTGGGGGAAGAAATGCAGCATGTCAGATCCTATCTTGATGCGTATTACAGACCATAATGGCACATTGAAATCAATGGGCATGCGTAAATATGCAGGGAATGTGCGATAGGATTTTGTGCTTTTTTTTAAATGTATTTATTTTTTTAAACCACGTAAATACGCTGTTGGCCAGCAGAAACACAAAGCAGCAGTGTTTTTCGACCCGTGAATACGCCGTATATTTACGGATTGAAATATGCATACGCCCATGTAACCCTTAGTGACTCTCCAAAGATGAGCGCCGATCAACCTGGTCTTCACACAGGCTGATTGAGAATGTATGAGGGACAATTGATCCATCATACGATCATTCATCCCTTGTAGACTTTCAGCTCTGTTGGCAGGATATCCACCATTCACACAAGACGCGCTACCCACGGCGATATATTCTCTTTACTCTGTGTTTTTTTTTCCAGCTGGACAAAGATCCAATAAGCCAATGAATAAGCACTTGCACATTGATCTGCCACAGCTTCACACAGCCCAGTTATCAGGAAGACCAATCTTCCCACTAACTTTGTTGCTCTCTATCCTAGAACCATGGTTAAAAAGAAAACAAGAATGCCTTTTGAGAGTCTGGACACTTTTTTTTTTTTTTTTCCCTTCAACCCTTCATTCGGTGTATGCACAGGGAGCTTTTCCTAGTGTATGCCAAACATGTCCGTTAGGAAAAGCTCCCAGTGTATGTCAAACATGTCAGTTGGCTTCCGTTCACCCGGTGGAGACTTCAGTCAATCTGTAATGTTTGTATACCATCTTTTGTTTGTTTTGTCTTTCGCTACACTTTGTTCTATACTGGTTAAAAAAAGAATCTAAAGTCAACAACAAAGAATAGAAATTGTCAGTTCTATACTGTATAGTATTATATTCTGTTCTATATAATAAGCCTTTTAAGGTCACACGTTGGCATGAGTAGAGCCTTGGACGCCTGAAATACAGGGAATAGAAAATAAAATGTCTGCAGGTCTCATGACTGTGAGTCACTGCACAAACATTTAACACCTAGTGAAATTGGTTTATGATCTTTTGATATTCTGGGATACTACATGTGAGGGAACACCCAGTACAATACTCCACTGTGAGCTGCTGCTGATTCCTCATACGTACAAGAGCTAGATGCTTTCTATTACTGTAAAACTGAACACTCGCTGGTCTGATGCCTGTTTGAATTCGCTCTGAAATGATAGTCTAGTTGTTCTTTCTATTAAGTACCTACCTTTTTTTTTTTTTTTTTTTTTTTACAAAACCCCTCTTCTATTATGAAAATAGCTGAAGATGGGCTGAGAAATCTGTCTTCACTTAGCTGCATAACAATGGAGGGTGCTCCATCCAGTTGTGTGTGCACCTGTTCTTTATAAAATAGCTGCAGACACAACTGTTCTGTTCCTATATAACAGTTTATTAAGTGTCTCTATTTTATATCTAACTTATTTTAATAGCCCTTTGTCTCGCCACCCCTGTGTGGTTTAATGCATTCCTGGCCCCTCATATGCCGCCGTCCCAGAAAGCTGTGAAGAAGCTGTTCTGTGCTGTGAATGGCTTCTTCTCCTCACAGTGCTCTCTCCCTGCCAGACCCAATGCACTGACAGGGCTGTCAATGCATCAAGTGTACACTTTTATATGTCACAATCCCTTGAACGAAGCACCTGTCAGTGCATCGGGTTTGGCGGGAAGCGAACGCTGTGAGGGGAGAAGCCATCTGCAGCATGGAACAGCTTCTCCTTCAGCTCTTGGGGGCAGTGGTATATGAGCAGGATGAGATCAGTAAAATGCACAGGGGTGGTGGGTCACTGGTTACAGGGCTATTAAAAGTATATAGAATAGACACTCTTATTAATAAACTGTAATATGGGAACAGAACAGTTGTCTGCAGCTGTTCTAGAGAGAACAGGTGCAGACACAGCTAAATGAAGCAACCTTTACAGTTATGCAGTGGGGTAACGAAAGATTTTTTTCAGCCCCGTTTTCACTTGGCTGCATAGTGGAAGAGGGGTTTGTAAGGAACATGTGCAGAATAGGATACTGAAACCTATTGGAAAATAAAAAAAGTGTAGCTACCTAACTCGCTGGCTGTTTCTGCGAAAGCTCAGTGACCAGATGAATGCAATTACAGTTCCCACATAGGGTGTCACTCAGCTTCTCTAGACTGACAAAAGGCAAAATGCCTCACGTGTACATAGCTTCAACTGTGTAGAGGATATGTAATGCACTGATGATATAAAAACTGATAAGTGGCCTGAAAAACACAGGCTTTGTTTTATGAAGTGTGTGTGTGTGCCATTAAGTTGGTTTTAATACATTACTGTAATAAAGCACAGTTTTTAACCAAGAGTTATATTTATGTTGGCGCTGGACAACTATCTTGAAATTGGAGGGGATTGTAGAACCGAAGAAATAGTAGTATTTTATATCTAAATCTGTTTGACCTCTTTAAGGCAGAGAAATGTCTTTGATGGGTATTCCAGGCATTTACTATCGATGACCTGTCATCAGTAGTTGACTGGCGGGTTAACAATCTCTTCCAGTTAGTTGATTGCCTGTCCCACGCTCTGGTCCGCTTTGGCAGGGCTGGACATCTGAATTGGTGGTCTGGGCCCAGAAGTGAAATAGTCTCACTCTCATCGAAATCAATGGGAGTCATGTCTGCTATTGCACTTCTGCCTCCTCGTTGCGGTTAAAACCAGAAGAGTAATAGAAGGCATTACACTCATTAATTTCAATGAGAGAGGAGGAAGCCTTATACTTTGGGGTATTCTTTATGGCTTTGTCTTTCTAGTTTGATGACAAGTTATGTTTTTACAGTATACAAAGCCAGCCTCCGACGTGAACATGCTGGGGGAGATGATGTTTGGCTCTGTGGCTATGAGTTACAAAGGTTCCACTTTAAAGATTCACCTGATCCGGTAAGCTTGCTAGAACTGTTAATTAATCTGCTTAAATTAAAATGGAAGAATAGACTTGCATCTGGGGTTCTTAGATCTTGTCTAATACACCAGAGAAAAGTAAGTACGGGAATTTATCGCTGCAGCTTTAAGCCTCATTTACACGCAATGATTATCTCTCAAAATTCGTTCAAACAATGGCTTTTTGAATGATAATTGTTGTGTGTAAACTCTTCCATCTTTCACTCTTTGGCTGAATGATGATTTTCAGGTGAGCATAAAATCCATCCTTCAGCTGAAGAGAGATAGCGGGGACTGCATGCTGTGTTCTCCATGGGAGCAGCTGATTACATTGTATTCAGCTGACAGCCCGCAGCAGCTTATGCGAAGACAATGCAGCTGAGTGCGAAGTCCAGACCACATGTTGGGTTTGCAAACAGCTGCTGGAGGCTCATTTACATGCAAATGAAGGTAATAAACTGTTAGTGGGCATTATTGTCCATTAACCGTTTATGCATAACAATCGCTAGAACTGTCAATCTTCCAATCGTTTGAAAGATTGTCTTTGTGTAAATGAGCCTTTAGAAAATGTAGCAGTTGCTTCCAAAGTATAGAAGATAGAGGGATTTTATTTTCCATCAGTTCTAATCTGAAACTGGGATACAGGAAGTGCTTAGTGGTGTCATTAGCAAAGATTTAGTTGTTTGTTTTTCATGATACCAAGGGTAAGACTCTGTGAAGCAGTCCTGTCAATGTACACTGTGTGATGCTGCTGTCTCTTGCAATGGAAGATTTATTGGGAAGCCAGGCAGTTGCAGCCTCATAAAATATAAAAGATGAAGTTCACATGGAGCGGAATTGCAGCAGAACTTCTGTGCAGCCCCTCTGCACAGAAATGCCACTGCATTTACAGTAGCAGCAAAGTGGATGAGATTTTGAAAATCTCATTCGTAAACTGCGGAAATACCCCATTCGGAAAATGATTTGCATCGTGGAATTCGGTTCTGCGGCATGTCAATTTTATTGCCTTATCTGCTGTGCAATTCACCCCCCCCCCCCCCCCTCAGTGAGGCGGTGAATCCTGCATAGGAATTTGCAATGAAACCCACTGGAAACCCTATGTGGACCCAGCCTAACAGTTCCATCTCCACCGATTCGTTAATCGAAAGCCGACTACTAGAGTGATGATCAATTGGTCTGAAGATGGGTGTAAAAGAACTTTTCATGAGAGATTCTACTAATCTATAATTTGGCTATAGGGACTGGTTGGTGGGTTCTCCCTTTCTAGTCCTATTGTTTACTTAAGTGGTCTGAAGATGAATATTTATGGGATCTTGTTACTTACTATTGGCCAATTAATGAGTAGTCTATTGGATGTTCAGAAATTGATGCACAATGAACATTTGTCAGCTAACCACAAGATAGGTGATAAGTGTCTGAATGCTGGGACTCCTATTAATCACTATGCGGGTGCAAACCCCCCATTCCTACTCATTGCATGACCACAGGGAGGAGGAGTTTGAATGAAGCCGCCATCAAGCATGCGCCCTGCTGCATATTCTACGGAACTGACTGAGATAACCAAGTACAGCGCCTCTAAGATGTTGGAGCAGCAAGGCACATATTCATCCACCACCCCATTTAATCTTCGCCTCACTGCAGTCATGCAGTGAGTAGGAATGGGTGACTTGGGAACCTTGTCCTAGTGACCTGGGGCCCCCTTGACTGGACAGTAATCACTTAGCCTAACCATTATTTAGGGTGCCTGTGGACTAGCAGTTAAGTGCCACGCTGTGAAACTGCACACCGTTTTTGGTGCACATTAGCAATGATGTGCTACAAGGAAATCTCCACTAAGTGTAAGGCACCCTTTTGTATGGAGACCTACTGATTTTATTTTGTCTTATTCCTTTTTAGTTGTCCTCCTCAGCTTATGATCAGTAAAGTGTTCTCTGCTAAAGTCGGAGGCTTCAGCGGCAGCACCAGCACGTAAGAACCTTCTATTCCTTTCGGGATGCCCTCACATTTATAATTCTTTACATCTTCTTTCTGAAACTCTGGAAATGTATGCATTTATTCAGAAAACTGGTATGTGATTAATGTGAAATGGTCATCGCCTTTCTAATCAAGGTATACAAAACTTATCTCCTCAATGGCAGTCTATTGTTATGTAAATCTAGAACCTCTCCTGAATTAAGCCTAGGTGAACCATAGGAGCACAATGCTCTGCAGTGAGCTGCATCGCCTTCATTCCTACAATTAAGTGTGCGTTGTCTGGACTCCAGCAAAGAGAACTGTTGACGTGGCTCTGACATTTCCCTTTACTTAATCTAGAAATTCACTTAATTGTGGAAGAATACTCTACAAAGTGTGTACCGTACAATAACTGTTCTCCTCCCCTACTTATAACCTAAGGAAGGGAAATTGCCCGCAAAGAGATGAAGAATCCAAAATGCGTTGGTATTCTGAATGTTCCTTGTTAACCAGTGAAATCAAACTTTTTGCATAGATTGGAAACTGCTTTAAAATGCACCTTTTTCAGAAAGCTATCTTTTAAATAGTTTAGCTGACGGCACATCTGTAAAATGATGACCTTGTCAGGCATCCAGATAGTTGGCATGAGTGCTGTTTATTGCAGTTATCTGCAGCTGTGTTGTCATCGCAAGGTCTCCTTCAAGTAAATCTCCTATTTTAGAAGGACATCAGCTATTGTACAATAGGCGGGCCAGGAGCTCCGCTGTTCGTCTAAGCACTGTGTCCCTTTAGAGACTCTCCAGTCTTCCAAGCTAATGTTATGATGGTAGATTTTTTTTTATTTATTTATTTTTTGTTGGCCACATGATATGAATTTGTGACTTCTATTTAGTCACTTTATCTTCGCATTAATTCTAGTTCATATGAGTTAGATTGGAATTTTAGATTCTGTTATGGAAGTACCAAGATATCTTATTTTGCTACGTTACAGTCTGATGTCCAAAAGCACCTCTCATGATATAATTATATTGACTTTCTGCTTTTTCTGTTCAAGTTTGCAGGATAGCATGGAGAACATTAGTCATGACGGGTCGGGGGTCAAGCTTGGTGCAAGCCACACTGGACAAGGTTCATGTCAGATTGGATCTAATCTAGGTATATGTGTAGTACTTTCATTACTTACTTTAATCATATACACCTCAGTGCCATGGGTCTGGTTCCTGATGATGCCCCTGGTGATATCTGCTCGCTCCTTCAGACCCCCTCATTATAGATTTTCCTGTTATGTGGTGTCAAGCTTGTCTGAATTGTATTCTTGTATTGTTTGGTTTTTTTTGTTGTTGTTGGTTGTTCAATTTTTGCTTCGACTTCCTGTTTTAGGTGTATTACAGATGTATGGTAGCAAACTGCTGCCTGCCATGTTTGAAGCACACCCGCTCCGGTTCATCCGGAGTGCCTCTTTCTTTGCAGGTTTGTGTGCAGAATAAGTAAACGGCAACACAAAAGCTCTGTGTGATTGTATAACTTAATCAATGGTCCAGTTCAGAATTGCACTAGGTTCATGTTATTTTTTTTAATCTATATGTTAAAGGGATTTTCCCACTAGGATTGTCTGATCAGTGGGACCCCCACCAATCACTAGGACAGGGGTCTTGATCTCCCTGTTTCCAGTGACTATACAATGGCCGGGAACAATGTGAATAAATCAGGGAGGAGGGGTTGGGGCATGCCTGACCTATATTGTACAATTTTGTGACTCTGAACGGGGCTCCAAACCTCTGACAACAGTGAACAGAGCCTTATTTTGTTTACATTTATAACAAGTGTTTTCTTGGGGGTGCTTGGTTGAACATCTTGTCACTAGGTGTAGTTGGCATGGAAAGGTTAAGAAACTAGTGTGTATATATACTGTATAGGATAATATAGCTGATGGACAGAGTACAGTACTTGGCTATTTTTGCCAGCCCTGTAGACCCTGACTAGAGTGCCAGCGTGCATGTGTGACCACCACTGTATTCAAACTCCTCATGGCACACTGGAGGTCGTACGGTGGGCTGTGGGCAGGTGATAAATGCCAATTATGTGGAAAATCTCTAATGGTTGTAAATTACCCTGGATGGAAATTAGACATGTGGCCCTGAAGTGCAGCATAGGATCAAGTGAGCGAGTCTTCTGTGGATCAGCTTCAGTGAGAATCCACATGGTTTTCTGATGTAATGATGTAGAGCATATACCAAGAACGGGGTGATTGAAGAAAAACCTCCAGGGGTCAGAGAAGGATGTCAAGAATCATTCTGATGAACAAGTGGTGCTCAGTCAAGCAAATTGCTATGGTGCTCCAACTAATGTGTCTGAAAGCAGAGCTTGTCACTTAAGATGGATGGACTATAATGGTAGTCGACTAGGTTATGTACCACTGCTGTTTAAGAGAAATGGAAGGATAACCATGAGCAGGGGGTGTGGGGGGGGGGGGGGGGGGTGCGTGCGTGCGTATTCCCCTTAAGATTACAGACCCCATACCCTGCACATATATATGTTACCAACCTTTAGGAGGAAGACTATACAGGCCCTTCTGTTTACCAGCACCATAAGCCCTAATGACTCCATCATAAGCTCTGGTGACCCTGGGGGTTCCTTCCAACTCTACCATTTCATGATTCCACTCTCTTCCAACAGCATACAAACTCTCAAAGAGTAGTTGGTGCCAGAAGTGTTCTAAAAAGATTTTTCATCTTAAATAGATTTCGGCAAAGCTTATAACCTGCTACAACCCATCTAGTGATAATGGTAGCAGGTGGTCAGCAGAGGAGGCAATGACTGCAGAAATGGCGACTGCGGTCCAGGTACAGTAAGAGGGCTGGCCTAGGAACTGATGTGCTTACTTTAGAAGTATGTCCGCTTATGATCCGATGCACCAGCCACCAGCAAGAGAACATTACAGGATGCTAGGAAGAACAGGCTTAGCTTTTGCTTCTGTCTGTCTCACTCCAGTACATACCGTGCCTTGAGAACCGCTGCATACCAGTTATGGTATGGTAGTAACATGAACCCTTGCAATTCTGAAATGATTACTGATTCTGCACTTTTGGAAATTGTAAAGCACAAACACATCCGCTTGGTTTTCTATTATTGTATTTCACGGGCTCTTTGCTATTCCACCTTGAGACACAGATGATGGTGACACAAAATATTATGATAAAGTGCGGTCTACGTGACTCGGACCATCGTGCATATGGTTCAAAATATCTTGTTTTGTCACCCCTAAAATCTCACACCTGTGTCAGATATTTGCAGCCCTTTACCACTATGGGTGATGCTTGAGTAAATACAGTACTGCAACCAGTGCTAAAGTGGGCTGATGAGTCGACTATGCTTTCTCACAAAGTATGCAAAATCTTTTATTGACTCTTATGTAATTTGGTTTCTTTATTTAAATTGCATGAAGATTGGTGAAGGTACTAACCCATTTGGGTGCTGACTGAAATACTTGCCAGTATTAATAATAATTAAAAAATTCTGCTTTTCACTTTTTGTGGGGTCTGTAGTGCATAGCTTCAGCTCAACTAACCGTGAATTGTGTACTTTATTGTGTAGCTCACAGCACGCCGGTGGATATGCCAAGCAGGGGACAGAATGAAGATAAAGACAGCGGCATTGCTCGATCAGGTATCTAATTTCAGTATAAAATTAATTCTTCTGCATCCTAATACATTTCAGTTATGGCAGGTGGGTTTTTGTTTATTGATCTCTACTATACCTTAACACTTTACTTCTTAGAGAAACTCAAGTGCTGCAGGTAAGTACTTTGACAGCCATAGGAGTAACTTTTAGTGGTCAGTAACTTTTCAAGCAACTTGTGCTTATGTGATAAGTAGCAAAAGTATAAATCCCTTTACTTAAAATTTTGTTTTTGTGCTAAAAAAAATCCATTTAAAGTGCTGGCAAACAGGGGTCTCCCTTTCTTCTAATTAGCTGTCCACTACCTGTTGTCAAATGAAGCTTATGGCCACCTGCCCCAAGCAGATTTGCATTGCAGAATCAGGAGCAGATGTCCACCTCAGTATTCTGCAGCAAATACCGCCCATAGCATGCTATGGAAAAGCGTTTTTTCCTGCCCACGAGCAGAAATCAATTGCAATCTTATCTTCATCTTCTCCTTTTTTTTTTCCCCGCTCACGGTAAAAAAAAGACACTGCATTCACTATTTTGAGCCGGATTCCATGCAGACTGCTTCCATTGTAGTCAATGGAAGCTGTCTGACCCATGGCCCTGATTGCAGAAAGGTCGTGGGATCCTTGTCATTGTCTAGCGACGACTCAACATAATCTGTACTGCACATGTGCATTGGCTGACACAGAATATGAAGACTGCAGACGGGTACGCAGGGGTCACCTGCCAAGCACCGGGTCTGATTCTGCTGTGGGATACCGCATGCAGAATCCGACCCGGCCATGTTCGGGCAGCCCATCTCTCATTACAGATAACAAAATGAAAAATGGGAAGAGGAGGAGTGATGACACATGCTGCCCATAGAAGTTTATGAAGAGGATGGGAGAAAACTGCTGTAGGAAGAGATAGGTAGAAACGTGCCTGCTACTAACAGTAGATAGTTCACAACTACTGAAAAAAAACTTCCACACTGCTCAGTACTGCTGTATAATGTCCTCCCTGCTGCTATTATGACTGTGTGCTACAGACAGAACAGAATCTTCAGTTTTCTCAATGTGCAGTGTATAAAAGACATTGCAGCTCAGAGAGAACTGAAAACTAGAAATAGAGCCTGCAGAGGGAATAACTGGTGAGTTTAAAAAAGATATATACAAGTCATATAATGGTCGGATATAGTGTTATTATAGTAATCTCTTTCTATAGCCCCAATCTATTCTGAAGCACTTTTCAAGTATTCATGTACACACATGGCAGCTTTATTCTGAAAAGTTAGGAACACTTTTAAAGGGGATTTATGGGCAAAAACTATTGATGAGCCTTCTCATTGAAGTTCAGCTCCAGCACACCCAGTCCTACAGCCCGGTATATACAGGGCAGGCAGGGTGGAGCTGGGTGAATCCCTGCATAGCAGAGATGTCAGTATACACCTGATTCCATGCACATACCATATCCAGAAGTTCTGTTAACAAACCCTTCTCTCCTCTTCAGCACATAATTCAGCATCGCAGGGGTTCAGGCACAACGACCGTATAGTATTTCCCCTTCTTTCTGTGCTGGGGAGCTCCTTTTATAACCACGACAGCAGACATGGACTCATTTCTTGCGTACGTCAGGAATTTTCCTTACGTACACGCTAAATGTGGTGTGAACACACCCTAATCGTCTCCTTAAAGGCTACATGCATATCTACGTCAGAGGCTCTGGCTCAGATCTAGCATGAAATACCTGATGAAATTGCACAGCAATCTGTGCTGTTATATTTTTTTTGTCTGGGAAATGCTGGAAGACCTAACAGGATCTGGGCCGGACCTTATTATAGTCAATGGGACTCTTTTGGCACTGTTTGATTCCATCATAAGACGGATCTGATTTGGCGGGGATTCTGTTTTCATGTTCCCAATACAGACACCCCTAGGGGAAGTGGTGTGAATCTGGTCTTATCGTTCAGATGTCTGTTCATGTCTTCGGATACGTGTGTTTTTACTTCTTTCTTGTTTCTTTTCAGCATCTCTGAGCAGCCTCCTGATAACTCCTCTCCCTTCTCCAAGTACCTCCTTCTCAAGTAACTGTGCTAGCAGCTATCAACGGCGTTGGCTAAGGAGTCAAACTACCAGTTTAGAGAATGGTCTTGTGCCACGATGGTTAGTTGTCACTTTTTGGTTCCTATTTGCGTATTTCTAATTTAGACTGTGACAGTAAGTCACTTGTAGCCATATACATGAAAAGTTAAAGCCTGCAGCATCACATTCCGAATTCATTTTTTTTAGAGGGGCAGCTTACATAACTCAATTTTTATGTTTTTGCTGGTTTGGGAGGGAGGAATGTGTATCTTAGAGTTCTGATATACACAATGGGGGAGAGTTAGTAAGAATGGCGTTTGTTGAAATAATTTATCATTTATTAAGTTGTCACCTTTTCATAAATTTGCTAAATAGTTTTGGTCTGTTTTGAAGTCAGAAAAAATAAATCAACATGAAATCTGGTATGAGAAGGCATTGTTAAAATTTGTGACATTTTCTGGCTTTGGGGTGCTTTCAGACGAGCGTGTGGGTACATAGGTGGCAGCACTGTCACACTGTTCAGTAACAAGGAGACTCCCCGCGGGGAGTAAAGAATCCCCTGCCACAGCTGTGGCAGAGGATCGCGATGTTCTCCCATTGCTTTCAATTAGACTGGCACTTCTGCAGTCCCATTGAAAGGAATGGTCTGCCGGCAAGCCATGCAGGGATTTTCGGGAAAGGGCTTTAAATATAAGCCCTTACCTGAAAATCATCCATAGAATGTGTTAAAAATAAACAAATATATACTCTTCTCTCCTCAGCAGGCAGGGCTCAGGTGCATCCAGCAGCGTCTTCTCCCTGCACTGCTCTGAATCTCTTTCAGCAGGCTGCTGAAAAGGGCTGTATCTGATTGGCTAAGCGTTCAGCCAATCGCAGGCAGTGCTCAGCCATTCATTGAAGAACAGCTGAGCACTGCCTGTGATTTGGTCACAGCACTCAGCCAATCACAGGCAGCACTTGGCTATTCATTGAATTTTGGGGGATTTTAAAGGGGCTGTCTCGCGAAAGCAAGTGGGGTTAAGCACTTCTGTATGGCCATATTAATGCACTTTGTAATATACATCGTGCATTAAATATGAGCCATACAGAAGGCTGGAATCGGCACACGTGGCGGGGCGGAGCTACGCGATGACACGTAGAAGGGGGCGGAGCCAGAACGCCGCTGCTGCCGGACAGACCCGAAGGCAGAAGACCCTTCTGCGCAAGCGCGTCTAATCGGGCGATTAGACGCTGAAGTTAGACGGAGCCATGGAGACGGGGACGCCAGCGCAGGGAAGGTAAGTGAATAACTTCTGTATGGCTCATATTTAATGCACGATGTATATTACAAAGTGCATTAATATGGCCATACAGAAGTGCTTAACCCCACTTGCTTTCGCGAGACAACCCCTTTAAGTCTCCACCTGAAAGAGATTCAGAGCAGTGCAGGAAGAAGACTCTGCTGGAGGCCTTTACACAAACCAGGGGTGTTTTCCAGGGAAGGGCTTAGATTTGAAGCCCTTCCCTGAAAAATCACTGCAGGGGTTGCCGGAATCCTATTGCGTTCAATGGGGCCGCCGGCAGTAGCCTCAGCCCTATCGAAAGCAATGCTGCACGGACCTGCATTCACGTGTGTTTGTGCATGTATATGGGTACGCACCTATGTACACACATGCCCGTGTGAATGCACCCTTAGAACGGAGTCTAAGTTATTGGCAAACCCATTCCCAGTAAGCACTGTTCACTCTTCAAAACTGATGAGTGATAAGAATAAGTGCAATTTATTACGCACATGTAGCATGTGCCATAATATATGTGAGCTTTTGTACACCAATGTAATGGTGCACATTGCCTAATAAATTCACACAAAATAGCTCCTTTTGCTACTTTAAGGCTGGGTTCACACGAGGCGGATTTGCCGCGAAAATTCCGTCCGGAATTTCACAGCGGCAAATCCGCCTGCGGCCGCTAAACCCGTGATTAGCCAGCCATGTGGACAAGATTTCTCAGAAATCTCGTCCACATGGGACGGCAAATCCGCCGCGGATTAGCCAGTCGCAGCATGCTGATTCTTTTTCTTCCTCCGCTGTGGCCGCGCTCTCCTCTATGGGAGCGCTGTCCACAGCGGAAGAGCGAGCAGCTGGGCCGCTTCAAAACCTGTGGCTAAGTGCCATGGGTATTGAAGCAGCGCTTTTCCCGGCGGAAATCTTGCGGTTTTTCGCTGCGGCCAAACCGCGAGATTTCCGCCGGGAATCCGGCGTGTGAGAACCCAGGCTAAGAGAACCAATTGCAACAAATACTTCCTACTCCATCTCTGGACACGGAGAAAGTTGCTTTTTTCTGGTTTAATGGGATCCTGCCCTGTATATCTGTATATCTATCTTTCATCTACTGTTTACAGGACCACAGAAGAGACCTTTAGTATGGCTGATGAAAGTTATACATCCAACCCAACAATGATTGGTCGAAAGAAGATTGCAATCAGTATCCTCTTCTCCTTGTCTGAAGAAGAAGCAGCACAACGAAACTTCCAAGACTTCTTTTTCTCACATTTCCCTTTGTTTGAGTCTCACATGAATAAGCTGAAGTCTGCAATAGAAAAGGTAACTGGACTATCTTAAAACTTGAAAATAATTAACCCCTGGATGACCCCAATATGGATATTTTTGTTCAGTCAGCAACATTCCTAATGATGAATCATTTATTTACCCATTACAGATGAAATACACGCAGTGTAAAAAAAAAACCCAAAACAAGCACCTAGGAGTTCTCAGAATTGAATTCAACTTTTTTTATATGTGTGATTGTAATGTTGATTATAATTAAGTGATTACAATATCAGATCCCCTAGATTGTGTAAACTGGTAGGCTGTAGAAGTTGGCTTCCCAGAAGATCCCATACATGTTCCATTGGCGATTAAATCTGGAGACCGGGCAACTACGGAAGTGTGACAATGTTGTGGAGGTATTCCTGTGACTGTCTCTCAATGGCAGACAACAAAACAGTTGGGGCTACAAATGTTTGTTGGATGATCAGACAATCATGACGGGTGGTCCGTTGAGGGCGTCCTGTGCCAGCTTGCCTTGTGTGCCCTCACTCATCCAACTCCTCCTAACAGTCTGGTGCGAACGGCCTCGGGTGACGGGCAACTTGTCGATCATGAACTTCCAGCTTCTTGTGTTCCAATAATGCCCCATCTCTCCACACTCTGACGCAAAGGGATTTTGCTTAGTCAAGAGGCATGTCTAGTGGTCAAAAAGCTCTACACAAGTGGAAAATAAGGTCCACTACACATAAGTCGCCTCTGAGAGCCTTTTTATAGGCCATGGGTGAAACACTTTTGGAGCCTCAGGTGACATGATAATTCATCTAACCACATCTCAGACAGATATGCAAGTGATCAATCTGCATGCCGAGTTTTGCAGCAAAACAACAACTTCTTCTGGGTGCTTGATAGATAGATAGATAGATAGATAGATAGATAGATAGATAGATATAATCTATTTGTGTGTACAGATCTATTCCTTTTTATAGAAAATTGCTCTTTAGTGAAGTTGGTGCTCCTCTCTCTTTCCCACTCCTCTCCATTCTCTTAACATAGCGGACGTTCAGTACTGAACTGCTGTTGTTTACACTAAGTGATCATAGTTCAGGATTTTACGCAGCTTAAACGATGAAAGGTGAGCTGAATGATGATCGTTCATTGTAAACAGCAACCGTTTAGTACTGAATGGACGCTGTGTTAAGAGAATGGAGAGGGGTGGGGGAGAGTGAGGAGAGAAATCTCCAGCTGTCCCGGCCCCCTGCTGGCTGCTCTGTCAGAGAGCCAGTGATACTCTCTCCTGTGTAACAGCACGGGAGCGAAAACACACAGGGACGAGTATCGGGCATCGTTTGCCAGACAGTCGTCCCGTGTAAATGGGCCTTTACAAGCTGCATGTATCTAATAGTAAACCTGGCTGCTAATTCCTTCATTCTTGCTCGTGGCTGCCATCTTCTGTCCGCTTGTTTATAATACAACCCCTTCTCATGCTCATACATGCAGTAGTACATCATTTCACATATGTCCATGAAAATGAGACCAGTAATATTATTGTAATACAATTGAATTTGCTAATTCGCTTTTCATTTTCAGGCAATGATTTCTTGCCGGAAGATTACAGAATCAAGTCAACGGGTGCAAGTTTACCTCAGTCAGGTCATGGAGGCTCTGGGGCAGTTTAGGTAGGTTGTTAAATTTTTAAAGTTATTTTACAAAAACTGCCATTCCCAACATTTTATACTTTTTTAAAGATGTAACTGTGGTTTGGATTAACTGATTTCTATTTACAGTAATTACCTGTCCTAAATAAAAATGCGGTTTCTGGCTGTATTTTATTACAGCTTATTCAAAGTTTTTTTTTTGTTGTTGTTGTTGTTTTTACTAGGGTGGGGGGGGGGGGTTGGCCCCTCATTAGTGTAACAGATGGGTCAGTCTTCCTTTTAGAGGAGTCTCTGATTTGACTGACATGAGCTAACTTGCATATACCTTTTTTCCATGGAGCATTGTCTGAACAGAAGTCTAATTACACCCCAGAAATAAAGATTATTTATGGTTTCAGGATCTCTGCTTCAAGTCAACGAATGAGGAACATGTTTTAACCTTTTCCAATCCACTGTCTGACGTCTAAAGACATTGTGATTTGAGGGCTGTACAGCTCTGATGTCGGAAGACGTCCGTCAGGGTATTCTTACTGTAGACTATTGGCTGCTCTATTGTCGGGGGCCTCTCCAGCATGTCCAATACCACATGTGCTGACTCTAGCCAGTAGGTGGCGCCATTGTATAATGGCAGAAAGAGAAAGCCCCCACCTAGGAAACCCTGAATCCAAAATTGAATTGCAAAGGGTTAAGGAACACTGCACTGTGGAACCTTTTGGATGTGAACATAGTTTGCAGGCTGTAGGTGTAACTAGAATGTTCTCATTCACTGGTAACCAGCAGATATTTTAATAGTAATCTGTTGAAAATAAAAACAAAACTTTGAACATTTGTCGGAGTAGTTCATTACACAATGATGAGCTTTATGTAAAGTGGAACACTAATATCCATAGCATTTTTGTATTCTGTTATGGCTGTACAATGAGAACAGGGTAGTATTTCATATGTTACAGGGAAACCATCTGGAATCTGTACTGCGCTCCCCGCATTGCTGAGCCAGTGTGGCTTACCATGATGTCCAGCACTATGGAGAAGAGTCAGCTCTGCCAGCATTTCCTCAAAGAGTTCACCTGTCTCATTGAGCAGCTTAACAAGAACCAGTAAGTTTAAAGTGTCCTCACAGTAGTGATCGTCTCAGTCTAATCCAAATCCCCAGTGTGTAACCTTCTGACAAGGTCCTTTCTGATGTGTGCTGTCTGAAAATCAATCTATGACCTTCTTTATATGCAGAATGTGAAATGTATTTTTGCCTTTTAAATAGTGATCTGTTTTTCTCTGTCTTATCTCTTTAAATACACAACATTAATGACACTAAATAAACTTATAGCGTTTTATTTTTTTCTTGTATAATATAGACTTTTTTCTGTGTATTTTTGTAAACCTCTGTACTTGCTGTGTGTTTTGCAGGTTCTTTGCAGCTTTAATCACTGCTGTTCTGACTTACCACCTGGCATGGGTTCCAACGGTGATGCCAAATGACCACCCACCAATCAAATCTTTTTGTGAAAAGCACACTTCCCAGTCAGTCAGTCTGCTGGCCAAGTCCCATCCATATAATCCCCTGTGGGCTCAGCTTGGTGAGTTCTGTCGGTTGTATATTCTAAGCTTTTATGTCCTAAGTGTAATATCTGTAATTCATCCGGGTAGTACAAGTTGATTCTCTTGCTAGGAAACCCAAATATTCCTCAATAACCTCTTCTTGTATTGTTTTACTATGCAAAAAAAAAAAAAGCTTTGTTACTCATAGCAACAAATCACAGCACAGCTTTTATTTTTCAAGAGCACTGAGGAATTAAAACTGTGCTGTGATTGGTTGCTATAGGCAACAAAGACCGTTTTTGTTTTGGACAGTTTCATATATCTCCCCAATGTCTGACGAACCATCACACCTCTCAACTAAGTTAACTTTTGTAGCCAAGTGAACTGTCTCCAGTTACCCAGTCCATAATTATAAACCTTGTCTGCATTTACACTTATTAAAAAGGTTTCTCTCCCCAGATATTTCAGGACTGATGTTAGAATAGCGCCACCTGCTGTCTCTATTCTTTTGTCCATATCAGTAATTGTTCCGCCCATTTAGTCTTCCTTCTCTCTGCTCTCCTGGGTATGTAGAGGGATCTCTGGTGTGGTGAGCAGATACTTCTGAAGTTGCAGCGCCTTCTCTGATATCAGAGCTGCTGAAGAGTGAGCCAGCGTTACTGTAGAGAAGCAAGACTGAGTATGTGTGACCACCTTTGAACAAAGTGTGATTGTTCTCAGTAAGTGAAACCAAGTAATCTTGTAGATATGATACTTTTTTAATGGCAAACAAAAATACATGATGTTACAGCAAGCTTTCGGGTCTACAATTATAGCCTGATGAAGGATCAATAGGAGACCTGAAAGCTTGCTGTAGCATCATGTATTTTTGTTAGCCATTAAAAGGTATCCTATCTACAAGATTACTTTGTTTCTCTTACTGAGAACAATCACACTTTGCTCTACTGGCTAACACGGTAGCAAACGTTTTTCATTTCACCTTTGAAAATTTACTGTGGGGAACAGAACATTTTCAATAGAAACAGTAGGTGGCGCTATTCTAACATTAGTCCTTTAATATCTAGGCATAACAACCATGCATTATATTGTACATGCAATTAAACAATCACATGTTCAAAGTCCCTAGTAAAACAAAAGAATAGTAATGTTTAAAGTTCGAAAAACCTTATCCCAGGAAAAATAATCCAAATTGTAAAAAAATATATAATTGGTTTGAACGATCATTGTTTTTCCCACATAGTGAACACCCCAAATTTAAAACAATTGCACCAGAATTGCATTTTTGGCTAACCCATTTTTAAAAGAAAAAAATATAAGTGAAGAAGTGGTCATATGTAATAATACAAAAACGAACTCATTCAGCATAAACCAAGCATGGGCCCAGGAGGTACATGGGTACTTTTTATGGCAAAAAATCTTGGGCCTCAAAATATAGTGATAAACATTTTTTTTTTCTTGAAGTAATAAATGACAAAAAAAGTCCATAAATTAGGTACTGTTGTAATCACAGTGACCTGCTGAATAAAGTTGCCATTTTTACCGTATCTTAATGTCCTATAAAATAAACTATAATCTCCACAGATTAGCCCCTTTGATGCTACACTCAATAGTGAATGCTGCATCCACGTGGTTGGGCGAGAGCGAGGAACCCATTTAAGGCTTATGTAGGGCCCTGCCTTTTCTGGTTATGGTCATTGATACATAGGATCAACTTTTGCAGTAGTTTAGAACGCATCTGATTCTATTAATATGAAACGTAAAACCTACCAGAGAAGACCAGATCAGCCTTATTGTTGCCTTCAAAGGGCTGATTGTAATTTGTAAGGGCTGATTGTAAGACTGTATAGTAATAGTAACCCTTATGGCGGCCCCAGGAGTAATGGAGTCCCCATATTAGCCTCTGGCCAGGCGACATCCCCACAGGCATTTCAGTTGCTGAGCCTACAGCTGTGGCCGTGGCAGCAGCTGTTGCAGAATCTGCGACTGCTGACCTCTTCCCTATTGTCTGCGTGTATTATCCTGTACGCCGGGTAGAGGTCAGCAGTCAGACTCTGCATTGCCGGTGAGCTGCAGGCTAGGTGAGTGGAATGCCTGTTGCGTACCTGCATGGCCGGCCAGCCACATAAAATGAGGTGGCGGATCGAATTCGACCTGTGGGCCTTAAGTTTGACTTGTGGCCTGAGGAATGGGTACGTTTTACTACTTGCTGCTTACTTTGAGTAATAAGCTGGCAATGCAAGAGAACAAATAAAGGAGACATTAATATTAATCAAGTAAAGTGAATCTGTATGTGAGATACTCATGAGCTAGCAAAAGGATTCCACTAAATGGTCAGAATATTGTTATGTTTAAAAGGAGAACTGCAGTCTTGTAATTCCTATTAAAAAGGAATCCAATGATGAGAAAACCTTAAGTTAAGTTAGAGAATCCGTAATCTTCCTCTACCAGTCACCATATGACTTAACCCTTTCCAATCCAATTTGTATCCTGCTTTTCCTAAGGGGCTTACTCTTTTTCCGCCTTTATACAACGGCGCTATCTTCTGGCTAACACCAGTACTGCATGAGGTGACACGATGGATAGGCTCTGACAGAAAGGCTGGCAATATACAGTAAGAGAACCCCGACGGATGTCTACCATTATCGGAGCTGTACAGCCTTAAATCATAATGTCTTTAGACGTCAGACAGTGGATTGGAAAGGGTTAAATCACAGAACCTTTACAATGAAGGATACAGCAACTTGGTGAATCCTAACTCGTTGGTCTGCTTATCCTGTCTGTCCCAGGATGGCGATCCCCTGCCAATCACACGCTGACACGGTCAATGTATAATTCTAGAAAACCCATTTAACCTGTGACTAGAGATGAGCGAGTATACTCGCTAAGGCACATTACTCGAGCGATTAGTGCCTTAGCCGAGTATCTCCCCGCTCATCTCTAAAGATTCAGGGGCCGGCGCGGGTGACAGGTGAGGAGGAGAGATCTCCCCTCCGTTCCTCCCCGCTCTCCCCCGCCGGCCTCCGAATCTTTAGAGACGAGCGGGGAGATACTCGGCTAAGGCACTAATCGCTCGAGTAATGTGCCTTAGCGAGTATACTTGCTCATCTCTAGCTGTGACTAATAAGGTTGGTTTGACACATACATCACTACTTTAAACAATATTTCCCATGGGATAACCCCTATAAATGTTTTATATAGGAAAATGCAGCCCATCGTTTTATAAACTTTTTTTTTTTTTTTTTATTAATTTTCAAAGATGAATGACTGCCTGTTTAGACCGAGTGAGAAGTTACTCACTGGTTGCTTTGTTTCATTGAGCTGACACGAAGCAACTAGTGACTACTGTGCTATTTCTCGCTCTGTACCCTTTTGGATCCCCTATTTACACAGGACAACGATCGCAGAAAATTGCTAATTTGAGCAATTATTTTGGCCCATAGTTGTCTTGTGTAAAGCCACCCTGAGACTAGCAGGTGACTGAATGCACACGTGAGGCTGCAGTACATCTGTCAACATGGGGATAAACGTCTTATCCTTGACAGCGGTTGTAAAATCTCTAGAACACCCTTGAGTGCTCTCGGTGATTATATGGCATTACTTTGTGTCGTGTTTGGCCCCCGACAATGAAGATTCTTAACTGCTTTTAAAAGTATTTTATACATATTATTATAGTCTATTTTAAACAGAATCTGTGATCATTTATCTCCAACATTCCCTAATATTGATGCCTTTTGCCTCACTACATGTCATACAGATGACTGATAACCAGAGGTGTAACTTGAAGCTTCTGGGCCCCGATGCAAACTTTGTAATAGGGCCCCCCCAACTTTAGGGCTTTATTCATAGTACTGGGCTCCCTATCTGGAGAAGAGAGGACTTATGGGCACCCTAATGCTCCTGGGCCTGGGTGCAACTGCATCCCCGATAGTTATGCATCTGCTGATAACCTTCATTGACCAGTGATTAAGCAGTACGGGGTTTATGGGGCAGTCCGACTGTCCCTGACGTTTTATGATTCTTAATCTAAAATGCGCTGGAATAAAATTTTAGATGTACAGGCATGGCAATATGTGTGTCCAAAAAGATCACTGCCAGTAGAACAATGTCTCCATAGCCAGATTTTAGGCTGGGTTTATAGATTTTGTCTATATTAGTCTAAATTGCTGTCTGCAGGTGCCAGGTTGGTCTGATTTGTAGGTCACAAATGTATAAGCCAGTTAAGGAACTGATCAGACCTGCGCAAAGACTTTTTGGCTCCTCTTAATTGTTCAGTGTAACGTTTATTGTAGGCTGTCTCGCACACACCTTTTGAAGCTAGTAGTCTTTAGATACTAAATCAAATGGTATCATATGATTGTATTAATCAAGGCATTAACAAGGTGCAGTTCAGGAGGATATAAGCAAACCCCATAAAGACCACCAGTGCTAAATCTTTTCATTGTCTGTACAACAATTACATGTATAAAGAATCATTACTGTTATGGAACTTTTAAACTGTGCCTAAAAATATAGTCAGAGTAGTAACTGGATACCTGCATTACAAATTCTATATTTTTATCTGTGGAGCCCTTTTAAAAGTCAATGTGATGTATCTGTATGGAATGACTGATCTATTAGTGTTGTGTCTTTTGTTAGCAAAGGAATACAGAGGTGAACAGAGCTTAACTTCTATGCTAGGATACTGTAAATGGTGCAAAAGTCTAGGAGTGCTGCTTAGTTAAGACTTTCATATGAACCCTTTTCTTTATCTCCTCAGGTGATCTATATGGTGCTATAGGATCCCCTGTCAGAATGACTCGAACGGTTGTTGTAGGCAAACGTAAAGACTTGGTCCAGCGCATTTTGTACATCCTTACCTACTTCATCCGTTGCTCTGAACTTCAGGAGAACCATCTGGTGCACAGCAGAGTCTTAAAGAAGGGAGAGCAGATAGTACAGGGCAGTAATGTCACAACTTCACTTGAGAAGGGTGAGGTGGAAGACTCGGAATATGTAATCATAACCCTGAACAATGAATCTGCCCTGCTGCCTCCTACATTGCCTCGTAATTCGGGAGTTGGATCACCTCAAGATGGTAATGGACCTCAGCCCTCTGACATGTTAGAAAATACAAGCTTTCCATTAGTGCAGAGAACTGGTGCATCTTCTACTAGACATGGAGCTATCTTGGCTAGCAGAGGTTCTTGTAAAGAAACTATAAAATCTGTTAAGGAAGCCAAATTAGAGACTTTGGTTTCGGTCACAAGAACGCCTGCTCGTAACATTGAAGAGATGTGTACTCCTGATGCTCTACCATCTTATTCTGCTGTCAAATGTGACAAGAAAGCTAGCTCTCCCGTGCAACTGTCCGACTGGGCAAAGGAAGTGCTTCGTGCAGACCAGAAGGATGATTCTTCTCCAGGCCAAGTAACCTTCAGAATGGGCTGCTCCCCGTCATCTGACTCCGATCTGGAGACCTGCAGGAAGGAAGTAGAGACTGTAAAGTCACTGCATGGCAAGTTGAAACAGTCAAGTGTGCCCAAACATTACTCACTTGCTGCTCAAAGAAGGAGGAAAATTCTTTCCCGCATCCCCTCCTGTGAGGGAGGGTCAAGTTTATTTGATGAGTATTTTGTGGAGGGTAACAGCATTGAAACTAATACAGTGGAATCTGTTCCCTGTCAGTCACTATTATCCGAGAAATGTTTTGTTTCTAGTATAGATAATCGCAGCCAGGGAAGAACTTGCAAGAATAACTTGACAGCTCATGAGCACACTCAAGTACACTCTCACCAGATATACTCTCAAAGTATCCCCTGTGGGGATCCATTCGGAAAGACAGGAGGCAGACTGGAGGGACACATTCCAAGGAATAGAAGCTATGACAGCGCCCTGGGCCACAGTGATGAGGAGCTGAATACAGGTCAAACCCATCCAGACAAGTGGAACCGCAGCAGTGACCATGCAGAAGTAGAGCTTCCACTGCCCAGGTAAGACCTAGATTAGGACAGGTCCTCAATAGTTGATCGGCAGGGGTCCGCCGTTCGGGATCCTTGCCGATCAGCTGATTCTCAGAGGCTCTCACTATGCACAGCCCAGGAAGTGCCAACCATAGCACAGCGCCCTTGGTTGGAATTGCAGGCAGAACTTCTATTGAATTCAATGGCAGATGCACCTGCAATACCAACCCAGGCTGCTACACTATGGTCAGCGCTTCCTGGGCTGTCCATAATAAGAGCTTCTCTAGGAATCAGCTGATTGGAAAGGATCATGAGTTGCAATGGACCCATGTCTATCATCCTTTGATCATCAACAAACAGTGAGAAAATACCTTTAGAAAGGTATTTCAATGTGTTCAAAATGGCAAAACAAATCACTTACTCATAAGATGTTTATTTCCAAAATACTCCATTCTCCAAATACTGATTCTTCTGTCCTCTGGTTGTTTACTGCTTGTTGCAAGGGAAACGGACCACCTCTTCTATAGAAAGAAATAGCAGAGGAGGCCGTCGCTTGTGCACTTCTTTCACCTAAATCTGATGGCTGGGATCTCTGGAGTGCATGCTCACTAGCTTTCGGATCAGCCACCAGCTACTGCTCTGCTCTGGTATATTATTCCAGAGAGAAGGTGGGCTGTTTTCCTGGCAACAAGCAGTGAACAACCAGAGAGCAGAGGAATCAACAGCTGCAATATCTGGAGAATGGAGTATTTTGGAAATAAACACCCCTAAGTAAATGCATTGTATTGTGATTTTAGGCACCTTGAAATGGGATTCCTGAGATGAAAATACCCCTTTTAAGCAGAGCATATTATATACAATAGTCTACATCTCCGCAATATACTTAGGTGTTTTTCTTTGTTATAGAGCACTAATCTATATTATGGTTTTCCCAGACCAGATCCATTACTTATAGAGGAACTCCAGGCAATACTGATACTGTTATCACGAGTGCAGGACCTGAGATTTTCTCCTTGGTGTCCGAGTCATGCATCGGCTTTGCAGACCCTGCATTATTGAGAACACCTTATCTTTTCTGCCTGGAACATTGTTTTAAACAATCTCTGTAGGCCTCTAATTCTGAGTGACATTGAGTGCAGTTGTATATAGTGCAGCTCCAAATGAGCTGAATTTGCACTGTTCTCACTGGTGCCATGGCTTCCATTATTATTGCAGCCATTATAGATGTATCCTGTAATGGTGCCTGATGACTGACTTCTATTCATATAAAAAAAATAAAAAAATCAATGGAAACTTGAGACTGGCTTGCATAACCATATGCTGATTGCCTATTACCCCTATGTATTTTGCGCGCGTAATATGCAGTAGCATTCGTCTATACATTTACATTGTGCCACTCACACGAATTGTGCAAAAATAAATAAATAAGGATGCAGGTTCCATCTTAGCACCATACACATATACACCAAGATAGTGCATGGTGATTGTCATTGTATACTTGCTGCGTACCATGCATGTATCTCTTGTGGGCGGCACGTAGCGAATCAAAGCAATGTGAGCCCGCCATTAATGAAACTATTTTTTATTTTTTTTCCCAAACCTTGCTCGGAAATCTCCTTTTTAATTTCTTTTTCCTCTTCTTATCCCTTGAGGTAACATATTTTCTGAAATCACAAACTATAAAACCATAGGATCATGTTTGTAGTAATGGATAATGTAGTGTTTTATTTACCTCTTCTTCTTTTTCCCCTCCCCTCTTCTAGGTCTGATGTTATCAGTAGCCCCAGTGTTAAGAACTTTGGGAGGTCTCTATTTGGTGGCTACTGCTCTACGTATATGCCTGATATGGTGCTCCATGGGATTGCAAGTGCAGAGAAACTGAAGACTTCCTTGGCAGCTAGCCTGGCTCACTCAACCTATGTATGTTGGTACATTCAGTCAGGTTACATTGCCCCAGTGATCAAAGCATATAGAGTTTTTGGTCTACAGCCCAAATCCATTAGTATCATTTGGAGCATAACAAATAAATTGCCCAAAAGCAGTCTATCTACCATATGCACATGCTTTTTAAAGTTGTCTATTTGTAAACTATTGATGGCTTAGCCTTAGAATTAGGGCATCAATAGCAGATCGGTGAGGGTCCACTCCCTGGGACCCCTACTGATCGAACTGTAAGATGGATCTTTGCATCCTTTATTAATCGGCTCAGTTCCAACTGCAATAGCCAGGCTCGATATTGCAAGCCAAATTCCCATTCACTTCAATGCCTGTAATACTAAGTGTGCCCACCACAGTGGGAATGGAGCCGTCGTCTTCCTACAGAAATCATCTCTGTGAATGAGTATAAGAGCCCAGCTTACAGGTGATTGGCGGGAATCCCAGGCAGTGGACCCTCGTCAATCTACTATTGATAGCCTATCCTAAGAAGGGCCATCAGCTGTTTCAAACTGGACAACCCTTTTTAACAGCTTCTGTGGCTTTAATAAATAAGGGTTAAGCTGGGCATGGTTGAATGAAAATTGTTCTTGTTGGTTCTAGCACCCTGTCCTGGATGAGCCCTTGGCGGAAGCTGTGTGCATAGTGGCAGACACTGATAAATGCAATGTCCAAGTTGTCAGCAGCCAGAAGACGGCAGGGGACAGCATGAAGCTTGGTACAGACGTCTTGGTGTCCAGTCAAGTGTGCATTTTGCTGCAATCTATTTTACAGCTTCATAAGCTGAAAACACCTCCTGTGTTTGTAAGTACTTAATAGGTGCAGAAGATAATAGCTGCTTATATGAATGCCTTATGTACACTGCGATTTGGTTGCTATCTCTGTAATAGATCCCCATTGTTTTGGATTCAAGATGGGCACCGTTAAATCACAAAGCGACTTATCTTATAACGATACCTTCTGTTTTGTGAAAGCAATTTTTTAAAATTAATATTAAAGGGGTTTTCCAGGACTAAACTATTTATTACCTATCCTCAAAATAGGTTATCAGTAGTTGATTGGCAGGGGGCTGCTCCCTAAGTTGCCCGCCAATCAGCTGATTGATTAACAATGGCGACGCAGCTGCTTCGGTCCATACCAGGTACAGCGCTGTCTATTTTATAGCAGTTGTGCCTATTATAGCAGTTCCATTCTCATTCACTTGAATTGGCCATGTGACCTCTGAGTGTGACGTTACAGGCCTGAGAACAGGCCGTTGTGCTTGCTAATTAACTCTCAAAGTGCCTATTAGGGATTTAAACTTGCGATCAACTGATCGCTTATACAATATACTGCAATACTTCAGTATTGCAGTATGTTTTATTTCTGCAGGCGTGTTAATACACCATACCACGGGCACTGCTTAACAGAGATGCATGGCAGCCATGGGGCTTTCACATGGCTGCCGTGACCTACAAACCTGTGATCTTATTTTAGGCGAGCCATTCAAGGGACTGAAGAAGCTCCCTATGTTGGGACATTTAATTGGTGCTGTCAGAATTGAGTGTGTTAGCTCTGATATGTGAGCTGTATGATACGGCTGATACTTGGCAGGTATTAAGTAGGCTAAGCTCCCGAACCCACTTCATAATCTCCCTGCACACCAATGACGTCTACATCATTGGGCCTTAAGAAGTCAGGCAAAAATTTGAGGATGGCCTTCTCAGGTTAGTAGTCCCTACAGCTATCCTCCCAGAATTATTAGCAGACTATAGACCCTTTAAGCTGTGCCTGTAGTCTATCTGCACAGCACTTTAATTCCTTGCTTTTTCTCTGCTTCAGTTGGTGATTTAGGTAATTGACAAATATAAGTCAATTGCAGTGGTATAAGCTGATTGCAGGGCGCAGCTCCACTATAGGCCTCCCTCACACAGGGCGTTTGCAGAAACGCAGTGTTTTTCAACGCTGCATTACTGCAGATTCCATTCCGTTTCAGCAGCGCTGGCATACTGTATGCCAGCGTTTTGGCTGCGTTTTCAGCTCGGCTGAAAATGCTGCCAAGAATGCTGAAAAGAAAAAAAAAAAAAAGTAATACTCACCTAGTCGCTGCAGTCCGGGTCGCGGCCGCTGGTCTCTGCCGCTGATCCGGGCTTCCTCGGCACTCCCAAGTCTATTGCCGGAGGCCAGGTTTGAGA
This sequence comes from Eleutherodactylus coqui, assembly GCF_035609145.1. Classification (NCBI taxonomy): domain Eukaryota; kingdom Metazoa; phylum Chordata; class Amphibia; order Anura; family Eleutherodactylidae; genus Eleutherodactylus; species Eleutherodactylus coqui. The sequence continues at coordinate 118,812,301 of NC_089843.1, read as the reverse complement.
ACCCCACCTCCGGCAATAGAGTGCTGTGATTGGGCATCGAGCAAGCACCGACAACCAATCATAGCCCTTCATTGACTGTCTCAGCCAACCAGAGCTTGCCGGCGCTGATTGATGAAGGGCTGTGATTGGGCATCGAGCAAGCACCGACAACCAATCACAGCACTCTATTGCCGGAGGCGGGGTTCTCAAACCTGGCCTACAGCAATAGACTTGTGAATGCAGGGGAAGCCCGGATCAGCGGCAGAGACCAGCGGCCGTGACCCGGACTGCAGCGGCTAGGTGAGTATTAACTTTCTTTTTTTCTCTCTACCTACCTGGGGCAGATTTTCGGGGTAGGGCTTCTATTGCAAGCCCTCACCCCGAAAATCGGCGAGTGGTTAACGCTGCCAAAAACGCGGCACCAAGTGTTGCCGCGTTTTCAGTAGTGCTAAAACCGCTGCCCATTCATTTCAATGGGCGACGCAGGGCTGAAAACGCCCCAAAATAGAACTTGCATCGCTGTCAAAGCGCAGCATTGCAAGGCGCTGCGTTTTCAGCCCTGTGTGAGCAGCCCCATTGAAATGAATGGGAGTGTTGTACAGCGTTTAGCGCTGGGCTGAAAAGGCAGCGCTAAACGCTGTATAAAACGCCCTGTGTGAGGGAGGCCTTAGAGAGGTTTTCCACCTACATGTTTTTCATTAGACTGTCTGACGACTTCATTGAAAATGGTTAGGAGCTATATATCTGGGAAACAGGCAGTGGGACGGAATTAAGCTATTCAGTGCTAGACTGGCGCTGAGCTGGGGAGAAAGCAGCGTGACCACTGACTGCTCACACCAGTATTGGGCTGTGGTGTGAGGTTTTGTGAATAACCTCATCTTAAACAAGCAGTATAAATGGTTATGGCATTTAACTTTTTTTGTCCATTTCTATATGTACAGCCGTAATTGTCATTTTTATTCTCATGCATTGTTACACGTACATATTGTTTAACCAACTAACGCTACAGGACGTACGTTTACATCCTGGGTGCATGGTAGGACATAAACCTACATCCTGTGGATGGTGCAGGCTCAGAAGTCTGTCCACGTCGGCGTCCCACAGCATCAGTGGGGATCGATGAGCACATCACTCCCTGCTCTTAACCACTTACATGCAGAGATCAATGTATATCGCAGCATGTAAACGGTTCACAGAGGGAGCGTGCTCACTCTGTGACGTCAGCACTCCGCGATGTAATCGTGGAAGACCAATGGGTTGTCATTGCTTGTGATCACTTTTACAACTGATACTGCATTGCAATACGTTATCATAGCGATCAGAGCTTTTCTGGTTCAAGTCCCCTACAAGGACCTAAATAAATGTGAAAAGAAAAAACCTTTTTGTATTAAAAAAAAATTTATAAATTGAACACTCTATTTATCCTGCACGGCAAAAATCATAAGGGGAGAAACTATAAAAAAACAAAGGTAAAATGCCTAATTTTGTTAATTTACCCTCCCTCAAAAAAGACACAAAAGCGATCAAAAAAGCTTTGTGTACCAATAAAAATTACAGCTCATCACGTAAGAAAACAAATGCTCCCAAAAATAAAGTCACGGGACTTTAATGCAATTATATATCAAAATAAGAATTTCCCACCAAAAAGGTTTTTATTGTGCAAAAGTGGAACTCGTACCCTTCCCACCCCCACCCCCCCCGCCGAGCCGATATATGTCGTCTTCATCTGCAGGAAGGGGGGGGGGGGGGAGGAAGAGCCAGGAGCAGGAACTGAGCTCCCGCCCCCTCTCTGCCTCCTCTCCGCCCCTCTGCACTATTTGCAATGGGGAGAGGCGGGACGGGGCTAATTCTCGGAACTTAGCCCCGCCTCCTGCTCCTGGCTCTTCCATCGACACCCCCCTCCCTGCAGATGAGGACGACATGGCTCGGCGTGAAAACCGAGCCGATATACGTTCGTGTGAATCCAGCCTCATGTTGTAAGAGTAAATTGGCGGAATTGATGTTTTCTCTCCCTGTCCTGAAGAGAGAAAAAAAAAAAGATTTTTTTTTTTTTTTGCTATACATTAAATGTATCTGAAAATGGTACTAAGGGGTTAAAGGGTCATTTTACTAGTTTTTCTTTCTTCTAATAAGCCCAACCTATTTATCTTTATACCCAATTTAGTGTGTGATGCATCTAGAGGATAAATTACAAGAGTTGTATTTGAAGAGTAAAATGCTGTCCGAGTACCTGAGAGGACACACCAGAGTCCACGTGAAAGAGCTTGGAAACGTCTTAGGGTGAGTATTTCCATATCTGATAGTCTAACTACATGACATGATAAACGCTGTGGTCGCAAACCTCTAACTGCTGCCAATCGAAATCTCCCAAGATGCCGTAGGGAAGATCACAGACCACTGCTTTAGAGAATGCCGAAAGACTGTAGAAAAGATGTTTTTGGTTGAGATTATTTGATATTGAGCTTTTTCTGGGATATGACCTTATTATGCTGCATAGGCCAACGAATGATCATTGGACAACGAACGAGCACATGCTCGTTTGTCAACTGATTGGGGTTTTGGAGTGGGCGTAAATAATGCTTGCTTGTTAGCAACACATGTACCCGTGTGAACAGGTATGTGCTACAATGAATGCTAGCTATATGAGGATGTCCCCACACTACATATCATCTGCCCATTTAATAATTCTTAACAAATGCTAGTTGACTTGCTCATTATTGGTCAGCACTCATGACCAGGGTATAACTGAGTCGTCTTATCCAAAATAACCAGTGGCAACTTTTTGGATGAATTTGACCACAGCAGCCAACTTTATTACAGACCTAACAATAAACATATCAACTTTCAACGCCAATGGGAAAAATTTTTGGGAGAGATCCTTTCAGCCCCGAGAAAATGTCTGTTGCCTCACCAACCAGGAAAATGGGTATAACTGCCTCCCGTCACCTACCAACCGACTCAGGAGACCCTATTTCCCAAACCACTCCTCCTACCGCAAATCACCTGACTCGGGAGACTCACCAACTAGCCTCTAGTCGCCTACCTCCCGTCACAGAGGCCAGCTAGCCATACCCATGCTAGCCACACCAACCATCTTTGCAGGCAGGGCACCCCCCTGTCAATGCTGGGAGGCGACAGACCCACCTACTAATTAAGCACAAACTGGGGAAGGTAGCTATCCGACTCCGGTCCCCACACACCACACTTTTATGCTGACTCCTAGGATCCTCCCACTGACTGCTGCTATGACAATTCACGCCTTGCCCGAACTGTCTTTTCCTTAGGACAGGGGGTGGGGGGGTGGAACTCTTCTCTGTCCCGCTCCCCGTCCGTCTTCTTCCCCCTCTGCTGCTGGAACTGGCTCCTCCCCCAATTTTCGCTCACTTTTCTCCTTGAATCGCCCTTTTCCCCACCCCTGTCTCCCAGCATGCCCTCTTCTCATTAACCCTTTTCCTTCTCATTAACCCTTTCCCTCCCCATTACCCTGTCATGACGGCCTTCCCTTACAGCCCTGTGGGCCTCCGTTCCAGCATTTAATTACCACAGATCCTCTGCCTGTGTGAAACCACCCTTATTTGCATCGCAAAGGAATATCCGCCAGGGAAATCGGCCAATGTATTCATTGTATACGTCCATAAGCCTGCTCTGGTGGTGTGCCTCCACATACCTAGTATTTCACTGAGTCGTGTAATCAACTAAAGCTGCTTGGCTGCAACGTTTTTCCCCTCTATCTATACCAACAAATCCAAACAGTATAATCTGAAGGGAGAGCTGGAAGTCTGATAACAGCTAGCCATGCACATAACATAGATTTATTAGGAAGAGGATGAATAACAGAATTGATCATACTAGCACTAGTCACTCCAGCCCCCAAATATGGGTGTCCGAGGAAGTCTTTGGAAGTCCCTCCTATTAGCAATCTTTGTGAGACATCAATTTCCACCTGCCCCATAGAAGATAATGGAGCCGTACTTAAGCATCTGCTCCATTCTCATGGGGCATTTAAAGGTGCCTTTCTCAGGATTGCTGAGGGTCCCAGAGTTCAGGTTTCCCCAGCAATCGGACATTTAGCCCTGATGTACAGGAAAGATGATATGCCTTGGGTGGTAAAATCCCCTTTACTATTTTACTATTGCTATACTACTGTATGTAATGTGAATATTCTAATTGGTGTTCTCTGCATTCTGTTTCCCCTTTAGGATTGAATCCAGTGACTTGCCTTTGTTGGCTGCTGTGGCAAGTACTCATTCTCCTCACGTTGCTCAAATCCTTTTATAAGCTGCATCTTGCGTTTGGTCATTCCATAAGCTACAGACGAGAAACAACTATTCAGGAAAAGGGGAGAGAGAAAATGACGCTGCTGTTCTACCAGACTGCTCCCCCTATATCCTAATGGGGACACTTTTTTAAAAAGTTTACATGAAGTGAAGGCATTATGTTATCCCCCAGTGGCCTTTTGTCGCTTCACAGGGAAGAATTTTGGAAAATTCTGAAGTTCTATATTGCGGAAGTCTGGGCAGCTGCTCTTTCAGAAATCTTCTCGACTCTATGGTTCTTACTTTCCACAAGTATCTTTTGTAGTCTTACTGCACTGTTTATAATGGGAACATGTAGATAATTCGACATGTTACTTTCTTTCATGCAGTTTATGGGATATGTTGGTAAGTGACACGGTGTACCCCCTAGCATAGCGTATGCTATGTATGCTAACCTATGGTCACACATTCATTTTTCTCTCCTATTAAATAGTACCTTACAATGTGACCAAGTATTAAAAATGTCTTACCAGAACACCACCACAATCAACCCACCATGTGTATTCTAGTGTATTTTGCCACCATGTTTGTTAGAGAGCCATAAGTTGTCCAATCACAAGAAAGGGGGGGACTTGTTGTTTGTATAGCGCCAACTTATTCCGCAGCGCTTTCAGGTAAATTTTTTAAAAATTCTTCTTATTTATTACCCCCCCAGCAAGCTGGATACCCATTTTACCGACCTCTGAAGGCTGAGTCAACCTTAAACCGGATACCTGAACCATGCTGGGATTAAACTTTCAACCTTCAGGTCGTGAGCAAGAGTTTTTAAGACTGCATTCTGCTGCCTTAACACTCTGTGCCACATGAGCCACGAGACTACAAGTCCCAGCAGGTTTGAACTAGATAACTGTGCTAAGAAGCCACAAAATATCCCAACAATGAGTTCTGACATCCTGGCATGGAACTGGATGACCCATTAGAGAGAGATTCCTGGCTATTGATTGGAAACTCCATTATTTCTAAGGCCTATAGTCCTTATTATTGCTCTTGCTGTTTATTTCCCTGATTCTGATAGCAGTTCCTAGGTAAGCTAAGTATCTTCTGAGTACCAAAACTATCTCTCAAAGTTCCCCCTAGCAATAAATCCTATTCAGCTTTTCATTCTAAACACTACTGGGAAACTTTGTGGCCTTAGGCTGCAATGGCAACTTTCTTTGATTACAATATACATACTTGAGACACAATATTGACAGCTCAGTGTTTGTCGTCTGCCCTATTTCCTCCACTGGGAAGCTCTTTTCTTCTGCCTTCTTGAGGGGAAGATGTCCAGTGGAAACTATTTAAAGAGTTACTGAACTTTTTAAAAACTTCTGACATGTCAAACGTTTTGATCAGTGGAGGTCCTGCTGTTGCGACTCCTACTGATTGCTGAAATTAGCGGGCTGCAGAGCTCATCCCAGTTCTGTGCGTCTTCAGCGTCTCTTTTGTTTGCCAGCTCCTTTTGGCAGCTGAAGATGGACATGTCAAAAGTTCGTAAAAAGAGCAGTTCCTCCAAAAGGATGTTGAGCTCCTGCTGTTGCGACAGCTACTGATTGTTGAAATGAGGGCGCTGCAGAGATCATCCAAGTACTGTGCCCCTTTGTCTTCGCCACCTGTCAGCTTCTCTTGTCAACTGAAGACTGATGCATAGAGGTCTATATCTGTGTCCATCTTCAGCTGCCAAGAGCTGACAACGGAGACAGCTGAAGGCGCACAGAACTCTGCAGCCCTGTCATTTCAGCAATCAGCGGGGGTCTCAGCAGCAAGACCTCCACTAATCAAAACTATTGACAGGTCACTGTGACTTGTCAAGTGTTTGTAGAAAAAAAAAAAAAAAGTTACTCCATACAGATGTTTTCACACTTTTTTCTAAAACGGTTTGAAACCCCTTAAAGAGGTCGTTCCCACCTACACTCCTGCAGCAGGGATTGAGGAATAGTTCCTGAGGTTAGCTTCCGATGCCCAATAACATTCTCATTAATAACTAGACTCGCTGAGTTTCAGATCGATGCTGCAGATCTGTGAGAGACTATGCTTGAACAGCCAATGTTAGAGCATCTGTCATTAAACAGAACTCTTCAGGCCTTGTTCATACGGGCAAATTTGTTTAGAGCATTACACAGTGAATAGAATCCATGAAGTTCAATGGGTTCGTTCACAGGTGTGTATTTTTTGTGATGTTCGGCAGCGTGAAAACGCAGCATGTCCCGTTTTGGTGTGTATTGAGCACCAAAATAGGCCATTGAAGTGAAGGGGCGGCGCAGATACGCAGAAAAACAATGGGCCCTTCTGTATCTTTTTGCGTACGGATTTACACACACAAAACCCCGCAGGAACTGCCAAAATACACAGGGAATTTGTGATATATTTTTTGTTCTGTACTAAACTAACCAAACATTACTACAGACTCTTCTCTTTAAATTGTACCTAAAAGCAGAGGTTCACCTTAATGAAGCCTAATAATCGCTACTCATTAATGCATGACTGGTGCTAATAATAGAAGCCATTCGAGGGGGCGAACATACATATTAGTGCCGCTGTGGAGCGTAATTGTAGGTGTGGGTGTAATTGTAGGCTGTGTGAACATCAGGATGTTTAGAGTTCAGATAAAACTGTTAGAGGGTCTCTTCAGCCATGACCAATCGGAAATGTATTCTGTTAGGCATTCTAAAGAGCGCTGCCGCCTGTTCTAAAGGTCTTCCGTTATAGCCTGCATTCCACTTGGTGTATATTGTAATTTATTTGCATGGTACTTGTAATGTGAACCTACTTATTTCTCACTCGCTAGAGAAATGCTGTACATGGTCTAATGAGGTCCGGGTTCCCTCCCTTAGTGTTCTGCGGAAAAATTGGGAGTGCATTTTGGAAGAGGGAATGAGAAAAGGTGTTTTTTGTTTGTTTTTTTCCTTCCTTTTTCATTCTTGTTGTATATGGCCATATAAGAAAGCTCTTAGTTTCTGGTCATCCTATGGTCTTGATGATGGCCTGTTTACTGGCCAATGGTACATCTAGCGATGGAGCTAACAAGGCTTCTCGGGCTTTTATACTGGAGTTGCAGGTTTACATTCTCCTGTCATTTTGTTATATGAAGCAGGTATGCAAGAGAAAAATCTAGTTGGTCAGCTAGGGAAAGATTCAGGAAAAACTTACCATAAGAGGTGCAAACTATATAAAACCGTTTTAATATCAAGTTTTATAATAGAACCTACTGTATGGAAATGAAGTTCCCCAAAATACCTGTATCCAGAATGTCCTCTTGAACGTAGTAGGTGAGCTATCAAGCACACATGAATGCGGTGTTTTTTTTGTTTTTTTCTGAAAAAAAAATTATGCAAAACCAGTTTTTGCAGCTAATGCTGGGTCCACGTTAAATGTAAATAATACGCTGTTGAATCAGTCTAGAAATCGACACTGCAATCCGCATGTGTCAACAGTTAATCAGTGTCGATCCGCTGCTTAAGATCCTCCAACAATCAGCTGATTTCCCCAGCTTGCTTTTAGTGTGGACAGCACTGTCAGCAGATAGCACTGTCCAAGTTGAAGTGGCCTGAGTTGGTATCACAGGTACAGCACCCAGTAAATTCGATGGAAGCAGTGCCTGCACTACAAACCCAGTTCGCTATATTGTTGACCGAACTGTCTCTTCCAGCGCAGACCGTAAGCCTTGTAGACAGCAGATCATTGGGGATTCCGAGTGGTGGACCACCACCGATTAACTATTGATGACCTATCCTAACCATGGATCATCAATGGTAAATGGTTCAGTTAACCCCTTTAAGACCTCATTGTCCTTTAATTTGATGCAAGGCTTTTTTGCAAATCCTGCCACATATACATGATGTGCGAACTTGGCCCTCTAGTGCAAGTTGGTAGCCAATAATCACAACAAAATGCCACATTCAACAAATTATCTTTTAGCACTTTGTTTAGCACTATTTTAGCTCAAAAGGTTTATTATTGTAACATGTAAACCATCCAGTAAATTAGAATTAGATTATTACTAGGCTAGATATCACCCCACACGCGCATACACACACGCATGTAGCATTAGTTCTGGTGGACAATGACCTGTGATGTTGGGTTCTTGTATACATGGTCATTTATCTGGTGTTGTAATGAAATGCCAGAGCAAAATTAATCCTAGATCGTTAATGACCTCTAGTTCATCAGTTTGATGCATGCTCTATTCTATGGACGGCAGACCGGTGCTCAAAATGCACCAAAATGTTGACCGATTTTCCCAGTTCGGACATAACGCAGTTGGCCGGACACTGATACATGTGAAGCCAGCCTTGTCGATGCGGAATAGTTGTGTACAGCACAGAGGACTTGACTAGAAACCTGGAGTATCTTCCCCGACCAGTGAGGTACAATCATAGTCTTTGGCAGAAGTTCTTGGACAATTCTGTCCATACGCTTAGAAAGGACACTAATTATCCAGACCTTAGTCACTGTCTTCTCTTCACGTTTCTACCTCAATTGTTTGGACTGTGGCTCTTGAGTGTGAAGTCTTACCTTTTTTCTATATATTTAAAATGGAAAGTATGGATATTGTGGAGTGATGAGCAAGACTGTGTTGCAGAATTAGAATTTTTGTTAATATATATATTTTTTACTGTGTTCTACAATTGGGGGGATGATACACTACATGCTTACATGTATGCTAGATTTATTTTTTTATGTTTTGGCCCCCAGACTATTTTTATAGTATTTTGCTTGTTTTTAAAAGAAAATCATTAACGGTTTCAGTATTCGATTCTGCTTCAACTTTATAGGTTTTGCTTACATTTGTTAGCATATATCGTTGTGAACATGATCCACTTAGTTGCATTTTGGCACAAAATTAATAAAGACTGAGGTGTGAAAACTTAAGTCTTAATCTGCTGCCGCAGTTTTAGAGTTATACATAAATAATTTTTCCCCTACTTGTGTTTTTTTTTTTTTTCTTCTTTTTTTATAGTGGAGATTAACTTTGTTTTCCCTTTAAGTGTCTTTGTACAAGATCAGGGTTTATTGAAAGCAATGATTTACCAGGCAGAGTTTTATTCATTGAGTAGTGTACACACTAGGAACCGTTCATAAATTGCTTTTGTGCATCTGAACCGCTTGATCACAATCTGCACTGGATATCTACATATTGAACAGCTGTCAATTTGGAAATATTTGCATTTAATTTTACTGTTGTATCATTTAAAGTATATTTTATGTGGAATTTGGTGCAATAAACCTTTGACTAGAAGAAGTTTGTCTTTGTTGTATGCTTTTTTTTTTTTTTTTTCCTCCTTTTGATTCCCCGCAGCCTTACGCCAGTGCACTGTGGGTATTGCATGTTTTCATATAGCTCCACATTATGTAGCAATACCTCCATAATCTGGTATCTGGCGCAACCCATGATGTGCATGTTCTTCTTAGGGGGGGGGGGGGGTTTACCACGAATGTCAATGAGACTTTCTAATGTTAAAAACTCATCGCACAAAAAGTTGGTGCTTTGCGATTTTTAGTGCGATGCGTTTTTAACATTAGAAAGTCCCATTGACAAATGCTTTTTAAAAAAAAAAAAAAAAAGGCTATCACAGCATTTTAAAAAAAAAAAGCTAGTGGGTAGGCACCCTAAGGCTATATCTCGCAGCATGAAGTCAGTACACAATGACATTGCGTACTGGCTGTGTGCCGCCGATCACCATGTACCACACCAAGGCGTGTATGCAGGCGTAATATGTGCCAAGTTAGAACAAAAAAAAAAACATCCCTTCTTTTTTTTACTTATGTGCGTATGTCAAGCGAGCTATGTGAGCGGTAACCTGGCAGCCTGTGGAAGACTGATACAGCGTATTCCGTGAGGAATATGCTATACCGACATGCTCATGTGAGCCCAGCCTACCGCTAATACTTCTTGCAGCAGAGAGTTTACTGCAATGTTTGTAGTCCTGGCAGTCTTCTGTGAGCTGAATACGTGAGTGCCTACATAGGCACTGGAAGGCATCCTGAGGATTCTGGCAGACCGAGGGTTTTCCAGGAAGGGGCATATTTTTTGCTAAAAACTACGCTCGCGGGTCGTGTTGACGAGAAAACGGTGATCGTGGAAAAACGCCCATTCAGGTTCTAATACGGAGCAGGCATGAAAATGCCAGGGGTTTTCATGCCTGGGGTTTTTTTGGTTAAGTTGTCTTCTCCTGTAGTGGTCGTTAGAATATCTTCTATTTATGGTCCACACCACTCTTCGTCCTAAGCAAAACAATATAACCTTTTCAGGATTTCAATGTTTCAAATATTTTAAGCAGTTTTGGTCCATTTAAGATCTGTCTTTCATATGTACATATAATATATTTTTCTTTGTCTTCTCATGGTGTTACACAATATGTTGCTCTTTATATTGTATTTAGAAAGGAAGTGGTTTACCATACAGCCAATTTATAACTCCTCTTCAATGTTATTGAGAAAGTAAGTAATTGACAAATTACACAGTTGCACTTTTTCTAAATGCCAAGACAATGCTTAACAAGTCATGGAAATCCTCTCTGGGGGAGAGAGAAAAAAATTGCATTATTGTATGAGATATATGATTAGCTCAAGACTGACACCTGTCAAGGGATGTGATGTATTAACCAGCAAATTGAAAATGCTGTTTTATATGTTGGAAGCAAGCAAAATGGACAAGTGTAAGGATCTGAGCAAATTTGACAAGGACCAAATTGTGATGTGTGGATTGCTGGGTCAGGACCTCTCCAAAACAGCAGGTATTGTGGGGCTTTCCCAGTATATAATGGTTTAGTACCTGCCAAAAGTTTTCAAAGCAAGAACAACCAGTAAACCTACAACCGAGTCTTGTTTGTCCAAAGTTCATTGATGTGTGCGTGGGGAGCAAAGGCTAGCCCCTCTGGTCTGATCCCACAGAGCTACTATAGTACAAATTGGTGAAAACGTTACTGCTGGTTATGATGCCCTGTGTATTCTGACACCTTTGTATCACAGCTTGCTGCATATATGTCTGTGTAGCTGCAGACTGGTCAGAGCGCCCATACTGATTCCCGTCCACCACCCTACAATGGGCACATGAGCATCAGAATTGGACTATGGAGCAATGGAAGAAAGTCCCCTGGTCTAAGAAACAACATTCCTTTACATGATGTAGATGGCCAGGTGAATGTGTGCCACGTACCTGGTCAAGCAATGGCACAATGATGCACTACGGGAAGAAAGCAAGCTGACAGAGTCAATGTTCTGCTGGAAACCTTGAGGCCCGGATAATATTCAGGTGACTATTCCTTTTGGCATGTAATAACTACCTAAATATTGTGTCTTTCAGCAGAATAAAAAAAGGTTTGGTATGGTGTTAGCCAGTAGAGCAAAGTGTGATTGTTCTTCGTGAGATAAACCAAGCAATCTTGTAGATATGATACCTTTTAATGGCTAACAAAAATACATGATGTTACAGCAAGCTTTCGGGTTCTTCTTATCGACCCTTCATCAGGCTGAAATGAAACTGGTTTGGATGGGTCCCAATATTACAACATACAAATGCAGAGTGGAGGGGAGGACACCCTTCTTGATCTAAGTAAATGTTCACACACAGACATTTCAGACTTGGGCCCAATGTCCACTTGCATGCATGGATTCTGTGCAGGGAATCCGCTCGTGCCAGAAGCCATTGACCGTTTATTTACCTGTGCAGTACATTTCCTTTATTTTATTTTATTTTTTTTTGGAACTGCTTTCCCACGGATCCGCGGCATGTCCACAGTGTCAGCTGTGCGGGTGTGCCACGGATCGGATGGCTTTCAAGGAATTCAATAGAAGCCGTCTGCGTGGGGTCCGCAGAAAAATGGAGCATGCTGCGATTTCTTGATGCACGTGCGATCCGCAGCTGCTTTTTTTTTTTTTTTTTAACTGTCCTGCAGACGCTAATGCATCCCTATGGGGCGGCTTGGTTTGCGGATCTACTGCACAGGTGCTACAAATCAAATCCGGCTGTGGACATTGGATCTTAAAATAACACTAATAATCTAAGCAAAGACATAGATGCTTATTGCTTAATCAGTCCACTGAGCTGAGGAATGTGATAGTTTTATGATGTATTTTATCTCTACTTTTCAAACTGCACATAGGAGATGGAAACACTACCTCTACACCACCACCTATCAGTGTCACAGAAGAATTTGGGAGTATAAGTTTATGGCCATGTTTTGATACCCTCAAGAATGAAATGAACCTCAGCCTGAGATTCTTGCATAAGTGGAGAATATGAAAGGTCTGAAGGAGGTCAAGATGGATGTCTTCTTTCTGTTTCTTGTTTATTTATTTTTTATTTTTTCTCCTAAAAATTGAGAAATGGATTGTAAGAATGTTGCCATCCAATTGGTGGTGTTGCTGCAGAGGTAGCGTTTCCATGTCCCTATGTGCAGTTTGTAAAGTAGTGATAACCGACATCATAAAACTGTCACATTCCTCAGTTTAGTGGACTGATTAAGTATCTATCTCTTTGCTTAGACTGGTGTTATTTTAAGTCTGAAATTTCTGTGTAAACATTTATTTAGATCAAGAGTATGTCCCCCCTCCACTCTGCATTTCTGTTATAATGGTGTCCCATCCAAACCAGTTTCATTTCAACCTGATGAATGGTCAACAAGAGAAGAACCCGAAAGCTTGCTGTAACATCATGTATTTTTGTTAGCCAATAAAAGGTATCATATCTACAAAATTACTTGGTTAGTCTTACTGAGAACAATCACACTCAGCAGGATAATGTGCCCCACCACACTACAAAAGCTTGTTCAAGAATGGTTTGAAGACTGTGACAAAGAGTTCAAGGTGATGACCTCCAAATTCCCTAGATCTCAATCTAATACAGCATCTGTGTGATGTACTGGGGGAAAAAAAACAGTTCAATACATGGGAACCTCTCTTCGCAACTTAAAGAGGTTCTTTCAGGATTAGAAAAAAGTGTCTGTTTTTCCAGAAACAACTCTATCTGGCCATGGGTTGTGTCTAGCATTGCAGATTATGCCCATTGAAGGGAAACTGAGCTGCAATACTACACACAGCCTATGGACAGATGTGGTGCCGTTTCTAGAAAAGCATTAGTCTTTTTTTTTTTTTTTTTTGTAGTCGTGAACACAAGCCTTTTACAAATCTGCTAGCATGTTGGTGCCAGATAGCACAGGACACCCTTGGAGGTCTCTTATAGTCAATGCTTTGACAAGTCACAGCTGTTTTGGTAGTATGACAGGTGATATGACTGATGAATGTATAAACACACACACACACACACACACACACACACGCCCTTTGACTATAATAGTGGTCATAGTAGTTCCTACAATTAGAGTTGGTTGAAAAGAAATCTGTTCCAACTTACCAATTAACATCGCTAGTTCTCAGTGTTTGTATATATAGCAATGATAACCAAGTTGTATTTGCTTCAACTAGCCTTATGCATAGAGAAGAATCAATATCATAACATCTAGTGCACATAAAGAAAGGAAATGTGCAACAGAGATTTAAAGGGGTAATCTGGGCATTTACTATTCACAAGTCATCAAATGTTGATCGTGTGGATGCACCACTCGGGATCCCAGCCAATCAGCTGATCCGCCAGCCTGCTGTTAGTGCAGTGGGGGTTGGACATCTGCGGCAATGGTCAGTCACAAGTGTAATAGAAGGCTTTGCTTCCACTGGAATCAATAGGTGTGATGTACTTCTATTACACTTCTGGCTTTGACCTCAATAAGGAGCTAAAAATGTAATAGTAGGCATCACTCCCACTGATTTCAACAGAAGTGAAGCAGTCTATTACACTTCTGGGCCCTGGCTACCGATACAGACATCCTGCCCCATTTCACTGACAGCGGACTGCAGGATCAGCTGATCCCAAGCAGCAGATTCCCTCCAATCGACCATTGATGACCTATCCCGTGGATAGGTCATCAGTAGTAAATACCTGTAATACCCCATTAAGACAGCAAATTAAATCGCTATAATGAAGACTAAAGCCTGGTTTTGATACGATTATCGCTCAAAAAAATCTTTTGAGCGATAATCGCTGTGCGCTTTTTGCAGCGCAAGGTGATTGCTCAAATGTTGAGCGATCATCTTGCGCTCCGAGCAGGGGATGCAGAAGACAAGCGGGGCCGCTTGTCTTCTGCATCCAGCTGTTCTCTGCTCGGAGCGCCCGGCTGTTATACAGCCAAGCGCTCCAAGCGGAGGATGCAGAAGACAAGCGGAGTGGTCCGCTTGTCTTCTGCATCCAGGTCTTCTCTGCTCGAAGCGCCTGGCTGTTCTGCATTCTCCACTCGGAGCACTTGGCTGTATAAGACAAGTGGGGCCGCTGTGTTCAGGGAGCGGGAAACAGCTAAAACAATACTATCTGCTGTATCCGGCTGCGAATTCCTGATAATTGATCGCTGATCTTTCAGCATGCTGAAAGATCAGCCATCAGCAACGGCTTAATGAAAACTGCAGTATGTCAGTGCAGTTAGACACAACGATTATGCCTCAAAAGATGACTTTGAGCATTTGTTTTTTTGTTTTGTTTGTTTTTTTGAGCGAAAATCGTTGCGTCTAAATCAGCCTTAACAGCTTGAAATGATTTGAACCCTACATTGATACATTTTCATTATGAGCAAATTAATCTCTATGGAAGCAGAAGATGATGGCCACAAAGATTCTTGTAGTGCTGCTTCTCTTGGTTAAAACCGTAGAACTAGACATGATCCAAGCTGTTCTGCCAGACTTTCAGTATGCGCTGTGCCTATGGGCTGTGCTATAGTATGTGTTCTGCTATGAAACTTCAGAGTTAAGTAATTGAGTAGTAAACACTGTGTTGATCAAAATAGTTGGACGTTGCTTTAATCTTTACAACTACAGAAGGCAGGGGGAAAAAACAATTTTTTCGGACTGTCTAACATTTACAGTTGGCAAATATATACCTGCATTAAGGAAGATAGCTCTAGACATGGAGTGCTTTGTATTACTCAAGCAGTGGTACCCATTTTGACTTGGCATAGCAGTAATCAATATAGCTGTCTTGAGTCCATGCAAGTGTTGCCCGTGATCCAATTCCTCGTGAATCTAGGGTACATGGCAGGGGGTGCCTGTGTTACAGAGAAAGAAACTCACATGTTTTCTTCATCCAGAAACTGTTTTATATTTCACTAAAATAATATAAAAATACATCAGGGACGTGTCTGGACACTTTAGCAGTATAGCATCCGTATATACAGGTTCTACATATGTCCCGGCAATTCAGATTGCCAACAACAATTACCCAAATACATATATAACGTGTTATGCCTGAAGTTGGATGGAAGCTTCTTGAAACAGTTAAAACTTGCATTTGCAGTTAATACATCTACATTTGACCCAATAAAGAAGGTTCTGGAAGGAGAATTAAGGCCGGGCTCACACGACCGGATCCAATACGCATGGGGGAGACCCGCAGCGGATTCCGGCTGTGAACCCAGCCAGTGACCCTGCGATTGGGAATTAAGACTGCGGAGGCACACAGTACAGGTTATGGTTTTTTTCCTGCACCGTCTCTAAGCGATGACGCGGTACCCACAGCCCATACACAATGTTAATTGTGTATGGGCTGTGGGTCGAATGCCTCCGTTGACATCAATGGAGGCTGTTCGCACAGGTTTCGCAATAAAACAGAGCATACTGTGATTTTTCTTCCACTCGTGGAATACACAATTCATATCCGCAGGTGTGAAGAAAAAAATCAAAAATGCATGCCTTTCAATGCCAACATTTTACCGAGGATCGTCCGTGCAGATGCCAATCGTGGAATTCGCAAGTCAAATCTGGTCATGTGGGATTGACCAAACTTTCAGCCATACCGTTACTTAAGACAGCCAAAGGGAAATGGTAGCAGACTGTTTTTCCAGGGTAAATTACATATATGGAAACTTTGTTGTTTTCCCTCCATGATATCTACAAGTTCAATAAGACGTGGTATTAGTGCATGGAATTCCAGCAACCTGCGGACTGTAGAGATCTCTTGGGGTTCTTCCTGAGTCACTCAAAGCATTTTACTTCATTTATTTCCACTCCTGAGTGCTGCTCCTCCTTCTGTAACCTTTTTTTCCCTACTCTTTCACCCCTTCACCTGCCTCCTTTTTTTCTCCTTTCCCCTTTTTCCTCTATTTTTATTTTATATCTTTAATGTTTTCCATTTTTTTTTTACTTGTCCAAATATGTTTTTTTATCTGAATGAGCACAAATAATTCTTTCCTGCACTGCAAAAAGGGTGCCTGGGATCACAACATAAAGGGGTTAGGCTGGTTTCACATCCGGTCGGAGGTTCCATCACAGATCTGGCTCAAAATACCAGAAGAAAATGCTTCATGCAGCGCTTTTTCTTCTGCCTTAAAGCCAGGCAGCTGAGTGGAAACCAAACAGATCCATTATATTTAGAGATGAGCGAGCGTACTCGCTAAGGGCAAATACTCGAGCGAGTATTGCCTTTTGCGAGTACCTGGCCGCTCATCTCAAAAGATTCGGGAGGCGGGGGAGAGCGGGGAGGAACGGGAGGGAGATCTCTCTCTCTTCCTCCCCTCCCCCCTATCCGCTCCCCCCCCCCCCCCTACCTGCTCACCTCTGCTCACTCCCGCAACTCACCGCTCACCCCCGCCGGCACCCAAATCTTTTGAGACATGCGGGCAGGTACTTGCAAAGGACAATACTCGCTCGAGTATTTGCCCTTAGCGAGTATGCTCGCTCATCTCTAATTATACTCAATGGGGTCTGTTCGGTGCTGTTTGGTTCCATCTTGAGACGGAGCCATTCAGCCGCGGGGATTTCCCTTTCCTGCACCCTGAACGGAGCAGAAAAGTGGCACCCCGGGCACAGATGTGAAACCACCCTTAGGCTACCTAAACATGAGTGAACGCAATTTGGGGCCAGTGTGTGTTTTCATGGCGATGCAATATGTTTTTCAGGCAAAAACGTCTCCTATCACTTCTATGGAGTAGCGATCCTCCGGCTCGGCTTTCAGCCACGTTAGAGGATCGGCAAGTGCTTTTCAAAACAATGGACGATGCGTTTTGAGTAACGCGAAAAGATAGGACATTCAGCTATTTGATTTTTTTTCCCCCTGCACATCGCTCATGTGAATGACTCCATTCAAAAGAATGGGGTTCATTCTAAGGCATCTCGCAACACACAAATCTCAGGAGTTTTTCAGCCGCGTGAAACCAGCCTCATACAGCAAATTACACAAAAGCCACATGTATGTTTAATAGAGATGAGCGAACGTGTTCTTCCGCGCTTGATATTCGTGCGAATATTAGGGTGTTCGGGATGTTCGTTATTCGTAACGAACACCATGCGGTGTTCTGGTTACTTTCACTTCCTTCCCTGAGACGTTAGCGCGCTTTTCTGGCCAATTGAAAGACAGGGAAGGCATTACAACTTCCCCCTGTGACGTTCAAGCCCTATACCACCCCCCTGCTGTGAGTGGCTGGGAAGATCAGGTGTCACCCGAACATAAAAGTCGGCCCCTCCCGCGGTTCGCCTCAGATGCCATGTGAGTTAGATGAGGGACAGTGCTGTTTGTACCGGAGCTGCTGTAGGGAAAGAATTGGTAGTTAGTGTAGGCTTCAAGACCCCCCAAAGGTCCTTATTAGGGCCACTGATAGCTGTGTGTTGGCTGCTGTTAGCAGTGGCAATTTTTTTTTTTCTCAAAATCGGCTCTGCAGAGCGTTGCACCCGGCATTAGGGACAGAAGTGCTGCATAGGCAGGGAGAGTGTTAGGAGTGAGTGTAGCCTTCAAGAACCTCAACGGTCCTTTCTAGGGCCATATTTAACCGTGTGCAGTACTGTCCAGGCTGCTGTTAGCTGTGCTGCATTTTTTTTTGCTTCTCAAAATCGCCTCTGCAGAGCATTGCACCCTCCATTGATACTGCAGGGAAAGAATTGTATAGGCAGGGCCACAACACAGTTATTATTCATTGAATGTACGCAGTGCTGCCTTTTGCTTGTAAAACAAGTGAAAATAATTCTATTTGTCCTGCCTCTGTCCGTCCTAAGGGCGGTGGACACGTGTCGGCTGCGTGTGCAACCTTTAAAAATCAGACGCACCCAGCTACGTTTTACTCCTGGCTTTGCCATTTGCTTTCCTTAATTGGGAAAAAAAATACCTGCTCTGCCACAGTTAATAACTCTGCTACCCTCACGTTCTGTGACACATTAGCAGGAAAACAGCACAGTTATTAAACTTCTCATGTTCATAGAATATACGCAGTGCTGCCTTTTGGTGCAAAAAAACGGAAAATAATTCTATTTGTCCTGCCTCTGTCCGTCCTAAGGGCGGTGGACACGTGTCAGCTGCGTGTGCAACCTGTAAAAATCAGACGCACCCAGCTACGTTTTACTCCTGGCTTCGCCATTTGCTTTCCTTAATTGGGAAAAAAAATACCTGCTCTGCCACAGTTAATAACTCTGCTACCCTCACGTTCTGTGACACATTAGCAGGGACACAGCACAGTTATTAAACTTAGATTATACATTCACTAGAGGCAGTGGGGCCTTTCGTTTTCAAAAAAGGGAAAAAATTATATTTGGCCTGCAGTCTTGCGCCAATTTATTAGCTGCCTGTGAAATCAAATCACTGGTAATACAGCATGCTGAGGGGTAGGGGTAGGCCTAGAGGACGTGGACGCGGCCGAGGACGCGGAGGGCCAAGTCAGGGTGTGGGCACAGGCCGAGCTCCTGATCCAGGTGTGTCGCAGCCGACTGCTGCGCGATTAGGAGAGAGGCACGTTTCTGGTGTCCCCACATTCATCGCCCAATTAATGGGTCCACGCGGGAGACGGTTATTAGAAAATGAGCAGTGTGAGCAGGTCCTGTCCTGGATGGCAGAAAGTGCTTCGAGCAACCTATCGTCTACCCGCAGTTTTGCGCCGTCCACTGCTGCAAATCCGAATCCTCTGTCTGCTGCTCCTCCTTCCTCCCAGCCTCCTCACTCCACTACAATGACACCTGCTCAGGAGCGGGAACACTCCCAGGAACTGTTCTCGGGCCCCTGCTTAGATTGGGCAGCAGCGGTTCCTCTCCCACCAGAGGAGTTTATCGTCACTGATGCCCAACCATTCGAAAGTTCCCGGGGTCCGGGGGAAGAGGCTGGGGACTTCCGCCAACTGTCTCAACAACTTTCTGTGGGTGAGGAGGACGATGACGATCAGACACAGTTGTCTTGCAGTGAGGTAGTAGTAAGGGCAGTAAGTCCGAGGGAGCAGCGCACAGAGGATTTGGAGGAAGAGCAGCAGGACGATGAGGTGACTGACCCCACCTGGTGTGCAACGCTTACTCAGGAGGACAGGTCTTCAGAGGGGGAGTCAAGGGCATCAGCAGGGCAGGTTGCAAGAGGCAGTGCGGTGGCCAGGGGTAGAGGCAGGGCCAGACCGAATAATCCACCAACTGTTTCCCAAAGCGCCCCCTCGCGCCATGCCACCCTGCAGAGGCCGAGGTGCTCTAAGGTCTGGCAGTTTTTCACAGAGACGCCTGACGACCGACGAACAGTGGTGTGCAACCTTTGTCGCGCAAAGCTCAGCCAGGGAGCCAACACCAACAGCCTCACCACCACCACCATGCGCAGACATATGATGGCCAAGCACCCCGCAAGGTGGGACGAAGGCCGTTCAGCGCCTCCGGTTTGCACCCCTGCCTCTCCCCCTGTGCCCCAACCTGCCACTGAGATGCAACCCCCCTCTCAGGACACAGGCACTACCGTCTCCTGGCCTGCACCCACACCCTCACCTCCGCTGTCCTCGGCCCCATCCAGCAGTGTAGTTCAGCGCACCGTCCAGCCGTCGCTTGCGCAACTGTTGGAGCGCAAGCGCAAGTACGCCGCCACGCACCCGCACGCTCAAACGTTAACCGTCCGCATAGCAAAATTCATCAGCCTTGAGATGCTGCCGTATAGGGTTGTGGAAACGGAGTCCTTCAAAAGTATCATGGAGGCGGCGGCCCCGCGCTACTCAGTTCCCAGTCGCCACTACTTTTCCCGATGTGCCGTCCCAGCCCTGCACGACCACGTCTCCCGCAACATTGTACGCGCCCTCACCAACGCGGTTACTGCCACGGTCCACTTAACAACGGACACGTGGACAAGCACAGGCGGGCAGGGCCACTACATCTCCCTGACGGCACATTGGGTGAATTTAGTGGAGGCTGGGACAGAGTCAGAGCCTGGGACCGCTCATGTCCTACCCACCCCCAGAATTGCGGGCCCCAGCTCGGTGGTGGTATCTGCGGAGGTGTATGCTTCCTCCACTAAAGCACCCTCCTCGCAATCAAGATGTGTTAGCAGCAGCATGTCGCCAGCAGTCGGTGTTGCGCGGTGTGGCAGCACAGTGGTGGGCAAGCGTCAGCAGGCCGTGCTGAAACTACTCAGCTTAGGCGATAAGAGGCACACGGCCCACGAACTGCTGCAGGGTCTGACACACCGGGCATGGTCGTGTGTGACAACGGCCGTAACCTGGTGGCGGCTCTGCAGCTCGGCAGCCTCACGCACGTGCCATGCCTGGCCCACGTCTTTAATTTGGTGGTTCAGCGCTTTCTGAAAAGCTACCCACGCTTGTCAGACCTGCTCGTAAAGGCGCGCCGGCTCTGCGCACATTTCCGCAAGTCCCACACGGACGCTGCCACCCTGCGCACCCTGCAACATCACTTTAAGCTGCCAGTGCACCGACTGCTGTGCGACGTGCCCACACGGTGGAACTCTACGCTCCACATGTTGGCCAGGCTCTATGAACAACGTAGAGCTATAGTCGAATACCAACTCCAACATGGGCGGCGCAGTGGGAGTCAGCCTCCTCAATTCCTTTCAGAAGAGTGGGCCTGGTTGGCAGACATCTGCCATGTCCTTGGTAATTTTGAGGAGTCTACCCAGGTGGTGAGCGGCGATGCTACAATCATTAGCGTCACCATTCCTCTGCTATGCATCTTGAGAAATTCCCTGCAAACCATAAAGGCAGCTGCTTTGCGCTCGGAAACGGGGGCGGGGGAAGACAGTATGCCGCTGGATAGTCAGAGCACCCTCCTGTCTATTTCTCAGCGCGTACAGGAGGAGGAGGAGGAGCATGAGGAGGATGAGGAGGAGGGGGAAGAGACAGCTTGGGCCGCTGCTGACGGTACACCGGCTGATTGCCTGTCATCCTTTCAGCGTGTATGGCCTGAGGAGGAGGAGGAGGATCCTGAAAGTGATCTTCCTAGTGAAGACAGCCATGTGTTGCGTACTGGTACCCTGGCACACATGGCTGACTTCATGTTAGGATGCCTTTCTCGTGACCCTCGCGTTGCACGCATTCTGGCCACGACGGATTACTGGGTGTACACACTGCTCGATCCACGGTATAAGGAGAACCTGCCCACTCTGATTCCCGAAGAGGAAAGGGGTTCGAGAGTGTTGCTATACCACAGGACCCTTGCGGACAAGCTGATGGTAAAATTCCCAGCCGACAGCGCTAGTGGCAGAAGGCGCAGTACCGAGGGCAAGGTAGCAGGGGATGTGCGTAGATCGAGCAGCATGTACATCCCAGGCAGTGCAACAGTCTTTAAGGGCCTGGCCAGCTTTATGGCTCCCCACCAAGACTGTGTCACCACTCCCCAGTCACGGCTGAGTCGGCGGGAGCACTGTAAAAGGATGGTGAGGGAGTACGTAGCGGATCGCACGACCATCCTTGGTGACGCCTCTGCCCCCTACAACTACTGGGTGTCGAAGCTGGACACGTGGCCTGAACTAGCGCTGTATGCCCTGGAGGTGCTTGCTTGTCCTGCGGCTAGCGTCTTGTCGGAGAGGGTGTTTAGTGCGGCTGGGGGAATCATCACAGATAAGCGTACCCGCCTGTCAACTGACAGTGCCGACAGGCTAACACTCATCAAGATGAACAAAGGCTGGATTTCCCCAGACTTCTGTTCTCCACCAGCGGACAGCAGCGATACGTAAGCAATACGTAGGCTGCACCCGCGGATGGAAGCTACGTTCTCTCTCACCATCCAAAACGGGGACATTTCTGCTTCATCAATCTGTGTCTAATATTCCTCCTCCTCCTCCTGCTCCTCCTCCTGAAACCTCACGTAATCACGCTGAACGGGCAATTTTTCTTAGGGCCACAAGGCTCACTCAAATAATTTTTCTGAACAATTTTTATAAGTTTCAATGCGCTTAAAAGCGTTGGAACTTTAACTTGAACCAATTTTTCGTTACACTGGGCTGCCTCCAGGCCTAGTTACCACAATGGGATATTTTTGTGTACCGCCGGTGGGTTCCAGGGAGCCACCCATGCTGTAGGTGCACACAGAGTTTTTAATACATCTGTACACTTCTAAAGAACCCCAGTCTGACTGGGGCATGCAGTGTGGGCCGAAGCCCACCTGTATTACGCACGACATTACTACCTCAGCTGTGTTGGGCAATGCAATGGGATATTTCTATGTACCGCCGGTGGCTTCCTGGCACCCACCCATGCTGTCGGTCCACAGGGACTTCACAATAGGGAGTTGTACCTGCCTGTGTCTATGAATTAAAAAGCCCGGTCTAACTGGGGCATGCAGACACCTTGACAGAATGAATAGTGTGTGGCACATAGGTTCCCCATTGCTATGCCTACGTGTGCAGCTCCTGATGGCGGTGGCACAGGATTCTATTTCTCATTGCTTCTGTACAGCATTGTGGGCTATCGCCCCGCCCCTTTTAAAGAGGGTCGCTGCCTAGCCGTGCCAACCCTCTGCAGTGTGTGCCTGCGGTTCCTCCTCATGGCAGACGCACTTCTAAATAGACATGAGTGTGGCGTGGCATGAGGGCAGCTGAAGGCTGCGCAGGGACACTTTGGTGTGCGCTGTGGGGGGGAGGGGGGGCGGTTGGTCAGCATGTAACCCAGGAGAAGTGGCAGCGGAGTGTCATCCAGGCAGTGATTGTGCTTTGTTGTAGCTAGTGTGGTGCTTAGCAAAGGTATGCCATGCTAATGAGGGCTTTTCAGAAGTAAAAGTTGTTGGGAGGGGGGGGGGGGGCCCACTCTTGCCGGTATTGTGGCTTAATAGTGGGACCTGTGAACTTGAGATGCAGCCCAACATGTAGCCCCTCGCCTGCCCTATCCGTTGCTGTATCGTTCCCATCACTTTCTTGAATTGCCCAGATTTTCATACATGAAAACCTTAGCGAGCATCGGCGAAATACAAAAATGCTCTGGTCGCCCATTGACTTCAATGGGGTTCGTTGTTCGAAACGAACCCTCGAACATCGCGGGAAGTTCGTTCCGAATAACGAACACCCGAACATTTTGGTGTTCGCTCATCTCTAATGTTTAACTTTTTATTTTAATGAAGTCTGATAAGGGTGTGCAGCAATCTCTCATTATTTCCAAGTTCTCTGCTTATAGTTACTGAATGGGAACCTTCAACGTTTGTTTGAGGGCTAAAACCCTCCTTTCTTTCTATTATTATAACCTGCATATACCGTAGTAATGGTGAAAGCCTCTAGAATTTGTGATTGGACACATTCATGTAGCTTCCTTCTTTTCACTCCCCTACGGTTTCCTTTATTGCCAGCAGATGGCCCTGTAGAGCTATATCAAGTGTATCTCTCTTCGTGCCAGTGACATCACAGAACTTTCCTAATAGATCCCATCTGGATTTTGATCTACACAGACAAGTCAAATTAAACATAAATATTTTTCTTCCCCCAAAACAGCATTCCAATTGTTCCCAGTCAGTAGAAAGAAGTCTGAAGTCAAAAATATTTTGGAAACTTTTTGAAATATTTTTTTACACTCTTACTCATCATTTTTTACATTCCAACACTATGAAATTATTGGAAATAAAACATCCAAGTATTTCAGATTCAGTGTATTAGGCACAAATGCATAACTTATGCAGAACTATTTTACTCCAAATCATACCACAGCGTAATATAACAAAAGAAATACAATACCCAACGTCAGAACTGCACTGCTTTGGTCACTCCATATCTAAGAAAAAAAAGTTCTAGTTGTATGTACCCCCAAATTATACCAATAGAAAATACAGCTTGCCCTGGGAAAAAAAAAACAAGCCCTCATACAGCTCTATTGACTGATTAAAAACAAAATGTTATGGGAGTCAGAGGATGGCGACAAAAGTAATTTTTTTATTAAGTGGTTTTATTTTAAGAAACTATACAAATTTGGTATCCCTGTAGTCATCATACCGACCCACAGAGTAAAGTTAACCACACCATCTAAAACAAGCCCCCCGAAAAAGGCACAACTGCACTTTTTTTTTTTATTACATTTCACCGCACTCTGGGATTTATTTTCAAATTTTTCAAAATATTTTATGATATATTAAGCGGTATTATGCAACTCAGCGTGCAAGAAAAAGCCCTCGTATGGCTAGATAAATGGAGAAATAAAAACAGTTATGATTTTTTGAAAGCCGGAAGGCAAAAACAGAATGAAAAAGCTCTGGTCTTGAATGGGATAAATGAATACTATATTACTGTATTCTCACCAAAAACTGCAGCTGATTGCTGTGGACCAAACAAAGGGACCTGCTATGAACAGATCATCATTGGGGGGGGGGATCTAATAAAATGCATTATATAATGACGACAACTCCTTTAGGCTAATTTTACACAGGTAAGTGTGATATCTGGCCGTGAAACAAACCGCGGCATGTTCTATCATGCTGCTTGCTCTCGCATCACAGCGCCCATTGTTTTCAATGTGGCCGGCGGCAGCATCACACCACGTGCTTGGTGCACGCTATGCAATGCAAGGTCTCCTATTGAAAACAATGGATCGTTACATCCCTGAAGTAATGCGAGACTGTTTTGACATGAAATCGCCTCGCATCTGCGGGGAATTCACATGAGGGGGAGAGCGATATAGGGTTGTGATTCACAGCCCCATATGATGCTCGCCAGTGTGAAGTTAGCCTTAGGACGGTAAGCATTAAACCCTTTCTAATCCAATTTTGGATTTAGGGTTTTCTAAAAGGCTTTCTCTTTTTGCTGTTATACAACGGTGCCATCTGCTGGCTAAAGTGTGTGTGCGCTAGAGAGTCTCTGACAGCAGAGTGGCTGGCAATGGACGGTAAGAATACCCGGTCGGACGTCTTCTGACATTGGAGCTGTACAAGCTTCAATCAAAATGTAGGCAGACATCAGACAGTCGATTGGAAAGGCTTAATTGGTATTACAAGAGTGATGCTGTTGACTTATGATAACCATATGACATGCTAGTTGTTTTGGAATCCCTCATACTTATAGACTTAAGGGTGCATTCCCACGAACGTATATTGGCTCGGTTTTCACGCCGAGCCGATATACGTCGTCCTCATGTGCAGCGGGGGAGGATGGAAGAGCCAGGAACAGGAACTGAGCTCCCGCCCCCTCTCTGCCTCCTCTCCGCCCCTCTGCACTATTTGCAATGGGGAGAGGCGGGACAGGGCAGGGCTAATTTGCACCACTTAGCCCTGCCCCCGTCCCGCCTCCTTTCATTGCAAATAGTGCAGAGGGCCGAAGAGGAGGCAGAGAGGGGGCGGGAACTCAGTGCCTGCTCCTGGCTCTTCCATCCTCTCCCCCCCCCTGCACATGAGGGCGACGTATATCGGCTCGGCGTGAAAACCGAGCCGATATATGTTCGTGGGAATGCAGCCTAAAGGGCTCATATCGTTTTTTAAAGTGGTGGGTGACAAATATAAAATCAGTGCATGTCCAACCCTTAGCAAACTCGCCAATCAGCTGTTTGAAGGGATTGTGGAGCGATGCAAACAATGAAGAGGTGCAGCGCTCACCTGAACACTGTGGCCCCTTCAAATTGCTTACCAGGAGTCTAACTACCATCAATCTAATATGAGGGCATCAATTCTAAAAGCTTGGATTACTCTTTTATCTCTTAAATGTCAATTAAAATGTACTTAACAAATGCCCCCTGCTGTATAAATCAAGGGTACTTTATAAGAAAGTTTACTGATGATACTCACATAGTCATTAGCTGTGCTAGGCAGCACTTACCAAGGATTTTGATATCTGTGAGTTATTTTATCTTCACAGTCTCTGCGGAATTCCCCAATCTAATATAAGGAAAAAAGATACGACCAGCATGAGCATCACAAATAGCAGTGGGATCCCAAAGAAAGACCGTTGTGCAGAGTGCTTCCCCCAAATTTGATTACTCTTCTTTCATTCAACATTTACTCCAATAAGCAGTTATTGATGCATTGCCTTTTAGGGCTAGATTCACATGGGCAAGTGCGATATCACCACGTACAAATCACGGCAATATCGCATATGTGCTCATGAGATGTTTGAGCGTCGGCGATGCTTTTCCTGACAAATAATCTCGCATCGCTGCCGCTTGCAATTTTGTCTTGTGATAGACCATAGGGATTTCTAATGTTAAAAACACATTGCACGAAAATCGCACGTCCGTGCGATCGGATAAAATGAAGCCTCCGTAGGGATTTGTGGGCGATAAAGAGCAAAACGCAAAAAGATGGGGCAGGCAGCAATTTCTAAATCTCGCAACATCGCATGATAGAAAACATTGCAGATGTGAATGAAACCATTGAAAAGCATGGGTTTCATAATTTGGTGTTTTCACTTGCTCTCGCATCACATGACAATCGCGTGATTTTATTGCCCGTATGAAAATGGCCTTTCATTTAATTGGTCATCAGTCCTGTCTCAATCACAGATCATATTTAAACATATTGACTATATCTTTATCCATACCTAAGATAGTTTAGAAGCATATTCTATGTCAAAGTAGATAGATTATTACAAAATAAGACTGGGTCATCCCTCCAGGATCATTTTACTTACAGCTAACAGCCTTAGGCCCTTTCCACATGGCCGTAGGTGTTTTTAAGTGCACCCGTAAACGCGTGAAAAGGAGCACAAATCTAAAGTTTGTGCGCCCGTTCATACGGCATGGGCCCCAACGCATATATACGCCGAGGCCGCAATGTCGTTGCCTCCCCTTCTCTCCTCCTCACTGGCTCACCTCCTCTCTCTCTCCAACTGTTTGCAATGGGAGTGTGCTGGACGGGACGGAGCTAAACACTCACCCCATGTCCGCACCCAGCAATGGGAGGAGCGGAACATAGCCCCGCCCCCTCCCAATGCAAATAGCCGAAAGGGAGGAGAGAAGAGGGGGGGAGTTTAGCAGTCACGCTGCTAAACTTCCTCACACATCCCTTCTCCGTCCGCTGTCATTGGCTCCCATAGGAGCCTATGCAGCGGCCGACATGTTCCGGCCTGGAAAGATAGCTCCTGGACTATCTTTTAGGCCCGGTGCTATATTGGCCCAGCCGGGCACTTTTACACCACGGAAAATATGGCCATGTGATCTGATGCATTGGAATCCAGCCCAGCCGTGAAAATGGCGGCCAGCCGTGAAAATGGCGGCTGATATACGTTCGTGTGAATGAGCCCTTATGGTGAGAAGCTAAATTAATTTCCCACAAAGAGACATGGCACGGTCAAGAGCATGATTTTTATAGCCTTTCTTATCAGTAAACGACCTACTGAGTTTGCGCTCAGAATATAGGAATTTTACATAACATTGCAATTTCTCCTATCATGTGATTTACATCTGCAAGTTAATAATTAGCATAATGGTCAAAAGGTCAGGTATAAACAATAAGTAGTTAATTAGACATTTCAAAGTCAGGAATTTGTAAAAGGCAAACAATCATGGTGGTCCGATGTCATCTTTCACATATGTACATCTGTCTTTCCGTTTGCAAACTGGATTGTCAAAAATAATTATGTATTTCTGAGAAAAAATGCCATTTAGGGTTATTTGTCAGGTGTATTCTTATCTATGGGCCCTTTAACACTGAACTGATTGTCAGGCACAGATGCCCAACAAGTAGTCCCATCGATAATCATTCCTGTGCTTTTACACAGGAAAGAGAATTGCCAGTGAACGGAAGTGTAGCACCACGGATCGTTCTGGACTGGCGGCCTCCAAGGCGTTGACCGCTGGCATAGGCTTTGAACATCAGGGGTAGTAGGGGGGGGGGGGGTCAACGTGTTACCTCTGCTCTGGGTTTCTCATATCTGATTATCTCCACTGATCAGGGGAGTAACTATAGAGGATGCAGGGGATGCAGTTGCACCCGAGCCCAGGAGCCTTAGGGGGCCCATAAGGCCTCTCTTCTCCATATAGGGAACCCAGTACTATGAGTAAAGCATTATAGTTGGGGGCCCTGTTACAAGTTTTGCATCGGGGCCTGGGAGCTTCAAGATACGCTTCTGCCACTGATGTAAAAAAAAACAAAAAACTCTGAGATTCATACCATTTCTGATAGTATCAAAGGTGGTTATAAACGTCTATTCCCAAATTCTTCTGTGACGTTGGGACTTAAAATTGCCTTCAAGCTCATAAGCTTTTGGTTATACCTCTGTTTGAGCCAGAACTAGTAGCCCTCCTGGCATAAATGTTTTAGTAAATATAGTCTCCATAAAATCAGAATTCTGAAGCGTCTCTTCTTAGAAGATATTGAGCAGTGGCTCATGGACATGTATGACTAAAATTAAAACAGAGTTACCATTGCCAATTTCAAAGTAAATAAACTGGTGGAAACCTGGAAAAATAACAATAATTTGATGCACAGACCCTGAATATATGAACTAACACAAGGTATGCTTTGAGTGTGCGGTTTGGCAATGAGAAAATGGCTGAGACAATCCAGGTAGAAGTCCATGTGGCCACAAACATAAATTTCATGGTACACAGCCACGTACAGCACAAAAACATGTACAATGATAGAAAATAAATTCCATCTCTTTCGGCTCTAACTCAACAGAGGTTTTCTCATCTTCACCTACAGTGCAGCAGATATGACCCCACGGCCAACTTTATCCACACCAGAGTTGTGTGTCGCCCAGGTTCTGGCTCAGCTGCCTTTGGGTATAACGACCGAGCGATTAAGTCCCAGCAGTTATCGCTCTTGTGCTTATATACAGGAGTAATAGTCGTTTAGTGAATCAGCCCATGTAAAAGTACCCACAGGCTATGTTCAAACAGTGGAATTTTGCTTACTTTTTTGCGTGTAAGGTCAGTGCATTTGCGCACACCAAAAAAACACTGCTGCTCCCAGCCATTGAAATGGCCAATTAGTCCAATGAGTTTAAGGTTTTCCTTCGCAGTTATGCAGTGCATGCATCTTTTAGCGTATTGCGTGCGTATTTGCGCATCCCCATTGACTTCTATGTGAACTTTTGGTGCGCATTAAAATATAGGGTGCTGCTTTTTTTGTGCAACCAAAATACACAGGAAAAATACACGCATGTGAACAAATCTATTGAAAACAATGGGTTCTATTCACTGTTTATTGTGCATGCAAATTTTGCGTGCATAAATATGCCCATGTGAAGCCGGCTTTAGACTGCAGCCTTTTATGGCCTAGTAATGAGCTTAATAGCCTCACCTGAGCTGATTATGGAACAAGGGAAGACCTTTGGACTGGATCAGGAGAGGAAATGACGAATCCCACTACGAACCCACTCATCATTTCAACAAAAATCCAGTTCACATCATACATTTTAGGGCAGGCTCACACGGGCGTAATTTAATAGCATATTACACCCACGTAATATGCGGTGAATGGAGACAATTAAAGTACATTGATTTGCATTGATCCATTCACACTTGCGTATATACATTGCGAATAATATGTGCGTAAAAAAAGAACGCAGCATGCTCTAGTTTATCGCGTATTACGTGCGATAGAGCTCTATTCTTCTCTATGGGTGCATAATAAACACTGTACATAAGCAATTACATCGCTAAGCAAGAGAGCCAAAAAAAAAGGAAGACTGCGCATGACAGCGTGCGTGAGTTATGCTGTCATACACAGTGAAAAATCGCTGCCATAAGCGCCAATGTTTTACATTATCATTGTGTGACCCCCGCCTTAAAAAAAAGAAGGCTCAGCAAACTTAGCTTTTCTGGATTTTTTTGTATTTCCTCCAACTTAATCATCTGGTTGATATGTACACTCCATCCAGTGCTTTCCCAGCTGAGGGCTTACAGTACCCGGAACCAACCAGCCCTGCTAAATATCTCCATAGGAAAACATTCATATAGTCACCTTCTAATGCTCAGTGGGTTCCCCATTATCCCAGTAGCCATGTGATGGAGACTAGTATACACAGCTAGAGCGGATGCAAGAATGCCAGCGCAATAATCCATTGACAATATTCTAAGATTATATTCTAGCGAGTAGAAAGAAATACATTGTATATCATTCCGCCCACCAGCAATAATGGAGATGAATTGATTGTGTTCTTTCTGTATATAACTAAGAACATAATTACACCCTTCAAGAATTGTCAGTGTTTGATTTAATTCTAAAGTGACCTATTGAGAATAGTATTCTAGGAAATGCCGCGAAGGTTAGCCATTAGGATTGGATTCCTGCTGTTCTATTCTGTACACAGGAAAAGAAAAAGATAAGTGCGGGCCGATGCACTGAATATCTATACGTAAGTCATAATGCTTTGCTGTTATTTCACAATACTTATCAATAGATTGAGCAGACACATTCATTGTATCCTTTAAACCAAGGGTAACAATTCTGTAGCAAGTTATTGATAACACTGATGTCCAACTTGTTACATTATCATATTTCTGAGTATGTGTATCGAACAGCTCTTAGAGCAATAGGTACTTGATGTGGAAGGCCATTGACAAGATATGACCTAGAAACATTGAAGGACAAAGAACTTGGTTCTCAATTAAAACAAGTAAACCATGCTTGACAAATTGGTGTCTGCTCTGGTTTGATCATTCTCTATGACAGAAGAGAGTTTCTGAATACCTAACTATGTAATCCCATTTACTGAACTGGTCAAGCAGAAAGAATGCTACAAGTCCATATTTCTCTCCTTAGAATGCTATAAGATACTCTATACAGTAGTTTCATTGAGAAGAAAGACATGGTACTCTCCATTGGTGTCTGCCACAACGTACAGGGTGATTGCTGAGAGCTGCAGTATATAACCAGCAGTACTCTGTAGGTATATTCAGTCAATTTGTGGCCGTACACAAGGAATTATAGAATGTATCATTATTCCTAAAGTACTTCCTACACATTAGTGAAAAGTCATCCAAACCACTGTCACATGTATGGGGCTTCATGACTTTCGTCTTATAGATGCTGTCAGGGAAAAGAAGAATTAGGCAATTTGAATTTCAATGCCTAACTGTTTTGTTCTTCTGTCTGGTTGCAGCTTTCTGCACTGTCCCCAAGGAAAATACACGAGTTCTTAATGAACCGAGCATTCATGTGCCTAGGAGAGTCAGGAGAACTAGCTGATGGATAAATAGGCATTTGACCGTGCTTGAAGGTGTTTGGGCAGCTTTGTCCTAAAATTATCATTTAGTCCAATTCTGATTAGTGGCACCAGATGACACAAGCTTTACTCAATATTAACAAGAACCAATGAACAGGTTACTCAATAACCTTTACTCAATAGTAACAAGAACCAATGATCTGTAAGCAATATGTATAGTTTATTTAGCGTGAAAACACTAAAAATATAACTAGTGACAGATATATCTTGAAGATTCTTGGCCCCAAATGCAAAATTTGTAACAGACTCTCCTACCTACCATGTGCTATTCATAATACTGGTCTCCTCAGATATCACAGGGCCATGGGTGACTGCTACCTCTACATTACTATCTTTATAGTTTTGACCTTGACTAGAAATAAACTTACCCTATAACACAGTCTAGCAGTATCTGTAGGAATGAGCTGTGGTAGATGAGTTTTAGCATGTACATAGTGACTGTAATTGGGTAGACTGTCACATAGGACAAGCTTTGAAGTTTGGCGTTCCACCCACTAATTAAAATGAATAGTGCTTTCATTAATCTTATCAAACCATTAGGTTGCCTATGATAGGGTGAATGTATTAATGTTCTCCTTCTCTGTTCCAAGAGCTCGACGTACACTTTAGATTAAAGGGGCACTCATATGACATTGTTTTCATTCCTAACGTAACTATTCCCCTAGTATATATAAATCAGATAGTGTTACTTTGGTTAGTTATTGCTTTGGATCTGAAACTCTTGGTTTCCTTTTTCTCTGATGGTCATGTGATCTCAATTCAGACCAGCACAGATTTACTTCAATTTATGTGTTCTCAAACTAGTCAGTTTCTCAGTTAACATAATTCCTATGGTGATGATATTACATGGACTCTACCACACATGCTCTTCAAAGGGGACCAGAGTCACTTCTATCATTGTTACTGATGACGATTACTCAGCTCCAGTCATACTGTTATAATAAACTCATTCTTCTGACTGTATACTTATGGTCTGTAGCTTATTTAGGTGAATACACAATTTTAATTGCAGTGTTTTTCCTGCAGGCAGAGACAGTCCAGGCTCTGACTGCTAATTGCAGATGCTTTGCTGATGCATCACAGGATTGAAAGTATAGAATAGTGAAAGCAAAAACCTCAGTGTCAGGTTGTGCTGCTGGGACCTGTAGTTCTATGAGGCTCCAGGAGCACACTTCCACAGGTATGGGATAATTGAGCTGGCTGGGTGTGGTGTTCTCCAACCATCCAATCCACACTGGTCTGCTGCAAATATAAACCAGCTCCTCTGTCTAGAGGATGGTGGTTTGCCACTACCCTGGTGTTTGCATTAAAGGATGTTTTTGTGTAGGTATGTACACTGACATGTTCTGAGTATCTGTGCAGGTGGCCGGACATGGGAGGTGAACAGTCATGTTCAGTGTAAATGGTGTTCTGTGTGGTATGCAATCCCTGGTGTGTTGGTGTAGTGTGAACTGTCTCCTGTTCAGCTTGGACCGTTTACCATCTAAGGTATGGTAGGTTCCTAAGTTCCAGCGTAGAGC
Source organism: Eleutherodactylus coqui (assembly GCF_035609145.1). Lineage (NCBI taxonomy): Eukaryota > Metazoa > Chordata > Amphibia > Anura > Eleutherodactylidae > Eleutherodactylus > Eleutherodactylus coqui. Next base: position 118,779,161 of record NC_089843.1, on the reverse strand, counting down.
CATCACCATTGGGACAATCGCCCTGCTTGTAGGCAGGTTTCCTGGGGTTAGTTTAGGGACCCTCAAGACAACAAGGACCCTTGTTGCGGGCTCACTGGCTTAAATGTTTTGGCCAAAACACGAACCTTTTGCTTTTGGTATTCCGTGTGTGCAGTTCTCCAGTTTACAGAGGAACTAACTGCAACAGACGTAACACTCAGCTTAAAAATAATGCCTCATAAGCATCAGAAAGGAGACTGCACAGTATGGAAGTGACTGCTATATACAGAAGAGAACTCCAGAGTGTTATAGGCAATTAGGTGAAGGATGCAGGGATGGAAAATGTGTTTTTACTGGAGAGATCCTTTAATGTCAACAGAACCTGCCAATTTTAGCAGCTCCAGCCAACCATCTAATTTGAATAGATGCCTCCTGACTCTCCGATGACAGCAAATGTTGGGAGAAAGAAGGGTCAAGGACCTTCTTGCTTGGATTTTAGAAATTACGATGTGTCTGCAAAGCCAAAAACCAGTAAGTTTGGAAATGTTCCTTCTAAATGCCAATAAGTAGCACCCAGAGTGACTAATCTGACTACAACAGCTCACAAGAGTATTTTGTCTCAGATGAGGCAGCCAAATATAGACTGGAAAAGAAACATGGCAACGCAGGATAACTGGGCAGGAGGTTCTAAAGCAGGGGGGTCCAACGTTTTGGTATCTTTGGGTCACACTGGAAGAAGAAGAGTTGCCTTCGGCCACACATTACATTTGCAAATACTACTAAAAGCTGATAGGCAAAAAAATGTTTGTCTCTAAACAATCCCCCATCGTCCTCCAAACAACCCCTATTATTCTTGACTGTACCGTCAAACACTCAATCATCGTCCAAATAATTCCCATTACTCTCTACACAACCCCTATCTTCTTCCACAGTCCTCTATACATTGACCATTGTCCTCCACACAAACCCCACTGTCCTGCACACAAGCTTCAGGGTCCTACACACAACCCCCAGGGTCCTCCACAGTCCTCCAAACAACCCCCATCGTCCTTCACTGCGCCACCCAGCAAACCTCATCATCCTCCAAATAGTGCTCGTTGACAGACCATATGGACTCCAGACTGGAGTCAGTGCCTGCTTCTTCATGCAAGCCTGGACACAGAAATAGGCCTGTGGCTGCAAACTGCATGTGAGCCTTGACAGATTTCTGACACCAAGGAAAGAACACACAGCATTGGCTGGCCAGGATGAGACTATTGTCTCTTGTCTTCAACTCAATTCTGGATCACAATACTGGATAGGAGCAGGCAGGACTTGGGAGAACAGGAAGAAGCTTTGCCGGCGTAGGCTGTCCACTGGACGCTGAGTAACAGACAGTCACAGAGCTGTCTTGTCATCTGTATGAGCCTGTCTGTGAGGAGAAGATCACAACCTGCTGCTGCCAAGTACTGCCCGTGGCCTTGCCTCCTCCAGATGAAGCCTGTGCAGGCCCGCCCCCCCTCCAGTCCCAGTCGTAGTCACATAGTGTTTTAAGTAAAGGCCCTTTTACACGCAAAGATAATCTTTCAAATGAATGAAAGATTGAAAGATTTTGCGATCTATGGGCATTAACACTTTATCATCTTCATTTGCATGTAAAAGGACCTCTAGGAGTTGTTTGCAGAGCCCAGTGTGTGTTTTAACACATTCCATTGTTCTCCTCATGGCTAGTATAAACATGCAGAGAGTAAAACATCATGCACTCTATTGAAAGATGAGTGAAATGCATTCAAATGGAATGTATTTACTTAGTCTTTCAGCAGCTGAACAATGGATTTTAAATGTACTAAAATCCATCGTTGAAAAGAAAAGTGCATGATTCCCGCATTTACATGTAACGATTATTGCTCATTTTCGGCCGTTTGGATAAATTTTGAGCAATAATCATTGCATGTAAAAGGGCCTTAAGTCAAGTTAGTTAACGATTTTGTGTTGGGCTGCATTTATAGCCATCCTGGGCTGCAGGTTGGACATCCCTGTTCTAGAGTGAGCCTATTAGTATCATTGCTAAATTTTGGCCATGCTATCCTAAACATTCTTTGGTGACTCCAGTGTTTTCATGTAGTAGTAGCACTATACCTACCTTAATCTGATGATTACTACATAGCTGACTTCTGTTTAGGAAGCTGAACTCAGACACTCCCCAGCCTATTCCTCCAACATAATAGTCTTTAGGCAGTGGAGCAGGAGTGTTTGGTGGTGCCCGACACAGATAATCCACATCACTGGTGCTTTCAGCTGATGGCATCCCTTCTCCAATATATCTGGTGTAATCAGGAAGTTTTGGCCTGTAATCTCTCATATAATCCGGGCCTACAGATTACAGAATGATTCAAATAGTTTTGAGTAATGATGCTGTAAATTTCCATTTAAACATAGATATATACTGGTCAAAAAAATTACAGAAATGGAATTATAAGAACAGACCAGAAAAATCACAAAAAGTGGCCATATACTTACTGATCTACTGATACAAGAGGTCCGGTATATACACCACTTATCCCCAAACATACAGACAGCCAAACTGCTATCAGTATACTGGAGAGCATTCATTATGTGAATCAGGTCATAAATTACATACAGTAAGAGTGATTAAAGAAACACGTTCTGATAGCTCAATCAATTAAATGAGTTTTCAGAGTTATTACTCTTGTATAGTTTTGGGTTCCCTGTGCCCAAAACTATATAAAAGTAATATACTCACTGGTGTACTGGACCGCCGTTTTGGCAGTCCGCCACCATGACATCTGACAGGTGACGTTCAATAAGCCTTTGGGCTTATAATGTTGAAGCCCTGATTTAAGTTTACGGGACGCCACTGATAACGTTCCTTCCAGTCTCCCATGGCCTGCAGCAGTCACGTGGGTAAACAAACAACATCACTGCTGAAGCCGATGTAAGTAGAAGACCGAAGCAGCGGCCATCGGCAGCACGGTGGAGGTGAGTATGTAAGTTTTTATTTTCTTACATGCTCTGTCCCTCTACTGCGATCAAAGTTTAGGGTGCTCAGAAAACTCGTTTGACATGTGATGGTATAACAACCCTCATGGGGAAGAACCCAGTGACACTCGATCCAATCACAGCTCTTACTTACACAGCGCTGACGGCAGGGGATGACAGAGCCGAGCAAAGGACGTCGGGGAATGACAGCGGAGAGAATTCAAGCAGCTTGCCGCACCGCCACCGGAGACTGAGACGCCAGCTGGGAGGCGAGTATGGAGGTTTTTTTTTTAAGCCTTGCCTGACTCGAGTATAAACTGAGGGGGGCTTTTTCAGCACAAAAAAAATGTGCTGAAAAACTAGGCTTATACTCGAGTATATACAGTAATTAAAAACAAGATTTTGCATGTCTCACTTGACAGGGCGGGCACTGGATGTGGTCAGATAGATCACACTGTCATTATTAGTGGTCACGCAATGGAACTATCTGTCTATCTATTTATGCATTTGTCTGTCACTTCGCTGTCTGTTTCAGTTTTCTATATTTCAACAACACAATTTTATATTTATAGTCTGACATGTTAATAGTTTTTCTGCTTCTTACTTGTGTATATCTTATATTATTGCTTCCTCCATATATGCAGAAATACTGAACACTGAGCTATTTTCGTTGAACGAGTCACGCTCGTGCAAACGAGAATCATCCAGTCTATAAGCACCCTAAGGGCTCTTCTACACTGGCGATAGATTTTCCTGCGATGCAATGACTGAGTGAAAACGCATGATTTCGAAATTTGCAATGTTTTCACTCACTCCAAGTTGCGATAAAAAAAATCTGTGATACCGCCCATTGTTTGCAATGGGGCCGGCGGCAGCATCGTCGGCCTGATTGAAATCAATAGGAGTAGATCGCAAAAGAGCTTTGGAATCCCCCATAGTGAGGAGAGGAGGGGGCGGAGCTACAGGGGATCTCTTACATATCTACCCATATTTGGAGAGATAGGGGGCGGGGCTACAGGGCTTTCCCAGGGCTTCCCAGAGAGCAATAGTGAGGGGGCACGGCTAGAGAGGGGCCGGGGCCAGAGGGGTTCTCATAGTGATTCTTCTCTAACTAAGAGAGGGGGGCAGGGCTAGACAGAAGTCGTACATTCATGCCATTTTTCATGCAGGTAGCCACGATCGTTTTTCAGATAAAAGTTTGGCGCGAATTTTACGCACGTGTGAATGAGGCCTAAGGGTGCTTTCAGACGAGCGTGTGTGTTCATAGGTGCGCACAAAACCACGCGTCTATTAGAACCATTGGTTCCCTATGGTGTGTTCACATATCCGTGTTTTACAGGCATACAAATGCATGTGCCTGAAAAACATAGGACATGTGTGCACCATAGGTCCGTGGTGCATGTCAATATTCCCCATGGGGAGTCCCCTTGTCGCTGAACACTGTGACAGCACTGTGAATTCAATGAATGGCTAAGTGCTGCATGTGATTGGCTGAGTGCTCAGCCAATCAGATACAGCCCTTTCAGCAGAGGGGATTTAAAATACCAATACCAATCACAGGCAGCGCTCAACTGTCATTTAATGAATGGCTGAGCGCTGCTTGTGATCGGCTGAGTGCTCAGTCAATCAGATACAGCCCTTTCAGCAGGCGGAGATTTAAAATCCCTGCCTGCTGACAGAAATTCAGAGCACTGCAGGGAGATGACACGCCTGAACCCTGGCAGTTGTGGAGAGGTGAGTATATATATTTTTTATTTTTAACACATTCTAGGGATGATTTTTAGGGAAGGGCTTATATTTAAAGCCCTTCCCCGAAAATCCCTGCAGGGCTTGTCGGCAGCCCATTGCTTTCAATGGGGCTACAGAAGTGCCGCTCCCATTGAAACCAATGGGAGAACATCGCGATACTCTGCCACAGCTGTGACAGCTGTGTCAGGGGATTCTTTACTTCCCGTGGGTAGTCCCCTTGTCACGAACACATTTTTTTTTACACAAACCAGGGATGATTTGAAATATAAGCCCTTCCCTGAAAATCACTGCAGGGGTTGCTGGGATCCTATTGCTTTCAATGGGGCCACCAGCAGCAGCCACAGCCCCATTGAAAGCAATGCCGCATGGACCTGCATTCACGTGTGTTTGTGCAGGTATGTTGGTGCGCGGTTTTGTGCGCACCTACATACGCACACGCTCATGTGAATGCACCCTAACACTGAATTTTTGCCTTAGGGGAAGCGACACCTAGCAACAACTTTGGCGTGAAGGAGTTTGAGTGATCTGCATATAACCTTGACCTGAGCCCATAATACTTTCAGCATGAAATGGAATGCAAACTGCGAGCCAGATCTTCTTGTCCAACATAAGTGCCTGACCTCGTAAATACTCTCTTGGCTGAAAGACCCCAAATGACCACAGACATTACTCCATAGAGTGTTGTCGCAGCTAAAGGAAACCAGACTCCATATTAATACCCTTAGCTTTGGAATGGGAAGTCAAGCAAGCTCATATACTGTGCATATAATGCGTCAAGGGTCAGGTTAAAATTTGCTATATCAGTATGTTTTCCTTAATGCTATTGTTCAGTATGAATGATCATGTTTCTCTTGGCTTAAAAACAATCTTCTGTCCTGTGCGAGCCGCTAATGGTTTGATCAACATAGAATTGCTATTTACATTGTGTTACATATCATTATTAATAATCTTTTAAACTTATACATAGATTATTTACTTTTGTGTTGGTATAAAAAGTTGGCAAATATTAGAAGCTTTGAAAATTATTTGAGATGGACTGATGTTGCTTAGTTACATATTGTGCTCCAAAAAGCAATAGATACACAATCTACAAACTGTATCGCATTATTTCTTTTATGTTGTATCCATAACTATTATATAAATAATTACATGTATAAAAAAAACTCTGATTTGTAATGAATTTTGCTTTTAGGTAAGGAGGATCTGCAAATGTATGAAAACAAATGAGACCTTCAGTATATTGGATCAACTGTAATTTAAAGGGGGTTGTCTGAACTTTAACATTGATTAGGCAATCAGTGTTTGATTTCATGTAGAGATCCTACAAGACCTCACTGATGGGTACAATGAAGTGGCAGCAATTCTTCATTGCGTTCACAGGCGCAGCTGCTTGTCCATGCAAGCGACTGTACCTACTACTACAACCTATTCCAAAAATGATGTATGCTCAAATAATAGAATTTAGTGCCTGTACTTGAGTATATGTTTGTATCACGGTGCATAATCTAAATCATATCCCTGTTGTATTGTATATAGTCTGGCAAAAGACCATTACACATACTGAATCTCCTGTAGTGGATGGTAATCTCCTGCAGAGATGTAGCCACAGATTGAAAAACAATTAAAAATTCCATATTAACTCAACTTTTTGTGCAGAAAATGTTTTATTTTTTCTCTCCTGTTCCTGCTCCTGTTGTCATTGCAATGGCAACTTGTTCACTTTGAAATTGACTGTATGATTTTAAGCATAGCAAAAATTAAAACAACTAACGAGACAGACAGACAGATAGATGATGGATGAGAAATACAGAAACATAATATGACTATAGTGAAGCACAATATATTACTATTTGTAAACTCTTCAATTGCCACAAATCTTCACTATAGAATATAGTTACATTGTTGCTGAGTGAGAAGCAGACTCACATACTTGTGATATATTGATCACATACAGTGTATGTGATATATATATCACATACACTTGTGATATATTGATGTGCTGGCACGTTACCTGTATACAGCATCCTTTTCCCTGTATCATGAGGATAGCAGGACAAGGAGGTTGAAGGCCGACCATCATGTTTTGGATGCATGCTGTGCTGCCAGGCAGCCAACTGGCATGAGAGGTTCCGTAACTCTATATGGGTGGCTGAAGCCTGCAGTCTGATCAGCCAGCAGTCACTGAGCAGTGTAATAGGATTCTCATATCTTTGTCCATTGACCAAACAACATTTCCCCAGCAACTAAGTCACCAGGACAACCAAGGAGATCACAATGATAGTGGGAGGATAACACTGAAAGTGGTCCTATGGAAAGTCGCTCTAAGGCAAATTCCAGGCATTTCAGGCCACACACAGTCACAAGCACACACAGCTATTTGCAATACTTCCAGTCAGGGGTGTTGCTAAAGGCTCATGGGCCCGGATGCAAAAGTTTATCTTGGGGCCCCCCAAATTCTCTTAACCCCTTAACACAGAGGCATAACTTGAAGCTCCTGGGCCCCAATGCAAAACCTGTAACAGGGCCCTGCAACTATAATGCCTTAATTCATAGTACTAGGCTCCCTATATGGAGAAGAGAGGCCTTACGGGCCCCCTAAGGCTCCTGGACCCGGGTGCAACCACATCCGCTATAGTTATGCCAGTGCTTCCAGCGCAGGCTGCAATAAACAGACATGTATAATTTCCAATGCAGCAATGTAAGGGTAGCTTTACACAGGACAACTATAGGCTGAAAAATCACTTGTTACGTGTGCTGCTAGGATCTGTAGTACTAAGGTTCCTAGCAGCACAGCTCCACAGGTGAGGGTTAATTAAGCTGCTGGGTGTAGTATTCTCCAGCTGCCAATCTCCTTTAGCCTGCAGCACATATAAACCCAGCTCCTGTCAGTAGTTGTTGCTGGTCTTGTACTGTTTGGATGTATCTGTCTTGTTCCCACTCAGATCTGTGTTTGCAAGTTGGTCTGTTGTGTCTCTCTGCTTCCCTAAAGATGGTTTAGACACCTGTAGTCCTAGTTTGCAGCGCCCCTTTTCTCTTTCCCTGGCAGGTGTGGCCTCCAAACGTCTTATGTCTCACTCTGTGTGTCAGTTGGTGGATCCCTGACAAAGTTCCCTATGTCAGCTCGGTGGCTGTCTATCTATCCCCTGTATGAGGACACTTGGACTTGCTTTGAGTTTCATCTGTGTGCATATGAGCTCTGGGTGGAGTCCGTGTGGTTTGCACTATATGTTGTAGCCTGCTGTAGAATCAGTGCCTGGTTGTCTGTCCTGTGCAGCTTGCGGTGTGATCTGTGTTCCATTTTCTGTCCTGTGCAGCTTGCGGTGTGATCTGTTGTCTGTCCTGTGCAGCTTGCGGTGTGGTCTGTGTTCCGTTGTCTGTCCTGTGCAGCTTGCGGTGTGGTCTGTGTTCCGTTGTCTGTCCTGTGCAGCTTGCGGTGTGGTCTGTGTTCCGTTGTCTGTCCTGTGCAGCTTGCGGTGTGGCCTATGTTCCGTTATCTGTCCTGTGCAGCTTGCGGTGTGGCCTGTGTTCCGTTGTCTGTTCTGTGCAGCTTGCGGTGTGGCCTATGTTCCGTTGTCTGTCCTGTGCAGCTTGCGGTGTGGCCTATGTTCCGTTGTCTGTCCTGTGCAGCTTGCGGTGTGGCCTGTGTTCCGTTGTCTGTCCTGTGCAGCTTGCGGTGTGGCCTGTGTTCCGTTGTCTGTCCGGTGCAGCTTGCGGTGTGGCCTGCGTTCCGTTATCTGTCCGGTGCAGCTTGCGGTGTGATCTGTGTTCGGTGCTGCTGGACTCCTGGTTAGTGTAGGGATTAGCAGTATAGCCAGGAGCCGTGAAGTGGCCTGCTAGCTTCCATGTTTTGATCAAAATGTCAACTAATACCTGGTATTTATATTCAGCTTTACCACCTGCTATTAGTGTTTGCATTTTGGCTGCTGTATGCTGTGTTTCCTGGCTCTGTGTGTCCTGTTGTTCTGTCCCTGTCATTTGGCATGTTTATGTATCCTGTTCTGGTGGAGTGGTTCCTTGGAGCAGCTAGGGCCCAGATCTGAAGACCGCTGGGCCACCCGTTATCAGAGCAATGTCCCCGCTCAGGTAGGGCCATGTCATCCTTCCTGTAGTTCAGGGCCAGTAGCCTGAAACCTGTGTGTATCCGTCTCTTGGTCACGATCATGTGGGCCCCGTGCTTAGTTGCCCACATGATTGTAACATCACTTCAATGAGTGATAGCTGCCCCATGTAAACATGGGTCCTGACAGGGTACCAAGCGAAAAATCACTCAGTAGTCGCTAGCCTTTTCCTTGAAATGAAACAACTAGTGAACGAGCTCCCGCTCAGCGTAAAGAGGCAGTTGTTCATCTTTGGGTGTTAAAAGGGTAGATTCACACACTGGTTTTTGTGGCCATTTTTTTCAGCTGTTGTTCAGTTTGTTGAGCCAAAGCCAGAAGAGGATTCAGCAGAAAGAAGTAGAAGTCCTTCCTTTATATTTTACATATCTTTTGAATCCATTTATGGCTTTGACTCAAAAACTGCATGAAAAACTGCCACAAAAAGCTTGTATGTAAAACAACTCTGAAGTGGCTTGTTGTGTACTTGATTAATACTTCAAATTCTCTAATTACCTGGTGGACAACTGTGGTAATATATATTTTTTAAATTTGCCCTTTGTAGGACATTTCCTTGCAACAGAACTACAATGAACCTACCCAGTAAAGTCCACAACTATTTAGCAGCTATGAAAGAATGCAAATGTGCTTTATAGTTATCTGACAGATCTCCATGTGTTAGAACTTTATACTTCACTCCTGTCTTTTATGTCCCTTGACCTATTTGTATCCCTGCTTCCTGCAGTGCGGTCTTTCCTAGAAATCTGATCCAGCACCACCTGGCTCTTACCTGATGTCCCCTAAGAACACAACATCTGCCCTCTACTGTCAATGGCCTTTTTCCTCACTATTGCCAATTAGCCTGCTAATTTTGCTATATCTATCTATCTATCTATCTATCTATCTATCTATCTATCTATCTATCTATCTATCTATCTATCTATCTATCTATCTATCTATCTATCTATCTATATATCTACACATATACATACAATTAATCACAGAAAGAGAGAATTTCTAATCATGCACATGACATAGGAGATATGAGAGTTTTGATATTGAAGGGTGGTTTCAAGTCACAAAGCCATAGAAGAATTTGGGAAAATAAATTGATAACAGCTTTTGACACGCTGAATAGTGGGTTAAATTATTCCCCAGGATTTTTTGGGTTAATGGAAGATGTGAGACATCTATAATATAAATAAAGGCCCATTTAGACACAACGATTATCGCTCAAAATTTGCTCAAAAGCCGTCTTTTGAGCGATAATCGCTGTCTGTAACTCCACTGACATCGTGCAGTTTTCGTTATGCCGTCGCTCATCTTTGTCTTCCAGCGTGCTGAAAGACAGCAATGAGTCTTATCAGGGATTCACAGCGGGATACAGCTGATACTATTGTTTCAGCTGTATCCGGATCCCTGATAACGGGTTGAGTATGAGGAACAGAGCGGTCCAGCTCTGTTCTTCATGCCTGGCACGGAGCGCTTGGCTGTATAACAGCCGGGCGCTCCGTGCAGAAAAACATCTGGATGCAGAAGACAAGCGGGGGCACCCCGCTTGTCTTCTGCATCCTCCGCTCTGAGTGCTGGGCTGTATAACAGCCGGGTGCTTGGAGCGGAGGAACAGCTGGATGCAGAAGACAAGCGGGGACACCCCGCTTGTCTTCTGCATCTTCTGCTGGCAGGGCAAGGTATTCGCCCATCTTGAGCAATCATCTTGCGCTGTAAATGACACAACAATGATCGCTCAAAAGTCGCTTGAGCGACATCTTTTGAGCGATTATCGTTGCGTCTAAACCAGCCTTTAGACTGCTGGCCTGGTGAAAACCCCCATCAACAGTAATTCAGGGACCATAAACTTTCACTCCCTGATCACTGTCTAGTTAAAAATGTTTGTGTACCTCTTGCAGTTTGTGTACCTCCTGGCCTGATGACCCCATCCCCAACAGTAATTCAGGGACCATAAAACTTTCACTGCCTTATCAGTGTCTAGTCAAAAAAGTTTGTCTTTGTTGCAGTATTCCTTTTAGGTGCAAACCAATCACATCCATGTCTGTGCCTTTTCATAAGTATGTATGTCATAAGTGTGTATAAATATTTATGCCTCTTTAGATCTATTCCATTTTAGCCTGACGAAGAGCCTGAGAGGTTCGCAAGCTCGCTATTACATCATGTATTTTTGTTAGCCATTAAAAGGTATCATATCTACAAGATTACTTGGTTTCTCTTGCTGGGAACAATCACATTTTGCTCTACTGGCTAACACGGTACCAAACCTTTGTTTTCATTATATTATACATATACACACACACAGGTGTAAGTTAAAGCTTCTGGGCCCTAGAGCAAAACCTGTACCAGGGCCCCCAACTATAATGCTTTATTCATAGTACTAGGCTCCCTATATGGAGAAGAGAGGCCTTATGGGCCCCCTAAGGGTCCTGGGCCCGGGTGCAACCGCATCCCCTGCATCCCTTATAGTTATGCCCCTGTATGTATGTGTGTATATACAATTTACCTTACCTGAAGTAACTTCTGGTTACATTTTTTCATTTTTTAAACTTATTCATTGTTTTTGTATCCCAGTTTCTCAATGCCCTCACAATCTTTATTTGCTACTTGAGGTCTTCTTTACACGAGCGCATAAACGGCGATGGCATTTTTACATTTTCATGCGTTTTTCCGCAATCACAGCCAGCGTTTTCTCGTCCATTAACATGAGCTTTATTAGCAAAAAAAAAGACTAGATTGCAAAAACAGAATGCAAAAACATGAAAAGTAACATAATATTCTGTTTGGCAGCTATTGCTCTGAAGTGTTCTCCTGGAGGCAAGCACCTAATATGCCTGTACAGTAAATATAGTGCAGTCACTTTCCTGTGAAGCTCTGCCAGTCTACTCGATTAACTTGTTTTAGCTGCTCGTACGTACGCAGGCACAGCCCTCACAGTATCATTTTCATTGAATCAGATCAAAAATAACTTGGTTATGCTTTTCTCTAACACTTCTGCATTTAAGTTCATTATATGGAAAAATCCAGAAATAAAAATATACACAAAATATTTTTTCCCGGCATTCTCAGAATACTTATTGGTGTTCATGGTGACTTTTCATTGTAATTACTTAAAAGTTAGTGAATGCATCTGAAATGTATCTACAGGGCAGTCCAAGACTGACAATAGAACGGGCAAACCTTTTCCTCCTGTGTGTCAATCTCTGTTAGGGCTTTTACCCACTAGCGTTTTTTTACGCTGCGATATCGCTGCGTTTTTTTCAATGGGACTTTCTAATGTTAAAATCGCATTGCACAAAAATTACAAAAAGCACAAACTTGCGATTTTTGTGCGATGTGATTTTAACATGAGAAAATCCCATTGAAAAAGCTGCAGCAATAACGCAGCGTTAAAAAAACGCTACTGGGTAAAAGCCCTAATACAGAAAGATGTTACTAGAGAGCGATTGCTCCTTGGGCATTCTCCAGTAACTTTCCATTAGTAGTCCTGAAGGAGAGCAGCATACCTGACTTTTCTGTATATTCTTTGTACTGCGGATGGTCTGCACGGAGAGCTATCAAACATGCTCAGTACAGATTCTTTTCTTTCAACACCTGCTTTTCCCGCATCATCACCTAGCGATGACGCAGAATATGTGGCCTTTCCACAATGTCATTGTGGAAGGGCTGCGGATCAGACAGCTTCCATTGACTTCAATGGAGGCCATCCGAGCAAAAATAGAACATTTGCTGTGGAATCTGGAGGCGGATGCCCACTTTGGATTCCGCAAAGCAAATATGCCCGTGTGCAGCTGGCCTTAGAGTGTATTAGAATAGGTGCCTGCATTACTGTGGCCAGCTCTGTTGTGGCTCTACTATTAGAATCCTGCAGCCGCTTATGGAAGCACTGCAGCCAACACTGTAAGGGACCTTTCACATGGGACGGAAATACACTGCACCAAAGTCCGCAGGTCTAACTATGCATTTTGATGTGGAACTGCAGGCAAGCTTCAAGCCATTTTCATTTCTGCATCAAAATCCGCAAATAGCCTGCAGAATTGATGTGGAATTTACGGTGGCTTGCAGTGCGGCGTTCGGCCAATCCCATTCCATGTGAAAGGTCCGTTATGCATTGCATATACTGTATCTGTCCCTTCCCCAAATCTGGGAGCCATGAATCACTTGATAAACTGCAGGTATTGTCATGTGTTACGAGAACTTGTAGTGTAATCCTACTATATCAATTCCATATGAGTGACATCAGGACATGGGGAGAAATACGAGTTTTGTCTAGGATGAGCTAGGAAATCATTTCCATGCAAAACCACAATTTACAGAGTTAAAGTTCATTGCGGGTTGAAATCTTTCTTTTTCTTGCGTGTTTTCAAGCATTCTTCTGTGGGTTCAAAAGTGTTTCGGGATGAACTGGCTGTGAAGAGTGTTCCACTTCAGTGCAGTTCTTCTACCTACTAGAATTTTAAATGAGAGTCTTTGGAGATTAGTTCAGTTTTGCTGCTTCGTAGATAATTAAGCCAATGTGCTGGTAATCACAAACATGTATTTCAGGGCTAAATTTCTGTACGAACTACTGCCTCCAAGTTATAAAAAAAAGAATAGTAATGAAAATCAGAATTCAGGTTCTGCTCTTTTTGTTTTTCTGTTTATATACTTATCGTAACTGTTGTGGAATAATCTGATACTTAACAATGTTAGGGCTCCTGCACGCAGGCGGATTTGATTTGCAGAATCCGGGGCCAGTGGCTGCCCCCGGATTCTGCCGCAAATACAGTCCATAGCCTCCTATGGAGATCCGCTGCTTCCTGCACACAAGCGGAAATTTCCGTTTGTGGCAGAAAAATCACAGATTGATCTATTCTGTGCAGATTTTTGCACCGACGGCTTCCATTGAAGTCAATGGAAGCCGTCCATCCCAGCAGTGTGACTGCTAAACTCCCTCTTCTCTCCTCCACTCCGCCTACTTGTAATGGGAGGGGCGGGACTGGGGTATTGCTTAACTCTGCTTCCATCCCGCCCCCGCACTGTGCCTTGTCTGCAGCCAGCAATGGGAGGAGGCGGTACAGGGCGGCACTTAGCTCCGCCCCATCCCACCCCCTCTAATTGCCATTAGCTGGAGGGAAGGAGAGAGAAGGTGAGGCAGTGAGGGGGGGGGGGGGGGGAAGGGGAAGGGGCAATAGCATGGCGGCCTCGGTGTATATGCCATCTGAACAGGCGCACAAACGTTAGATCTGTGTTCCCGTAAACAAGTTTTTACTGCTCAGATTGTAGTGTATATCGTCCGGCTGTGAAAAACGGCAGACGATATACGCTTGTGGAAACAAAGCCTCAGTCTGACATCAGCAATTTACCAAGGTGTCCTTCACATTAACGTCATTTTAATGCTCTGATAGCCATGCTAAAAAATCACGACTATTAGAGCTTAAAATTCTGTGACCAAGTCATGGCTATTCTTCGCGATATTTCACGGCTGTCTGGGGCGTCTTGCAGTGCACTGCCGCCGCAGCACCTAAATCCTGCGGTTGCCAGTACAACTTTAATGACTTGAAATGCCTAACTGTCATTGTGTAACAGTGCTCGGTGCTGTTAAACTCCTTCCCTTTTATGCCTGGTTTGCGTAGACTCCCATAGGAGTATATGGAGCCTCTGGCGTTTTACTGAAAAAGCTAGGACAAGACCTATATTTTCATGCGATCGAAATATTGGCATTAAAATAACGTACCTACGTCCTATCTATGGCAGTGCAATTTTTTTAGGCACGTCAACAAATCGCTCATCTGAAGAAAGTCTTAGGAAAAGATGGGTTCCAATAGACAGGATTTTTTGATGCGCCTACATCACATCAAAATAATGCCTGTGTAAACTAGACTGCACTGAGCTAATGTAGTTCGGACTTAACCCTTTCCAATCCACTGTCCGACGGCTAAAGACATTATGATTTAAGGCTGTACAGCTCCGATGTTGGAAGACGCCCGTCGGGGTTCTCTTACTGTATATTGCCAGCCTCTCTGCTGTCATAGCCTACCAACGTGTCACCTCATGCAGTACTGGCTTTAGCCAGCATATATCGCCATTGTATAACGGCAGAAAAAGAGTAAGCCCCCTAGGAAAACCAGGATACAAATTGGATTGGAAATGGTTAAAGCTAATTCACGTGAACATATTTCTGGTCTGTGTGCTGCTCACGAATAGACTAAGATAGCACACAGATCCATAGCAGTCAGTGTGCAATTCACACATCCAGTTTACCCACAGGCACACAGTCCACGTGAAAAAAATTGCAACATGCACTGTTCTGGTCCAATTTCCATATGAGATTTGTCCATTCAAGTTAATGGAGACTCACAAATATGGACAGCATATGGGCACCATCTGTGTACTGTTTATACTTCATGGATCCATTGCTAACAGATTCAGAAGAGAATGGACTGAGGTCTGTTTCATTTTTTTCTGTGGATGTGAAAAACAGATGACACATAGACGTAAAAAAAATGGACAGTTGGACTGCAAATGGATGTCATAAGGGGCTGTACATGGATGGAAAAAACAGCAGTTTTTTGTGGACACAACATGGACAAGTTTTTATGCTTAATTATACTTTAATACACCCCAAAATGCTTTAAAATCTGTAGATTCAAAAGTCCGCGCAGGCAGTAATCTGTAGGAATTTCAACAGTTTCAGCACAAAACTATAGCTCTGCCAACACCGGAA
Source organism: Eleutherodactylus coqui (assembly GCF_035609145.1). NCBI lineage: Eukaryota > Metazoa > Chordata > Amphibia > Anura > Eleutherodactylidae > Eleutherodactylus > Eleutherodactylus coqui. Next base: position 118,763,645 of record NC_089843.1, on the reverse strand, counting down.
GAAACTCTAGAGAAAGCACTACCGCCCCGTCCCAAAACTGCACTCCATGTACTGTAGGGAAAGTGACATTCCTACTGAGCCGATAAGCCAACAGGAATATGTTGCTGCATCCAAGCTGCTTTCGATGCTGTTATATGGTCCCACTTGTTAATAAATCTGTTTACATAGAAGACACATTTTCTTGTGATGATTCCAATAGAAGTTCAGACACACAGCTGACTTATTTTATTGTAGAATCTCTTAGCTATCCTAAGTTAAAAGGGGTTGTCCAGAGTTAGAAAAACATGGCTGGTTTTGTCCGAAAACAGTGCCACCCTTGTCCATGGGTTGGGTCAGGTATTGCAGCTCAGCTCCCATTTACTTAAATGGAGCTGAGCTGCAATGCCACACATAATCCTATGGACAAGAGTGGTGCTGTGTTTGCCATGTTTTTGTAACACTCTAGAACCCCTTTTAAGAGACATGTACTTGTTTAGCTTCCTGTAAAGCAACTGTCCAGTTGTAAGCTTAAAAAAAGAGAATAATTACTTAGATTGGCATTTCATATGCTAGTCTAAGTAAGCATCATTAAGGCAAGTGTATTAAGAGGCGCAAGTCGCTTAACCCCTTAAGGACCAGGTTGTTTTGTACCTTAAAGACCAGACACTTTTTAGGGATTTTTACCCATGTGGTAGTTTTACTGCACAGTTTTTTTTTTACTTTAGCTATCAAAATTATTTTTACTGTGTTTTTTTTCCGTGACATATAGGGCTATTTTTTATATCGTTTTCACTGACTTTTTTTTCCCGTTTTTTAATTTTATTGAGGGTAAAAAGCTTAAATGATTTTTTTTAACATTTATAGTTTTTTTAAAATTATTTTTATATTTACACTAAAATAAAGTATGGGAATGGTTTCTTCTATTTGTTTTGGACATTTTGATATATAATATGTATGGTTTTGGTTTACAGGGCGCTTATAGCAATGTTTTTGGTTGGTGTCGGTTTTGGGTTATTTTCTTTCTTATCTATATATTATTGTTTTATTCTGGATTTTTATTTAACTTATTTATGTAATTGTGTTTTTTACTATCTATGTCCCCATGACGTCATGTAAGACCTCTGGGGGACATTCACATTTTTTTTTCTTTATTGAGCACTGTGTATTGAGGAAGCAGAAGGCAGAAAGGGTTAAAAACCCTTGATAATCCGTTCCTGCCTCTGATTGATTGCAGAGCAGGAGACTTAAAGCGCTGCTGTATTTTTACTATTGGCAGTGCTTTAAGCCCAGGACCAGCCGCCGTAAATTTTCTATCGCTGGTCCTAAACGGGTTAATACATTTATTGAGTCTGTCGGCACCTCTTCAACTACAATTTACATTAGCTTCTGTCATAAATTCCAGTAAATCTGACAAGCCACGCACGGCCACGCTTCCATTACTAGGCCCTACCTTTATTTTGAAATTTTGCCAGAGCCCAGTGCAAATATTGTAACAATTGCAATTTTGACATATGCATCAAAATTGCGACTATTTGGCATGAGAAGAATTATGCATATGTCCCAATACGCTTGCACCTATAGTGCATGATTGGCTGTTATTAACTTTTCTCAGATCTTGTTGTGATCTCTGACTGCAGCTTATCTACAGTGACTACAGGGAGTGTGAGGTAGTCTGTGACATCCCCCCTGTCTCATCACTGGTTCAGACTGCTGCTGTGTCCCTCCTCCCTGCAGCTCTGCCTCATCTGATTGGCTGCTTAGTATAACACAAGTCTATCACAGACTCACCGGGAAGTCAGTGCATTGAGAACTGATTTTCAGAATTGCAATGATAAAATGTAGAATAGAGTACAGACAGAAATGCAGCTAGACTTTTGTTCACCCACCACAAAGGCTAATTTTCATGTCTGCAGTGGGCAGAGTGGCTTGTGGGAAACACTGTAAGCCCCCAGCACTTGAGTGCAGACAGTGAAATAAAGGTGAACACAAGTAATTACTACACATACGCTGTATACTGAGGGAAATGGCCTGGAGTGTTGATTTAGACATTAACATTGAAGGCTCCATTCAGAGTCTCTATCGTAAATGCAATCAGATTTGATGAGAAGCATTACATGTAATATTATTCTTCCCGACAAAATGATGAACAGAAGGACTCTGTGTCAATCAATGGGATCCATCGGAGCCACTGGTAGTATCCATTGTACCATGGTTCTCAAACACTGTTGTGGCTTCTCCTATAAATTGAAGTCACGATGCAATTGTGAACAGAGCCTTAATTCTTACAGTTCAGCCCACTAATAAACAATTATGGTTTGTCTTTCTGAAATGTGATTATACATACTTAAATGTAAATGGTTGTCCTCAGCTTCGTCCATATGAATATGGACACAACTATTTGTAGTACATACAAGAAATGTAATGATGGAAAGAGCTGTCGTATAGTAACGTGCACTAATTTAGGTTATAAATAGTGATGAGCGAGCATACTCGCTAAGGGCAATTGCTCGAGCGAGCATTGTCCTTAGCGAGTACCTGCCCGCTCGAGAGAAAAGGTTCGGCTGCCGGCGCGGGTGACAGATGAGTTGCGGCAGTGAGCAGGTGGAGCGGGAGGGGGGGGGAGAGGAAGAGAGAGATCTCCCCTCCGTTCCTCCCCGCTCTCCCCCGCCGTTCCGTGCCCACCGCCAGCAGCCGAACCTTTTCTCTTGAGCGGGCAGGTACTCGCTAAGGGCAATGCTCGCTCAAGCAATTGCCCATAGTGAGTATGCTCGCTCATCACTAGTTATAAACTGAAATTCTGAAATGCAAGCATTGTTAAAAACAACCTACTGTACATAGTAAATGGATATATAGGCTTGACATATACTTATATGAGCACTGTATTTTTCGATATACAGTACTGTGCAAACATTTTAGGCAGGTCTGGAAAATATGCTGTAAAGTTCTAAATAAAAGAAGTGTTAATAGTTTATTATTATCAATTCACAAAATGCAAAGTGAACGAACAAAAGAGAAAGGTAAATCAAATGAATATTTGCTGTGACGACCTCATCCCTTCAAGACACCGTCTGTTTTTTTTAGATAGACTTGTATATAATTTTTGAAGGAACTCAGCAGGGAGGTTTTTTCAAACATCTTGGAAAACTAAGCACAGATCTTCCTTGGATGTAGCTTGCTCAAATCTTTTTTCCTCTTCATGTAATCCCAGGCAGACTCGATGATGTTGAGATCAGGGCTCTGTGAGGCCATATTAGCACGTCCAGGACCACCTTTTGTTCTTTACACTGAAGATAGTTCTTAATGACATTAGCTATATGTTTGGGGTCATTGGCCTGCTGCAGAATGAATTTGGAGCCAATCAGACACCTCCGTCATGGTACTACATGATAGATAAGTATGTGCCTGCATTTCTCAGCATTGAGAACAGCATTAATCTTGACCAAATTCCCAAATCTACTTGCTGAAATGCAGCCCCAAACTTGCAAGAAACCTCCAGTGTGCTTAACTGTTGCCTGCAGACACCCATTATTGTGCCGCTCTCCAGCCCTTCAGTGAACAATCTGCCTTTTGTTACAAATTTTGGATCATCAGTCCAGAGCACCTGCTGCCATTTTTCTTCACCCCAGATCATAGGTTTTTGTCTATAGTTGAGCCACTTGACCTTGTTTCTACGTGGAAGGCATGACTTTTTGCCCATAATTCTTCCATGAAGACTACTTCTGGCCAAACTTCTTTGAACAATAGATGGGTATCTCCGGGTCCCACTGGTTTCTGCCCATTCTGAGCTGATAACATTTTTGGACATCTTCTGGTTTTGAAGGGAAGTGAGCACGATGCCTTTCATTTTCTGCACTAAGTTTTCTTGGCCAACCACTGTGTTTACAGTCCTTAATGTTGCCTGTTTCTTTGTGGTTCTTCAAAAGAGCTTGAACAGCACATCTTGAAAACCGATTCTGTTTTGAAATCTTTGCCTGGGAGAGACCTTACTGATACAGTATATTTACCTTGTGCCTTGTTGCTGTGCTCAGTCTTGCCATGGTGTATGACCTATGATATGAAACTGTCTTCCATAACCTCACCTTTTAGCAGAGTCTGGCTGTTCCTCATTCAGTTTTACGTCTCCTACACAGCTGTTTCGTTTAATGATTGTATTTCAACCTACATATGAAAATGAGGAACATTATCACCTGTTTGGTATAATTAGTTAATCATATATCTGACTATAATCCTACAAAATTTCAGTGTTTGTGCAAGTGCAATAAAAATGTTCTGTTGGAGCCTTTATGTTGGAGAAACAGGGCAAAAAGTTAAAGCAAGGATGAGGTCTCATCACCACACAATTAAACAGAAAACGACAGAATCGCCTGTGGCAGAGCACTTTTCTAGTCACAGACACAACATAGAAGATATGAAAGTTATTACACTGAAGGCAATTTCAATTCACAAAGCCATAGAAGAATTTGGAAATATAAATTTATAACAACTTTTGACACTTTCAACAGAGGGCTAAATTGTTCAAGAGGGTTCACGGGCAATCACTGACACACTAAACTACAGGCGTGCTCTAAAAACGCACCCCTTCAGGGAGGCATACCATATCCCCTAAACCAAACCCCTCAGTACTGCTCCCTGTCCCACAGACTGCAATCCCTGCTAGCTGTAATCAACCGGCAACTGCAGTCATCCCGATTTCGCTACTATACGGCCTGACCATTGTTTGTGTGTATAGGATCCCTCATTCTCCACCTCGCCATACCTGGCACATCTCCAGCCCCTTTACCTTCTGTATCACCCCATTATCTGTAGTATGTAAGCTCATTGGAGCAGGACCCTCACCCCTACTGTTTCCATTAATTGATTACTTCATGTAACCGTTGTCTTGTGTTATTTCCCCTGTAATGTAAGTTCTCCGGAATATGTTGGCGCTATAAAAATAAAGATTATTATTATTATGTGTGACTGGGAGGTATGAGATGTCATACCACAGCACAGATAACACTGCTTGTCTGGTGGCCCCCTAACACTAATTCAGGGACCATAAAACTTTCACATCTTCATTAGTGACTATTTAGGCTGGGTTCTCACATGCGGAATCTTGCGGTTTGGCCGCAGCGAAAAACCATGAGATTTCCACCCGGAGAAGCGCTGCTTCAAAACCCACGGCACTTAGCCGCGGGTTTTGAAGCGGCCTGGCCGCTCGCTCTTCCGCTGTGGCCGGCGCTCTCATAGAGGAGAGCAGAAGAAGAAAAAAAATGAACATGCTGCGGCTGGTGAATCCAGCCGGCTTCTGCTGGCTTTGCCGTGGCAGAATAACCGTCCTGTGTGGATGAGATTTCTGAGAAATCTCGTCCACATGGCTGGCTAATCCAGGGATTAGCGGCCACAAGCGGATTTGCCGCGGCAACATTCCGGACGGAATTTCCATGGCAAATCTGCTCCATGTGAACCCAGCCTTAAAGATGTTTGTATTTCTGTTGTAGTATTCTTTTAAGTGCAAATTAATCACATCCATGTCTGTGCCTTGTCATAAGTATGTGTGTATAAATATGCATGCCTCTTTGGATCTATTTCATTTAAGCCTGAAGCAAAACCCTGCGTAAGTTGAAAAGCTCGCATTTACATCATGTACTTTTGTTAGCCATTAAAAGGTATCATATCTACAAGATTACTTGGTTTCTCCTGCTGGGGACGTTTGAACAGTACTATATAAGCACAAAAAGGATTAATAAATTTACATGGTATCTTTGGTGATATATTCTGGATGAAGGTATATCTTGGGTGCATCTTCTGCAATGAATAGTTTTCTGTTTCATCTACACTGCTCGTAAAAGTGAGTGCTCCTCCTGATCAGAACTGCTACTAGAAATGAATAGCTCCCAGTAAATGAAGACCTCAGGCCCTGACAGTTCATAAATCATAGAGAAACTCTCACACTGTGCTTGTTTTACAGGCCTGGCATTAGCTCATCTAAGGCTTGCCATTCCTTGCAGCTGTAGTATTGGGAGTCAGTCCCTTTCTGTTCTGCTGCCTGAGGCAATAAACACAGCGTCGTCCTCTTGCAGCGTTTCATACAAGCCAGTGTATTGTAAGCATTTGTATTACTTTGGTGTACACACCAAGAAGGAACAAATGTTTCCACAGGAGCAGACCAGACTAATTCTAATGCCAGCTTTGCCATGTCTCATCTTGGAACTTCTATCACAACTAGATCCTCCGCAGCAGGAAATATCTTAGTTTTCACAACATTGACAAAATAAATTATGTGATTTCGTCCATACTGATTGTATACACACTTTTGCTCACATAGTGTTAGAGAATTTATATTAGGAATTCAGTCATAACTTATGCTTTATAGTTGTATAACAGGAGTCACACAGTTATATAATACACCTATTTTAATAGCAGGAAATGCACATATGTTTAAAGGGGTGGTCTCGCGAAAGCAAGTGGGTCTATACACTTCTGTATGGCCATATTAATGCACTTTGTAATATACATCGTGCATTAAATATGAGCCATACAGAAGTTATTCACTTACCTGCTCCGTTGCTAGCGTCCCCGTTGCCATGGTTCCGTCTAACTTCGGTGTCTTCTTGCTTTTTTAGACGCGCTTGCGCAGATGCATCTTCTCCCTTCGGCTGGTCTTGGAAGCATCGGAGTTTTGGCTCCGCCCCCTTTTCGCGTCATCGCGTAGCTCCGCCCCCGTCATGTGCCGATTCCAGCCAATCAGGAGGCTGGAACCGGCACACGTCATGGGGCGGAGCTACGCGATGATGCGTACAAGGGGGCGGAGCCAAAATGCCGATGCTGCCGAGCGGAGCCGAAGGGAGAAGAAGGGAGAAGACGGATCTGCGCAAGCGCGTCTAAAAAGGCAAGAAGACACCGAAATTAGACGGAACCATGGCGACGGGGACGCTAGCAACGGAGCAGGTAAGTGAATAACTTCTGTATGGCTCATATTTAATGCACGATGTATATTACAAAGTGCATTAATATGGCCATACAGAAGTGTATAGACCCACTTGCTTTCGCGAGACCACCCCTTTAAGTCATAGAGAATCTCTATATTATTGTTCATATAGTACAAACTCATCTAGATGAGGCTGCAAACAATAGCATATACAGTAAGAGGGTAGTACCATGTTCAGATCTCACAGGCACTCTTTTTGTAAGAGCAAGTGATGTTATTTTTCTCACACAGAGACACATCAAGCTTAATGGTTGCAATTACCTGAAGTGATACACAAAGCTTGATGCTTATACTCACATTGGATAGGATCTTGCGCAAGAACTACAACTTTAGCTTTAGTTCTAAAAGTCTCTTACTGGGACCCAGAGGATTGTGCCTCACACCACTAGTTCTCCATAGGGTTAAGTTGCGCCCAAGATGGCTACCGACTTTCGCTTGAGCCTTCAGTACCACTGTGGGTCTAAGTGAGGTTGTGTACAGCCTACTCTGCCTAGGCGTTACTCACTGGGCTGCCACCATTTATAGTCTCCCTCCCTATCTCGGCCCACTGGCTTACTCACAGTGATGCTTCTCAGGGTCCTGTTGTGAATTATTATGATCTCTCTGAATCCATGTGTCCGAACTCTAGCTTGCACCATCACTCCCTCTCACGGTCAATAATCTGGACCTCAGTTGCTTAGGATGACTCACTCTCCTTCCCTCAGCCCGTCGGTTTTCCCCTTGGCACTTGCTTTAAATCCTTCCCTCTGCTTACGCCGAGAGCAGGTCTCTTTAGAACATCACACCCTACACTGCAAACTCCCTTTCTTGGCACCAAACACTGTCCTTTATAGGTGCTCCTCTACCACCGTCACGTCAACGTAGGGCACCAGCACAACGCCTGTGTTGACTGACATTTCTTCCTCCTGCAAATTGTCATCCAGGAAACCTTATTCTTGATGCCAGGAAGACAGAAATCATACAAAAACATGGCATATCACATCAATAAACATTTTCTTAAAGAGACATTTACATATATACTGTTCTGTAAGGGGGCAAATGTGGGTAACCAATGATTCACACTCCTTAGTGTTCTCTTCACTGATTACAACACACTATTTTGTACTTTTAGTAGTGACTTTGTCTATTTTTATCACTGTATTATACAAAGACCAATGTTACCAATGATACCACTATAATTTGTTGTATTCCCCTGTGCCTGTAGGTGAGCAAATGCCTGTTGTGTTTTTCTTGTGTAGTGTTTCTGCCTGTTACCATCTAGGGCGAGCAAGGCCCTTAGGTTCCAGTGTGACGCTGTCCCTATTAAGACAATCACCTCGCGTGTAGGCAGGGTTTCCTTGGTGTGGTCTTAATTGTCTTGTTAGAGTAGGGACTTACAAGCCAACGAGGGCCCTTGACGTGGACTTCTGAGCTTACGTATTCTGGCCAACATACAAACCAATATCTCATATGTGCTAATTAGATATTGCTACCTGTCTGGTAGTTTAGTACCATTGGTAAGTATGAGGCCTTCTGGTGTGGTGTTGGGCCTCTTGTCTTTGTGGTTGTTTATATACGTTTAGGTTATGTTTGATGTTGTTGGTGTCTGTTCATGTATGCATGTCTCAACCCCCCTATCTCTTCCAGCTAGCCCTTATTTGTGTTGCTTTCATGATTGTTGTTCCCTCTGCCTACACGAACATAAAACAGGCTATGCAACTTAGCTTCAGTTGTTATGCATCTTCTAGAATGGCACTTTCACTACGAATCCAAGCAGTGGGTGACCCTGGAATCAGAAACCTGCTCTACTCCTTTAAAATGTATTCCTTGGATTCAGCCTGTTAATTGCATCCAGCTTGCATATCATTTTATTACAGAGGATGCTAAGATATGGCTCTTCCCTCCTATTCTTGCAGGCTTTCCTCTTCCCTCATTTGAGGAGTTGCAGTCTTGACGAGGACGGTAAATCACTCCCGGTAGATCACATGTAGTTGACATTCTTTGTTTCTGATTGTGGTGCACAGTGCACTTTCCAGTCTACCCTAAAGCCCTTTGAAAAGCTTTTTCTTTTGACATCCACAACCATATATACGATCTCCCTCATATACAATTTTTTAATTTAAGAACAGGCGATACCAGTCTATGTTTCATCCAGATCTAGGAACAGAAGCTGGGGGAGGCAATCTCACAGGAGAATTGGCAAAAGGTATTATTAGAGGCCTGCGCTGCTCAAGGGAAACATTATAAGATCTTAGCTAGTATAAGGTCCAATTCAACATCAGACTCAACTCAGAGCATATTCCCTTTGTAGCTTTGTTGGCTCCTAAAAGAGGGGTCTGTGGCCAGGTCTGTCATTTCATGACATTGGCATTCCATATTGTGAGGGTATATATATATATTGCCATATGTGTTTTTTATGCTTTTATACCTGTATGCAAGTTATATTCAATTCCAAATGAAAAAAAACTTATATGGTCGCCTTACATCAGATATGCCAAGGCCTTGCCAGGCTTGAACAAAATGTATCAGCAAAGAAGAATCGGACGAAGGACACGTGTACTTGGCCGTTTTCCCAGAAACAAGATATCAAGATGTTCAAATGTACATAATTTTCACTGTCTTAGGCCGGACTTCTTAGAATTGTGTGGGTAATTCTTTGTACTGGAGTTAATTGAATACGTGATTTTCTGTATAAGCCAGAGGCGCCTCACTGTCTAAGGCGGAAATCCGGACTGCCCATATATGATTATGAGCCCATCACCACCTAGTGGTGAGAGGGCAGAGGGTATAAGATCTCATGTAATCTGTAATAAAGTGCGCAGTTTTTTCTCCCGTGTGAGGAATGATACCAGATCCCTGTGTGGTGTCTCTTCTTACCGCCGGCAGCGGGGCAAGTGGGGTGGGCCGGATTGGTGTTGCACTTAGAATTTTAACCCTCATAAATGGCGCAACCAACTGGGGCGGTAAAATCGGAGCTTACAGCGCAATTCACCCGGATCCACGCTACTGAGAAATCGTCCTGCTGCAAACCGAGCCTGATCAACTCACTTAGAACTCCAGGTAAGACAAACATATATTTATGTTGTGTTTTACACTGCGAAGTCTTGCAGCAGGATGGACTATCTGTGGTTTGTGACCGGACGGGTTGGGTTAAGAGTTCTACACGGTAACTCGTGTGGGCTCCGGGTTTGCCGTCATGGACCACTGACCGTGATATGCGCACCAATGGCTCACCCAGAAACTAGTCTGTAGTTTATTTGTTGTTGAAGTCCGTAGTGTTTTAGCGATAGTGGAGATTGTTTGATTGTTTGTTGTATCTGCAGAATTTTTTTTTTTTTCTCTTACTTTTCATTTGATCTCACAAGAGAAGGGACCCTCAGGTTAGTTTAGTTAGTTGTTAATGGTTTAGCAGAGAGGGATGCATTTTGTGAGATAAGACTTTCATAGGAGAAGGGACCCTTGGTCGGTTTGCCTTATATATGGGGCTAGCGATTTGATTTCAGAGGGATGCATTCTGTGAAGTTGGTTCCATAAGGAGAAGAGACCTTCGGTTGCCTTGCCAGTATATAAGGGCCTGACAATTTGGAATTAAGAAGGATACATTCTATGGAGCGTGTTATTATTTTTTGTTGTTTTTGTTGTAATATGCGTAAGATCTTATTAAAGAAGATAGAGCCCCTCAAGGGCTGCCGCCGTGTGGATGAATTTGTAGAATGTAAGAAAAATCTAATGAAAATGTGTGACACCGACCGCATGGCAGATTACAAAATGGTGTCTTGGAAGGAGGTCTTTAGGACCCAGAGGTGCCTTGGAAGACCAAGGTTTGCTAGAAGCAGAGAGACAGTCAGAGTAAGTTACGTATGTACACATTATTTGTTTAAGAAAGTGTCCGTAAGTGAAATGTTGAAAAGTACAGTAAGTGATCAAGAGGGCGTCAGGAGAGTGTCTATTGAAGGTTATATTGGCAGTTAGGTAGGGGAGAGAAGTATAAGGTACAAGCAAGTCGATAAGTAAGTTACAATGCACGTGATTTGTTGGTAAAGAGAAATGGAAATGTGTATAATACAAGATAGATAATAGATAATATGTATAATCCATACTAGGTGGATATATGTGTGTATATATATATATATATACTGTAGTGCAAATAGTTAGCTGAGATTGCGTGTAGGGGAGAAGAGGTTGTTGACATAGAGCTGTGAATCTCTGTGTAGCCTTCCAAGGTCGGAAGATAACAGCGAGAGAGAAAATTCAATAACATCCTTGGTTAATATCTTTGCTTGCTTGCAATGAATTGAAATGAATTTAATTAGTTATACTGTCTTAGTAGGCAGGGAAATATAGTAATTTCTAAGTTATATTCTTACTTATACAGGGGTTGAAAATGAATGTTGCAAGGTCCCAGCATATGTGTTAATTATGAGTTCAAATGTTTTTTCAATAGATACGTTCTAAAACTTATTCAGTCTGTGTTTCATAGTCGCGGAGAGATAAGAGATTTATTTTTAAAAAAGGGTGGGGGCTTTCAGAATTCACTCCAAATTCAGGGTCACAGAAACTAAATACTTCAGCGTTTAATACAGCATATAATAGCTTCAGTAGATAAGAAATATAGAATGTATCAGCAAACTTTTTCACATAATTTGTCAAAGATAGCGCTTATTCACAATCTCATCTCAATAGAATTATGTACTTTATAAAATTAATAGCACTCACCTCGGTGTTTTTCAGCTAATGTATGTATGTTTGTCAAACTTTTTTTGTCCGTGCATCTGTATGTACTGGTACACCTCAATGAGGGGGCGACGGAGCAGACTTGAGAGCATGGATGTGAGTTAGTGACCCGTGTTCAAGCTGCGGTGAGTGTGGAATGTGTGATGCAGATAATTGACTGGGGGTAAAAGTCCTACCCCATGCATGGGACTTTGCTTGGTTGAGATGTGGACGTGTAGACGGTTAAGCTGAAATGGTTCTGAGAAGACGGACGCAATGTGCCAATATCGAAGGGGTGGAGCTAGATGATGTAATAGTACGTAGTAATGTTTCATCCCTCCTCCACGAGGGAGGGGGTGAGCAGCTAGTAAAAATTTTTGTTTTGTTTTTTTCTCCTGTCTGAAATTTTGATAAGACTGCAGGCAGGAACAGACTGATAATGAATTCACTTAAAGGGATATCACATTTCCAATATTAGTAGATGTTTTGTAGATTATTCTTCCCCGTTGTAACTCATGTTTCTGTTATACATGCTATCTTTTTACAGGCCTTATCTGCTTCCATCAAATCTTTTTACAGTGTTATACTACCTTGAAACCGGCTACTATTGTTCCAATTGAGTACCCTGTTTCAAAGGGGGGGGAGGAGAAGGCATAGGTGATTTAGGTATTGCAAATCAGCCATTTTTAAATTTTTTGCAAGCCATTTTTAAATTTTTAAATTTTTTGCAACAAGGTTCTGATCTTTTTGAAATAGAATACCAGCCTGATTGTCTAGCAGTGATGCAACAAGAAAATTTAAGTTTTAAAAAGTTACTGAAAGCGCTTGTTAATAATGCATATTTTGAGTTGTTTTTTATAGATGGTACCCAGGGTGATTGACGACTCCGCACTGGATATACAGTGGTTACACAACAAGATGTCCTAAAAAGCAGAATGTCTCCGCATGTCGCAGTACAAGAAGCGGAATTAAAAGCACTCACGGAGGCGTGTGGAGTGGCCACAGGTAAGACGGCAAACATTTACACTGACTCCCGGTATGCATTTGGCATAGCTCATGATTACGGCCCAACATGGAAGGCCAGACAGTTTTTTACCACAGCGGGACAGCCAATTAAGAATGATGCAATGGTGCAGTCTCATGGAGGCCCTACTTCTACCTGACAAAGTGGAAAGCTCACACCAATTCCTACACCAGAGAAGCAAGAAGCAACGCCATCACAGGCCACACAGCAAAAGCAGCGGCCCTCAAGCCGTGAAAGAAAGAAGAAAAGAAGAATTTAACAATAATTTTGGACTTTGACTAAACTTGGACTTTGATAATAATTTTGGACTTTGATTTGAACTTGGACTTTGATAAAAACATTGGACTTTGGTATGCTAAAGACTTTACAGTTAAGAAAAAGACAAATGGACTAAAAAGGGACGGCGTATGGTGAACAGTCAATAGAACTTGCCCACCATAGTCCCTGTGCCTCATGATGGCCCAGCTGACGCACGGAAAGACGCACCTCTCAAAGCAACAATGATGACGACGCTTGAACAAGGACGGGTGGCTCCTGGGTTTTCTGTAGCTGCTGCATCATTTGTCCAATTTTGCATGATCTTTGCCGTAAAGCAACAGGGCAGAAGTAAAATTTGCCACATCACACTTGCCTAGACCACTCTACCCATTTCAGGGATTGCAAATTGGCTACACTCAGCTCCTACTCGTTGGGAAGCATGAAAATGTGCTTGTTGTTGATTTCTTTTCAGGTTGGAGACCTACCCTGTTACCAAAGTAAATAAGCAGGTAATCGCACAGAAGCTCATGAATGAGGTAATCCGCAGATATGGGGTACCGGAAGTGATTGAGTCAAACAAAGGTACAAATGTCACAGATGAAATAATGCAACACATCATGTCTGTTTTGGGTATATTCTAGGTTTTTCACACACCCTACCGTCCGCGGAGTAGTGGGAAAGTAGATACAAAAGGCAATGAAGAAAATAGGCAATTTTGAATTGAGTGTCTTCCATTAGTGTTTCTTTTTTCCAGGAGGATACATGCCACAGTAGCTGAGTTTGGGGAATGATTTTCTTGTTAATTTTGTCATGAGCCTCTCCAAGGAATTGTTAGTAATGTATTCTGTAGTCTCTGCTTTTCTACCAGGTCCTACAGATGAGTGTCACAATCTGAAACCAGGTGACAGGGTCTATGTGAAAAAGTTTGAGCGAGAAACCCAGTTTGAATATCCCTACCAGATGTTGCTTACCACCCCAACTGCAGTCAAGCTCGAAGGAAAGCCCACTTGGATCCACACTTCGCACTGAAAGAACTAATGATCCTGCATATCCTTTACATGCTATAATGTGGTACAATTCCTCTAACACACACCTTTGACTACTGTACACTAGCCCCCTGTTTCAGAACAAATTAATACAATCAACAAGACTACACTGAGGGTGAGAATCCAACACCGCATCGTGCTAAGAGAGACGTTGACGCTCCAGGTGGTAACTTTGACCCACATGTACACATAGATGCAATAGGAGTGCCAAGGGGGGTGCCAGATGAATTTAATTCTAGAGATCAGGTTAAAGCAGGTTTTTGAGTCCTTATTTGCTTTTGTCACTGTTAATAATAATGTAGATTGGATGAATTATATCTATTACAATCAGCAGAGGTTTGTAAACTACACCAGGCATTCTTTACAAGGGTTAGCGGACCAGTTAGGGCCCACTGCGTCCATGGCGTTCCAAAATAGAGTGGCCGTGGATATGATTTTAGCAGAAAGAGGTGGGGTATGTAATTTCCTGTTTGTGTATTATCCCTTTAATGTGACACCAAAATTTCCCTTGTTTGAAAAAAATGAAGAGCCAGTTCCGATAATGCCAACCAGGTACGTTACCAGAAGAATGGAGAGATGGACTAGTACTGTGTCTGCCTCAGTCTCATAAGATGGACTGTCAGTGGACTTCCCATTTGCCTAGGGAAAGTGCAGAGACCTTAGGTTCCGGCGAGGGCACACCCTGTGGGGTGTTAACTTGTACAGATAGAGGGTATGGAGGCCCGGAAATAAGCCCAGGGAATCCATGGCCTCCTTCTGAGGTGAGGTAGGGATCCCTTCCCTTTTAGGAGTAGGGACTTACGGGCAGTGGAGAAACCCTGACGCAAGGGAGAGACGACCGAGGAAGAGTGCAAAGTCTGATGCTTGATCTCCATATTAAGTTTTTTAGGGGGGTTTGTGAGGGTATATATATATATTGCCATATGTGTTTTTTATGCTTTTATACCTGTATGCAAGTTATATTCAATTCCAAATGAAAAAAAACTTATATGGTCGCCTTACATCAGATATGCCAAGGCCTTGCCAGGCTTGAACAAAATGTATCAGCAAAGAAGAATCGGACGAAGGACACGTGTACTTGGCCGTTTTCCCAGAAACAAGATATCAAGATGTTCAAATGTACATAATTTTCACTGTCTTAGGCCGGACTTCTTAGAATTGTGTGGGTAATTCTTTGTACTGGAGTTAATTGAATACGTGATTTTCTGTATAAGCCAGAGGCGCCTCACTGTCTAAGGCGGAAATCCGGACTGCCCATATATGATTATGAGCCCATCACCACCTAGTGGTGAGAGGGCAGAGGGTATAAGATCTCATGTAATCTGTAATAAAGTGCGCAGTTTTTTCTCCCGTGTGAGGAATGATACCAGATCCCTGTGTGGTGTCTCTTCTTACCGCCGGCAGCGGGGCAAGTGGGGTGGGCCGGATTGGTGTTGCACTTAGAATTTTAACCCTCATAAAATGTTGTATGCTTCTAACATGGTGGCATGGCAACAGGACATGACCCGTGTATATGGCATTGAAGGGGTTGCGGTGGACCATGCGGGAAATAATTTAACATTTTTTCACAAGGGGGTTGCCTGATTTCTGAGATTTGTTCACCGAGCAACACCATTTTATTTCATATAAGTATGTTTTTTGAGATCCTGTGGGCTAGAGCCTTTCCCCAGTAGTCTTACTCTCCATTCTTTCTTTTCCCCCTCCTACCTCATTTTTTAAAAACTTCTCCTCTAACATCCTTCCCTATTTTCTCTTTTCCTCCTTATATCTATATTCTCACTACTTCAATTCTACACTGCCTTTTCTATTTGCCAATGTCCTCACTTCCTCTTCACTATTTTATTCTTTGCAATCTCGCTTCAGAATGACAAGATATATTTTTAGTGCCAGCACTTATGATATTGGACGCTTAGTTTAATATTAAATATTAGGACACTGAGTGTTCCACGCTTGATTATGCTTCTGCCCAGTTTACAATTTCCAGAGTGGAGAGCAGAGCTCCTTTTTAAATACAAGATACTTATAAGAAAACCCTGCCAATCCCACATTGTCCTCCACAACAACATTCCCCTCAAAATAAATTATTTTAGTACTTTAAAATAAATACATTTTAGTATTTAAAGTTATATATTTTTTGACTTTAGATCCACAAGCTATGCTATAAATGCATACATTTTCCATATGTGTCAAATACAAAGTGGCTGTACTTGCATGCTAGCAATATACATTGAAATCTCTGGCAGCAATCGGCTCTTCCTAGAGCTCCGCTACACTTCAATGAGTGAGAGGCTCACAAGTGTAGCCACCTCTCTATTGACATGTATGGAGAGTGCAGCGGCCGGCTGGGTATTGGTGAATGGAGGTCAGGACCTCCATTCTCCTAACAAGTGGCATTTGAGGAGTTTAGTGGCTGGGATCATAGTTATCTACATTCCCAGCTATTAGGGCCCTTTTAAAGGTGATGACAGTTGGGCACTTCAGCACACAGGAGCGATGATCACCCAGTGAATGGAGGTGGAGTGGGCCACAGATTGTTCTGGCCACCTACCCCCATTCACAGTAAATGGGTCCAAACAAATTACGTCATAGGACGGGAAAAGGTTGAAATCTGCGAACACCCCCAAGATTTAAGGAAAACTACAAGTTTCAGCAGGTGCTGAAGGTCTGCAGCTATCAGGGCATGCTCACAATTGTAGTTCTCCAACAGAATGTGGGGAAGGGAACCAATGGAAAAATCGATGTATATGATAGTAAATACCTCTTTTTCTTTGCCTCAACATGCTGTCTGGATGACCTCTTTCTCTTCAAAACCCAAAGTCCATGGGAGATTCGTACTGCATATTACGCGCGCAAAAACTGCGTGCGTAATATGCAGTCAGCATGCGCTCGTGTGAGAGAGGCCTTACAGTATGGCAGTGTCATTATTGTAAACTTGCCATTTAGAATTAGGGATTCTTCAGACGAGCCAATGTGCAAATACGCTCGCCTCAGAGCAATGTATTTGAGCAGTGAACTGGGTTGATTTTTTGCAAATGTACATTTTTGCAAATACAGACACGGTTCACATGTTCACATGCCCCCCTCACCATTATTTAAAAGCTTGGTTAGCCCAACGAGGTCCAGATGTGTTCTTTTTCGGCTGGTTTTGTACAGAGCATTGCGCATACCCTTGCACATTTGTGCACCTCCCATAGACTTCTATGGGGCCCTTTGCTCCGTGAATACGTAGAAAGGTAGAGCAGTTTCTATTTTTTTGCACGCACGTGAAATGTTTGCGCAAAAAAGCAAGTGAGAACGAAACCATTGAAATCAATATGTTGTATTCTCTGTATTTTGTGCAGTCAATTTTTGCCATAGTGCAGCTGTAAACCGTTTCACCAGCTTAAATATTCTATCTTGCAAGCTAAAAGAATATCTGTGTAATCCACCAATAATTAGCATTTACCTGCAGGCGGCCAGCTCACAATTATTTCAACGTTTAAGCGGCAGATTAGCAAATTGCGACAATCGCCCTCTTACTATGTCAGGCCACATATTATGTTTTACCCGAAAAGCTTCTCTTCTTTTCCAATTACTGATGAATGGAGGATTTGATAGACAGAACAACTCATTTTCTTGTTCTTCGCGCACGTTGCTAGGCAACACTTAACCGATCAGTGCATCTTGGGTTAACATGGGCTCTAAGGTACTGCTGAGATCACACCTAATATACAGGCACAAAACACTGGAAGCTTAATTCTACAATACAACACTCAATGTTCTTAATAAGAAAGGATGAATAAATATGCGTGAAATGAAGTAGAAGCTGGGATTTCCGCAGTGTTTGATGATAACGGACTTTGGATTAATACATTTTCTGACACACATGATTTTTCCTTTGTTTGTTCACAATTACCTACCCCGTTTCCCTGAAAATAAGACCTGTCCTGATTTTTCGGGGAGGCTTGAAATATAAGCCCTAGTTGCATCACATTACATTTAAAATAAAAAGCAATACATTACCTAGCAGGTTTGGTCCGGGTCCTCTAGCTGCTCTCCGGAGCTCCAGTGCGCTTGCTGCAGTCCTCGGTCACCCACAGAAGATCGCTTCCTGGTTACGAGAATTATAAATCCCACCTCCAGGAAGTGATGGGTGTGATTGGTTCATCGAGCGTTGCATTTAACGACTGAGCAGAGCTTGAGAACCAATCACAGCCATCGCAATGTGGATGCGGAATTTATGAATTGGCCAATCAATGCCGCGGCTCAGCCAATTCATAAATCCCGCCTCCACAATGTGATGGCTGTGATTGGTTCTTGCGTGCTACTCAGCCAATCAATGCAGCGCTCAGTGAACCAATCACAGCCATCACTTTCTAGAGGCGGGATTTATGAAGAGAGGGAGAGAGAGAGAGAGAGAGACATGTCTGCCCTATCTTTCTCGCACACAGTATTAATGCCCGAAAATCCCGATGGTGGAAACAAAACCATTGAAATCAATAGTTTTGTTTTGTCCCGTTATGCAGCTGTGATTTTCAGGACTAAAACGTGCCAATCTTAACCCTTTCCAATCCACCGCCGGCCGTCTTCCTACATTCTGATTGAAGCTTGTACAGCTCCACTGTCAGAAGACGTCCGACAGGGTATTTCTACCATCTATTACCAGCCACTCAGCTATTGGAGCCTCTTTGGTGCGCACACACTAACTTTAGCCAGCAGATGGCACCATTGTATAACAGCAAAAAGAGAAAGCCTTTTAGGAAACCCAGAATCCAAAATTGGATTGGAAAGGGTTAAACATGAACCCTTATATAATACCCATGAACTTGGCGTGCACTCAGTGGGACTCTTTTCAACCAGTTTCAACCTGTTCTGTGTGCATGCTCTCCGATAGAGATACATGGGAGAGTGCACACAGCTGGCTAAAAAGAATCGCACTGTGTGCACACACCATGTTTGCGGGGACAAAGCATAGGAACGAGGAATCGGATGAGTATGAAACACAGCTCCCCAGGGACCTGTCCCCCAACCTTTGAGCCCCATAACTTAATTTATAGAGTTCAAAGATGACAACAGGCTCACTTTAATATAATTGGTCTTGATCACCTTTTTTAACCAGGTAAATAAAACTAAAACCTAAACACTATCCATTACTACTCATAGACTATTTCTGTCTAATCAGGGGGAAGAACGTATGAAACATGACTCAGACAATCCGATTTCAGTGTGTGTAAAATATAACTGTAATCCATATGTATGTCCACTTGTGATCCATTTTTCACGGACGCAATGAGAAACAGATGGAGGCCCATTTCTCTTCTAGCATTGCTAACCATGATCCAAGACAAATGGAGTGCACATGGATGTCAATCAAATTGTGCTTCATTATTTTTGCACATCCATTGAATTGAATGAGTGACTGTCATCCGAGAAATTGAACCAGAATAGGACATGCTGCAATTTGTTTCCGCTAGCCATTAGAGATGAGCGAGCATACTCGATAAGGCAAACTACTCGAGCGAGTAGTGCCTTATTCGAGTACCCGCCCACTCGTCTCTAAAGATTCTGGTGCCGGCGGGGGGCGGGGAGCGGCGAGGGAGGAACGGAGGAGAGATCTCTTTAGAGATGAGCGGGCAGGTACTTGAGTATGGCACTACTTGCTCGAGTAGTTTGCCTTATCGAGTATGCTCGCTCATCTTACTAACCATCACTCCATAGGAATGTGAAACACTGAATGATAAGTGTTTGGGGACTGCACTATCCTCAATGAGTTTTTATATGTGCTAGTAAAGATAGGGCAGGACCTATATTTCTGTTTTTTTTCCGTAAAGTTTAAACAGGAAAAAAAAAAAGACTTTTGACAAGTTCATGCGCAAATGTGCTCCGTAGCAGCGAGTGTATTTGTGCATGCAGCCGTCTGAGGAAGCCCTTACACAGGGAAGTGTTGCCATTAGTCTACGTCATCATCATAGTTTCTTTCCATTGTTTGCCATGTAGGTGTAACAGCTTCCAGTTTGCTCAGTAATTATGTTTGCATATCTTACAGCTTTATTCTCTGAGTAGGTAAATATACCACGGCATGCCATTGCATCAAATATAATCTACTGTTGATGAGTTTATGAGCATGTTTGTGTTAATTATACCTAATATTAGTTTACTGGCAGTGAGCCTCAGATGACAGCACTTCACTTGGGAGAACTTATTCACTTCAGTTAAATAAACTTTGTTTGGTATTGGCTTTGGGAGAAAACTTTATGACAGTGATGCCATTCAATAAAACATGGTTGTGATAATGTATCAGTCTCATGTATGAATAGACACTTTAGACTAAATTCACATCTGGGCTAGGGATTACATTTTTATGGGAGCAGGAAAACGGAACACCCTGGATGAATGGATCTGTCTCATAATGGATCCGAACTGTGCCGAATTAAATCCATTGACTATAATGTGGTCCATTCAGTTCCTGCACCTGTCCGGCAGTTCTACTGGACAAAAAGTATTTTTTGTCCTGTATTTCATGCCGGATCTGTGCCACGGGCTCTGAACGGAGCCTCCAACTCTGATGCAAATAGAGCTTTAAGAGAAGTATTGAGTTTCATATATTTACACAACTGATTATTGTCCGCACACCCAATTGTGCTATATTTCTGTTAGCATGGCAAAATTAAGAACAGCTCCAATCACAAGAGTACGTGTTTTATGACTATCCATATACTATAAAAACTAATTTTTAAACATTATGGCTTTATTGCTGACCACTAGAGACTTAGGGGGCAGTTATAAGGGCTGTGCGTCAAGTTGACAGGGTCAGTTTTAGAGAAAGTGTGGCACTGGGCAAATTTAGAAATGATGCCCCAAATACTGAAATATTGTGCCAACAACACAGTCACATTCAAGATATTCAGGAGGTGGTGTGGAGGATGCTGCAAGCTGGGCTCTTGTACTCCCAGGGGCATTTCTACGGTTTTACAAAAAAATTATTGATATACATTTTTTATTTCTCAAATACGCTAACTAAGGCACCGCAGCATCATTTCCGCACAGCGTACATGTGTAAATTTTCAGCAACGTGAGAACCACCTTTGGCGAACCACATTAACTTATCTTATATTGTAAACGCTGCAGATTTTCCGTGCAGCGGGTCCACGTGGCATACAAGCAGCAAATTCGCCCTGTGTAAACCCAGCCTTAATATTACCACCATACAGTGATTAAATATTACCGCCATACTGTTTTTGAACAAAATGCACTATATAATTCATGTGTGCTATATAGCAGATACGTATAGCTGGAGGGGAGCGCAATACATATTGAGTCCTATAGCATGTATAGCACATATAGCAGGAGGGGGGCTCGGACTCCCCTAGCTTATGGCCTCACAGCTGTAACCCCTATTGCTATGCCACTGTTCAGGGAGGGTGCCGCAACCTGTCTGTACACTTGCACATTGGCTAGTCCAGTCAGTGCCTCAGACTCCCAGGGAGCTTCCTTGGGCATAGGCGCCCTAGGCAATTGCCCAGCTCGCCCTCCCAACACTGGCCCTGCATGTTGGGGCATTGAAAATCAGCAGATTATGGCAGATGCCACAGGGGCACAATTAATTGCAACTTTTTGCACTTCTCTTCCCACTTTTTACAAGTATGCTTAGTTTAATTAGAAGGCAAGTCTCCAGTGGTTTCATACATTTAGTATAATTTATGCCAGAAGCTGGCACACATTACAGTGCAATTCTATGGCAGCTCATAGCTGGCATATATTTGGATTTTTGCCACATGAACAGTAAAAGCTGTGTCAAACGTATTAAGAGGCATGTCATCCTTCTCCGGTGCAGATAAGCGAAAATAACCACAATATGTCATAAGACTTATACACTATAACCCAATACTTTTGTGTTAACAAGCACATTTTTAGTACTCGTGTGCTGGCTGAATTATTTCACAAGGGTTATTTCATCATAATTGGATTCATACAATATTCACATGTTGTGTAATGCTGCACTACAAAGCTGGAACCGTACCACAACAACAAAAAGGCTGCTATACAACCACTTTTTACATAACTTTATAGATGACTTGTATTTAAATGTTCTTATGGCCTTGATTTATATTGGCTATAACTGATATAAACAATAACTTGTCCTATGTAGCTACGTTGTTTCTGTAGCTCCATTCACTTCTATGGGAGTTATGGAAATAGTATAGTATGGCAAGCTTAGCTGTGTATGTAACCCTTACCATCACTGCACCCAATCACAGCCTTCATATGGTAGTTAGAGGGTGTGGGTATGCCATAAAGGTTTAACAAAGGAATACCACATATACATGCAGATACATAAAGGTAGTGAGGTTGACACCAGACTGACAACCCCCAGCCCAGCTAGCATTTATATTGGGAGGCCAGTGCCAGTAGAACCGTTTTACTGGCATTAGCAATTGCCAGTGATTTTGCATAATACAGTAATTCCTATTTGGATTAGCTACTCCTTTTTCTGATGTGATCCATCAGCCATCATTCTGTGTAAGTTGTAGAACTCTGCTACAAGATAACTGATACACTTTCTGTGTTTTGGCCATATACAAAAGATATTCCAAAGACCAAAACAGTTTGAACTATATATTAATTTTTGACTGCAAGAAACAGAATTCACTGTACATTATACCCTATAGTTACACTCATTGTCAAAAAAAAAATCAAGCCCCTACAAGGAGTTGTCGGGATCTAATGAAACTTTCTATGTGTGATTATAAGCTGGATATAAGTAAGTGATTACAAGATCAGAGCAAAAAGATAGCTTATTGCAGAAAACTAAACAGTTCAATAGAGACTCCAGCACCCTGTTATACCACCACCAGCTTGGATACAAAATGTGACTCGGGCAGGCATGGAGGCTCTAGTACCCTGTTGTAACGCGTCTAGCTTGAATGCAAGATGTGATACGGGAGGGCATGGTGGCTCTAGTACCCTGTTGTACTGCCACTAGCTTGGATGCAAGATGTGATACGGGTGGGCATGAAGGCTCTATTACCCTGTTGTACTGCCTCTAGCTTGGATACAAGATGTGATAGAGGTGGGCATGGAGGCTTTAGTACCCTGTTGTACCGCCCTTTAGCTTGGATGTAAGATGTGATACGGGTGGGCATCAAGGCTCTGTTACCCTGTTGTACTACCTCTAGGTTGGATACAAGATGTGATACGGGCAGGCAAAGTGGCTCCAGTACCATGTTGTACCGCCACTAGCTTGGATACAAGATGTGATACGGGCAGGCATGGAGGCTCTGGTAGCCTGTTGTACCGCTACTAGGTTGAATACAAGATGTGATACGGGTGGGCATGGAGGCTCTAGTACCCTGTTGTACTTCAACTAGCTTGGATTTAAGATGTGATACGGGCGGGAGGCTCTAGTTCCCTGCTGTACCACCACTAGTTTGTATACACGATGTGATATGGGCGGGCATGGAGGCTCTAGTACCCTGTTGTACTGCCACTAACTGGGATGCAAGATGTGATACGGGCAGGCATGGAAGTTCTAGTACCCTGTTGTACCACCACTAGTTTGGATACAAGATGTGATACAGACGGGCATGGAGGCTCTAGTTTTCTGTTGTACTGCCAGTAGCGTGGATGCAAGATGTGATGCAGGTGGGCATAGAGGCTCTAGTACCCTGTTGTACCGCCACTAGTTTGGATACAAGATGTGATATGGGCAGGCATGGAAGCTCTAGTTCCCTGTTGTACTGCCACTAGCTTGGATGCAAGATGTGATTCGGGCGGGCAATCTTCAAGTACTGTGGTTTAGACGGTGATCAGCAAGTATGAGAAAGAACACTATCTGCTTTAGAAAATAAATACAAGCTTTGAAGCTCCTCAGCAGGATTTCTAGAATGACTTCAATGCATAAATGTATTAATAATACACATTCTCAGATATCCAAAGTACCCATGCAGTTAACATACATAAGTAGGTTGATCTAACATTTTCCACCGTTCATTGCTATATAATTCAATTACAGCGTTTCCAGTGTAGGCTGTAGGATGTCTAATTGATGAAGTCATTGTAATACACATGTGCAGTCAGCAGTAGGTGATCAATATGAAAGGCTTTTCTTGCTATATAATATCAGGTTAATATTTTGTATATATCATGTAATAACATTATTAGTATCAGTAGAGCATAAGGAAAGATTTCAAAATAGCTCTTTTATAGATACAATTATATTGCTGATGGGAAATGTTGAACGGGATTTAGTTGGTTTTTTTGGCATATGTCACAGATTCAGTTTCTTCAATCTGTCATATTAAGGCACCAAATGCTTCCTTCTGCAGCAGATGGGCTCTGTGTATGAGAGGACCTTTCAGTGTCGGATTACCTGTAACAAGGCTTACATGACCCAATCAACCTGCTGGCTGTCCACTACAGAGGAAAGAAAAGGACAATTCAAGTACTAATCCAGTTTTGTGCTATGGCAATGACAGGACTGCAAAGTGCATGTTGTGAATTTTTAACCCTTTGCTATAAAATGTGCTTTAAGACATGCTTGAAATGTTATTTACTTTTACCAACCCCTAACGTTACAAAGGGAATATGATAAATTAAAATAAGTATAATTAAAGTGATGTTATGTGTCTGTAAAGATCTCTAAGATATACTTTATTATCTGAAAATAATTTATTGTATCTGGGTAAAGTTATATCATTTTAGAAATGCATTGTTACTTCCTATTTTGCAATGTACTGTATAAAATATGAGTACGGTTTCTCATCTGCGTTGGAACAATTTTTTTTTATTATTTTGATTTGAAAACTGAAATTGTTTTTCTTTTTAAATAACTTTTAATATTTTTTATTATTATTACATTTTTTTAATACTTTTTTTTCCCACCCCCTTAGAGGACTTGAACTTGTGATCATCCAAGAGGGGATAGCCAAGTAGTACTGAACTGACTTCGCTTTAGCCCCACCGATGCTTCAGGTCTTTGTTCCTATAATTTGAACACATAGCAGTCCACTATACAATAGCATATATATGGTTCTTCATATGTATTTTTAAAATCCTCTGTATGTTCACAGCGTTTGATGGGATTTTATTGATCCATTACATTGCATAATTTAAACTTTCGTACCTAAAACACCTTTTTTGTGGCTTTATACTGGTGTGTCACATTGCAGCTGTTTAGCATAGTGGCTTTCTAGACAATTGTACACCCACAGATCCGGTGCACACACGTCAGTACATATTTATATGTACATAATATATTTGTCATATCTGACCTATTTATGTCAAGTCTTCATTATGTTTTATCTATTCAGCCAAAATATCGGTGACATCAATGACATCAGAGGTGCAGCAGCCCAGAGTGACAACTTGTTGAGAGGGTGAGAGGGCATAGTCAGGCAGGAAACATCATGCAACAAGATTGGTGCAGGATGTTCTGTGTGGGAGGCAGGGATAATTATTGACACCTTTGCAGTCTGAATGACACTGAGCAGAGGTAAAGTAAAATAATGCCTTCCCTTCCCATCTGTTGCTGCCTACTGTCTCTGCTGGTCCACTTTCAACCAGGTGCCTAATTGTCTGTGCTGCCACGCTACCAGGTACTTCTTAGTCCATACCCACCCTGCTACCACGTACTTCTTAGTCCATACCCACCCCGCTACCAGGTACTTCTTAGTCCATACCCACCCTGCTACCAGGTACTTCTTAGTCCATACCCACCCCGCTACCAGGTACTTCTTAGTCCATACCCACCCCGCTACCAGGTACTTCTTAGTCCATACCCACCCCGCTACCAGGTACTTCTTAGTCCATACCCACCCCGCTACCAGGTACTTCTTAGTCCATACCCACCCCGCTACCAGGTACTTCTTAGTCCATACCCACCCCGCTACCAGGTACTTCTTAGTCCATACCCACCCCGCTACCAGGTACTTCTTAGTCCATACCCACCCCGCTACCAGGTACTTTTTAGTCCATACCCACCCCGCTACCAGGTACTTCTTAGTCCATACCCACCCCACCACCACTAGGAACTTCACTGTTTCTAGCCCCAAATTTTCTTCTTACCAGATGCCATGCTGCCTTTTCACCCCCATTGTGCCTTGCTATCCCCTCATACTGAATGTGGCTTATGACCATATCCCAGCTCTGAATGTAGTTCCCAGGGTATGAAAGGTTGGAGAGCACTGTTGGGGATCACAATAACTTGACCAAACTCCTCCAGTTTCAAATATTCACAGCCATATATATATTTTTAATGGATGATGAGAAAATCCCTTACTTTTATTTATGGGCCATTAATTTACAGATGGTTATCAACCATGCAGTGGACACAGTGCATATGTGGTCCACTATATGGGTGCTTTTACCAGCTTGTCCCTGAAAAATGTAGCCAACTGTAAACTTCGGAAACTTTCATCAATATATCATAGTACCTGATATGATGTAACTGAAGCACTATATAGCACTGGCATGCCTTCAATGCATAGTACAACCTAATAACTTTTCCAATGTACTCTTCCGCTTCCTCATTTGCAGAAAATCTTATATGTACATAACAGGGGCGTAACTATAGGGGATGCGGTTGCCTTAGGGGGCCCATCAGGCCTCTCTTCTCCATATAGGGAGCCCAGTACTATGAATAAAGCATTTTTTCATATATATATATATATATATATATATATATATATATATATATATATATATATATATATGAACTTGCACATTCAACAGTTGGAATGACATGTTTATTTGGGTAACTGATGTAATAGCGTAGTGTCCAGCCGGGATCTTGTGAACTTGTAGTCTTGAGATGAGCCGTGGAGCTTAGAGGCTATATAAGCTGAACCCTTATGTCCCCAGGGAGAGCTGAACAGCCAACGCACTATTCATACTCACAGCAGGGATTTCTAAATGACTCAGCTTTTTCCTAATCACATCATACTAAAAGATTCATGATTTGACCTCAAGCCTTGTTGTAGGGACTGAGGGTAAACGCTCATGCAGCTCGCAGGAGTGGCTGCACGTAAGAAATGTTAGTTTCTCTAAAAATTTCTATTCATCATTTGTATTGTAAATTTGTAACATGAATGTACTTCCTTCAGTCAATTGTGAAGTGCACCTTTGTGTAAGCCAATGAAACATTTATGACCAAATAATGTCACTCAGACCGCTGTTTACATCAAAGATCAAACCAAAATATGTCTTTATGTAGCCCATACCGAAGTCCTGCAATGGGTATATACAAAAGCAGCCTTTTCTAAAAAAATATATATATATATCTCACAGAATCCACCTTCATAATAGGTGATAGTCACAGCTCACCTCCTTCCCCAGCCTGCACAATTAACTCTGCATAGGTCACAACGGCTACGCCAAAGCCTCTACCCTGTGCTAGTCACTGTGTAACAGATGGGTGATATGTGCTTGTGTTGCAGGTTACAGGATGGCGCGGCAATGACAGATGAAGGAAGAGGCAACACATTTTTTTCTCAAAATAACTCTATTTAAAGGGGTTTTCCAGAGAAAATACTATTGATGACCAATCCTCAGTATAGGTCATCAAGAGTTGATTGGCTGGGATCCGTCGCAAAGCGAGCTGTGCCTGCAGTTACAAGCACTAGCCACTACACAGAGGTCGGCACAGAGACTTCCGCTGCTTCAGCACCGATCTCTGTGCATTTGCGGTGCGGACAGTATGCGCCCACTCAGCTGATCATTGAGGGTCCTGAGCAAAAGAGACCCCAGCCGATCAACTATTGATGACCTATCCTGAGGATGGTTTGGCTGGTCCGTGTGGTGCCACATTTCCATCTTTGGCCCCCAGGTCTTCAGGGCCCTGTCGACATCCAGTTGCTGGACCTTCTAACAACTTTCTGCCCAACAAGCACCACCACTTTAAGAGTCCTGGCCATTACAGCTCCTTGCACTGCTGCAGTCTCCCTGCTGTCTAGGCCTCTCCTGTGTGCTGCTACCACTTTCCTCTCTCCTGCTGCTAGGGTTGCCACCCATCGGGTAAACCACCGGCCTGGCCAGTATTTTTCTGTCAGGCCAGTGCCGGTATTTTTTTTTTACCGACCCTATTACAGGTCGGCATTTTCAGAGCCTGCATGTGCTCCCTAATGCCCGTTAACTCTCCTCTGGCAGGGGAACCCTCCTAACATCAGGGAGAACCCAGACCTGCAAAGCCGACAGCTTCCATGGCCTCCGATGATGTCATGTAATTTGATACCCTGGGTGGGAGGAGTCAGGGATCACATGACCACGGAGGCTAAGTAAATGTAGGACTCTGCGGCTGTGGTGGGACTCTGCAGCTGTGTTTGTGTGTGTCAGTGTCAGGATGGATGTATGTATGTAGTGGAGCTGTGTGTTGGAGCTGTGGGGTTCTGGATGGATCGATTGAGTGAGTGGAGCTGTGTGTGTGATGTGTGTTGGGGTCAGAATGGATGTAGCTGAGCTGTGTGTGTGATGTGTGTGGGGGTCAGAATGGATGTATGGAAGCTGTGGCGCGATGTGCGTGGGGGTCAGAATGGATGTAGGGAAGCTGTGTGCGCAATGTGTGTGGGGGTCAGAATGGATGTAGGGGAGCTGTGTGTGCGATGTGTGTGGGGGTCAGAATGGATGTAGTGGAGCTGTGTGTGATGTCTGGGGATCAGGATGGATGTAGTGGAGTTGTGTGTGTGTGATGTGTGGGGGTCAGGATGGATGTCTGGCCGGCGCTGCAGTGACAGTGTCGGGACCCAAGGAGGAGAGCGGAGGAGCAGTACATGTAATGCATGTAATCTTGTATGTTTAGGTGGTATACATTATACCAGGTGTACATATAATTACAAACAGGACACATCCAGGTTACATCAGCATCACTCTATACAGGGGAGGTATATTACCTGTATATAGTGATATGGACCATGCTGGGGTAACCTGGTATCTCCTGTATATAATTATATATGTGTAGATTGTATGCGATGCGAGCGTCTGCAGCGCGTACTTGCGAGTAGATGGTGTGTGAATCACACTAAATGTCATCTACTCGCGAGAACAAGCTGGACGGGATCCCACACATGCGCAGAAATGGTGGACAGGATCCAAGAGATAAAGGAGGAAAAAAAATGCCGTGATAAGCCACCCCCCTGAGCCACACCCCGACACGCCCCTTTTTAAAACCATAAAATAGAAAAAAATTGAAAAAAAAAAAAAAAAAAGAGGAAGCGCCAAAGAATACAATGGAACCCTAGATGATCCAAAAGAAAAAAAATAAAAAAGTAGAAAGTTCCTGGTATATCAAACCAGATGTCTCACCTCCAGATCAATTTTCCATAGGACTGTGTATGTAGGTCTGTATTACAATAATCCACTTTTTCCAAGAGGAGAGTCGCTGGAAAGTGTTCAAGGGTCCCTCAAAGGAACCCCCATATGAAATGTAAAGAAATGGTTGTTTAATAAAAAATTCCTTCCTGCGCTCACAGAACCTACTTAAAAGATGTAGTAAAAATATTCCTCCAAATAAAGGAGACTTACTTTGGAGGAGGGGGTTATGGTGTCCAATATTCCCCCTCCTAGTTCCAATACCTCTATGCAGCCACCAAAGAATTTTCCTTTCAGCCAAAAGGTTTCTTCTTTTGTATTTATTAAAGCCAGCAATATGACAACGCGTTTCTGTACACAATGTACCCTTATCAAGTCCTTTTTTTAACCTGCTACCCCCAGAACCTTCCAGTAGCTTCTGAAGGGGAGGCATGGCTTGGCGGCCTGACATCATGGAAGGGTTGAGGATTCCTGCATTCGTTTCACTGTGCCTCTGTTAACCCCTTCCCCTCCTGCTGCTGCACTGGCAGGGGCCAGGGGCCTCTACAGCACCTGAGCACCTCTGACAGCTCTCCCCTTTGCCTAGCTGAATCTCCGGCCAGAGGGGCGGAGCTTAGCAAGTCCAGTAGCTGCCTTTCACATCAGCTGCATGCCACTTCACTGTGTAAGGGGAAGCATGGTAGCACTACCCTCTTACAATTGCATTGGTTGCCTGACAATTGAGAATACAATTTAAACTCATCACACTTAGGGCCCATCTACACACAAAGATGATCGCTCAAAAGATGGCTTTTGAGCGATCATTTTGTGCAAACTACTAATTGGTACTAATGCCAATTAGTAGATTATTAATGCATGTGAGCCACCGGGAGCTATATTCAGAGAACAGCAGGTGATCTGTTCTCTGAATACATTTCCTTTGTCCTGCCGAACAACACAGCGTGAAGTCCCTGCTATCAGCTCTTCTGCCAAACGATAGATTTTATGCTGAACATTAAATCATTGTTCGGCAGAAAGAAAAAAGATGGGCACATTTACACGCAACGATTATCACTCAAAAGATTGCTTTTGAGCGTATTTTGAGCAATAATCGTTGTGTGTAAAAGGGCCTTTACCCATTAGGCTCTCCACCCTGCTGCATCACCACATATCTCTTCCCTTCACTGTCTACTGCCCTTAATCTGAACTTCCCACACCCATCTTCAAGTTTTTTCCTGAATTGCACCATTTCTCTGGAATGCGCTACCCTGAACAATCAGGTTACTCCCCAACACCTATAGTTTTAAGCGTGCCCTAAAAGCATCTTTTTAGGGAGGTTAGTACATTTCCTAATCTAATTTTTTTCCACTCACTCCTCTTCTACATTCCCCTTCAGGACCAGTCACGCTGTATCCACTATATCCTTTAAACACGAATGCACTTCATATCTGTATATACACAGATACCAGCTGGTGACAACCTCATTCAACTTTATGTACAGTATAAAATATAGCTGGACAAGTACTGGTACCTCTTGTGTCACCATTGTTTAATCATAGATTGCAAGCTCTTGCGAGCAGGACCCTTACTGCTATTGTTTAATTAGTTTAATAACTTTATGTAATGTCTGATTCTGTCTGTACATGTACCCTCTGACTTGGAAAGTGCTGTGGAATATGTTGGCTCTACAAGAATAAAGATTATTATTATCCCAATGTACAGTGTCTGGTTTTGCTTGTGTTAGCTAAGTGTTTCTTTTGGTGAGAGAACTATTTTTCTGTATAGGCAGTGCATCGTCCGATGTCGAGTTAATGACTTTAATCATTTAAGAAACATAGGACACTGTGTACTGGATAGGGCCTGTTCTGTTCAGTGTGAGCAGCACACACAGCTAACCCCAGGAGAGTGATCCTTGTACTACTGTATGGCTGAAAATTCCTAAGACTGATTAACTAACGGCTGATAAGTTTCCCAGTCACAAGCAGCTTTGTAAACTTTTCAGTGCTGACAGATTGCAAAAAAAGAATTCACGGGAACAGACATACTTCACTTCAATAACTTGCAGCTGTGCACTTAAAAAGAACCTGGCAACTGCGGGTATTATATTTTCCAAAGCCATAGCCGCTTAGTATTCTAAGTCATGCCTTCATAAGAGATTACAATATATCTGAACCATTATCTGCTCGTGTGGATATGGCTGCATAGCTTATGATTTGCCCTATCCTTATCATTACTGTGAAATGGGACTAGAAAAATTACAACTGTGGGGAAATACGAAGCAGAGCACTGCACACAATATTAAGCCTTGCATTATGGCAATTGAGGTTATTGTATATGTTTTCTAATCCAGTGCTCTATATTGACACGATACATAGATAAATTGTCACGGCTCGCCAGCCGTGTCGGAGGATCGGGACTGGGGTGATGTTGTAGTGGCCCCCTCCATGATGTTAAGTGTTTGTCTTGTGCCATTTGTATTGTCAGTGTCTTCAATGTGTACGCATTTTATGTGCATTGCACCTCTGCAGCACTAAATGGGTTAATGTCTGGGTTATGTCTAAGAAATGTATCTTGTTGTGTGTCATGTGATCGTGCTATATATATATATGTGTTTGCAAGTTAAATACAAGAGAGTTGTTGAAGGCTCTTCTTGCAAAAGAGAGTGTTGAGTGAAGTCAGTCTGCAAGTTCAGGAGTCTTGGGGAGAGAAACTTCTAGTGAGTAGGAGACTGCACCTTGTGTTAGGAGGACCCCAAGCTGGAAGAGGCTGAGCAATGGCCGACTACTTGCCCTGGGCCCACTTCACACAGAAAGCCTTGGTATAACTAAGCCATACTGAGACTTAGAGAGGAGTCGCCACACAGCGCTGAGTGCTACTTCTAAATGTGAGTGTGTACTGGTAGAGAGCTGGAGATATCGAGTGAAGAGAGTCGCCGGGAGCAGAACCCCACAGATAACAGGGACTGTGGCTTCTTCTGCTATCCTGAGTATCCTCCCTGTCAGAACACTATTCTGTCTGGCACCTGTGCTATGCTGGCTGATGTACTGTTTATGGACTGTTCAATACTTTATACAAGTTAACAAGCTCTACCGACTTTTTCCCGGTTTTGCTCAGAAAGTTATCCCTGTGTGAGTGGACTCATATATTACAACTTCTGGATTCACTGCAGAGGATGGAACGGTGGCATCACCCGTGACAACAAGAACTGCAACGTAAATCGTGGATTGGGTTTTCCTGTGAAACTCCCCCAGCAGTAACTTGGTCGGGTCCCGTGCTACCCCCAGGGGAGAAGATTGTAGAGCCCCGTGACAAGGCCTTAGCTCCTCGGCTGTGGGCCCACTCCTCGGATGCTGCAATGCCATGGCGTCAAGCATGATCCATGTGCTCATCATGTCTGCACATGCTTATTTCAGACACTTCTCTTTTGGTGTGCAAATTGTTTGGTCGGCTGGGATATGTGTATCCCAGCCGGCCAATCGACTTCAAGTTTGTAGACATTTATCCTGGTTCATCCTTACAGAAACCGGTTATACTCTCTGTCTGAAGGTGTCTCTGCAGCACACAGACACTTGTACTCATCCCAGGAGGAAACTACGAGCATATCAAGATGACATCCATAAAGTTCAAGCAGTCATAGAAAAAAGTCCAAGCTATATAAAATCTAAAACATAATCTTTATTGGAATTAATTAAAGATTATAAATTATTAATTATAAAATCCTATAACGATTCTGTAATGCTCTAAACTGTTCCCTCACATACGGAATACCTGCCGCAAAAGGGGCGACCCTGTGCAAGGACATGATGCAGGTGTTTCCTATAAGACCCTAAAGGCTATCACTGGGGCAAGGTCTGATATTAATATCAAATATAGGACAACTATGATAAAAAAAAATTCAGGATCGAAGTCAGATAGTCCTACTAACATCAGAAAAGATAGCATAGATTACCATAACACAATTCAAAAATTATCATCATCAAAAAACTTTCCAATATTAAGTAAATTATGACGAGCACGATGAAATCACAGGACCAAAGTCAAATCCTCCTAGTAACACAAGAAAAAAAATCATAAATTACCATGATACACAGTTCAAGATTATCGTCCTAAAAAACCTGCCCTAGATGTTTTAGTAGCTAATAGCAGTGACTCATCAGCGACCAAAATTATAGCTGTATGACAGTAATAGGCCCAAATAGTAGTGAATCATCAATTGTTAAATAGTCACAGTTCCTCAAAAGATAAAATACAGATCCTCAGAAAAAGTAAATTATGATAAACATAGTTCCAAAGTGAACTAAACACTTGCAAGTGAGAAGGCGGCCCGCACACGGCTGGATTTGCGTTGTGGAATTTGGAGTGGGCGTCCGCCTCCGGATATGGAAAAGTGATTCTTCCTGCACATGGGTAGAAACATCGAAGCATGCTCAATTTTTGCACGGATCCAGCGCTGATGGCTTCCATTGAAGTAAATGAAAGCCATCTGATCCGGGGCCTTTCCGCAATTAATATTGCGGAAAGGTCGCAGATTCGGCGCCATCGCTAGGCGATGACTTTTAGAAAAGCAGGAGTTAAAAAAAAACAATCTGTACTGCGCATGTCCGCGGCTCGCCGTGTAAACTATCTGCAGTAAAGATGAAAAAAAAGAAAGGTAGGTACGCACGAACGCCACTGCTGCCAGGGCCAGGTTCCCATGTACAGGCGGCCTAAGGCCGGCTGCACACTGGTTAATCGCAATCTGCATGCGGAACCCCACAGCTGCATCTGGCTGTGACCTTAACCAATGACCCCGCGTACCTGCATTATCTGTAATGTGGATGACCGCTCAAGCTCGCCATCAGTTATGCGCAGTACAGATTTAAAAAATATATATTTGTATTTCCTGCACAGTCGCTAGTCGATGACATGAGTTTCCGTGGGCCATATGCAATGTTAATTGCGTATGGGCTGCGGGTCATACAGCTTCTATTAACTTTAATGGAGGCTGTCCACGCTGAGTCTGCAGCAAAATAGAGCATGCAGCGATTTTTCCTCCGCTTGCAGTATACGCAATTCATATGTGAGTGTGAAGGAAAAAGCAAAAGCTCATACCTTTCAATGCATGCGTTTGGCTGCGGATCCTCTGCGCAGATGCCGTCCATGGCTTCCGCAATAGGAATCTGGTTGTGAAGCCGGCCTAGGTGATGGAGAGCTCAAATAGTAATGTGGATCTTGCTATTTTACCTTTCCATGACAGTGGGACTGAATCACTGAGCCACCATTGCTGAATGTTTTAGATTTTTTTATAGGTTGGCCTTTTTTCTCTGACTGCTTGAAGGTGTCTCTGATCAAATCGGCGGCTTTTGGTTAAGTCCTGCATCTCAGTTCAGATAAGTCTGTATGGTTATCAATAGAGATGAGTGAGCACCAAAATGCTCGGGTGCTCGTTACTCGGGACGAAATTATCGCGATGCTCGAGGGTTCGTTTCGAGTAACGAACCCCATTGAAGTCAATGGGCGACCCGAGCATTTTTGTATTTCGCCGATGCTCGCTAAGGTTTTCATGTGTGAAAATCTGGGCAATTCAAGAAAGTGATGGGAACGACACAGCAACGGATAGGGCAGGCGAGGGGCTACATGTTGGGCTGCATCTCAAGTTCACAGGTCCCACTATTAAGCCACAATAGCGGCAAGAGTGGGCCCCCCCCCAACAACTTTTACTTCTGAAAAGCCCTCATTAGCAATGGATACCTTAGCTAAGCACCACACTACCTCCAACAAAGCACAATCACTGCCTGCATGACACTCCGCTGCCACTTCTCCTGGGTTACATGCTGCCCAACCCCCCCCCCCACGACCCAGTGTCCACAGCGCACACCAAACTGTCCCTGCCCAGCCTTCAGCTGCCCTCATGCCACGCCACCCTCATGTCTATTTATAAGTGCGTCTGCCATGACGAGGAACCGCAGGCACACACTGCAGAGGGTTGGCATGGCTAGGCAGCGACCCTCTTTAAAAGGGGCGGGGCGATAGCCCACAATGCTGTACAGAAGCCATGAGAAATATAATCCTGTGCCACCGCCATCAGGAGCTGCACACGTGGGCATAGCAATGGGGAACCTATGTGCCACACACTATTAATTCTGTCAAGGTGTCTGCATGCCCCAGTCAGACCGCGGTTTTTAATTCATAGACACAGGCAGGTACAACTCCCTATTGTGAAGTCCCTGTGGACCGACAGCATGGGTGGCTCCCTGGAAGCCACCGGCGGTACATAGAAATATCCCATTGCATTGCCCAACACAGCTGAGGTAGTAATGTCGTGCTTAATGCAGGTGGGCTTCGGCCCACACTGCATGCCCCAGTCAGACTGGGGTTCTTTAGAAGTGGAAACAGATGCATTTATAATTCCCTGTGGACCCACAGCATGGGTGGCTCCCTGGAACCCACCGGCGGTACATAAAAATATCCCATTGCATTGCCCAACACAGCTGAGGTAGTAATGTCGTGCTTAATGCAGGTGGGCTTCGGCCCACACTGCATGCCCCAGTCAGACTGGGGTTCTTTAGAAGTGGAAACAGATGCATTTATAATTCCCTGTGGACCCACAGCATGGGTGGGTGCCAGGAAGCCACCGGCGGTACATAAATATATCCCATTGCATTGCCCAACACAGCGGATGTAACGTCAGCTGTAATGCAGGTGGGCTAAAAATTCATTTGATTACACTGTAGGCGAGGGCCCACAAAAATTGCTGTATCAACAGTACTAATGTACATCCAAAAAATTGGCCATGGCCAACCAAGAGGGCAGGTGAAACCCATTAATCGCTTTGGTTAATGTGGCTTAAGTGGTAACTAGGCCTGGAGGCAGCCCAGTTTAACGAAAAATTGGTTCAAGTTAAAGTTTCAACGCTTTTAAGAGCATTGAAACGTATAAAAATTGTTTAGAAAAATTATATGAGTGAGCCTTGTGGCCCTAAGAAAAATTGCCCGTTCGGCGTGATTACGTGAGGTTTCAGGAGGAGGAGCAGGAGGAGGAGCAGGAGGAATATTATACACAGATTGATGAAGCAGAAATGTCCCCGTTTTGGATGGTGAGAGAGAACGATGCTTCCATCCGCGGGTGCAGCCTACATATTGCTTAGGTATCGCTGCTGTCCGCTGGTGGAGAAGAGAAGTCTGGGGAAATCCAGGCTTTGTTCATCTTGATGAGTGTAAGCCTGTCGGCACTGTCGGTTGACAGGCGGGTACGCTAATCCGTGATGATTCCCCCAGCCACACTAAACACACTCTCTGACAAGACGCTAGCCGCAGGACAAGCAAGCACCTCCAGGGCATACAGCGCGAGTTCAGGCCACGTGTCCAGCTTCGACACCCAGTAGTTGTAGGTGGCAGAGGCGTCACGGAGGACGGTCGTGCGATCGGCTACGTACTCCCTCACCATCCTTTTACAGTGCTCCCGCCGACTCAGCCTTGACTGGGGAGCGGTGACACAGTCTTGCTGGGGAGCCATAAAGCTGGCAAAGGCCTTGGAGAATGTTCCCCTGCCTGCGCTGTACATGCTGCCTGATCTCTGCGCCTCCCCTGCTACCTGGCCCTCGGAACTGCGCCTTCTGCCACTAGCGCTGTCGGATGGGAAGTTTACCATCAGTTTGTCCACCAGCGCCCTGTGGTATAGCATCATTCTCGAACCCCTTTCCTCTTCGGGAATGAGAGTGCAAAGGCTCTCCTTATACCGTGGATCGAGCAGTGTGTACACCCAGTAATCCGTAGTGGCCAGAATGCGTGTAACGCGAGGGTCACGAGAAAGGCATCCTAACATGAAGTCAGCCATGTGTGCCAGGGTACCTGTATGCAACACATGGCTGTCTTCACTAGGAAGATCACTTTCAGGATCCTCCTCCTCCTCCTCTTCCTCCTCCTCAGGCCATACACGCTGAAAGGATGACAGGCAAGCAGCATGGGTACCGTCAGCAGTGGGCCAAGCTGTCTCTTCCCCCTCCTCCTCATCCTCCTCATGCTCCTCCTCCTCCTCCTGAACGCGCTGAGATATAGACAGGAGGGTGCTCTGACTATCCAGCGACATACTGTCTTCCCCCAGCTCTGTTTCCGAGCGCAAAGCGTCTGCCTTTATGCTTTGCAGGGAACTTCTCAAGATGCATAGCAGAGGAATGGTGACGCTAATGATTGCAGCATCGCCGCTCACCACCTGGGTAGACTCCTCAAATTGTCCAAGGACCTGGCAGATGGCTGCCAACCAGGCCCACTCTTCTGTAAATAATTGAGGAGGCTGACTCCCACTGCGCCGCGCAAGTTGGAGTTGGTATTCCACTATAGCTCTACGCTGCTCATAGAGTCTGGCCAACATGTGGAGCGTAAAGTTCCACTGTGTGGGCACGTCGCACAGCAGTCGGTGCACTGGCAGATTAAACCGATGTTGCAGGGTCCGCAGGGTGGCAGCGTGCGTGTGTGATTTGCGGAAATGTGCGCAGATCCAGCGCACCTTTCCGAGCAGGTATGACAAGTGGGGGTAGCTTTTCAGAAAGCGCTGAATCACCAAATTAAACACATGGGCCAGGCATGGCACGTGCGTGAGGCTGCCGAGCTGCAGAGCCGCCACCAGCTTACGGCCGTTGTCACACACGACCATGCCCGGTTGGAGGCTCAGCGGCGCAAGCCAGCGGTCCGTCTGCTCTGTCAGACCCTGCAGCAGTTCGTGGGCCGTGTGCCTCTTCTCTCCTAAGCTGAGTAGTTTCAGCACGGCCTGCTGACGCTTGCCCACCGCTGTGCTGCCACGCCGCGTGACACCGACTGCTGGCGACGTGCTGCTGCTGACACATCTTGATTGCGAGACAGAGGTTGCGTAGGAGGAGGAGGAGGGTGGTTTAGTGGAGGAAGCATACACCCCCGCAGATACCACCACCGAGCTGGGGCACGCAATTCGGGGGGTGGGTAGGACGTGAGCGGTCCCAGGCTCTGACTCTGTCCCAGCCTCCACTAAATTCACCCAATGTGCCGTCAGGGAGATATAGTGGCCCTGCCCGCCTGTGCTTGTCCACGTGTCTGTTGTTAAGTGGACCTTGGCAGTAACCGCGTTGGTGAGGGCGCGTACAATGTTGCGGGAGACGTGGTCGTGCAGGCCTGGGACGGCACATCGGGAAAAGTAGTGGCGACTGGGAACCGAGTAGCGCGGGGCCGCCGCCGCCATCATGCTTTTGAAAGCCTCAGTTTCCACAAGCCTATACGGCAGCATCTCTAGGCTGATCAATTTTGCAATGTGCACGTTTAACGCTTGAGCGTACGGGTGCATGGCGGCGTACTTGCGCTTGTGCTCAAACTGTGGCGCTAGCGACGTCTGGATGCTACGCTGAGAGACATTGCTGGATGGGGCCGAGGACAGCGGAGGTGAGGGTGTGGGTGCAGGCCAGGAGACGGTAGTGCCTGTGTCCTCAGAGGAGGGTTGGATCTCAGTGGCAGGTTGGGGCACAGGGGGAGAGGCAGTGGTGCAAACCGGAGGCGGTGAACGGGCATCGTCCCACCTTGTGGGGTGCTTGGCCATCATATGCCTGCGCATGCTGTTGGTGGTGCCTCCCCAGCTGATCTTGGCGTGACAAAGGTTGCACACCACTGTTCGTCGGTCGTCAGGCGTCTCTGTGAAAAACTGCCAGACCTTAGAGCACCTCGGCCTCTGCAGGGTGGCATGGCGCGAGGGTGCGCTTTGGGAAACAGTTGGTGGATTATTCGGTCTGGCCCTGCCTCCACCCCTGGCCACCGCACTGCCTCTTGCAACCTGCCCTGCTGCTGCCCTTGCCTGCCCCTCTGAAGACCTGTCCTGAGTAGGCGTTGCACACCAGGTGGGGTCAGTCACCTCATCGTCCTGCTGCTCTTCCTCCGAATCCTCTGTGCGCTCCTCCCTCGGACTTACTGCCCTTACTACTACCTCACTGCAAGACAAATGTGTCTCATCGTCATCGTCCTCCTCACCCACTGAAAGGTATTGAGACAGTTGGCGGAAGTCCCCAGCCTCATCCCCCGGACCCCGGGAACTTTCCAATGGTTGTGCATCAGTGACGATAAACTCCTCTGGTGGGAGAGGAACCACTGCTGCCCAATCTGAGCAGGGGCCCGAGAACAGTTCCTGGGAGTCTTCCCGCTCCTGAGCATGTGTCATTGTAGTGGAGTGAGGAGGCTGGGAGGAAGGAGGAGCAGCAGACAGAGGATTCGGATTTGCAGCACTGGACGGCGCAGAACTCTGGGTGGATGATAGCTTGCTCGAACCACTTTCTGCCATCCACGACAGGACCTGCTCACACTGCTCATTTTCTAATAAAGGTCTCCCGCGTGGACCCATTAATTGGGCGATGAATGTGGGGACGCCAGAAACGTGCCTCTCTCCTAATCGCGCAGCAGTCGGCTGCGACACACCTGGATCAGGAGCTCGGCCTGTGCCCACACCCTCACTTGGGCCTACGCGTCCTCGGCCACGTCCACGTCCTCTAGGCCTACCCCTACCCCTCAGCATGCTGTATTACCAGTGATTTCCAAGCCAGGAAAGAAATTGGCGCAAGCCTGCAGCCAAAATAGAATTTTTTCCCTTGTTTTTCAAAGGACAAGCCACACTGCGTGTATTCAATGAATACTACTAAGTTTAATAACTGTGTTGTGGCCTTGCAAATGTGTCAGAGAACTGCAGTGATGCAAAGTTATTCGCTACAGCAGATCAGGGATTTCCCATGCAGGAAAAAAATTGGCGCAAGCCTGCAGCCAAAATAGAATTTTTTCCCTTGTTTTTCAAAGGACAAGTCACACTGCGTGTATTCAATGAATACTACTAAGTTTAATAACTGTGTTGTGGCCCTGCAAATGTGTCAGAGAACTGCAGTGATGCAAAGTTATTCGCTACAGCAGATCAGGGATTTCCCATGCAGGAAAAAAATTGGCGCAAGCCTGCAGTAAAACGTAGCTGGCTGCGTCTGATTTTTTTTAACGTTCTGCACGCAGCACACACGTACCCAGAGCCCTGAGGACTGTCAGAGGCAGGCGAAATAGAATTGTTTCCCTTGTTTTTCAAAGGAAAAGCCACACTGCGTCTATTCAATGAATAATGTATGTCTTCTGGCCCTGCCTACACAATTCTATCCCTGTAGTATTAATGCCGGGTGCAATGGTCTGCACAGCCGGTTTTGAGAAAGAAAAAAAAATATGCAACACTGCTAACAGCAGCCTGGACAGTACTGCACACGGATAGATGTGGCCCTAGAAAGGACTGTTGGGGTTCTTGAAGCCTACACTCACTGCTAACACTCTCCCTGCCTAACCACCACTTCTGTCCCTATTGCAGGGCACAATGCTCTGCAGATCCAATTTTGAAAAAAAAAAAAAAATACAGTGCTAACACAGTACTGCACACTATTAGATGTGGCCCTCAGAAGGACCGTTGGGGTTCTTGAAGCCTACACTAACTCCTAACGCTCTCCCTACAGCAGCTCCAGCACGATACCACTGTCCCTCAGCTAACTCACAAGGCATCTGAGCCGAGCCGCGGGAGGGGCCGACTTTTATACTCAGGTGACATCAGATCTCCCCAGCCACTCACAGCAGGGGGGTGGTATAGGGCTTGAACGTCACAGGGGGAAGTTGTAATGCCTTCCCTGTCTTTCAATTGGCCAGAAAAGCGCGTTAACGTCTCAGAGAGGAAACTGAAAGTAACCAGAACATCGCGTGGTACTCGTTACGAGTACCGAGCATCCCGAACACGCTAATATTCGCCCGAGTATCAAGCTCGGACGAGTACGTTCGCTCATCTCTAGTTATCAACTTTATCTGGGGTGTTGGTACACCTTATGTCCTGAACATTTGTGGTTCATGTACTTGTGTAGCACCTAGCTTTTCATATACTTCTATAACATCTATTGTAGCCACATTCCCTGTTTCCAACTAAGGAGAGTCAGGGTCGGCCCATGTTCCTAACATGGAATCACCCTTATCAGGGCGAGCACTCTGCTTTTAGGTAGAGTCTCCTCAGATTCCCTGTTTCCCCACTTTTTCGTTTAATAAAGGTCCTCTGGACTGAACATCATGTGTATGGATTGCCGTTAATAATATTACAGCATCCATGGCTTGATATTGTGTGCGGAGTTCTGCTTGTTATTTTAGTGCAGTGGACTGTCTTTTGAAGTATGGGGCAGATTTATCCAAACTGGTGTTTTATTTGCTATTTTGAATGCAAAATAGGTTGGTGTAAGATGCGGCAATTTTATTAGGAGGCGCTTCTCTCACACTACATTTGGTGCATCTTTGGCTGACCAAGTACTAGAAATTGAAATCAAAGCCTGCTATAAGCAGGTATAGATGTGTGCTATAATTTTGCCAGTTTCCGCAGTATATTATAGCAAAACTGTCAGTTCCCTGAGACCTCGCCCTCTCCCGTTAGATCCCACCCACTTCTCTTACCACTTTTAAAAATTGGCAGAAGCAGTGTAAAAACGCAAAGAGTTGCAAATCACTATACAAATGAGCCATAAAACGGAGATCCTTTAATAAATGTTGCATGGCGAAGCTATTTGTAAGTTGTAACTATGTCTATAAGGAGTGCTGTATGAAAGGTCCATTACATTAGAAATTCATTTATACCATACATATTGCTTGAGTTGCCAATGTGATTTTTCTTTTTTCTAGACAACTTAACGAAAAGTCACAGATTGGGAACATTTTTTATGGTCACATTGGAAAACCGTAATGAGTGATGAAGATTCTAGGTGATATATGTCTATAGCTCAGTATAATAATAACACATTGGCAGCGTTTAATATGACCTATAAAATGATGATAATTACAATCACAATAATGGGCACAAGCTCCTCCAGCTGCAGAACAAAAAAAAATCAGACTCATCAAGTTTTTTATGGACATCAGAAAAAAGTGCCCTATTTTTACAGTCTGTCCAAGAATTTACAGACAGTTAGCAAACCTGCATGCTGTTCACTGGGAAAATACTTTTACCTTTTCCAAAAGATGTCTGACATTTCTAGTATAGGCATAAACCTGAGATTAATTGCTACCATCTTCTTTTATGTTTGCTGTTCAACTGTGCTTTTCCTAAAAACATCTTTGGAGTCGAGGATGGTCAGTCAGGAAGGGAGACTTATTCTAAATGGAATCTATTTCCTCCTAGTAATGCTTCTGGGAAACATTGTTAAAGAGGTCTATTCATCAAACTACACTAATGTCAATGGGAACAAATTCCTTTGTGGTTTATCATTGTGGGATAAAAACCATTTGAACCAATATTGTAGTTTGCATTTACTGTAAAAAGCCCTCAAGAAAAATAGTTTGATGCGTTAAATGAAACGGCTTAAAGGGAGTGTCCATAATTTCATTCTTTTGCTACAAAAAAATATGACATGAAGCAACTTTGCAAATACTCTTCAGGGCTTAGTCACATAGGCGCCGATGTGCCCGTGTGACTCTGCCCTTACTGCAGGGAGAAGACGGCCGTACTTCAAGACGGACGACTCTCCGCAGCGCCGAAGAAAGAACACATGACCGGCAATGAAGCCGGTCACATGTTCTTTCCTCCGGCGCTGCAAAAAGTTGTCCGTCCTGAAGTGCGGCGGTCCTCTACCTGCAGTAACACGGCGCCGATGCGCCTGTGTGACTAAGCCCTTATTGAGAATATCACACTGTTCTGTCTGTAGAGCTCCTATGCAGATTTTTGTGACTTCATAGATACAGATGGGAAAAAAAGCATGTCTGTTTTTTTTTACATTGCGGAAGGGCCGCAGATTCTGCGGGAAAGCAGGAGTTTAAAAAAACAAAACGGTGCTTCTGCACACATCCGCAGTACAGAAACTGGAAGACCTGGACAGGTAAGCAGGGTCTTTGGCCGCAGGCACTCGCGGATTCTGCTGTGGGCTCCCGCATATGGAATCTGACCAGCCTGTGGACATGAGGCCAAAGAAACAGACAGCACCTACGTTGTACAGAGGGGGAAGAGCTTGTGATCTACCTCCATACAAGCATTTGTTCAGACATACGAACAAATGGACTTACTAACAGCTTGCTGGAATGGAACCTGTTCGTAAGTAGGGAACTATATATATATATATATATATATATATATATATATAT
This sequence comes from Eleutherodactylus coqui, assembly GCF_035609145.1. Taxonomy (NCBI): domain Eukaryota; kingdom Metazoa; phylum Chordata; class Amphibia; order Anura; family Eleutherodactylidae; genus Eleutherodactylus; species Eleutherodactylus coqui. The sequence goes on along the minus strand of NC_089843.1, from coordinate 118,720,307 downwards.
ATATATATATATATAAATATACTAGCTGATATACCCGCTCTCATCTGAGTTAATTTGATACAGGTGTACTTTAGAGTAACCGAGGAATAAACTATGTATACACATAGAGGAGCATTAGATTCTCCTCAAGCTGCATGTACCGATGTCCCACTGCAGAATGTGCCACCCCTCCCACTCTCCTCATTTAGGACCTAATGTCACGCTTTCATAACACCGAGAAGTTACATTACATAGGCGTGCACTTACTTGTGCAATCAGCATTGAATAATAGAGTTGTGACTAGAGATGAGCGAGGGCACTCAGTTCGGGTGTTTTTGCACTCGAGCACTGTTTTTTCCGAGTAACTGACTACTTGGACGAAAAGATTCGGGGGGTGCCGGGGGGGCGGCGTGGTGGAGCGGGGGGTAGCAGTGGGGAACAGGGGGGAGCTCTCTCTCTCTCCCACCCTACTCCCCTCTGCAACCCCCCGCTCAACCCCGGCGCCCCCCGAATCTTTTCGTCCGAGTAGTCAGTTACTCGGAAAAAAGCGGTGCTCGAGTGCAAAAACACCCGAACCAAGTACGCTCGCTCATCTCTAGTTGTGACCCTTCGATTTTCCTATTTAGGACCTAAAGAATAGTAATGCCAAATTTCATGTTTGTATGACACCGGGAAGTTAGAGAATTAGATTAGGCGCATTACATAGGGGTGCCAATACTTCTGCAGTTACCATTGAATAATCAAGTTAAGACCCCTTTACTTTTCCTATTTAACCTCTTAATGACGCAGCCCTTTTTTTCCCCATGTTCGTTTTTTCCTCCCCCCTTTAAAAAAATCATAACTCCTTTATTTATCCATTGACGTCGCTGTATGAAGGCTTGTTTTTTACGAGACGAGTTGTAGTTTTTAATGGTGCTATTTAAAGTACCATATAATGTACTGAAAAACTTTAAAAAAATTATAAGTGGAGTAAAATGAAAAAAAACGACATTCCGCCGTCTTTCAGTGCGTCAGTCTTTCAGTTGTTTCTACAGCGCACAAACTGCAACAAAAGCAACATGATAACGTCTTTCTATGGGTCAGTATGATTGCTACGATACCAAACTTGTATAGTTTTTTTTTTATTATGCTACTTTTTTTTTCCAAAAACATTTAATTTTTTCAATTATTTTCTGCCGTCATCTTGTGCGCGCAATAACTTTTTAATTTTTCCGTCGACTTGTTTTTTCGGAATGTCCTGCAGTTTCCGATAGTACCAATTCGGAATACATACAACTTTTTGATCGCTTTTTATTGCGTTTTTTTCTGGGAGACAGAGTAACTCAAAAAGTGCATTTCTGGCGTTCTTTACATATTTTTTTCGGACGACGTTCAGCGTGCGGGAAAAATAATGCACAACTTTCATAGATTAGACTTATACGGATGCGGCAATACCAAATACATATTTTTATTTTATGATTCAGATTTTTTAATAATAGATATGGCAAAAGGGGGATGATTTAAACTTTTATAACTTTTTTTTTCTTCTTTTTTTACAATTAATAAAACTTTATTTATTTATTTTTTTAACTTTACAATCAGCGATGCTTTGATCGCTCCTGCAGTATGACGTAATGCTGTAGCATTATGTCATACTACCATTTGACAGGCAGTCTATCAAGCCCCCCCCACGGGGATGGCTTGATAGGCAGTCTGCTAAGGCAGCCCTGGGGCCTTTCAAAAGGCCCACAGCTGCCATGACACCAGCACGGCTCCCCCGATCTCACAGCGCGCGGGGGGGGGGGGAGTGCGGGGCCCCCGAACATCGCTCGGGGGATTTAAATGTATGTCCTGGAGCGGGAAGGGGTTAAGACTAGAGATGAGCGAACGTACTCGGTAAGGCCGATTTCGCAATCGAGCACTGCGATTTTCGAGTACTTCACTACTCAGGTGAAAAGATTTGGGGGTCACCGGGGGGCGGGGCGTGGCGTGGTGGAGCGGGGGGTAGCAGCGCGGAACAGGTGGGAGCTCTCTCTCTCTCCCTCTTCCCCCCACTCCCCTCTGCAACCCCCCGCTCACCCACAGCGCCCCCGAGTACTTTTTACCCGAGTAGTGAAGTACTCGAAAATCGCGGTGCTCGATTGCGAAATCGGCCTTACCGAGTACGTTCGCTCATCTCTAGTTAAGACCTAAACAATGGTCGTGCCAAATTTCATGTTTGCAGAACACAGGGAAGTTACATTACATAGGGGTGCCAATACTTTTGCACTCAGCATTGAATAATCGAGTTGTGATCCTTTTTTTTTCCTATTTAGGACCTAAAGAATGCTCCTGCCAAATTTCATGGTTGTACGACATTGGAAAGTTAGAGAATCAGATTTGGTACATTACACAGGGGTGCCAATACTTTTGTGCTTAGCATTTAATTTTCGAGTTGTGACTGCTTTACTTTTCCTATTTAGGACCTAAAGAATGATGATCCCAAATTTCATATTTGTACGACATCGGGAAGTTGGAGAATTAGTGGCGAGTCAGTGAGTGAGTGAGGGCTTTCACCTTTATATACATAGTGAAACTATGTCTAAATGCAGGGCTTAGTATGCAGCTGGATACTGTAACATGTTCACAGACTGCTATGGTTATGGGTTATCCCTCTGCATTACAAGATATGTAGTGTGACACATACAGCATATAAAGCATTGCATATGAAAGTGCTCAGGTGTGATATACATAAATGCATCCACTACAAATGTGTGATGTTTATATAGTAGTCATAATCTAAGATTACGGCCCGGTTATGGGCCCTACATGCTTAACCTCATCACATGACATCCAAGTGGCTATGAAAGGTATTATGAGGGATGTTAAGCACTTGTGACAAGTAGATCTTATTGTGTTAGGGGGAAGGGATGGATTACTAGCAACAGGATTACAACTCTAGAAATATTCCCATGAACCTGTGTTTGTGGTGCGCACAGATTTCACTTGTCAGGGCCTTGACAGTGGGCAGAAGTCACTGGTGGCACTTGTTCCCCTTTTTTTCCCTCTTGCGTTCTCCTTTAAATGGTAATGCTGACAGTGTGTGATCTTCTGCTACAAGGAAAGGAAATGTCGCAGCTATTTTTTTAAACCCAAATCCTGTTTCACGCGCCTGCCATTGTCCTGCTCCCCTGTGTCATGACAACACCTTGTTTGTATAAGGCTGTGGAAGACGTCTAGGTACGACTCTGGGGAAGCTGGATGTGAACGAAGGTGATTTGCAACGCATTTAGAAACTTCTGCAACATTCCTCGAATCCGCTGTGGATTTCTAATCCTGTTTGTGAATGATGTTTGGTGAAACCCCATTCAGTTGCAATGCACTGTACTTTTTTAAAGGGTACCTTACCTTTAAAAAACTTTTGACATGTCAAAGTGACATGCCAGAAGTTTCGGTTGGTGGGTGTCTGGGTGCTGAGACCCCTCCTGATCGCTTAAAGTAATGGGCAGAAGCACTCACTGTTGGGGCAGTGTATGGGCTCTATAGAAAGTCTATGGAGCCTGTACACTGCTAGCAATGACAGCTGAACAAGCACACAGATTGATGGGGGTTTTGGCATTCGGACCTCCACTGATCAAAACATCTGACATCACTATGACATACTAAACAAAACATGAATCATAGCATAAACAATGAGTATACAAAATACATCAATCTTTACTAGAAATCCACATTATGGCCGGCGTTACACAGGTGTATTTGCGTACGCAATGTGCAGAAAGTAGAACCCATCAATTTTAAATGGGTTTGCTCACATAGGCGTATTGTTCCTGGGCATTTCAGCCACCGAAACCTGCAGCATGCTCTACTTTTCTGTGTATTTGTGCACCATAGGTCACCATAGAAGTCAATGGGGGATGTACAAATGCGCAAGCAATCCGCAAGGAGATGCATAATGCACTCCATAATTTCACTGCAAATGTGTGGTGCCAGCCTAAAAGAATATCAGAATGGAATATAGCCATGGTAGAAACCAGACTAAGGCAAGCACATATTCATGTAATACACAGCAGTGAATAGCATAAAGCATACATCAACAATATCATATTTTATCATAAAACAATAATAGCTAAAAAATGCAACTGTTACAACAATAAGGGAGAAACTATGCGTTCCCTAAATACTCGTATATACCTAAGACTGCATACTGCAAGTGTATAATCAGCAAAAGCCAGTAAAATATATTACATAGCCACATAAAAAATGTGATGTCACTATGACACGTCAAAAGTTTTGAAAAAGTTTAGTTATACTTTGAAGAATGTGAAGTAAATCCTATAATGAACACAATATGGTAGGAATGTAAAGCGGAATCCCCACCTCAGCCTTTTACGGCATATTCACAGTTTTTATTTTCCTAGAGCGATGACATGCTGTACATCTCGGATTTCCTCCTCACATGCCAAAAACAGCATTACAGGGGTTGTCCGGTTACTGGATGAGATTCCCCACACACCACCAACTGTGCTAAAATAACAAAAGGATCAGTATTTACCCCTCCACGCCGGTGTTTGTTTTGGCAGATGACGCCAGTGGAAGTCAACTGATCGCTGCAGCCAATCAGAGGCTGCAGCAGCACTGCTCTGAACTCCTGGCATCAGGCACCCAGGATGTGAAGGCTGATGGTAGGAGAACAGGTGGTGAACAGCCTCTGATTGGCTGCACAGTAAAGTGACGTCTGCTGACGTCATCTGCCACAACAAACACCGGGACCACAGCGAGTCTGTAGTGCTGGATTGTGGAGGCAGAGGAAGGGACAGCACATTTCAGCACATTTGGTGGCACAAATGGAATCTTGTCCAGTAAGTGGACAACCCCTTTAAGTCGGAAGACTAGATGGAGTAATAGCCTTTAATTTGCACAAGATTTTCATCCCTAATAGTTTTTTTTATCTGGATGATGCTTTTTCACTACAGACACAGTGGACAATGCTTTTTTCAGCATGAGAGATGGAAACCTTAGATGGAGAGCGAGGGCAGAGTAAAAATCATAATGGGAAAGAAGCCTAAGTTAGATGTATGGTCTGTGGGCATGATCGATATGGGGAGGGTGTAATTTTGTTAACGACAAATTTATTAAGTTGAACTCTAGAAAATGGCACACTTTTAAAGGGAATCTGTCGGCTTGATCATGTGGTCCAAACCACAGGCATCATATTATAGAGCAGGAGGAGCTGAGCAGATTGATATATAGTTTTATGGGGAAAGATTCAGTAGAACTTGTCATTTATCCATTTAAACCTCTGTTCATCCTGAGTTGAACAGTCCAATGGGTGGAGCTATCAGTGATTGACAGCTATCAGTGTATACATAGTCATTTACTGCTGTCAATCACTGATGCAGGGAGGAACGAGGAGGGGGGGGGGGAGATCTCTCTCTCACTCTCTGTCCCCTGCTTACTCCCGCAACTCACCGCTCACCCCCGCCGGCACCCAAATCTTTTGAGACGAGCGGGCATGTACTCGAAGAAGGCAATACTCGCTCGAGTATTTTGCCTTAGCGAGTACGCTCGCTCATCTCTAGACACCATGTTTGAGCAGACAGACTCCTTTTAAGTACAAATCTATGCTTAGGTAAGCACAGATATTATGTTCTGCCTTTCAGACAATCCAAAATGTAACAAACTAATTATGAAGAGTGTGCCTCTTAATAAATTTAGCGCCAACCACACCAACACTCTTTTTTTTGCCAATCTTAAACGGGTATTCCAGGCATTTACTATTGATGACCTATGCTCAGGATAAGTCATCAATACTTGATCAGCTGGAGTCCGCTGCTCAGAATCCCCAACAATTAGCTGATCCTCTAGCTTCTGTAAGTGCAGCTAAGCCAGAAATCAATGGGAGTTAGGGCTCTTGCACATTTACGTTTTTCTTGCGTGTTTTTTTCACGCGATATCGCTGCGTTTTTTTAACACGAATGTCAATTGGGGTTTCTAATGTTAAAAACGCATCACACAAAAATCGCAAGTTTGTGCTTTGGCTCCTTCACTCTGGCGATAAAATTATGCGAGGTGTGTGCGTTGCGAGACGCAGAAATCTCACACAAATATGAAACCCATTCTTTTGAATGGGTTGATTCACATTTGCGATGTTTTCTTGCATGGCACCGCGTTGTGATGCAATGCAGAAAACAAATCGTAGCATGTTCTTTCTTTTAGCGATATTTTCCATTGCTTGCAATGGGGCTGGCGGCAGCAGCGCCAACCCAATCGAAAAACAATGGGGGAACTTAGTGATCTCCCGCCGCGATGTGGACGAAGGGAACCCCTGCAGGGACGCGAGGTTGTTTTTTAAATGATAACGCCTCGCATCCAGGGCTTTTGTGAAGCATTGTGAGGGTGATGTCAGGGCGTTAATCCCAGCTAGATATCACTCTCACCAGTGTGCAGGAGCCCTAATGCCTTCTATTACACTTTCAACTCTGACTGCAACGAGGAGCCGTAAATATCATGGAATGCATTGCTCTCATTGGTTTCAACGGGAACAGAGGCGTAACTTGAAGCTCCTGGGCCCTAATGCAAAACCTGTAGCAGGGCCCCCAACTATAATGCTTTATTCATAGTACGGGGCTCCCTATATGTAGAAGAGAGGCCTTATGGGCCCCCTAAGGCTCCTGGGCCCGGGTGCAACTGCATCCCCTATAGTTACGCCAGTGAACAGGAGTGAAGCCAACTATTACACTTCTGACCCTGACCACTGGTGACAACATCTGGCCTGCTGCACTGCCAGCAGGCCAGTTGATCAACTGATCGATGGAGATCCTGAAGTGCGGACCCTCGATGATCAACTATTTATGGTGAAAAAATGGGTTGAGCAAACCGAAAATGGTGCCGGAAGGTTAGCAGGAGATTAATATGGCCCCGTGATTCAGAGTCTGGAGAGCAAATAGAGATGGAGGTGCTACCAACCAGGTCGGATGCCTCACCTTAATTTTTCCTTCTCCTAGAAAATACAAAAATCGCTGAAAGCAATATTTTTTTACGGACAGTCTGTAAAACCATATTGAATAACAAAGCTACGTAATACCTATCTAGAGGTCGGATACTGATATGAACTCATTACCAGTCCTTACTATGAGCTGTAACATTATAATTAGGCTGCTTTCACATCTGCGCTGGGGGTCCCATTGTCCTGATCCATTTGGGGAGCAGGAAAGGGGAATCCCCTGGCTGAACGGGTCCGTCCTATGATGGAACTGAACAGCGCGGAATGGACCCCATTGACTATAAGGCCACTCTCATACAGCCTCCATTTATTTGTATGGGGCCACTTACACGGGCGTTTTCAGCCAGCGCTAAACTGAACGCTGCATGTTCTATTTTTCAGCGCTGTAACGTGTTTTTCACGCACTACATCACCCATTGAAATGAATTGGCTGCGTGAAAAACGGAGTAAAAATGCGGTACAATGCAGTGTGCTGAGTTTTATTGGGTTTTTCACGCAGGTTGCTATGCACCAGGAGGGGAAAAAAGTTGTGACATCATCAGCTTGCTTTTCCGTAAACGTAACACGCACAAAAACGCAGCTCTAACCGCAGGAAGGGCTATCTCACACAGGAGTGGTATAACGCTCCCATGGGGCCTCGCAGACATGCTCTAGATCGCGGCACTAGAAAGCGCCATAATTTTAGAGCGCTGTCTGCTCTATTTTGCGCGCCTCATCACCCATCGCAATGATGGGGTGTTTGGTAAAACCTACTATCAGGAGCTGGAACCTGCGTCCCAAAATGAAAGTAAAATCTCGGTAAAACGCCGAACGCACGTGTAAGAGTGGCCTGAAATGCTGCTTCACAAATGCAGAGTTTTTACAAACATTTGTGTGAGAATGGCGTCATGGGGTCCGTTGGGTTTCCGTTCGCCTGCCTGGTATTTTATCGGAAGAGAGAGTGCTGCATGCAGCGCTTTTTCTTCCGGCGTTTTGTGCCGGATCTGCGGCGGAACCTTTGAATCGAGGTCCCAGTGCAGATGTGAAGGCAGCCTTCGGCTGGGTTCACACGGGACTCAAATCCAGTGGAATGACAGCACGGAAATACCCTGAGATTTCCACAAGAGAAATGCAGCTTCAAAGTCTTTCGCCGCGGGTTTTGGAGCGGCTTCACCGCCTGCATTCCGCTGCAGCCATAGAGAGGAGAGAAGCCGCCCCGGAAACGGGGAAAGAATTGACATGCTACGGCTTTGAATCCCACACAGCATGTCAGTTTCAGTGCGGCTTGGCCACAAAATGGACTGTCCACAGCGCGTTGAGAGAATTTTTGCAAATATCGTCCACTTTGCTGGCTAATCCTACGATTAAAGTCGCAGGTGGAATTTCCGTGCAGAAAGTCTGAAGCAATTCCGCCCCTATGAACCCAGCCTTAGGCTAATTTCACATGTGGAGCGTGATGTAGCGCCATAAATCCCGCCCCCATATCGCATTTGCCATTTATGTGAAATCCCATGCGAGGCGTTTTCATGGCAAAACAGCCTCGCCTCACTTTGGGGATCCAGCGATCCCCTCCTCTCAGCTGTTGCGGACGATTGTGGGGTTTCTCCCATTGTTTTTAATGAGAGATCTCGCATCACGTGCTCCTAGCATGGGCGCTGCGATGCGAGACAACGCAGCAAGATAGAACATGCTGCGATTTGTTTCCTGCGATGCCGTGCAGGAAAACATCGCTCATGTGTATGACACCATTCAAAAGATTGGGGTTCATATTTGTACTTCTCGTAACACAGAAATCTCGCTCGATTTTAGCGATATGGGGCTGTGAATCCCGCCCTCATATCGCGCTCCCCACTATCTGAATTCCCCAGGGATGCGATGCGTAGTCTTGCATCACTGCGGAGAAGCAATCCTCTGCCGCGGCTCTGACAGCAGAGGATCGCTGACTTTATCCCATTGCTGTCTGTGGGGCCGGCCCCACTGAAAACAATGGCGCTGCATGAACAAACACAAGATAGAACATGCCGTGATATGTGTCCTGCATCGCCTCGCGGGACCACACAGATAATAATAATCTTTATTTGTATAGCGGCAACTTATTCTGCAGCCAGACAAGACATCTGAGGAAGAAGAGGCTGGCACATGACTGGCATAACCTACCAATAACAATGGTCCATAAGGGTTAATCATTTCTTTTATTATTACATGTGCAGTACCACACATTTTATAGCTGCCATGTAATAATACCATAAATCATTAACCCACATGGCCTTGTGAGAAGCTATTGTTACTGGTAGGTTATGCCCGCCACGTACCAGCCTCTTCTTCCTCAGAGACCAGTGACTTATCCTGAGGTTGGGTCATTAATACTAAATGCCCAGAATACCCCTTTATTAACGTGGGTCCTTGGGTTTCAGTTTTTCACTATTTTCAAGACCTGTGCTTGCTGTTAAGGAATGGAAACCTTCACATCCAGAAGGTGAGAACACGTCCTGCCCTAATAACACAGCAAGTGTGAGCTGAGCAGCCGCGATTGCATGGGCACTATAGGTGATGCTGCCGGGACACTGGTGGCACATGCCAGCTGCTGGACGTGGTACATACGGGCAGCACATACACAGGGGTGATGTGACGCTCCCTCGCCACCCGCCCCGCCCGTCTGCTCGCTGCTGTGCCGCTGAGACGCGCTAGGTGGCAGCCCAGAGCCACAAGGAGCCAGGGAAGGAGGACAGGAAGGGGAAGGAAGAGGAGGGCTTCCCATCTTACTTGCACACCCTCTTCCTGCCCTGTGTGATGCTCCTGTGTGCCCCTCTCACCATGGCTGCAGCGCTGGGGGGCATGTGCCGGCCCCGCGGTGTATGAGGCAGCCGCCGACACCCCCCGCCGTCCCGGGAGACGCCGCACCACGCCGCGCACAACTCTCGGATTAGTTTCTGCGTCTTGCTGGCGGCTTCTCTGCGGGATTTCCTCTGCTGTACGGACCAGCCGCCCGGGCGCTGACCCCGCCGGTGCCGGGACCGGACCGACGACATGGCGTCCTATGTGGATAACAGTTTCCGACAAGCCGTGATGAAGCCCCCGGCTGACCGGAGCGCGCAGGTACGGGGGGATGCCACCTGTGTGGGCACAGTCTGAACTCCATGGGGGGATGCCACCTGTGTGGGCACAGTCCGAACTCCATTGGGGGGATGCCACCTGTGTGGGCACAGTCCGAACTCCATTGGGGGGATGCCACCTGTGTGGGCACAGTCCGAACTACCTGGCAACATTGTCACCACCTCGCATTCTGACAACTCCCTGATGGGGACACTTTATAATGCCACTTCTGATAGGTCTGTGCTGGCATGCGCCCCTAAGAAATGTCACATAGCGGGCACAGAAATATATGGGCACACGTGTAGTCTTGAGAAAAAGGTACAAGGTTGGTGTGCAGGCAGATGCCAGTTACAGATATTTATGTAGGGATCATGAGAACCCTACAAAGTGTCATTAATTGGCGCCACGCCAGTCGCTGGGGGCATGCTGCTTTGGGCTCATTCACACGGGCAGATCTTCTGTCTGCGTTACATCCGTATTTTTGAATAGACATCATAAACCCCTTAATTTTGCATCAGAGTATTCTGAGCGGTTTTTTTCGTGTGCCGAGCAGTCCGTGAAATCGCAGCGCGGCTTATTTTGGTCTGTCTTGGACCAAAATCTCCCATTAAAGTCTACAGGATGGCGTAAGAATGTGGCGAATGCGCAGTAACACGTGTATTCGCTGCGTTTGTACGCATGTTGCCTGGAGATGACGGGGAAAATAGTGACATCAATTGGACTTTCTTGCATTTTTTGATGTGATCACGAGTGCCACACGTCCGTATAAACACGTGTAACCATGCGCTTAATGGGCGCATACGGTGATAGATAACATTGCCTGCGCCCGTTTCCGTGAGCTCATGCACCTCTGCTACTGTACAGGGATTAGCGCTGTTGTGAAGAATCTCCCTACCAACCCGTATGCCAGGCTCTGCTCCTGATAAAACAATGAGGTGTCACCCGGGGTTGCCCACCGCGACCTGTCTGTCATTGGCACGTTTTGCTGATTGTTGGCTGAATACACAGTAGCATTGTGTTGAGGTTGGACATGTGCCCCCACCGCACCCACGTGAATGTGCCCGAGGTGATGCGCATCACCTACGTTATGAATGCCACGGAGACTTGTGCGGTATCGTCACCGGTTCTCCAACAAGTAGTCATTGTCAATTGTTTCCTCTGTAACAACATTCAGCCCAGTCCTGACAGACAGGTTGGGGTTGGATGATGTCAGTGTGGGCACGGTGGTACAATGTGCCCATTCTGCGGACGGGCAAGAACCATAACAGAGGCATGGGGCGGTGGTATTTATTTTACCTTTTGCGTAGTTTATGTAGTACTGCCCTATATTTGGCTGATGGCAGTGATAGCCCTGGCCCGCGCCGTGCTGATGGAACTTTACATGAAGGCTATTGTCTCTCTGCTGTCTGCAGGAGCTTTTTCATTAATGCACAATTTGTCACACCCATTTCTGGATACAATAAGATGTGTATTTCTTAACCTAAGGGCCCGTCTGCCAATTACACTCCGCAGCGCCCAAACCTAATTACACCCTGATTCCTCTATTGTGGGTCGCTGGGAGACTGGAGCGGGCACTGCTGCGGGTGGTCCTGCACAGAGTATATACTTGTACATACACGTGCAGCTATCTGGGGGGGTCTGAGACAAAGACGTAAGGGGGAGGCTTGGCAGGAGGCATCTTGGGATTGTGTTCTGCACCTTACATCCAGCACTGTCACGTGCGGCCATACTCTACAGGTCATATAGACCCAATGCCCTCCGTGTTCTGTTGTATGTTGGCATGAGGCATCCCGTTCTAGAAGCCTTCCCTCTGCAGGATGTCCATAGAGGGAAGGGGCATGCTACTATTGGAAAACTACCCCTCTGTATAAAGGGGATGGCACAGGGGGGTACAATATGGGCATATAAGGGCGTGTATTGACTCCTTATAAACCCGTAGAACACATCATGCAACCATGTGCCAAGGAGAACTTGGAAAGGTTCTTAAGAGGATTTTTAATAGATAGATATAATTTTTTTTGTATAATGTTTAATCGTTCGGGTTCGTGACGCCCAAATCACAGGCATGATGAATCCGGGATAGATATGTACACTGCGCATACGTACGTCTTAGGGCCCGTTCCCACGGGTGTATCTTCTGGCCGTATATTTTTTAATGGACCCATTGAATTAAATTGGTGTATTCAGACGAGCTTTTTTTACGCATCCTTTTTTAGTTTGGCGTGTACAAAAAAATGCAAGTTCACACGAGCGCTGCGTATTTGCAGATTGAACAATGCTTTTTTTTTTTTTGCGCACCCATTGGTGGTTTTTACTGTACTTCTTGCACCCACAAGGCATGTTCATTTGTGTGCAGCAAACACTCGCCAATTGAAATGGCTAATTAGTCTAATGAGTTTCAGATGTGTGTTTTTTTTTTTTTTATTTCCGTTGTCTTGCTGAATTAGTGTTTTATGCATTTTCTCAAATATTGCGCGCTTGTTTCCGCATCACCATTGACTTCTATGGGAACTTTGGATGCACAATAGCATTGTCTTCAATGGGAAACCTTGTATTGTGCAACGTGTTTTACTGTCTCATTGAAGACAATAGGCGATACGTTCCAAGGAAAGCGGAAAGGTAGGACATGCCACGATTGTTTCCCACGCCGTGATGCGGGAAAACCTCACTCATGTATATTACTGCGTCTCGCAACACACACCTCGCGCGAGGTTTTTTTTTTTTGTGGGCACATGAAAAACACAGCGAGTGCCGATGCAACATAAACATCAGAAGCACAAATGCACCAAAAACACGTATACACGCTGTATAAACTGTGTGTTTTTCCTAGACCAGAATTTCATACCCCCATGTGAATGAGGCCTAATTGTGAAAATACTTTGAAGATGCTGTCCAAACTAGGCTTGGGGTCTTAGGGCCAGCGCCGTGGCGTCGGCTCCTCTCTACCGGATCATCTAGCATGCAGCTCTTCCCCTGTACACGAACGGGCAGAGCATGGTCACCTGAGATGATGCAGGTGGGAAGAAGCTGGCGTGGCCCCCATGGCTCTGGTTGGATAGCATCTTCTAAGTATGCCTATTCGGGAAGTCCGCAGTGTTTCTGAATGAGACCTACATGGGCGGACTCCACATGCTGGCTGGGGGTGCAGGTGACGTCAGCCTGGTGACAGCCTGGAGATCTTACACCGCTGGACTGAGATGTGCCACATTTATGGAGGCACGTGCCCTTTAATACATTTGGCACAGCTCTGACCAGTGGTGCTGCAGAGAAGCAGATGCTGCTGTAGACTTGCTCTATAATTTGTACCAGACTCTGGTATAAACTATAGTAAATCTGTTGGGCTGTGGGAGTCCATTGCCCCCTCCTCCATGAAAGTGGGGAGTATGGCATAAAAATGGGGGAAAAAGTTGTAAATGGGGTATGCATCAAAATGTGCAACTTTTTTTATGCCAGTATTCTTGTGCAAATGCCCCGATAAATCCCCCTCTTCATGTTTCAATTTCTCTTCTCCATTTTACCAATAAAGGCCCTTACTGTATCACCGTATTCCTTCAGTCTCCCACAGCGATCAGTGTTTATTTTCTTCTGTCTGATCTTATATAAAACTGCCAGGAAGCAAAAACTGTGGCATGCTGTACAGCACTTTGTACATATGGCGGTATTCACCTTGGGAGAATCTGCTTAGACAGCAGCATATGGAGGCTGTGCACTCTACTAGTGTGCCATACGCCTCTATGCACTGCAGTACAGGCCCCATAGGACATGCTACTTGGGTCCTCGAAGCAAATACATGAGCAGCACATGGTGGTAGGGGATCTAACCAAGTCATGACCGCTATAATGAATATGTTTCTAAGGGATCCCAGTGAACCCTCACCAATCATATCAACTTATAATGGGTCCATCGTGTTTCCGTCAGGGTGTAGAGGTTTTGATGGCAAGAATAGTGCAGGGGACTAAGTTAGAAGTAAGGGTACTTTACATGAGACAACTGGCGCCCTTGTGCTTTTACGTTAGAGAGAGAGTCATCCAGTGAATGGAGGCGGAGCTTGCCAGAGATGTCTTCCTGCAGCCCGCCTCCCTTCGGCATGAACAGGCAGTCCTTTAAAGATGAGCCACTGCCTGTTTACGCTGAGCAAGAACTTTCTCGCTCAGTGCTGTTGGGTCCTGCGTCTACATGGGACAACTGTTGCTTAAAATTAGTTGTTTGAGTGATTTTCCAGCTAATTGTTTGCCCATCCAAAGTACCTTTTGAGGCCGGCTTTACAGGGGCGATAAATTAGTGGGTTACTCAAAGTGGGAAAAGCTTTACAACTTCATAGTAAAAAACACGGGGAATTTGTGACCTAGAACATCTTGAGTGATGAATGATTTCTGAAGTCCTTTGTAGCTCTTTGGGTCACTGCCATCTTTGATTGATAGCCACCGGGTGTCATTGCCAATATGTCTCAGCATTGTGTAATGGGCCGTAGGCTTTGTGCTTGTGTGCATTGTTCCTTGCTGTATTTCATCATGTGTGATATATATGACTTGGGCTGTAACACAGATCAGTGGATTAGTGGCCCATCTCAAGAGAAAGTCTACATGGAGCATAACCCAAACCTAACCCCTGTATGATTTACCCCCCCCCCCCCCCTCATGCCATGAGCACCCCAGTAGTAGAGGACTCCACAGGGGGCCATGGAGGTCTCTGCTGCCTGTTTAGCATATCTGCAGACGGACCTTTGCGAGCACAGCGTGTCTGTCTTCTTACAACTCCTCCGTTGGGGTATCGGGATCTCCATGGGTCTGCGTGTGAGCCAGGACTGTCCCCACAACTTCAGGCGTCAGACAGTTTCACTCTCTGTGGTTTAGCTGTAAGAACTTCTGTAAATATCAGTAGATGTTTCCTGCTTGGATCGGGAAGTGTCCGGCCTCTGTTGTAGTCAGTTCACTACCTTGTGGGCAGAGGGTAGATCTCTGACTCAAAATGTGTCCCATATATGTAGATATGGCTTCTGCGGGTGCTCAGGTGACGTGCTTACAGCCCTTCTTACATTAGACTCCAACGTCACAGTGTTTGGAACGAGAGGCGATGGGTACAAAAATGTTTGTAAAAAATCCCAATAATTGTTGCAGGGCCTTACTGTACCATATATGTAAACTTCATGTAGAATTGCATTACTAGTACAGTACCACCTTCCCTACGCTATGATTGAGTCTACTGGGCAGTTGCACCTTTCTTGGGTATTCGGTGTACAATTGTGCCGTCGGTGCCGATTTGAGGCATATTCAGTTTGCTGGATCTTCTGATCAGGTGCTTGTCATCTGAGAAACCGGGGGCCACATGAGGGCAACATGGGCGGTATTAAAAAGTGTGTTGAGTGTTGGGTTCACACGTTCCAGCTGAAGGCACAATTGTAAGTTGAACACAAGTTAAAGGGGTTACAGTTCACTTTTTAAAATTGCAGCCAAATGGAGGAAAACAATAAAACAAATGAGAACTTACCCTCCTCGATCTTGGCGATCCTGTGCTGCCGCACCACATGGTCTCTATTGACGGTGGAAGTCAGGTGACCGCTGCCTACCAATCAGAGGCTTCAGCATCACCACCCATTCTCCTGGCATCAGCACTACATTCTGGGTGCCAAGATACCGGGAGTTCGGAACAGTGATACAGCCTCTGATTGGCTACCTCTGGTCACCTGACTTGCACTATCAACAGGCATCAGGGTAGTCATGATGCTGTAGCGCTGGATTGCTGAAGAGGGTCAGTATCCATTTGTTTTATTTTTAACCCTCTCTTCTGTAACTTTAAAAAGTTAACTTTCATCCAAACAAGCCCTTTTTAGGATGGTCACGTTCTATAGGAACGATGGTGTCTGTATACGGCTTTACATGAGGGTTTAGTCTCAGACCTTGAAGAAAGTGACTGACCAGTAGTATCCTATGACTGTTATATGCGAGGACTCTCCTGGTTTGTGTGGGGGCAGTGTTTGATAATTCGGGGCCTTTGGAACCAATTACCAGGTTTCCATAGACTCTAATATGTGGCTGGTGTTTGAGAAAACACTGAGCCAATTAGACTAATCCAGTAGCCTGTTTAATAGTGGCCATACAATGGGTGCTTTCAGTTTTATTGACTAGCTGTCCCATATAATGACAGGTCTCCAGTGTTATTTATTGGCTAGTAGTCCCCATCTAGTCCTAAATCCACTGCAGCAGTCATCCTTCATCAATAATTGGCAGCTGCTGTATATTTGTGTCTCCTGCGGTATTCTTCCTTGATGTGGTTCCTCATATAGGTATATACTGGATATTGTAGAGTCTCGCAGTGCAGGAAACCGCTGCTGAACGCGCCATTCGCCAGAGGTATTTGGGGCACAGACCTTGCAGGAAATGATTCACATGTATAACAAAGGGGGACAACTTCCTCCCCATTTCCTCCTTGGCTATGCCAGACGACACCTGCGTGAATATTCTACAAACTGACTTCCATTGTCTTCCTCCAAGGACCAAACATGGTGTTGGGCTCCTTTTATGGATCCTAAAATTCCTTCTCCATTCAATGCGATGTCCACTTGTGTATTACCTTCACTCGGGGTGGGATGTAGGGTCAGCGGTCCATGCTTGCTGTACTATCTGGCAGGTAGATAGAATCCTGCGCAGTTCAGCAGCCAGCCGGAGGCTGTTAAGGGAAGTAATGCATTTGCTACAGGGATTTCTCCTAATGAGTGACTTGGCCTGTTAGCTCTATCTCCACACGTGTCATTAAACATATGGTAGATTCCAGTAGGAGGCCACAGACCTATAGCCAGCTGCTTAATGTCACCTATAGCGTCTTCATCGGAGTCTTGGAAGGAGGCGTTTTCCTGCTTCTTTGTTTTGTTAAGCGTGGCCTGTAGCTGGAATCCTCCTGGGAAGGAAACGCTTACTTGCCAGTAATTCTTTCAGCGATGGAGCGCTCGCTGGCGCTCACTTAAAGGAAAAGTACAGCCTGCATGCTGAGATGAAAAAGGACAAAGTTACCTTTGATTCATTTAGTTGAATTTGGCCAAATCCATGTGTATGTAGAGGGCAGCCATCTATATGGGGCACAGAAGTGGGAACCTCTCTAGTACTATATATTGGCAGTAATGCCCGGGTCACCGTGCTGCAGTCCACAATCTGACATCTCCATAGAAGATGTATTGCTTGTGACTGTAATCCGGTTAATCTTTCTCTGTAAACCTCTTAGTGCCCGGTGTTGCTAGAGATTGGTCACCCTTTTAGAACGGCACCTTTTCCTGAACTGTGTAAGAGCGTAGGCCGCCGGCTGTAGTCACATTTATGGATGGAGAAGGTCCGCCACGTGGGGCTAGAGCCCGTTATTCATCCTTCAGTGCATTATGGAGCACTTTTATAGGGTCGTTAGTGTCTGCATTAAGGATTACATCACTTGGCTTATAGGTGATGAGTAGACTTTATGACAAGCTAGGTATATATGGAGAGACTATATTGTATCGGGCGTGTGACTACATCGTAA
This sequence comes from Eleutherodactylus coqui, assembly GCF_035609145.1. Classification (NCBI taxonomy): domain Eukaryota; kingdom Metazoa; phylum Chordata; class Amphibia; order Anura; family Eleutherodactylidae; genus Eleutherodactylus; species Eleutherodactylus coqui. Next base: position 118,702,789 of record NC_089843.1, on the reverse strand, counting down.
AATGTAATAACATCCTTTATATACATTTCACTATGTCTTCTGTATGAGGGTGATGACTGCTGGCTTGTGCAATGGCTATTTGGGTCCTTTTACACGCAGGAGCGATGATTGCTTTGTGAATGGAGGCAGAGCGGGCCGGAGATCACTTCTGCTCTCCTCCATTCACCACATATGGGCCGTCGTTCATAGATGAGTGATTGCCTATTTACACAGGACCATCGTCATTTGATTTTCATGCCTGCCTAAATTGAGCAATATGCAAACGAATTAGCATTCGCTGTTCAGTCGCGGGCAGCACTTAGACTGATTGTCATTCAAATTTGCACAATCCAGTGAGAATCTGAAGGATACTCGTGCCATGTAAAGAGGCCCTAAAGGCCCATTTACATGCAAAAATAATCTTTCAAACAATTGAAAGATTGGCAGTTTTAGCAATCATTTTACATAAAGTGTTAATGGACACTAATGTCCATTAACACTTTATCAGCTTCATTTGCATGTAAAAGGGCCTTTGGGAGCTGTTTGCAGAGCACGACATGTGGTCTGAGCTCTGCACACAGCTCCTTTCTTTTCGCACGGGCTGTTGGCAGAATACAATGTAATCTCCCGACTCCTGTGCAGAACACAACGTGTGGTCCCCGTTATCTACTCACCTTAAAATCATTGTTCAGCTGAAGAGTGAAAGATGATGGCATTTACACGCAACGATTAACGCTCATATGCCATCATTTGAATGAATTTTGAGTGATAATCGTTGCGTGTAAATGGGCCTTTACTCTACTCTTGACTTTTTAACCGCAAAGGCCATAATACCGTTAATGGTTGTACGGTAAGAAGGAGATGGAAGTTACTGGATTTAGGTAGGAGGACAACTACGAAGGATTCTCTTACGTGGACAGATCATCTCACATAAAAGATATGACTGGCCGACAGCCTGACGATTAGGCAAACAAACTTCTGGTAAATGTTCTTGTTTGTTAATTGGGCTCTTAAGGTGCTAAGTACATAAGGACAAACCCCTTTCACAAATGCAAGACTCCACCCCTTAGCTGATCACTACAGAGGATCCTTGATCACATTTCTCACCACCCATGAAAATTATGAATATGCCAACATATGCTGCCCCCCCCCCCCCCCCCACCTTCCTTCTAGCCCTCATAGTAATTGCAGCATTTTGGGTTGTGATCAGTTGATATTTACATAGGTTCTTATCTTAGGGGCCCCGCCAGAGCGGTCAGACTAGTTCTTAAAGTCTATGGTGTTCTGTCTGTCTATGGATTGGGGCCAGTTATAGTGACTCCAGTGCTGCTTCACTTCTGGTTCCATTGCTGTTAGTGTATAGTTGAAAGTGTTTTAAATTAGTGTCTATGATAATTTCTGGTTTTGGAAGGGTAAAATCAATTTGTTAATGAGGTGGACATATGTGGTGTAATTCACGTTGGTACCCAGAAGCACATAAAAGTCATGGTGGCCATACGCATTAGCTAGACGTAGGTTGATGGTTGACACCTTTTAGTCCATATTGGTTGCTAGTCACTCAGGCTGGACAGACATGTTCAGTAGTACCGGGTGGAGGACAAATGGATCTTTCAGGGTACGTTCTTTCACAGGAAGCACATTCATGGGTGACGGTTCTTTCATTCGGCTATTGAATGGGAATTTCAAACATGGCCGACTTCTTTCCAGATGATAACTGTGTAATTAGTCAGTCAGAGTAATTGTTGGATATCACCCAAAAAAGGTTTATTTTGGTTGTAATCATCCATTTTCAGTGTGTATGGGCACCGTATCCCACTGTATGCCAGTGATTCCACGGTATCTGCTACAGAACACGGCGACCTCGGCAAAAAGATCAAGTCGGATAAGCAGGAAAATGGCTGGATTTCCTCAATGGAGATGATTGGCTTACTTTACTGCTGGCAGTCTGTGTAAGCTATAAGAAGGCCAGATTACGGTGTCCCTGGTACTCGCAGTGTCCGTAGCTGGTGAAAATCTACTAGACATGAACTAAATGGAGCGAAGATTGGCTAATCTGACATCTTGACCTTGTTTTATAGTACATGTTATGTTCTTACTGTTGTACATTCATGTGGAGTTCTAAAATACTGTAAGGACCGCATGTGAATACCAATTCCTGTTGCTACACCCAATGCAAAAAAAAAGTCACTGCTTAGATTTTTGAGGCTACACTAGGTAAAAATAGGCAAAATGAGCAAGGTTGTGATGTGTGTACATATTACCTCTGTGAAGTCAGCACCCCATCTTTCAAAAAAGTTATTTTTTTTATGAGTTCTGGATGCACCCCAAAGAGTTCTAGAGTTCCCTATTAATTTTTAAAATAGTTCTAGCGAATTAGGCAAAAAAATCAACAAATGTATCTCTGCGGTGCTAACTTCCAAAAATGATATTAATAAATCAGCGAGAACTTTGTAAATATGGGTTTTAGAGCTTCGAGCATTAAGAGTTTTCTTCAGAACTCTTGAGGTGCTACCCAGAACTCTTATAAAATCGCAGGATTTCCCAAAAATTATTTACACATAACTGAAATTTTTGGATCCAGCATTTGAAAATCAGCGAGAACTTTGTAAATATTGGTTCTAGAGTTTCGAGCATTAAGAGTTTTCTTCAGAACTCTTGAGGTGCTACCCAGAACTCTTATAAAATCGCGGGATTTCCCCAAAGTTTTTTTTTTACACATAACTGAAATTTTTCTGATCCGGCATCTAAAAATCAGCAAGAACTTTGTAAATACTGGATCTAGAGCTTCAAGCATTCAGAGTTTTCTTCAGAACTCTTGAGGTGCTACCCAAAACTCTTATAAAATCGCAGGATTTCCCCAAAAATTATTTACACATAATAACTGTAATATTTGGAGCCGGCATTTGAAAATCAGCGAGAACTTTGTAAATATTGGTTCTAGAGCTTCAAGCATTAAGAGTTTTCTTCAGAACTCTTGAGGTGCTACCCAGAACTCTTATAAAATTGCGGGATTTCCCAAAAATTTTTTTTTTACACGTAACTGAAATTTTTGGATCCAGCATTTGAAGATCAGCGAGAACTTTATAAATATTGGTTCTAGAGCTTCGAGCATTAAGAGTTTTCTTCAGAACTCTTGAGGTGCTACCCAGAACTCTTATAAAATCGCGGGATTTCCCAAAAAATTATTTACACATAATAACTGAAATTTTTAGATCCGGCATCTAAAAATCAGCGAGAACTTTGTAAATATTGGTTCTACAGCTTCGAGCATTAAGAGTTTTCTTCAGAACTCTTGAGGTGCTACCCAGAACTCTTATAAAATTGCAGGATTTCCCAAAAAAATATTTACACATAATAACTGAAATTTTTTTGATCCGGCATCTAAAAATCAGCGAGAACTTTGTAAATACTGGTTCTACTGCTTCGAGCATTCAGTTTTCTTCAGAACTCTTGAGGTGCTACCCAGAACTCTTATAAAATCGCGGGATTTCCCCAAAATTTTTTACACATAACTGAAATTTTTGGATCCAGCATTTGAAAATCAGCGAGAACTTTATAAATATTGGTTCTAGAGTTTCGAGCATTAAGAGTTTTCTTCAGAACTCTTGAGGTGCTACCCAGAACTCTTATAAAATCGCGGGATTTCCCCAAAAATTATTTACACATAATAACTGAAATTTTTGGATCCGGCATCTAAAAATCAGCGAGAACTTTGTAAATATTGGTTCTAGAGCTTCGAGCATTAAGAGTTTTCTTCAGAACTCTTGAGGTGCTACCTAGAACTCTTATAAAATCGCAGGATTTCCCCAAAAATTTATTTAGACATAACTGAAATTTTTTTGATCCGGCATCTAAAAATCAGCGAGAACTTTGTAAATATTGGTTCTAGAGCTTCGAGCATTCAGAGTTTTCTTCAGAACTCTTGAGGTGCTACCCAGACTCTTATAAAATCGCAGGATTTCCCCAAAAATTATTTACACATAATAACTGTAATATTTGGAGCCGGCATTTGAAAATCAGCGAGAACTTTGTAAATATTGGTTCTAGAGCTTCAAGCATTAAGAGTTTTCTTCAGAACTCTTGAGGTGCTACCCAGAACTCTTATAAAATCGCAGGATTTCCCAAAAAATTATTTACACATAACTGAAATTTTTGGATCCGGCATCTAAAAATCAGCGAGAACTTTGTAAATATGGGTTCTAGAGCTTCGAGCATTAGGAGTTTTCTTCAGAACTGTTGAGGTGCTACCCAGAACTCTTATAAAATCGCGGCATTTGAACAACAAACAATATCGACTTTATATCAGATGTTGGTTGAGGAGGACACGCGTAATTGCGGGAAAGACATAGAAAGGAATTGGGAGCGAGAACTAGGTGGCGCCCCCAGAGGAGTCTTGGAAAAAAAATCATACATCCTGTCACATAAAATGTCGGTTTCTAGCAAGGTGCAGGAGTTAAACTACAAAATACTAACAAGATGGTACGAGACCAATTCTGCACAGAATTTCCGCGGCAAATCCGCCCCGTGTGAACCCAGCCTTAGAAAACTGATTATATCAAGCAAGCATGGAGTGGGAATAGAAGTGAAATAAGATGAGAGAGAGAAGGAGAAAAGAAAGAAATGAAACCATGTGGTTAGGTCCAGAGAAAATCGAAACTGGTTCCAGATCATCCAGATAGAGGCACATTTCTCATGTCCTAGTTCGTCTCTGGCACTGAGCTCTTCCATATCTTTCAGGTGATCTAAAGCTTCCAACCACATTATTCTAGAGGGAGGTGTCGTAGATTACCATATTCTGGGGATTATCTGTCTCATGGCCAGTATAAAAAATCTGAGTAGGGAGCTTTTCAAATGTGCCACTGATCCTGGGAACTAGAGATGAGCGAACGTACTCGTTACGAGTACTTACGCACCCGAGTACCGCCATTTTCGAGTACTTCAGTACTCGCGCGCAAAGATTCGGGGGGCGGGGAGAGGCGTGGCGGTGCGGGGGGTAGCAGCGGGGAACGGGGGAGCGCTCTCTCTCTCCCTCTCCCCCCCACTCCCCACTGCTACCCCCCGTGCCGCCACGCCGCCCCCCGAATCTTTGCGCGCGAGTACTGAAGTACTCGAAAATGGCGGTACTCGGGTGCGTAAGTACTCGTAACGAGTACGTTCGCTCATCTCTACTGGGAACATAGACAGTACTACTATTTCTGGCATAAACTGGACCTGAGTTCTGCATACCGTGGAGTAAAGAGTGTTGATCTCCTGCCAGAATGGGCGCATCAGAGGACATGACCACCAGAGGTGAACAAAAGACCCTCTTTCCGATTGGCATCTCCAACATTTATCCGGATACTGGGGGAATATCCTGGCTAGTTTCACTGGGGTCTTGTACCATCTTGTTAGTATTTTGTAGTTTAACTCCTGCACCTTGCTAGAAACCGACATTTTATGTGACAGGATGTATGATTTTTTTTCCAAGACTCCTCTGGGGGCGCCACCTAGTTCTCGCTCCCAATTCCTTTCTATGTCTTTCCCGCAATTACGCGTGTCCTCCTCAACCAACATCTGATATAAAGTCGATATTGTTTGTTGTTCAAATGCCGCGATTTTATAAGAGTTCTGGGTAGCACCTCAAGAGTTCTGAAGAAAACTCCTAATGCTCGAAGCTCTAGAACCCATATTTACAAAGTTCTCGCTGATTTTTAGATGCCGGATCCAAAAATTTCAGTTATTATGTGTAATAATTTTTTGGGAAATCCTGCGATTTTATAAGAGTTCTGGGTAGCACCTCAAGAGTTCTGAAGAAAACTCTTAATGCTTGAAGCTCTAGAACCAATATTTACAAAGTTCTCGCTGATTTTCAAATGCTGGATCCAAAAATTTCAGTTATGTGTAAAAACTTTTTGGGAAATCCCGCGATTTTATAAGAGTTCTGGGTAGCACCTCAAGAGTTCTGAAGAAAACTCTTAATGCTCGAAGCTCTAGAACCAATATTTACAAAGTTCTCGCTGATTTTCAGTTGCCAGATCAAAAAAAATTTCAGTTATTATGTGTAAATATTTTTTGGGGAAATCCTGCAATTTTATAAGAGTTCTGGGTAGCACCTCAAGAGTTCTGAAGAAAACTCTTAATGCTCGAAGCTCTAGAACCAATATTTACAAAGTTCTCGCTGATTTTTAGATGCCGGATCAAAACAATTTCAGTTATGTGTAAATAATTTTTGGGGAAATCCCGCGATTTTATAAGAGTTCTGGGTAGCACCTCAAGAGTTCTGAAGAAAACTCTTAATGCTGGAAGCTCTAGAACAATATTTATAAAGTTCTCGCTGATTTTCAAATGCTGGATCCAAATATTTCAGTTATGTGTAAAAAATTTGGGGGAAATCCCACGATTTTATAAGAGTTCTGGGTAGCACCTCAATAGTTCTGAAGAAAACTCTTAATGCTTGAAGCTGTAGAACCAATATTTACAAAGTTCTCGCTGATTTTCAAATGCTGGATCCAAAAATTTCAGTTATGTGTAAAAACTTTTTGGGAAATCCCGCGATTTTATAAGAGTTCTGGGTAGCACCTCAAGAGTTCTGAAGAAAACTCTTAATGCTCGAAGCTCTAGAACCAATATTTACAAAGTTCTCGCTGATTTTCAGTTGCCAGATCAAAAAAAATTTCAGTTATTATGTGTAAATATTTTTTGGGGAAATCCTGCAATTTTATAAGAGTTCTGGGTAGCACCTCAAGAGTTCTGAAGAAAACTCTTAATGCTCGAAACTCTAGAACCAATATTTACAAAGTTCTCGCTGATTTTCAAATGCTGGATCCAAAAATTTCAGTTATGTGTAAAAAATTTTGGGGAAATCCTGCGATTTTATAAGAGTTCTGGGTAGCACCTCAAGAGTTCTGAAGAAAACTCTTAATGCTCGAAGCTCTAGAACCAATATTTACAAAGTTCTCGCTGATTTTTAGATGCTGGATCCAAAAATTTCAGTTATGTGTAAAAAAAAAAATTGGGGGAAATCCCGCGATTTTATAAGAGTTCTGGGTAGCACCTCAAGAGTTCTGAAGAAAACTCTTAATGCTCGAAGCTCTAGAACCAATATTTACAAAGTTCTCACTGATTTTTAGATGCCGGATCAAAACAATTTCAGTTATGTGTAAATAATTTTTGGGGAAATCCCGCGATTTTATAAGAGTTCTGGGTAGCACCTCAAGAGTTCTGAAGAAAACTCTTAATGCTGGAAGCTCTAGAACAATATTTATAAAGTTCTCGCTGATTTTCAAATGCTGGATCCAAAAATTTCAGTTATGTGTAAAAAATTTGGGGGAAATCCCACGATTTTATAAGAGTTCTGGGTAGCACCTCAATAGTTCTGAAGAAAACTCTTAATGCTTGAAGCTGTAGAACCAATGTTTACAAAGTTCTCGCTGATTTCCAAATGCCGAATCAAAAAAATTTCAGTTATGTGTAAAAAAAATTTTGGGGAAATCCCGCAATTTTATAAGAGTTCTGGGTAGCACCTCAAGAGTTCTGAAGAAAACTCTTAATGCTCGAAGCTCTAGAACCAATATTTATAAAGTTCTCGCTGATTTTTAGATGCCGGATCAAAAAAATTTCAGTTATTATGTGTAAATAATTTTTGGGGAAATCCCGCGATTTTATAAGAGTTCTGGGTAGCACCTCAAGAGTTCTGAAGAAAATTCTTAATGCTCGAAGCTCTAATACCCATATTTACAAAGTTCTCGCTGATTTATTAATATCATTTTTGGAAGTTAGCACCGCAGAGATACATTTGTTGATTTTTTTGCCTAATTCGCTAGAACTATTTTAAAAATTAATAGGGAACTCTAGAACTCTTTGGGGTGCATCCAGAACTCATAAAAAAAATAACTTTTTTGAAAGATGGGGTGCTGACTTCACAGAGGTGTACATATTGGGGTTGTCCAAGTTAGGTAAACGGGCTCTCCATGGATTTAAACATGAAATCCGCTTATAGTCACCTCCCCTGACTCTGCACCATGGGCTCTGTGCGTTCCATTGCCGATTCCAGCCTCCTGATTGGCTGGAATCGGCACACGTGACGGGGCGGAGCTACGATGACGACGCGGTGACCAGCTCTCCGGCACGAGCGGCCCCATTCACCAGGCAGAAGACCGGACTGCGCAAGCGCGTCTAAAAACGCCAGAAGACAGCGAAATTAGACGGATCCATGGCGACGGGGACGCTAGCAACGGAGCAGGTAAGTGAATAACTTCTGTATGGCTCATAATTAATGCACGATGTACATTACAAAGTGCATTAATATGGCCATACAGAAGTGCTGAACCCCACTTGCTGCCGCGAGACAACCCCTTTAAGATACTTGTCAGGAATATGCTGTATGATAATAAAAAATACTATAATATATTAAAACATGTATAATAACATGGAAGCTGCTCAGTTCCTTGTTAGGCAACTGTGGCATCTTGGCACGGGGTTCCTTGAAATCCTCTTTGGTTTAGACAGTGCTGAGGTTCCCCAGTAATTTGTTTTGTTAGCCTCTCTCATAAAGGATGTGCGGCATGCAAATGAGCAGGAAGTCGCTACGACTTGGGACTTTCGTTGAAATGGGTGTTTTTGTGTTGAACTAGGCTTTGCTCGTTTCTCATACCAACTGCAAGTTTTACCTGGTTTTGGGAGCCGTTCATTATCTGTATGCATGCTCGGTTCCCCGGCAGTTTATTTGTATCCATGTGTTCTTTTTATCATTTGTTACAAAGTAAAAGTTTACACACAAGAATTCTGACGTGCCCCCCCCCACCCCCCCCCTCCGATGCAGTTTACCCCTAACATACATTGGACCAGACTTCTTCCGATACATTCGGTAGGTTACAAGTACATCGTGGGACACATAGAAGGGCGTCCAGTAGACTGTGGGGTCGGGTGCACAGGGTTGGTATGAGGATGCAGGGGTTTGCCTCTATATTTTTGTACATTTTGCTTGTTTTTGTCAGTCTTGTGCAGTAGCTGTACATGTAGGAGTTATGGACTGATGTCACTCTTCATAGTAAGCGCTTGCAGTAGAATCATTGTTTCCTAAGCTGGACTTGGCTGGTTCTTTCATAGTAGTCATACCTGCCATTGCGTAAGTTGTTTGGGTGATGGTTTTGTATCCGGTTAAATACAGATTCGCTTGGCTTAACGGACGGCTCTGACAATACTGTTCCACGGTGGATGACGTGAAGAATAGCACCTGTCTCTTTTGTCTAGACCTCTCGCTTGCACTCTCATCTCTGGTGACTTGTAGCATTCAAGTCAGAAGGATTAAACAATAAAACAAACGGGTATTTACCCTCTTCGGTCACAGTGATCTAGTGACAGCGGAAGTCAGGTGACCACTGTCTGCCAATCAGAAGATGCAGAAACACTGTTTGTTTGGAATCATGGCACCCAAGATGTGGCAGGAGAATGGGCAGCAACACTGCAGCCTCTGATTGGCAGGCAGTGGTCACCTGATTTCCGCTGTTAACGGACTGGGAGAATCGCGGGGCTGCAGCACTGGATCGCTGGGGCTGAAGAGGGTAAGTACGGTTTGTTCTATTGTTTTAACCCATTGGGCTTGCGTTGTAAGTGGACAAGCCCTTTAAACCTTTTGGCACCTTGATTCATATTCTGCTGTGTTAGAGGAAAGTCTTATCCACCTATCTCTTCACTGTATTTCTGCTGGCTCAGTTGTGCTTTAACTTTGAATGTGTTTCTCTGGCTCTTGTTCCTTTCATGGCCGCTGTTATCTGTAGTCAGTGTGCAGGCATGTGGAAATGGTTGTGAGATAATTGTGGGATAATTATGTATTTATCTTTTATTCTATGTTCTGCATGTAATGAGGGTGTAATAATGCCCCTGGCTTCTTTATCTGATTCCTGCACGCATTTCATGATTGCTGCTAGAAAGGCTTTCCAGGAACATCGATCTAGACGTCAATGGACTCTTACAATGCACAGATTTCCCACCAACTTGAAGTTATTGTTGAAGAGCAATTCTGGCAGCGTTGGTCGAGAATTGTTTCAGTAATCTGCTTCTTTTCTCCTCTACTAAGGCTCATCCTGTGGAAGTCTTTTTATGATGGATGGATAGAAACTTCTTGCTGCTCAACTTTCTTTGAGAAGTTCTTCTTGCCTGGCCCATAAAGAAAACAAAGGGGATTTCGTGTCTCGGGGTAAAGAGGGTGTCCTATCTGTTGGGACTTCAGAACTTGCCAGATGGAAGTGCACTCCAGACTAGAAGTAGTCTGAATTTGCCCTCTTGCCTGCTAGATCTCTGGCATTCCTTAAAGGGAATCTGTCATCAGGTTCATGCTGATGGAACCACAGACAGGGAAGCCAGTTGCCCCCGTTGGGGGTCTTATTCTGAGACCCTGCAGTGTGTTTTAGTGGGGACATTTCTATGAAGTTGAGATTAGCGGCTTGCATAGTTCAGTAAAGAGTTCTTGTAGTGAACCATTGAATATGGTGGGAATCCTCTTATATGTAAGTATTTAAGTAAAGCTGTGGCCTATAAATGTTTGTCAGAGCTATTCCAGTGCTTTCCCATCCTTAGCGACACGTCTGTCAGTAAATTCTTGTACAGTATTCTTCATAAAGTAACCATTGTGGAGTATCTGAAGCCTGTGGCATGTCTTGATAGACTGCCTGTCAGATAGCTGGTATTGCATTATACTCTATGAGCAATCAAATGATCACAAGTTCAAGTCCCCTTGACTAAAAAAAAAATGTAACACCTAGTTTAAAAAAAAAATTAAGGTAGTAACTTTTTTAAAAATATTTTTCTGTACATAAAAAAAAAATTGATAATTAAGAATTATGATTTCTTGAAAGTTGGGAGGAAAAACCAGAAATGAAAAAGAAAAAAAAAAAACTGGCCTCATCATTGAGGGGTTAAAAGTAACTAATAGAGATGAGCGAGTATACTCGCTAAAGGCAATTGCTCGAGCGAGCATTGCCTTTACCGAGTATCTCCCCCGCTCGAGACTGCAGGTTCGGGTGCCGGCGCGGGGGAGCAGTGAGTAGCGGCAGTCAGCAGGAGGGAGCGGGGGAGAGAGAGATCTCCCCTCCGTTCCGCCCCGCTCTCCCCCGCAGCTCCCTGCCCGCTGCCGGCACCCGAACCTGCAGTCTCGAGCGGGGGAGATACTCGCTAAAGGCAATGCTCGCTCGAGCAATTGCCTTTAGCGAGTATACTCGCTCATCTATAGTAACTAACCTTTTTATAAACCTCTGACACATCACAAATTTTGACAAGTGTAGAGACCTCCACCGTTCAATAAAATGAATGGTCAGAAGTGATCATCTGAGTGCTTGGCCATTTGCCGGTTTCTGTCGCTGCTCGGAGAGGTCTGTAGAAAGTCTATTTGGTCTGTACACTACTTGCCATGATGGCTGAACAGGCACAGCGCTCAGCTTAGTGTTTACGCCCATTTGTCATAGCAATTAGTAGAGTCTCAGCACTCAACCGCCAATGATCAGAACTTCTGACATGTCAAAAATTGTCCTTGTACCGTAATGTGACTTGAGATGTGAGCCAAGTTAGAGCCTTCTCCAGACATTAAACATACCCATCTACAGAAAGATGTTAAAGGGCTCTTGCCCCTCATCATCCAGAGTATGGTTCTGGTTGGCTGGGTGAGAAAGCATTTGATGTGTATCTGGGATGGGGAGGAGGGAGTGATACTGTTTCTCCTTGTGCAGAGCACCTTGAGGGGTGTAAGGAGTCTTCTAGTCTTCTAGGACACATAATGCACCCTGGAAAAAAAAAAAAAAAAGGTTCGCAAAGGAGAAGATTTTGCAAATGTCCCTTTACATGGGACAACTGTCAAGCGGTTAAGTGCTCGACAGTCGTCCCAATGATCATAGCTCTTGTGCTTTCAGACAGAAAGGATAATCACTCCTTGGCTGGAGGCAGAGCATTTCAGAGATTTCTTCTGGCCACCCGCCTCCATTTAGAGTCCACAGGCAGCCCTTCATAGATGAATGACTACCTGTTTTGCATGGGCCAATTATTGTCTGGTTTTGTGTCTGCATAAAATGAACAATAAGGGAACAAAGTTGTTTATACATGGAGTTCTTATTGTTCCGTGTAGAAGGTCCCTTAGATGTTGATGACTTGGGTTATTTCCTAGTGCTTTGTTTTTATGGAGCTCTGTAGAAGCCATAGAGAAGTTCTTGTGTAGGTATCCTGCATATTTTATAATGGGAACACCTGCAGCCAATCATAAGTCAGCTTCTCCAAAGCTGGTTAGTTCTCCAGGTTCTCCGGCTCTCCTTGGAGCCTCAGCTGGTCTCCAGTACCACGTCATCTCTCTGCTACCTTCTGACTGACTCACCAGTTTGTTACAAGAAACCAAGTAAGCTTCTATGGAGAAATCTCAGTAAACACACTCATTAGAACGTCTCCACTTCTTGTTTTGAAGGAATCTCTCAAGGTTTACATAGTCGTGAAGCTGAAACCAGTGTTTAATCTCTACTGCTCATACTGCGGGTTACAATGTTTTCAAACTAAACATGGTCATTTTTCTAAGCCGTCCTCTTTCCTGTACCCATCTGAAGAAAACTTTCTTGCTTGGATAGAAGGCTGTGCAGGGTTCATTAGTCCCCATGCATTTTCGTTATGTCTGCACCACTCGAGAGGGCATCTGAAAACCTTTGCAGCAGCACAGGCAGTCAAACGATTGCTTCAAAGCACATTTCCTGTGTTTGGCTACAGAGGAGGAATAGTGTTTGTGCCTGACTTCTGGTTTTCATTAGCTACTTGGTAATCGGTGATAGTGAAATGTACAAAAATGTTGTGAAGAGAAGTATAATTTACCCTTTCACCCACGACTGTACCCCTGGAGAGGGCCTCCTACCCCAGGACAGGAGACCTGAGAAGATAAAAGTTGGACGCTACCCTCCCTACCTCCAGTTCAGGTTTCCTATCCAGCCAGATAGTTCCCAGGATGCTGTTATGGATTTCAGGGACATCCTGAGGGTAATAAGTCTCCTTTGGGAGCTGAACGTAGTCTGGTGTTAGGTTATTGTATGGCTTCTGGGTCCCTGTATCAAAAGTTGGAGCTCCTGGCCGTATTTAGGACTCCTTTTGAAGTACTTTCCTTCATCCATATGAGTCTAATAGCCGTTGAGTGGGTTGGTGCCCTGGCTGCCCTGTACTGCCCTGATGAAAGTGGGGGGTCTCCTGGTTACCCCATATTGCGTGTGTACTTCTGAGGATTCTGTGCTTCTGAGGATTTAGTGAGAACTTACTTTACCCACTGCAGGATCAAAAGGTAATACTTCAGATTTGGTCTTTACATCCAAGACCTTCTCTTGTTTTCTGCCCCAGCCAGCCTTATTTAATGCCTGGTGAACAGGTGCGATATCCCTCCATGTTGTCTGAAGGAGGAGATGATCAGGACACCAGGAGAAAAGTGGATCTAGGGTTTTGGCTATCGCGAGTGGTAAGTCTCTATGGGGACCTTTTTTTATTTACTACTGTTCTTTCTTTATTTAGACCAGAGAAGTTCCTTAAGAAAGCTTTGCAAAAATCAAGAATAGAAAATGTCCTATTTGCAAAAAAATGATTGGCCTCTTCCTGTACAAAGCAGTTGAGTCAAAGCTGTACAGATAATATCGTATCTGATGAATCCTTTTCACTATCACATTCGAGGTATTGTTGGGGAAGAGATGAAAAGTTCTTTTAAACAATTCAAATCACAAAAGGTCCATCTGCTTCTGCAATTCATAAAGGGTGGTCTGCCTCCTCTCCTGAGGATGATTTAATGCTTATATTTAGCTTTTAATGCCTAGATATTGCTTCCTCACCTGAGGAAGACGTGCGGGAAGCCCTTAATTGCTATTGAAGATTCAGAAAGATTGGTTAAAGGGGTTGTCCCGCGAAAGCAAGTGGGGTTATACACTTCTGTATGGCCATATAAATGCACTTTGTAATATACATCGTGCATTAAATATTGGCCATACAGAAGTTATACACTTACCCCCCCGGTGTTGGCGTCCCCGTTTCCATGGCGCCGACTGAAGCCTTCTTCTCCTTCGATTAGACGCGCTTGCGCAGTCTGCCCTCTTCTGTCTGGCTCTGGCGTGCTCGCGCCGCAGAGGTCTTCTGCGCATGCGCAGAAGACCTGTGCGGCGCGGGCACGCCGGAGCAGCCACATTCAACGGGACAGAAGAGCAGATTGCGCAAGCGCGTCTAATCGAGGGAGAAGAAGGCTTCGGGGGACGCCAACACCGGAGGGGGTAAGTGTATAACTTCTTATGGCCAATATTTAATGCACGATGTATATTACAAAGTCCATTAATATGGCCATACAGAATTGCTTAACCCCACTTGCTTTCGCGGGACAACCCCTTTAACCCTTTTAAATCCACTGTCTGACGTCTAAAGACATTATGATTTAAGGCTGTACAGCTCCGATGTGGGAATAGATCCTTCGGGGGTTCTCTTACTGTATATTGCCAGCCTCTTTGCTGTTGTAGCCTATCCAATGTGTCATCTTATGCAGTACCGGCTTTAGTGAGCGTACAGCGCCGTTTTATAACGGCAGAAAAAGAGAAAGCCCCCTAGGAAAACCAGAATACAAGTTGGATTGGAAAGGGTTATTGCAGTTAGAGCCTCAGTGGATATCAACCATACTACAACCCCAAGATTTGTTGAAGATTCTATATTCGAAGTCTTTGGTCTCAGACCTCAACCTTCTTTCTCTATTAATAAAAATGTGAAAAGTTTGATTAAGACTGAATAGAAAAATTGTGATAATTAGTAGAAAATATCCCTTCTGTGAAGAAGATTCCGCTTGTTGGAATTGATGCCCCTGTGGCAGAAATGGTCAGGAGGTGTACTCTTCTCTGAGGTTCTGGGGTCTCTTGACAGCCTTGATTGTGAAGCAGATAGATACCTTAAAGAGGTTGTCTCGCGCCGAAACGTTTTTTTTTTTTTCCATAGGCCCCCCGTTCGGCACAGGACAACCACAAGGGATGTGTTAAAAAAAAATACATATTACTTATCCGAATCCCCGCTCTGCGACGTCTTCCTTCACCAAGATGGCCGCCGGGATCTTCACCCACGATGCACCGCGGGTCCTTTCCCATGGTGCACCGTGGGCTCTGTGCGGTCCATTGCCGATTCCAGCCTCCTGATTGGCTGGAATCGGCACACGTGATGGGGCGAGCAAGAACACCGCTCGTGCCTGGACCTAGGAGAAGGGGAGAAGACCGCACAGCGCAAGCGCGTCTAAAAAAGTAAGAAGACCTCAGAATTAGACGGAACCATGGAGACGGGGACGCCAGCAACGGAGTGGGTAAGTGAATAACTTCTGTATGGCTCATATTTAATGCACGATGTACATTACAAAGTGCATTAATATGGCCATACAGAAGTGTATAACCCCACTTGCTGCCGCGAGACAACCCCTTTAAGGAGGCCTCTACTTCAGCTTGCAGACCTTGTTTTTCTGCCACATGTGTAGTTAGTTTTTTGAAAGTTTGGCTTGCACAACCAGAAGAGCATTTCCGAGACAAGACTCCTAGGGAACATATGTTCTCTAGGATCTGCGGTAGATTTTTCGGTTGATGCATCTGTGGACACACTAAGGCTATGGGCTAGATCTGCAGCGTTATTCAATTCAGCCCTTAGGGCCTTATGGCTTACGTCTTGGATGGGGAATGTAGCATCCAAGAACAGCTGTGTGCGATGTCTTGCTCAGGTGACCATCTGTTTGGGCATCTTCTGGATAATCCTGAAAGGCCTTCTGATGGTAAAAAAGGGTTCCCCATTCCACCTCAAACTGCTGGTTCCTTACGTTTTCATAAACAAAAGTTCAAAAACAAAGGTCAAAAAGCTAATGATTCCAAGAGGTCTAGATTTTCAAGTAATACTGGCGGTTTTTCGCTCAAGCCTCAGAATGACCCTAAGGGCTAATGCCCACGGAGAGATTATTGCTGCGGAATTCGCAGCAATGTCCATCCTGCGATAATCCGCATCACTGCCCAGCGCTGGCGCGTCATGCACTGCGTATTTGTGCCTGCTTACCGAATGAGACACTTGCGGCGGATCCGGAGAGGTGTGTATGGGGTTTCTGTGGGGCGCCAGGTCCGATTCCGCTGCGATGTTACGCAGGCGGAAACCAACCTGACCGTAGGCATGAGCACTAAGGGCAAGGAGTCTCAGCAATGTTATTACTGGGGCCACTGCTACTGCTGTGGGCACTATGGGCTTCACTGTTACTACTGCTGCCACTGTGTGGGTCACTAATAGGGCTCATGCACATGGGCGTAATTGCATTTTGGTTGTGCAATTACATTGCTTATTTGTGTGACCGAAAATCACTACTGCATTTTTGGGCGTCTCTGGCATGTTTTATGTGCGCAAATACACTGCAGATTTGCGTACAGAAAAACGAAGGCAGACAAGCCCATTGTCTGCTCCAAAATAGGTGATGCTGCATATTCATGTGATCGCACACTGCGTGAAAAAAATACGCTCATGTGAATGAAAGCATTGAAATCAATGGGCTACCTTCACGGTTTATTACATAAGCAAACACTGTGCACTTAATACACTGCGCAAATACGCTCGTGTGAACGAGCCCTTACTATACAATTACAATCTGCTCTTTGAAGCCAAAAATAAGGCTGATGTGGTCCTCTGTGAAAATGAATGTGACACCTCTGTCTTAGAACAGCTCACCATGACACCACAAGACTCTGAGAGCCTTCAGAATGGGATACTGCTCTCTAGGCTTGACTGGTTTATACAACTTTTTTTGGAAGTAGTATAAACCACTTTAAAAAAAAAAAAAGACTTCTGCAAGGTGCCAGTGCTCCCACTGGCCCTACTAGGCGCTCCAGCAGCTAGTCATGACACCGGAGGACAAGGAGGCATCAGAGCGGCGAAAAGAGGAGCGGCTTGGCCCAGCAGAGCGGCACACGGATCTGGGGCAAAAACGCAGCGGGGACGGTAGGAGCGGAATCCCTACTCCGGGTACAAAAGGCAGGGCTCAGACCAGACCGACGCGGCCAGCCAATACACAGCTGGGAGTTTGACCTGGGTATTCCCTGGCCAACCCATGTCTCCACTCATAGTTCCGGTGGAGACACATGACACTAATACTGAATAAGCGGAGGTTGCAGACGGCAGTCTGGTTGGGTATGTTGCTCCCCAGAGTCTGTCCTGCTTTCTTTATAACATTTGTATCTGGTCTCCTAGCAACTTGCGAGCGAATCTGTGCCTATACGCAATGTTAATTGCGTATGCACTGCGGATCGAACACAATCATATAGATCAATGGAGCTCATACGTGTGGAATCCGCGGTAAAATAGAGCATGCTGCGATTTTTCTTCCACTCCCGAAAGTCAATGCATTTGGATGCCCGTGTATGATCACTTATCATATGCGCGGATGGCGATCGCGGTATCCATTAATCAAATCCGCTTGCGTATGATGCCCATATTCCTTCATTTTAGTTGCCCATTATTTTTTGTATTCTGCTTGTATAACATCGGTGTTCCTGACTGTCCTATGATTCTTCAATCTCTAATGACTTGGTAGAGAATCCTGGGGTAGCTGCGGTGTAACGGTCTGTTATAACACACCAAGTCTTGCTGTTATGGCAGTAGTGTTAGGAACGCTCCCGGGGGTCTGCTGCTGCATGATGAAACCTGCCGTATAATTGCTCTGGGTATTTGTCAGCGCTCCGGTCTCTGGTGTCCACCATCATCCAGTGATGGCTGCGCTCCGGCTCATCTACTCATTAGACCTTGTACACTGTGTGCATAAAACTACACATCGACTTCTGAGGTCGCCATATGTTTACATGGAGCCCAATCTGCAGATCCCTGGCTTTTCTGTAAACTTCTCTTGTCCTGTTTCTATTGGCACCTGTAGCGATTGCAGGGACTAGTTATATAAAGCAGCTCTTCCTTATTGTAAGTTCTGCTTATCAGCTCTGTAAACCAATACTTGGAATTTGCATGGAGTTTCTTCACATTGACTTGGCAGAAAGCTGGGATGGTGAAGGGCTGACGACAACCTGCATTGTGATAACCCCTAGTTAATCCGAGGAATGTGCCCTGTGAGAAATGAAGTCTTACAAGGTGCCTTCCAAGAAGGCGTTCTTACTTACATTCTACTTATTGGAAGGGAATCATGAAGCTTTATTTATTCATTTTTTGCACGGAGTTAAAGGACCCTTAGCGTATTGACTGGTACGGCACGAAACGTAACGTGGTTGGACACCTGCTCCCGGGGTTTCGCTTTTCGCCGTTCAGGAAGGGTAAATCCCTGCGGCTGAACAGCTCTGTCTCAGGATGGAACTGAACGCCGATGATTGGAGCCCATTGACCACAATGGGTTCCGTTCGGGTTCTGCTCAGCTGCCCGGCTTTTGGACTGAAGTGAAGCGCTTCATGCAAGGCTTTTTCTTCTGGTATTTTGAGCCGAACCCGCAATGGTTAACAATTAACATGCTGCGTCTTCAAAAACCGTGACGCAGCAACAATTCCGCACTGCGGCAGTGCGGAAAAATTCAGCTTTGTGAGAACAACTTTTTGCCAAAACACATTGACTTCGGCTTGCTTTGCAAATGCAGTGGTTTTCCGTCCTGCGGATCTGCAACAGCAAAACTCAGCAAATCCGCGGCATTTCCGCAACGTGTGAACCCAGCCGTACAAGCTTCTGCTGTCTAACTATGAGATGGTTTTAGTAAATAAGCCCCAGTATCTGTAAGACAAGTTATCTGGGAAGTGTAATAGTGTCGGTGGAGCTCATTACTTCCTGCTGGCTGGGACTTTCCTCTCTGCTCGCACCTCTTATTGATGCAGCACTGAGGTCTCTGTAATGGGGCATTTGAGCACGACTTACCATAACAACTGTTTTAAGGATGCATTTGATTAAAGGTGGTTTTTCAGAAACTGGTAACTATTCTTACCAGCTGGAGAGCCTAGAAGTCCCTCCTGACACCCGCTGAGCTCATTGGTAGGATCACAAATGCTGCTTGCAAACACCGGTTTCTGTAGGCGATGGACATTTCCTTCCTCTGTTACAGTTTTGGTACATAAGGCTATCTTTATATGACAAGGAAATTGCCTAAATAGCAATCCCCAATATTGTTCATAACTCTGTGGAAGCTGGGTGCTCACCTCCGCAGGAGCACCAGCGGCGACTGTATCGTAAGTGTGGCTGGTTATCTAAGTTTCACCCTTTCTATAGTTTGTTATATACTTAGACTGGGCTGTTCTTTCTCCCATGTGATTTTCTTGTTTTCCGATGCCCCAGGTTGTGTATTGGCTCTGAATGACTGGCACATGTCTTCCTATGCAGCTGACTTTCTTCTCCCAGCAGCAGGATATTCTCAGGTGAAGGTTATCCACTTGGAACCAGGCAGACGGTTTTCCATAATTGGGAGGGGGGGAGCAGCTGCCAATACAGCAGATTTGTTTCTGGAACGCAGTAATAAAAGTTCTTGCTCAGTCCTTTAGCGTGCCGATGGTGTAAATATTAAAACAGCAACTTGATTTCTCATACGTGAATGTTTCATCAGCTGTACTAAGAAGCTTCAGCTCCGGTCACGTAGGGTTATTGGCCTGAGACCTGTTGTCTTCTACTCTGGTAGTGGCGGTAGTATGTACAGGGAAGTTATAAAGCTATCGGTTACGGCACATCTTGGCGCACTATTCTCTTCCATCAACTCGCATAAACCACTGTTTAAAAAAAAAAAAGAATTTCCTAAAAGTGCAGAATAAAAGCCACGTGTGCCATAAGGCAGGGTAAGTAGTAATGGACAAATAACCCCCCGCCCTTTTAAAATCCATTGGCACTAAAACTTGCACTGACTCCCATTGTGTGCTCTGGAGCCCTGCCAACATGTGGCACGAGAAGACTTGGCACTAGTCCTCAAAATATAGAATTCTACTTATTTTTAATCCATTTCTTCTAATGGAAAGTCTTCCGTGTAAATTGTACTGGATGTTTACTCTCTCTGGGGCAGATTTACTCATTTTGTCTAATTAAACAGTGCTAACTTAGACCTATAAAGTGACGCAATCTTGTCCTGAGGCTGAAGGAGGCAGTTATGCTACCGGCTGTTTGGTTCTGTTTTCAGCCATGTAAGGTGGCCAAGGCAATTTTAAGACCGCCTAATGCCCACAATGCATTGGTAGTGCATTACACTTATCTGCCCGAACACCGTGGGGCTCTTCTCCGTCGTGGCCGGATCTTCTTTCTTCTGGATGGCGGATGCACTCGGGACGCTGGCGACGTGCCGTGCATATGCGTCATGCCTTTTAATTTTTTTTAAACTCCTGCTTTCCAGCGATCCGAGAAATGTCCACAGTGTCAGCTGTGGACGTGCTGCGGATCTAAACAACTTCCATTAACTTCAATGGAAGCCTGCGGAAGCCATCTGTGCCGGAAAACCGCAGAAAATGGAGCATGCTCCATTTTCTTCCCCACGCATGTGTGATCCGCACACTGGCAAAAAATTTACATCCGCAGGTGTTTAAATACCTGCAGATGCCCAATGATGGTCTATGGGCATATTGAACTCTGGGTGAGCCACTCGGATTCTGCAATTCAATTATGCCCATGGACATGAGGCCTGAGAGTTATGCAAATTGCGTACATTTCCAATAGTAAATTTGCCCCAATTCTATTCTCCTCTTTTAGGCTGGGCTCACAGTGTATTACACCTGCAGGCTCTTTTTTTTTTTTTTTTTTTTTACCAATCTCCCATAGGCTCCCATGTTGCTGCTCGCACAAATTGTGCGAAATCCACACAGAAAAAAATCCCAGCATGTTCTTTCCTGGAGCGTATTACCTGCACGTACATGCCAAGATGCTGTGTGCCACCAATCGCCATGCAATAAGTCGTCCTGTACTTGCTTCTGAGCGGCACACCGCAAATTACTGCCGTAAAGCAGAAGAAAAAATACAGATGTTGCCCATTTTGTTCATAATCCATGTTAGTTCCCCTCGTGGTAATTCTGGGAGTAGCGTTGCCTACAAGGCATATAATAAGTCGGGCTCAGCACCGCTCCTCTGCCCTGGGGGCTCACATGGATTTCCCTTCTCTTTTCTACCAGCATCTTATGCGATTCAGGCCTCCCTCACACAGGTGACAAAGTGAGGTGATTTTTCTCGCTATGCGACAATGCTACAAATGCTGGCTTAGTGCTACAAACCGCATGTATATGAAGCCCATGCTTTCCTATGGGTTCCTTCACATCAGCGATGCAACTTTGACAATAGGAAATTCTACTAAGCCATAACCTAAGCTCTAAGTGCAGGAAGGAAACTCCAACAGAATTCGGGTGTTAAAATTGTGTGCAGTGAAATGTCGCAGCGCTCACCCAAACGCCATGGCCTCTTCAAACTGTTGATCGACGGGGGTCGCATACAGCAGAGTCCCACTGATCTGAAACGGATGATACCGGCACACCTCCTGTCCGTGTTGGAAAAATACCTTTAGTTTCTTGAACTTTTGGAAAACCCCTTTAACTGAATTTCACCCTAAGGGCAGAAACAACATGCTCTACGCCTGTGTTAATCACAAAAGCAAACCCCTGATTTAGTTTTCACCAGTAGGTTTCTCGCCCGTGAATTGTATGTCTGAGAAGAGCCAGGACCTGCCCTATCCTTCCGCACGTGATGGCTGCATCGTGCGGGAAAGATCGGGCAGCACTTTTCTTCTCGCTACTTTTTTCAAACTCCCACACTCTTGTGCGGAATTTGAAAAGCCGCTCAGGTAGAAGAAATGACCCTCGTTTAGGCGCAACTACACTCCGTTGCGGCTATGGCTGCTTGTGAGCCCTAAGGATCTTATCGGTGTTGCACAACCCCTCATCTTGTGGTTTTGATGAGCTGCTGGCTTTTTTGCATACAGTAAAATAAGCCCTGATTGCAGTTCCTCTAGCAGTACAGTGTGACCCGGAGCGGCCCCAGCACAGCGACCTCCCGCCCCTTCGTCTACAATCACCCTGATTGCAGTTCTTCTAGCAGTACAGTGTGACCTGGAGCGGCCCCAGCAGAGCGACCTCCCGCCCCTTCGTCTACAATCACCCTGATTGCAGTTCTTCTAGCAGTACAGTGTGACCCGGAGCGGCCCCAGCACAGCGACCTCCCGCCCCTTTATCTACAATCACCCTGATTGCAGTTCTTCTAGCAGTACAGTGTGACCTGGAGCGGCCCCAGCACAGCGACCTCCCGACCCTTCGTCTACAATCACCCTGATTGCAGTTCTTCTAGCAGTACAGTGTGACCCGGAGCGGCCCCAGCACAGCGACCTCCCGCCCCTTTATCTACAATCACCCTGATTGCAGTTCTTCTAGCAGTACAGTGTGACCCGGAGCGGCCCCAGCAGAGCGACCTCCCGCCCCTTCGTCTACAATCACCCTGGTTACAGTTCTTCTAGCAGTACAGTGTGACCCGGAGCGGCCCCAGCACAGCGACCTCCCGCCCCTTCGTCTACAATCACCCTGATTGCAGTTCTTCTAGCAGTACAGTGTGACCCGGAGCGGCCCCAGCACAGCGACCTCCCGCCCCTTCGTGTACAATCACCCTGATTACAGTTCTTCTAGCAGTACAGTGTGACCCGGAGCGGCCCCAGCAGAGCGACCTCCCGCCCCTTCGTCTACAATCACCCTGATTGCAGTTCTTCTAGCAGTACAGTGTGACCCGGAGCGGCCCCAGCACAGCGACCTCCCGCCCCTTTATCTACAATCACCCTGATTGCATTTCATCTAGCAGTACAGTGTGACCCGGAGCGGCCCCAGCACAGCGACCTCCCGCCCCTTCGTCTACAATCACCTTTCTCATTTTCCGATTAGGCATTTACTATGTTGTTTTATCACTTGAGCATGTTGACTTTACATTTGTTTTCCAGCCAGCAGCAGATGGTATATTTTTCGTGGAGCATTTGGCACACATATAGTGTGCCAACGCTCCAAGAATAACTATATGTGGTTTGCTGTGCCCATAATAGGATGGCAGACCTGTGTACCCATCTGCTCTTGCCGTGATTTGTGTACCTAGCGGTGACTAGTAGATCTGGTGCCCCCTCTGTGCTTCGCTCCCGTCGGAGGAATGTGGAAGCGTGCTCATGGACATTCCATTCCCGGTTCTCATAGCAATAACACATGATCCGGTGGGTGGACCTAAGTAAACACGGGTGTGCCAAGCATGCACTCTTTGAAGTCTTACTAACCACTCAGACATAAAAGGAAAAAAACAACACAGCAAAGTGGCGTACTGCGTGTAAAGACGTTTCTGGGAACAGCTCTTAGTCTGTATGACGGCTTCCTTTTATACTTGCTTTCTATGATGATTACGTACTGTTGTTTCTAACATGTATTCAGAGGGGGACACAAACTCCCATCACAGTAACTGATGATCAGAGTCTTCTAGCCAGGAGTTATAATGAAGATAAGGAAGTCGAACTAACTGTATAAGGCCGGCTGCACACGGGCGGATTTACATTGCGGAATCCGGAGCAAGCGTACGCCTCCGGATTCTGCAGCAAATGCTGCCCGAGGCATCTTATGGCAAAACGCGATTTCCTTTACACAAGTGGAAATCTATTGTGATTTTCTGCTTGCGACCATCCGCAGTACAGATAAAGACTTCAAGACAGGTACGTGCGGATGCTGACCGGGCACAGGGTTAAAATCCGCTGTGGGATTCCTCATATGGAATTCAACCGACCCGTGTGCAGCCGGCCTTAATATGGTCTGCAGTTAAAATTTACTGGAGGTGAATGTAGTAGGTAATGATAATCACACTGTCCTCCCAGCAGGCAGAGATGGTGCAGGCTATAGCTGGTCATGAGATGTTGTGCTGATGCATCATGGAATTGATAACCTAGTAAAAGTCAAAGCGGGGACAAATATTAATGTGAAGATGGTGTTTGATAAGTATTAGACGGGAAGCTGCACTGTATGGAAGTGACTACAGTATACATAGGAGATATCCAGGCATTTGTGATGGTCCCCAAATGTTTTCGCCAGAGTGACCCGTTAACTTTGGATTTAGATTGTCACCCTCAATGGGGACGGGCTGATGTGAATAATGGCGGGTATATATATATTAGCAAAGAATAAAAAGTGCCCATGGCAGCCAATGAAGGTGCTTCTTCCATTTACCTACCTGCCTCAGACAAATGATTGGTTCCTATGTGCACCATCACTTTCTTATTGGACTATTTTTTTTCTTTCCTTACACCTCTCATGGAATATAGAGCGAGCGATGATACTGATAACTTCTGTCATCTAATACCCTCTCTATATTGGCGTCTGTGCCCGCAGCATATAGTGCAAGTATCTGTAATAAGCGGTCTAAATCACAGGGCGCTGGCAGTGCTGCCTGCATGTATTATCTGTGGTCTTCCACATGGTTTCCTCTCTTGTTACATTGTACTCCTTCCCAGAGAACACTTAGTGGATGCGTGTCTGCTGGAACGTATCCTGTTGACTATGTGGATACATCCTGCGGCCGTCTACTCCTGAAATAACCCTTGCCGCACCGCGCCGCACCATTATTCTGCATCCCATAAACAGGAAGACCGTCCCTTCTCCAGATCCAGAACTCCTCGTCTGATATGTGGATGCTTGTCTAATTGCTGATATCACATGGTCCAGCTATTCTGAGCATGTGGCGGGCACTGATTCTGGGTCATGCCAGGCATAGCTTAGCACCAGACATGCCCCATGATGTGTCAGGGAAGTAATAGCTCTGCCAAGTAAACAAACTGAAGACTTGTGTGGGTGTTCTCGCAGGCAGGAAATAAAGCTCAATCCTATAATTTGATAGTAGTTCCAGCAGTCTTCAGGGTCCACTGCTGGGCTGCCGAGTCTACATTTACTGTAGAATGCTGGTTTTAGGTCTTTATTTGTGGGTTATTGCTATGTCAACTATTTTTTTTATACTTATCAATAAATTGAGTTTTTGGTCAAAACTGGGCATACAACTACATTTAATTATGGAGGGATTTTTGAAAGTGTAATTTTTTATTTTTTTTTTAAACGCAGTGTGCAGTGAAAAAAAATGTGTGTGTAATTATATATATATATATATATATATAATTTTTTATTTTAGTGGCCCATGTGAAATTGTTGCACATATTAAATTCCACATATTCCTCAGATCTATTATTTTTCTTCACGCAGCCATAAAGTCTCACCAGAGATGATCCCTTTCAGAATGTGACTGCTGGAGTGATCAGCTGATCGCTCCTGTAACTGTCAAACAATGGCTGACAAATGTAGTGTTAGGGCTCACTCACACGTATTTAGGCTGTATATTGCACGCATAATATGCAGTACTAAAAGCGTATTGATTTACATTGGGCCGTTCAAACCTGCATTTTTCACGTGTGACACCCCCCCCCCCCCGCCCCGCAGCATGTTCTATTTTGGTATATGTTACGCACACCATTATAGTCTATGGGTGTATAATTTATAATACGCAGGCAACATACGCCTGTGTGTGAGCCCTTCCACGAAGGCCATTCAGGTGGCATAAATTCATAGAGCTGTTCTCTGTTCTGGCTCATAGAGGAGGATGCCCAGCAGGAGACTCTCCTCTGTGGTGGCCATATACCCCAATGGGGCATACTGGACTTGGGTTGTTTTCATGAGACGCCTATATGAAAAATTTGGCTTGTTCTTTATTTTTTGTTTGAGTTAAATAGAAGTTGTAAAACTATAAACTCCCTCTAGTGGTGGCTGCTGGTAGCCAGAACTTCATCACTCCAGCAAATACATGTATTTTCATGCCTCACCTGAATGTCTGTCACTCTCTGGAGGTGGTCTCTGCATATTTTGCTGTCACTTCCATACATTGCAGCCTCCTGTCTGATACTTATCAAACACCATCTTGATGCTGAGATTTTTACTTTCACATCAATCCTATGATTGCCAGCACAGCATAAGGCTCCCTGTCCACGGCCGAGGCAGAATATCGCTACAGATATTCTGCCGCGAGGGATGAGGTGGGGGAGATGACAGGTCTCCTCTGTGAGCCTAGCTAGCAGATGGGCTCACCGCGAAGAATCGCAGCATGCCACGATTTATATCCCGCGAGCGGAGAACTGCTATGGTTCTCTGCTCGTGGACGCCGGCGCTGCTCTTTCCATAGCAACGCTATGGAAAGCTTTACAGAGCGTGATCGCCCATGGACAGGGAGCCTTACATGAGCAGTTAGAGCCTGTACCATCTCCGCCCGCAGGGAAGACACTGCCGTTACATTATGTATTCACCTAAATAAGCTGCAGACTATAAGTCTAGTCAGGAGGATTGATCTCTATTTTAAGGCTACTCTTGCACATGCCATCGGCAAAATGAACAATTTCAATGGTGGCGTTTTGCCTGGATTTTACCACTGTTTTCGGGCGTCGGTAACTGCCTCTGATAGCAGGTTTTAGCGCAGCCCATCATTGTGATGGTGATGAGGTGCGCTAAACGTGGCAAAATAGAGCAGACGGCGCTCCGACTGTCTCAATGAGCCGTTCATTTCATCCATTTCTGCCTGGCGCCCATGCAGTGCTTGCTGGGAATAAGGGTGAGCGCTCAGTGCTGCTAATGGATATGTGCAGCGGACGATGGAAGCCTAATTTATAGCTGAGGTCATGCTGGTTAATACGGTGATGTCATTGCAGGCTGATACTCTGGTTCCTGGTAATAAAACAAGTTAATGAGACGATCCCAGGACAAGTCCGGCTTTTGTTCCATTATTGTATGGATTATGAAGGCAGCGTACTACAATCCATATAACAAAGGGAGTTATTGGGATGACTGTAATCCTCTTTATGTACGGACTGATCTTACTGGAGGAGACGTAGGTCTTCTGCCAGCAGCTAGTAACCATGAACGTTGGCTGCAGCAGACCCATACGTTCTTGGCTGCAGCGGCGCTGCTCAACAATGAGGAACAATAGGATCATAAAAGACAAATCTGCTTTGTTCTCTGCTCAGCCCTTTCATACATGGGGACACATCAGATGCCTAATAGGAACATGACTGATGACAAACACTTGGCAGAGTCCTTTTAATATGTACTCCAAAAATATTAAACCCCCACCCCCCCATATAAAAAACCTTTTTTCCCCCCAAATTATACTGCACTGTAAAGCCGTAATAACACAGGCAAATGTTATATTGGTTAAAGAAACTCCCACCGCATTGTACTCAGTTCTAATTTAACGCGTTTTGCGAGAAAACCACATTCCAAGTGTATGAAAATCGCATGTTCCAAATAGAAAAAAAATGCACTTGCATGAAAATCGCATTCACATGCAAGTGTGATGTTTTTTTTGGCTCTCCTAGGGAATAAAGGGCAATTCTTGAACGGATACGCCAAAAAAGTGGTGGTTTTTATCTTGCAGTATCGCTGTGAGCAAATAGTCACCAATGTAAATGCATCCATTTAAAATAATGGGTTTTTTTACACGTGCAATTTCTGTTTATCTCATAACACGCAGAAATCGCGTGTGAAAACTGCCCATGTGAATACACCCTAATCCGTATTTACCTGGGCGAGTGCAAGATCAGTCCAGGAAACTTGGTCCAATATCGCAATTTCTTATATACCATATATTCTATTTCACAATGAGTGTCCTTCATTGCTCCATACTAATGCCTTGTTTTATATTGGTGTCCCTATTTCTTCTACCGGCACTATTTGTTTTGGGGCCCAATGATTGTGGTCTTTAGAGGCCGCCAGGTCATCTTAGCTTCCCTGTCAGTCATTTGTACTTTAACCTGCTGTCTCTATTGAGACTGTCTGCCTTCTAATGACGTTCCTTCAGTCTCCCCTCTCGGTGCGAGGCTACCACATGGTAGGGTTGGCCTGTTACAGGCATTTCAGAAGCTGGAAAACGGAAAAGAAGTCGTCTCCTAAAGCTTTCCTGCCGCAGAACAATCCCCCATTGATACTGAGCTTACCCTCCACCTAAACCCCCCAGCAGGGGTTATGTAACGCACCTCCTACAAGAAGAGGGAACAAAGACCTCAATACAAAGTAACATTTAATCTAGTCGTCTTGGCTGGACTCGGCTGCTATCTTCGCAGTCTTATATTTAGCGATCGGTTATCGGTACCATATTAGGATGAGCTAATAATCCTGACGGATACGGAGCGGTGCGGAGACACGAAGGGTGGGGGGAGTAGTAAATGCTTCCAATGTATGGATGAATGATGTCCTGAATGAATGGAGGTGGGGGAGGAGGAGGTTATGATGAGTCAGGCAAAAAGCGTTTTAGTCTGCAGTGGATACATTAAAACCCTCGTCTTAATGGGCATGATCAAATAAAACGGAATTGATCCAGATTGATCATTTTGAGTGCACATAACTGGCATAACCAAAAATCACAATGTGTCGACCTGGTGTGTGTGTTTTTTTTTTGGTTCTTCTTTTTCTTGCTTTCTTGCTTGCTTGGTTTTAACACTATATATGTTGTGGCTTGTGCATTTTAGTTTGCTAGATGGTATATTATCAATTCTCAGTCATGTACCCCCCCCCCCCCCCCCCCCCCCCCCGCTCGTAGCCATATTTCAGTTGTAGATGTCGGATTAGGTCTTTATTGAGATTAACATGACGAGTAGATCTGCTAATATCGCTCATGCAGATTTCTGGAGGTTCTCCGACCCATACATAGGCGAGAGAGTGTTATTATGGAGCAGGAACTTTCCTAAATAGTTTAAGGTAAGGGAATCCATTGGCAGGTTCATGCTGCCCTTGCCACGGGCACCACAAACCCGGGACTGATACGCCCATTCGGTCCATGTATGTCTGATTCTGAAATGCTATTGCATTTCAGAAAAAACATACTTAGAAGTTTTACTTGGAGCTCTTGAGCCAAAGGGATGGCCCGCGCCCATGGCATCAGGAGTGACAGCTGTCTCCCTGCTTGTGTATAGGGAGAGCGCTGTCAGATTTTATGACGCGGGCGAGGAGACCCTGGCATGGCTCACCTCTTTGACATGGTGGTCCCAGTCAAACTTCTAAGTGTGTTTTTTTAAAACTCCGAAGCATTTAAGAATAAAACCTATATGGGCCAAAGGACATATCTGTCCCGTATTTATGCTGCCCTTTCAGGCAGCATAAACCTGGTAACTGGTTTTCTTCAAGTGAACCAGTCTTAAAGAGCTTGTACTAAGATCAACTTTTATCACCTATTCACAGGTGGTATGATAAAAGTCTGATCGGGGGGGATCGTTGTAAGGACCATTCCCACCAGGCCAATGTCCAGTTCATGTTCATTCCAATTAAAATATCTATACCCATCTATTAGCCGATGCAAGCTCGTCTCTCTGGAGGACTGCCAGCATCCACCGAAATCAATGGATGGCCCATCAAGGCTGCAGAGGCAAGATAAGCAGTTATATTCTAGTTCCTCTGGTGTAGCTGGGGTTCCCAGCATCAGAATGTCTTGCATTCAGATTTTCCCAGAGAACCAGCTATATGGGAACCCCCCACCAACCCCCCACTGCTCACCAGAAGGGAAGGCCGATGTACCATGAAAGGCTGGCAAAATGACTGAAGCGGCAGAATGCATGCTCGGCCATCACTCCATTCATTTCAATGAGGGCGCTGAAGATTGCCAAACTGAGTTTCTTTACCTGTGCAATTTTGGGCACTCCCATTGTAATGGCGCAGTGGCTAAGCTTGTGTGCTGCCGCTTCATTCATTTTGACAGTCTCTCAGGGTAAGTGGGACCCTCGTTCTACTCATCAGGTGGGGGTCTCAGCAGTCGGCCCCCGCTGATTAGCTAATTATCCCCTATCCTGCAGTTTGCCAACTTGCACAAGCTTTTCTCAGATTGCCGGAAATCTCTTTTCTCTTCTCCACTTACTCCCTCTAACGCATAGGAGTGTTCTTGGCTCTCTGTTTGCCGTAACTTAATAGCTACATAGTATGTAATGCCGAAAAAAGGCATATGTAAATTCAGTTCAGCCTATTAAACCCCCCCCCCCAACTGCACCTTACTTTCTCTTTGTCTGCACAGCGGCCACTCCCTGGCTTAGGAACAAGGCTGCTCTTTTATTGCTCTCCGCCACTTTAACAACTGCTTGTTCTCTCTGCATGTGGCTGCGTCACACACTTTCATATCAATATGGTGCCCACTTGGTGTATCAGCTGTCCCCCTCTGACGTGCAACATAGGGGGCTGGGTTTTTCTTTATCACGGCGCTCATAGCGCCTCTCTGGTGGAAGGACTGTGCTACAACTACGGTGCTTGCAGGGCCTGTCCTACAGATACCAGC
Organism: Eleutherodactylus coqui; assembly: GCF_035609145.1. Classification (NCBI taxonomy): domain Eukaryota; kingdom Metazoa; phylum Chordata; class Amphibia; order Anura; family Eleutherodactylidae; genus Eleutherodactylus; species Eleutherodactylus coqui. The sequence goes on along the minus strand of NC_089843.1, from coordinate 118,672,555 downwards.
AGTGCTTCCTCTTCCCTCCCAGCCGCACCGCTGGCAGGTGAACGGCCGGGACTCGGTGAGCGCTCAGCAGCATAGTCGCTCAGACTTCAGTAGGGGCAGCAGGGAGTTTCCGCCACCTCCACACACTTCTATATGTTAAAATTTTATATGGGGTGCAAATGATGTCCCTTAATATATCTGTTAAATATTCCGCTGCTTCCCCCTACATTGTGTTATCCATCCTTGTAGACAACAATAAAAGGGACAAATTGAAAACCGTTAGCTGCGTATGTGTAGCGTAACTTGACAATTGTCATGAATATTGGGACAGGTCTTGGAAAATGTGTTGCTGGGGGGGTTCTACACCAACCACTACATACCCCACTCATTATTGGCCCTACCGTCAGCACTTTGGGTGAAGGGCTGATCATACTCCGTATGTAAATTGAAGTGAGGAATAAGAGTGGACTCCAACTTGAACACGCTTGCTATGACAACGGGGCTATTGTTCCAAGGCATAGCAATTAACTAGAAGTGATTGGATGGCGGCGGACACAAGGAATGAAGAGGGGCAGCTGGATTTCAGGTGGCTCTCTTGGTAATCTATTCATCAAAGCTGAAGGGGAAGAGATCTGGAACGTGACCAGTGGAATATTACCCATACGGTAGTTTTGTTTGGGCCATGGACAATACTGACACAGTGGCTGACATCTTAGTGTGGATTGTGGTTATGAAATAGATGGCTATTATTGTATGCCATTTACTCCTTATGTCTTCATAATGGCTAGACACCATGTTAATAGCATGACGTTTAATACAGGGTCAGTTCATTATTTGGGCTCCTGCAGTGCCATATTTCCCCATCTGGGTGGTCTGTAGCGGCTCTATTTGCCCTGAATATCCTGGTGGTCTAGTGTTATACTGACACATACAGAATAGGAGAGGAGTGAGAGCCGGCAGACGTGTAACTCCTAACAATTCAATTGAGATCGGTGGAGATATGGCTGACAGCTGGTGCGTTGGGTGAAGTGGGATAAAGCTGGTATCCCATGTATTGATTTTCTTCTCTGGCAGCTCATTAATGGGGTGATTTTTGTATTTTCAGCTCTCTATTTAGAGAAAGCGGTTTCATCCTTGACTATAAAGTTATATCAGTGTGATCCCTGTGGCTATCCCGAAAAGTTACATGTTAGTAGTACATTTAATAACACATTGAAGGAGTCCAATTGTAAGCTAGTGATATCCTATCCTTGAGACGTCAATAATAGTAGAATTGTGGTAGTCTGACATGGGACTGTCGCCAATCAGCTGTTTGCCAGTTGATATGTGCAGGAAGTAAATGGCTCCGTTCTCTGCAGTGGCCAGGCTTTGGTATTGTAGGCTATGTTCCCATTGAAATAGATGGGAATTTTAACTACAATTCCAAGTCTGGCCACTGCAGTGAGAACGGAGCTGTTTGCTTCCTGTACAAGCACACAGACCAGGTGAACAGCTGATCAGAAGGAGTCCTGGCTGAAAGATCTTCGTCGATTTACTACTGATGGCCTGTCCCGAGGATTTGCCAGCAATAGTTTACAACTGGACAACCACTTTAAAAGCCCATTTAGACACAACGATTTATTGCTCAAAATTCACTCAAAAGCCATCTTTTGAGCGATAATTGTTGTCTAAACGCGCGCCTTTGTGCACTATTTGTTCATTGCTAACTTTTAGCAAGCTAAAAATCAGCGATGAGCCTTATCAGCATTGTGCGCTGAGTTCTCAGCGGGATACCGCTGATAGTATTGTTTCAGCTGGTGTCCCCATCCGAGAACACAGCAGAAGTATGCAGAAGGCAGCGTTTCAGCTGTCTTCTGCATACCACGCTCACAGAGTTCTCAGCTGTACCAACTGAGCGCTCTGAGAACAAAGCAGCTGTATACAGAAGACAGCGCTCCTGTTTTCTGCATACCCCGCTTGGAGCGCTCCAAGAACACAGCAGCGATAATAGTTGTCTAAATGGGCCCTAACTCCTTGGCTCCTATTTCTCCAGCCCTTAATTATTGTATGCGAGCTGGTATCTCACAGCACTCTTTTACCATAGCTGTTGGCCTAGAAAGTATCCAGAACGCTGTCTGAGAAGGACTTGAGATTTATGGTAATGATCCCTTCATTTTTGTGTATATTGCATGAAGGCACACCTTTCATCTATTAGCACCTGGGGTTAAATCCCTGACTTGTATTGCTGTGGCTTACTAAGAGGAGCTGGGCTGTAGTGTCCCGGAGATCTATATTGTGCCGTCCTTGTGTTGGGATGTACACGTCCCTTCTCTTCATGAATTATGCATCTCCTGTAAGATAGTGGAAATGTAATCGCAGAGTTGCTCCTTGTTGGCTCTCTGGATGCATTATTTAGTAGGTCTTTTATAATTAGAGCTTTTATTTATGTAATATTTATTCTGGCTTTTGCCTAGATTTGTGTCAAGTAAACAGCTTTTTTGCCTAAAGTGAGTGGTTATCTCATCAGAAGGTGCGTGCCGGGTCTATGCGGTGCGGAATGCACTAAGGCGGATATGCCACAAATGGGAGGGAAAGATAAACTACTTAAGGCCAAATTCACATGAGCGTATAAAAAGGGGTCTGTGCTACATCCACAAAAAAACGTTTTTCATCCAAGCGCAGTTCTGTATGCCATCCGTGTTTCCGTGTTTTTACTTTGTATCTTAGTTTTTTTTCATATCTGGAAAGGAGAACTGAAGCCTTCCCCAGATCATTTTTTACACCTCTCCTAACAATGGATCTATGAAATACAGTGTCCATGTGCGGTCTTTTTATTTCCCCCCCCCCTCATTTGCATCCCCGTTGACTTGAATGGATAAGTCTCGTCGGCATATCAAATCAGAAGAGGGCACGCTGCAATTTCCTTCTGAAGTGTCCTTCTGAAAAAAAAAAAAAGATGTCTGAATAGGAGCATTCACTAATGTTCTTGTGCTGTAAGTCTCAATCCGTCATGGACCTGGACAGCGCACATACGCTCATGTGAACTTGCCCTAAAGATGGCCATACACATTAGATGCGAGGGGGTGCTGATAAGTATTGAGCTAGGAAGCTGAAACTGCCCCACTATTCTACATATTCCCCCAGGATGTCAACCCACTGGCGACATCTCTCCTGCAGCAAATAGCATTCTTCCGCCTGTTGGGCAGACCACTCATTTGCAGCTTTAGTTGCCTCTAAAACCCTCCCAAACTGTTAGGTGTTTTTTGAGATTTGGCAACAGATGGTAGTCAGATGGAGCCAGGTTGGTGGATGGGGCATCAGTTGAAAGCCTAAAGGATGTTATTTTTTTGAATACTGGCACCTGCAGTGTGTGACGGGGCATTCATGTAACAGGATGACACCTTTTGGAGAGCTTTCCTTGGCTTTTTTTTCTTAATATTTTGCCTCAGCTTTGTCAGTAATGACCAGTAATATGTTGCATTGATAATTGAACCCTTTGGGAGGTTGTCCACAAGCAGAACTCCCTTCTTATCTCAAAAAATGGTTGCCACTTGCTTCTGCGCTGACCTTTGCACACGGAACTTCTTTGGCCTGGGGGAACTACTGTGCCTCCATTCCTTAGACTGTTCCTTTGTCTCTGGGCCATAACAATAGATCCATGTCTCATCACCAGTTACCAGTTTGTCCAGGAAATCTGACTCAGTTCTTGCAAAATGCTCCAAAACAGCCACCGATGTCTCCTCTTCTGTTCGGTTGTCAAAAGTTTCGGGATCCACTTGGCTGTAAGCTTTCTCATTCTCGAGTCGTTGTGGATAATGACACCAGCTGTCTCACGTGATATCCCCAGATATGTAGCAATACTTTTGGCTGATATTCGGCAGTCCTCCATGATCATGTCATGGATGGCTTTCACATTTGCAGGCAAGTAGACGGAGATGGACCTTCCACTGGGTTTCTCGCTTTCAACACCGAAATGGCCAGTTTTAAAATCTACAACCCAACGTTTAACTGTTACATATGAAGGGCCACCGTCACCCAAAGTTTGTGATATTTTATCACGGATCTGCCTTGCACCTTCGCCTTGGAGAAACAGGAACTTGATTATGGTCCTATGCTCTTCCGCACTGAATGTCTTTGGAGATGCTGCTATGTTCACTTTGGACCAGAAAAAAAGATAAGCTAAAATCATAGGTTGTTGTTTTTTTGTTTTTTTTTAAACATCATTGAATGTAGACAAATAGACAAGTCCACACTGCAATTTACAGCGTCCTAGCTCAATTGTTTCTGGGTAAGGCTCAATAGTCATCAGCACCCACTCGTAGAAGTAGGTTGATGGTTGAACAGTCGCCTGATAGACTATCGTTTTGGAGACGCAACTATACACATAATTAGTGCATTTTGGCTGGCACAATTGTTCAAACCAACCATACATGTTTAATGACAAGGGGCGAAAGATCTTTCTGGAACGTTCTGCTAAAGGGGGCGCTCATCGGCAGACGTTTCTTGCCCAACTGCTGAGCGAACATGGTAGATGCAGCCGACAGTTTCCCCCAACAGACGACAGAACGTCCTCCTCTAGAACGCTGGTTTGATGTTACCTTTTACTTCCATGTTTGGTTAAAATCATCCATTTTCATTCGAATTAATCTATTGTGTATGAAGACCTTTACATGGATTCTCTATTCCATTCCTTTGGTGTGCAGAACAGATATGTAGCGCTGATACAGTACACAATGCTAAAAAGGGCACTTTACGAAGTTCTGGGGAAGTGTTTTGCGTAAGGGGAATACTTTGGACTGTTGAAATCAACTTGGGACTTCTGGGGGGATTCCGTAAAACCACAAAATAAATTAAACACATATAGTGGTTTTGAGTCCAGTTTTAGCATTTGCAGATCTACATTGTAGACTTGCAGATGCTTCAGTCTTGAACTGAACTGTTGCGTAGTTTGTCAGTAATGGATGGGGTTACCATTCCTGTAGTTTAGATGGTGCCATAGCGGGATATTCTCCGGGCTGGAAGAACATGTTTATAGCACTGCATTACCATTACTTCATATCCTTCCACCGGATTTCACAAAATGATTTCTGGTGAATTTGAAAATGTTCTGTAGTAAGCGGATTACAAGATAGAAGACCCCAAACTGCAAAGCTGTAATTTAGTGGACACACTTGAGGTATATACAGAAGAAAGGCCTGTCACTGTACATTGAACATGAGTTTTCAAGACCACCTTCACCGCCATGTTGGAGGCTCCGTTTGGACCTCTCATACAGTTCAGCATGAAATGCTGGTAGGACTAGCGCGTAACAGATGCTGAATGGACGCTATTCTTGTCAGTGGGGTCCATACGGCGCTGTTTCATCCCTTCATAGGATGGATCTGCTTCGCCATGGATTCCTATAATGAAGCAGGAAAACTAAAGCCTGAATGCAGATGTGAATATGGTCTTACAGGAGGTATTTGTGACTTGGATATTGGTGATCGATCCTTAAAGTAGGTAGGTCATCAATGTTTGATTGGGCAGGATCCAACTTCTGGCACCCAAACTCATCAGCTCTTTTTGAAGAGGTCTTCATTGAATTCCAGGCCATCAATCAACTATTTCGGACTATACTCAGGATAGGTTATCAGTATTTAATCAACCTGCTGTCAGTATTGCTGTGCACAGGGGTATGTGGAAGCTGATGCTCCAACCCCTGTGCAGTGGCCGGCGTGTGTAACTGCAGGTCCTGCACCCATTGATCTTAATAAGAGCTGCTGCTGTAGGAGCCTCTGCTTGGTGTGCCTATGCTCAGCGAGGCTGACAGTGAGCGCCCAAACAGCTGGGTTCCCGAGCGGCAGGCCCCAGCTGATCAACTATTGATGACCTATCCTGAGGATACGACATCCGTGGTATTTCCCTGGACAACTGCTTTAACTATAAACAATCACCTACTGAAATGATAGTTTGAGTGACAGTTTTGAGTGATCATCTTTGCATGGTCTATAGTAGCTAAGTAGTTACTAAAGAGCTATGCAGGCAGAAAAGAAAGGTGACAAAAACACAAGGAATAAAGCTAATAAAAAGCAACTTCTCCTGTGAAACACTGTGTGAAGCCACCCTGACCCTCCAGGGGCAAGGCTATACCTACAGAGACTTCAGACTTTTCCTGTTAGCTCATTATCCATACAGGCTAATATGAACATAAAACGGGACACCACCGCGATCTCTCAGCGAACAATACTGCTGCTCTGCATAAACAAACAGCTGCATTGTTCTCCGCACTTACAGCTTGTGTCCCGCTGTGAACTACCAGCGGGACACGAGCCTGCATCGCTGATAAGAGTTTATCGCTCAATTCTAGAAAACTAGAATTGAGCAAGGAACAAATCGTGCACAAAAACTGCAGGATGTCCATGCATTTAGACGCAACGGTTTTCGCTCAAAAGACGGCGCTGAGCGAATTTTGAGCGAGAATCGTTGGGTCTAAATGGGCCTTTTAAGGCTAGAGCCCTGAGGCTGCACTACTGAGTCTGTTTACAGTATCTCCTGTTCTGATTTTGCTCAGTGTTTTCATGAAGACATTGAGGAATATTTACTATGCCTGGCATTTCCGTGTGCCTACACAGAAATGTACCTGGCATACATTTCTGGCATAATTTACCCCAGTTTCTGGCACAAATCATTCATAAATCTGTCTCTGTGGCATTCACACCCCTCCCTTTTTACAAAAGTGGCAAGGCCAGCACACAAAGCCGAAAAATTGCAAATTTTTGCGTGAAAACTGCATCTGATTATTGGAAGGGGTCATCCGAATCTTGGTAGTACCAGCTCACTTTTAGCGATCCTCTTGCGTAAAGAAGTAACCTATTAAAACCGTTCTCTTGTTGCAATCTACGCTAACGGCCTTTGAGGTGGTTGCAGCCACTACGCATTCAGCACTTGGACCCTAGTTTGTAGAGGACATAAGAATCCAGGTAGGAGTTGTCTGATGGGAGCTTCATCTCTGAGCAAGAAGATACCAGGAGGAGGAACGACCAATTGTTTGTGTGTAGCTGATTAATTTGTTTTTGCCGTTTTGGTAATCTACAAAGGGCTGAACACGTCTGCATAGAATTAGTTAAATGTGTGCTTTCTTCTGGCCCTAACGTGACACATTGACTGGATGCATTGTATTCCTAAGCTAAAGAACTTGTGTGCCAAGCAGGTGGGTTTTGTGAAGTAAATAAAGAATTTTGTATGGGTGCCCAGAAGCTTGTGCCAGTGCCAGAAATGAGCAGGCTCTCAGCCGGAGGGTGGAAGTCCAGGTATTTAATTTTACATTTACAAATACGCAAAGTATTTCAAAGGAAACTAGTACTAAAAAGGATCGAATCAATACTCTGCTTGACTAGAGAAAAACACATTTTGTTGGGCAACTTTATTAAATACTTTTGTTTCTGAATTTTATACAACTTTTTTGTGTTTTCAAAATATGTACAAAATGAGAAAAAAACTCTCCAAACTTATACGTAGTAAAAAAGTTAAATGTATGTTTTTGAAATAAAAGAACAAAGTGTTGGCCGCTCTTGGGGACCAATTATAGTCCACTGCTCTGTGTGGATTTTCAGTTTTCTTTGCTTTCTGTTCATTTTAGCCTGTATGGATAATGAGCCAAGTCTCGGTTGGTCCTAGCCTAGTCCCTGGAGGGGCAGGGTGGCTTCACACCTAGTGCTTTATTCCTTGTGTTTTTGTCACCTTTTTTTTGGCGGGAAATATGAAAAACATTATGGATAGTGCTTTTTTTTTTGTCACATTTGTGCATTATGATTTTTGATTTGTCTTTTTAGATGGCAGCATGTTTTACGTGCGGCTCGGTTCAGGCCAGTGTTGGGGATTCAGTCAGAATTCCATTTTTCTGTTC